>NW_027507764.1:168608950-169300616 GCF_037356315.1 Lithobates pipiens
TGTCCAAGATGATCTTGCCCCTAGGTATTCCTGCACCATGTAAATCAGGTGCTAGCGATGGTTGCTGGAACCGATCATACCTTGGGGCTGTGGGCTAAAAAATTGTCTGAACGCATCGGTCAGACGGCCACCTTCTCCACCGCTCCTTCTGACCGATGCCTCAGCAACACGTTGTCCAGGACCAGGAGTTTGTAACCTTCCAGTCTCTGGAAACGCGTTGCACAGACTTTCTGCAAGGCCTCCCAGAGATGTCTCATCCTCTGCTCCCTCTGCAATGGCAAGATAAGGTCCGCAACCTTACCCTTGTCCCGTGGATCAAGGAGAGTTGCCAGCCAGTAATGATCCCTCTCCTTGATCCAAAGAATACAAGGATCCTTCCGCAGGCTTTGCAGGATCAGGGAGGCCATGCAGCGTAGGTTAGCTGAGGCATTAGGTCTGGAGTCCTCTGGGTCACTAAGGACGACATGATCTGCAGCCACCTCCTCCCAGCCACGTACAAGTCCACGGGTTTCTTGGGACTGTAAATCATCCCTAAAAGACTGCTGCTGCTGACGCTGTGTGCCAGGCTCCACCTCCATGCTGACACAAGCCTCCTCCTCCTCTTCCTGTGTGATGGGTGGGACAGCAGGAACACTGTCTGGATAAAGGGAGCCTTGAGGGGCAAGCAAGTCCTCCTCTTCCTATCTCTGTTCTGCCTCAAGTGCCCTGTCCATTATTCCACGCAGCGTATGCTCCAACAGGTGGACAAGAGGTACAGTGTCACTGATGCATGCACTGTCACTGCTCACCATCCTTGTGGCCTCCTCAAATGGTGACAGGACATTGCATGCATCCCTGATCATGCCCCACTGACGTGGTGAAAAAAAACAAGCTCCCCTGACCCTGTCCTGGTGCCGTAGTCGCACACGCACTCATTGATGGCCCTCTGCTGCGTGTGCAGCATGGCCAATGTTGAGTTCCACCTGGTGGCCATGTCCCATATAAGGCGGTTCTTGGGCAGGTTCAACTCCTTTTGGAGCTCAGCCAGCCGAGCACTGGCATTATATGATCAGTGGAAATGCACGCAGACTTTCCTGGTCTGCCTCAGGATATCCTGTAAGCCTGGATATCTGCCCAAGAACTGCTGCACTACCAAGTTAAGGATGTGAGCCACACAGGGCACATGGGTCAGTTGTCCCTGTCAGAGGGCGGAGTGGAGGTTGGTGTCATTGTCACCAACCACCATTCCTGGCTTAAGCTGGCGTGGCGTCAACCACCTCTCAGCCTGCCCCTGCAGAGCTGACAAAATATCTGCCCCAGTGTGGCTCCTGTCCCATAAACACACCAGCGCAAGCACGGCATGGCATCTTTTTGCCTGTGAATTTGCGTAGCCCCTTGAACTCCTACGGAGCACCGCTGGTTCCGAGGACAAAGCACAGGGAGAGGCCATGGAGGAAGAAGAAGAGGAGGGGTGGAGGAGACAGGTGTGTCACAACCAGTAGTAGCATTTTGGAGGCATGGTGGTGGAACAACCTCCAACACTACTGCACCTTGTCCTGCATCCTTCCCAGCTGCCAATTCGCTGTGAAAGATAGGTAATGTCCCTGTCCATGCCTGCTGGACCATGAGTCAGCCGTAATATGCACCTTACCACTGACCGCCCTGTCCAGCAAGGCATGGACATTGCCTTCCACATGCTGGTATAGAGCCGGAATCGTCTTCCATGAGAAAAAGAGGCGTTTGGGAACCTGCCACTGAGGAACCGCACATTGCACAAACTCACAGAAGGGGGCCGAGTCTACCAACTGAAAAGGCAGCAGTTGAAGTGCTGGCAGTTTAGGCAAGCTAGCATTCAACCACTGGGCATGTGGATGGCTGGGAGTGAACCTCTTTCGACGGTCCAGCAGCTTGGGCAGGGAAATTTGCCTGCTACAATAAGACGTTGGTGTACTGCTAGCAGAGTGCCCACAAGTACTTGACTGTGACACACCTAATTCTACACCTTCATTCCTCTCAGTGCAGGTTTCAGAGAGGACTGAAGGTATAGTGGGGTTGGAGATCCCAGCTGAGGAGGAGCAAGGAGAGGCCCATTTTGTTCTTTGGTGTGGGTCTTTAAGGTACGCTTGCCAACGAGCTGCATGGCAGGTCAACATATGTCTGGTCAAGCATGTGATGTCCAAGTGGCTGATGTTTTGGCCATGCAAGATACGCTTGAGACATATGATGCAAATAGCAGCGGTGGGATCTGATGCACTCTTCTGAAAAAAGGCCCACACCAAAGAACTTACGTGCAGAGGCAGCGCCCTGCACAGGCGGAGCTCTGTGGTGTGATTCAGTCAGTGTGCTGCCCTTAACCTGGCCCCCCAAGGGCATCCTCCCTCGTTGGAGATGTGCCTCCTCCTCTCTCCTATCAGGCGCCCATGTGGAGTCAGTGATCTCACCATCCCCTCCCTCTTCATCACTGGAGCAAACCTGGCAGTATGCTGCAACTGGTGGAACATGACTGCCCGATTGCTGTCCTTCTTGAGCATCCCCTCTCTCTGCGCTCACACTACTGCCTTCCTCTAGCTGGGTATCATCATCAGAGCCTTCAAAACGCTGGGCATCCTCCTGGAGCATGTACCCAACACTGTGCTCAAACAGTTCGGGGGACTGCTCAGGAGGACATGGTAGGTCTAGGGAAGGAGTGACTGAAGACAGTAAGACAAGGGAAGAGGATGCGTTGACAGCTGCTTTGCCAGTACCCTGAGCCTGGGTGAGAGAGGATGAGGAGGATGAGGAGGATGAGGAGGGCTTGGTCATCCACTCTACCAAGTCTTCGGCATGATGCGGCTCAACACGTCCAGCTGCTGAAAATAAGGACAAGCGTGTCCCATGGCCATGTGCTGATGACAATGCACCGCGTCCACGACCAGCACTGTTGTCTCTAGACACAGAGCCTGCTTGCCCTCTTTTATTTGCTTGTGACTGTCTGCCTCTCCTTGTTGGCCTTCCAGACATACTAATGGCCTGCAGGGAAATGAGACAACCAGCAATTGCTTTAGGTGCACACTGAGCAGATGACACAGTAAACCGACTGTAATTACTGCAGCTGCCTGCCTGTGGTATAGGTTCTGAAGAACAATTGGGGTAGCTTCAGGTGTATACTGTGCAGGAGGCCCAATTCACCCACTGTAACTGCTGCAGCTGCCTGTGGTATAGGAACAGAAAAACACCAGCAATTGGGGGTAATTTCAGGTGTATACGGTGCAGGAGGCCCAATTCACCCACTGTAACTGCTGCAGCTGCCTGTGGTATAGGAACAGAACAACACCAGCAATTGGGGGTAGCTTCAGGTGTATACTGTGCAGGTGGCACAATACACCGACTCTAAGGCCGCGTACACACGCGGGGACTGTTCGCTCAACTTTGTCCGTCAAACAGTTTCAGCGGACAGTCCGCTCAAAATTAGCATGGACGGACTTGCCCACACACGACGAACGAACAGTCCGCTGATACCGTGTGCGATGACGTGAACGGCACGTACGACGGGACTAGAAAACGACGTCCTATACACTGCAATGCAAACTTCGGCGTGTAAATCCTTTCTGAGCATGCGCGGAACTTAGTTTGACGAACAAGCCTACACACGAGGGGACTGTTCGCTGAAACAAAGTTTCAGCGGACAGTTTTTCGGAATTTCCGAAAAACTTTGTTCAACAGACTGTCTGCTGAAACTGTCCGCTGAAAGCCCACACACGAGCGGACTGTCCGCCGAAACACTGTTCAGCGGACAAAGTTGAGCGAACAGTCCCCGCGTGTGTACGCGGCCTAACTACTGCAGCTGCCTGTGGTATAGGAACAGAACAACACTAGCAATTAGGGGTAGCTTCAGGTGTAAACTGTGCAGGAGTCACAATACACCAACTCTAACTGCTGCAGCTGCCTGTGGTATAGGAACAGAACAACACTAGCAATTAGGGGTAGCTTCAGGTGTAAACTGTGCAGGAGTCACAATACACCAACTCTAACTGCTGCAGCTGCCTGTGGTATAGAAACAGAACAACACCAGCAATTAGGGGTAGCTTCAGGTGTAAACTGTGCAGGAGTCACAATACACCAACTCTAACTGCTGCAGCTGCCTGTGGTATAGAAACAGAACAATGCCAGCATTAGGGGGTAGCTTCAGGTGTATATGGTGCAGGAGGCACAATACACCAACTCTAACTGGTGTAGCTGCCTGTGGTATAGGGACAGAACAACACTAGCAATTGGGGGTAGCTTCAGGTGTATACTGTGCAGGAGGCACAATACACCCACTGTAACTGCTGCAGATGCCTGTGGTATAGAAACAGAACAACACCAGCAATTGGAGGTAGCTTCAGGTGTATACTGTGCAGGAGGCACAATACACCAACTCTAACTACGCTAGGTTCACAAGAAAAGAAGACATTGTCCCTGCCTATTCTGCTCTCTCCCTGAATGCCGCAACACACTACGCAAGGCCACCGCATTGGCGGCCTTATATAGTGTGGGGCGTGTACTAAACCCCTGAGCTATAATTGTGGCTATAATTATGGCTCTCCTAATTGCCAGCGCTGTGATTGGCCAAGCATGCGGGGTCACAGTGCATGCTTGGCCAATCATCAGCCAGCAATGCACTGCGATGGCGCAGTGCATTGTGGGCCGTGAGCTCCACACTAACATGGTGCGAACTGGCCACAAAGTTCTGGATTCGCCGAACAGGCGAACAGCCGGTGTTCAACTTGAACATGCGCTCAATTCGAACTCTGAGCTCATCCCTAGTTATGAGGAAAAGTTACAAGCACTAACTTATTCTCTCTGGAGAAGAGACGCTTGAGAGGGGATATGATTTCAATTTACAAATACCATACTGGTGACCCCACAATAGGAATAAAACTTTTTTGCGGAAGGGAGTTTAACAAGACACGTGCTCACTCATGAAAATTAACCTTAAACTATGTAGAGGGTTCTTTACTGTATGTCAGAGTCCTACCAGCGATAGACAGGTGCATCTGCGTGCGCGCGTGCACACGCGCACTTCTTCTCAAACTGAGCCTCAGCGTGTTCGCACTGACCGGCGTCGGCGCGTGCCACCGGCGCTTGCACGAGAGATGCGCGGGCGTGCGTTAGGCGCGTGCGTGTGCGCGGTAGCGCTGTTTGCCGCCACTGATAGCTTAAAGGTTCTCCGAGTGCGCTGGTGCGGCGCTGTTTCGTCTCAGCTCCTGTGTATCTGGTAATCTGAACCTGATCATCCGCTGTTGAACCGACCCGGCTTTGTCTGAACTCTCTGCTCTCTCCAAACCCGACCCAGCCTGCCTGACCTTGCTACCACTCCTGCCTGTGATCCGTTGCCGACCTCTGCCTGTTTTACCGACGCTGCCTTTGCCTGCTGTTACCACCTGTCTGTTTGCCTACTGACCCGGACCGTCCGACCCTGCTCCAGCCTGCTGCCCGTCCAGTGTTCTGCTGTGCCTTCAGGCTCTTCTCATCAGCTCCAGTAACTGCTGCTTGCACTCCTCAGCTCTTCAGTCAGCTTCCAGCCCTGGTTCACCCCCACCAGCCATCCAGCCATCCCAGAGGGATTTCTTTTCCGCTACCAGTTCCAGCGGCCCCATCCCAGCAGGCACTCATACCCACTGTGCTCTCGAGACCACTGTTCCCATTCCGGTGGCTCCTGAACCAGCGTTGTAAGAGAGGTCTCCTCCTACAAGTCGGGCTTCTACACCAGGTACTTAACAGTATGAAACAGCCATGACTGAGCCCGCAGGAGAGACCTTTCCCATGAAGGAGATCTGCACGCACCTGGCGGGCCCTTACCCAAGCTGTAAAATCTTTGCAGGATGGCTACGCAAGGCTTGAAGGACAGGTCCAGAACCTTACCGATACTGGTCACGCAGCTTCCGCTCCATCCTCTACACCAGTACAGTCTGTTGCCTCTCCATCTGTTGTCATGCTTCCTCCTGAGCCAAGGGTGCCCATTCCAGAGAGGTTCTCTGGCGATCGAACCAAATTTCGGGCATTTCAGAATGCCTGCCAGCTCTATTTTGCCTTACAACCACGGACTTTCTCCCTGGAAGCCACTAAAGTAGGATTTGTGATCTCCCTTTTACAAGGAGAACCCCAGACCTGGGCCCACCGACTACTTGAAGGAGACTCAGTCCTGACCCACTCTCTGCAATCTTTCTTTGAAGCCATGGCTCAGCTTTATGAGGATCCCCAAAGGACTGCCACAGCTGAATCTGCTCTGTTTGCGCTCCAGCAGGGCCACAGACCGGCTGAGGACTATGTCACGGACTTTAGACGCTGGAGCGCAGACACCCAATGGAAATTGATCTCCTTGGCAATTTAGATTGATCATCATCTCCGGGAGCGACGATCAGAGCGTTCTGCTCAGCAAACCCGCCCGGTTTGGATGACGGCAAAGGCCCCAGCTCCCGATTCCCGCTACTTACCTCAGCCCAGATTTAATCCAGTCAGCTCGGCTCCTGACACCTCCGAGCCCATGCAACTAGGACTAATGCTCCCTGCTTTACCTCCAGAAGAACGTGCAAGTCATCGGCAGCAAAATCTCTGCCTCTACTGCAGTGGTACAGGTCACTATGTCTATAACTGCCCAGTCAAGACAAGTAAGTGCTTATCTTCTGCATCTACCAGTCTCTCTGCCTTGTCTGCCAACTCAACCCACCTTGCTATTCCTCTCTTGCTACAGCTCCAAGGAAGGACAGTGACAGTCAACGCTATCATTGACTCCACGGCGTGCAGCTGCTTTATTGATTCCATCTTTGCTGGCCAAGAAGGCATTCCATTACAAGAAAAGACTCATGGACTCTCAGTTTTCCTGGCTGACGGATCTAGTATCAGTTCAGGGAGGGTAACTCAAGAGACTCTTCCCCTGCCTGTCATCATTTCCTCTCAGCACAAAGAATTCCTGACCCTTGATGTAATTTCCTCTCCTATGTTTCTGGTCATCCTGGGCATACCCTGGCTCCAAGCCCATAACCCTCACATCAACTGGGTTACTGGAGATGTCAAGTTTCTTTCTCCCTATTGTCTGAAGCACTGCCTAACAGACTCCACCAAGTCTTCAGCCACCCTTTTTATGCCTAGACCCAAGCATTACCATGAGTTTATTGATGTCTTCAGCAAGAAGGGAGTGGACTCTCTACCACCTCATCGCCCCTACGATTGCCCGATTGAACTGCTCCCTGGGGCTGAAATCCCTTTTGGATGCATCTTTCCTCTGTCAGAAAAGGAACAGGAGGCACTAAAGATCTACTTAGACGAGAACCTGGAAAAGGGGTTCATTCGTCCTTCAACTTCCCCAGCAGGTGCCGGAATTTTCTTTGTTACCAAGAAAGATCAGACCCTCCGTCCATGTGTGGACTATAGAGAACTAAACAAGATTACGGTTAAAAACCGCTATCCCTTACCCTTGATACCCAAACTCTTCCAGAAGCTGAGATCTGCTGTCATATTTACTAAACTTGACCTAAGATGGGCTTACAATCTGGTCCGCATTCAGGCCGGGCACGAATGGAAGACAGCCTTCTGGACCCGATTCGGGCATTATGAATACTTGATAATGCCCTTCGGGCTCTGCAACGCTCAGGCCACTTTCCAACATCTCATTAACGATGTATTCAGAGACTTCCTTGATGTATTTGTGATTGTCTACCTGGACGACATCTTAATATTTTCTGGATCACTCCATCAGCATTGGGAACATGTCCGCAGGGTCTTAAGCCGTCTTCGTCAGCACAGACTTTACGCAAAGGCTGAGAAATGTGAATTCGAGCTACGGAGCATCCAATTCTTGGGGCTAGTAACCTCTCCAATGGGTATTAAAATGGACCCCCAAAAGGTGTCTTCTGTATTAGACTGGCCGGTGACCTTGGATAAGAAGGGCATACAACGCTTCATCGGCTTTGCAAACTTGTATAGGAAGTTCATAAGAGGATTTTCAGCCATAATTGCGCCCATCACGCAATTGACCAAACAAAGCTCTAGTTTTTGCTGGACTCAGGAGGCCCAGAGTGCCTTTGAAGAGCTTAAAAGACTTTTCACTTCTGTCCCAATCCTCAGTCATCCGGACCCATCCTTACCCTTCATTCTTGAAGTAGACGCTTCTGAAGTGGCCGTATGAGCAGTCATCTCTCAACCTCAAGGCAACAAGGACCTAATGCACCCCCTGGGGTTCTTCTCTAGGAAACTCTCTCCTGCAGAGAGGACCTTACGACGTTGGCGACCGAGAACTGCTCACTATTAAAACTGCCTTGGAGGAGTGGAGGTCGCTGCTCAACCAGCATTAATATATACCGATCACAAGATCTTAGAGTACCTAAGATCTGCCAAAACGACTGAGACCCCGACAAGCCCGCTGGGCCCTGTTCTTCTCACGCTTCTGCTTCCATATAACCTACCGGCCTGAGTCGAAGAACGTGAAACCGGATGCGTTGTCATGCATGTATGACAATCCAAAAGACTCATCTGTTCCTGGCACAATCCTGCCTGCTGGCAATTTCCTACTTCTACAGACAGATCTTCTCTCTTTGATCAAGAAAGCATCCTCTGACTCATCAAAACCCCCCGAGGTCACTTTGACGTCCAGGGATGGCTTGTTCTTGAGGGGAAGTCAAATCTTTGTTCCCAAAGATGTTCGAGTCAGAGTATAAACCCTTCTCCACGATCATCCGCTGGTAGGCCATTTTGGGGTCCGTAAGACCCTTGAGCTCGTACGACGCACGTTCTGGTGGCCCAACTTGAAGGACTTCTGTGAGAAGTACGTCAGTTCCTGCCCTGTTTGCATCCAGAATAAGACACCAAGTAACTGGGCTTGGGGACTGCTGAAACCCTTACCTGTACCCGACAGACCCTGGAGAATGATTACCATGGACTTTATAGTCGAGCTTCCATGTTCTGAGGGGGGCTCGGCTATTTTTGTGGTTGTAGACCGTCTATCCAAAATGGCTCATTTTTTTCCCCTAAAAGGGACCCCATCTGCTGTGGAGACTGCCCGCATATTCATTAAAGAGATTGTGAGATTATATGGAATTCCAGCAAATATAGTTTCCGACAGAGGAGTTCAGTTCACCTTATGTTTTTGGAGGGCCCTGTGTGAGATCCTGAAAATTGAGTTGGCCCTGTCCTCGGCCTACCATCCTCAAACCAACGGGCAGATGGAGAGGACCAACCAGACTCTCGAAACAGTACATTAGGTGTTTCACATCTTTTGTACAGAATGATTGGGTGTCCCTGCTGCCCTTAGCAGAATTTGCCTACAATAATGCTTGTCATTCAGCCACCGGTCAGTCCCCTTTTTTCGCCAATAATGGCTTTCATTTAACCTTTCTGCCTGACTTTCTTCTAGAAACCTTAGTTCCGGCGGTCCAGGAGACAGTGGAGTCCCTCAGACATAACAACCGGGTGTTGCAGGAGGCAGTGTGTAAAGCTCAGGCAGACAGCAAGAGAGCCTTCGACCGGAAAAGAAGAGGGGAACTGACCCTGCAGCTTGGCGATCAGGTATGGCTTTCTACCGATAACATTAAGTTGGCTTGTCCTTCCAGGAAACTTGCACCCAAGTTTATGTGACCGTTTCCGGTGAAGAGGAAAATCAATGAAGTTTCCTATGAGTTAGCCCTGCCCGAGTCGCTTAGGATTCAACCTGTGTTTCATGTATCACTGCTGAAACCTGCCGTCCATGATCCTTTCCCTGATAGAAGAACCAAACCCCCAGACCCCATCTTAGTGGATGGAAACGAGGAGTATGAGGTGGAGGCCATCCTTGATTGCAGAAGAAGACAGGGACGTATTCAGTTCTTAATTAAGTGGAAGGGGTTTGGTCTGGAAAACAATTCCTGGGAACCTGACAGCAATATCCACGCCAGGCGATTAATTTGCGCTTACTTCTCTGCCCATCTGGAAAAGAGGGACTTGCTGGCCATCCGGAGGCTGCCCCTTTGGGAGGGGGCAATGTCAGGCATGGACAGGCGCATCTGCGTGCGCACATGCGCACGCGCGCTTCTTCTCATACTGAGCATCAGCGTGTTCCCACTGACGGGCGTGCGTGCAGGCATGCGCGTTAGGAGCGCGTGTGTGCATTAGGCGCGCGTGTGCGTGGTAGCGCTGTTTGCTGCCACTGAACGCTTAAAGGTTCTCCAAGTGCGCTGGTGCGGCGCTGTTTCGTCTCAGCTCCTGTGTATCTGATAATCTGAACCTGATCATCCGCTGTTGAACCGACCAGGCTTTGTCTGACCTCTCTGCGCTCTCCAAACCGACCCGGCCTGCCTGACCTTGCTACCACTCCTGCTTGTGATCCGTTGCCAACCTCTGCCTGTTTTACCGATGCTGCCTTTGCCTGCTGTTACCACCTGTCTGTTTGCCTACTGACCCGGACCGCCCGACCCTGCTCCAGCCTGCTGCCCGTCCAGTGTTCTGCTGTGCCTTCAGGCTCTTCTCAGCGGCTCCAGTAACTGCTGCTTGCACTCCTCAGCTCTTCAGTCAGCTTCCAGCCCTGGTTCACCACCACCAGCCGTCCAGCCATCCCAGAGGGATCTCTTTTCCGCTACCAGTTCCAGCGGCCCCATCCCAGCAGGCACTCCTACCCACTGTGCTCTCGAGACCACTGTTCCCATTCCAGTGGCTCCTGAACCAGCGTTGTAAGAGAGGACTTCTCCTACAAGGCGGGCTTCTACACCAGGTACTTAACACTGTAAGAGCAGCAAGGATGTGGAATTCCCTTCCACAGGTGGTTGTCTCAGCAGGGAGCATCGATAATTTCAAAAAAACTATTAGATAAGCACCTGAACGACCACAACATACAGGGATATACAATGTAATACAGACATATAATCACACACTTAGGTTGGACTTGATGGACTTGCGTCTTTTTTCAACCTCACCTACTATGTAACTATGTAACTATACCCCCACAAAAGCCACGAAAAAACCCACAATCCAAAAGAAAATTTCCCCCAAAACAGGGTGCCTCCCAAAAAATTCCTCAAAGAAAAAATCTACATGTTTCGTCGAAAAATAGACTTCTTTAAGGATATAGTGCTCATAGTGAGTGAAAAGGGGGTGCCAAAATAAAATATTGCAGGGGTGAAGAAGCTAACCCCACATGGGAAAAGCTAAAATGGCCGCTTGTTTTCTCCCTTATTTATAGACATATTTTCAAGATGGTCGATGTGTCGGCATGTGCGTGACTTATTTGCGTCATTAAGTCATCATCGCGCGACGTTCATGTATATCTGGCGTCATCAGGTTCTCACATGCGCAAAATAGACTTCTGTATGTGCCATGGAGTAAATGCATTCGCACATGCACGCTCGGTTTTATATATAAAAGATGAATAATAGGAATTAAAACAGTAACATGCAACAAGAAATACACAAATGTTTTGTGTGCAAGAAAAAGGATAATTTAAAAGCAGACTGCAGAATCTGGAAAGTTAAAATGCAAAAAAAAAAAATAGACTACAAAAGGCCAAAAGTGTGAAGGAAGAAACTAATTTTTCTGCAGATAATAAATATGTTTTTCAATCCAAAAGTTGCACCTTGAATCGGCATGGTGTGTTGATTCAGGACCTACAAGTCGCATGACAAATTACTTCTTTATTCACCTCGACCACAGTAAAACTGAAAAAAATCACCACAGCTAATGGGCAAATAATGGAATTGGAAGAAATAGGAGATGGTTTTCTTTATTGTCCTATTTCCCAGAGTGTCACCAGAAAGATTCCTGTGATTCTTCTCAATCCCTGCTCTTGAAACAAATCTTTTGTCAGTGAAGAAGCGCACAAAACAAGGCAATGTGGTGACCTTCCAAGATGACCGTTGTGCCATCCCAAAACACGGGATATCTTACTTGCAAAGGCTAAAATTACAGATGAACTGTATCAGCTGAACTGCAATGAGGTGGTTAATACTGCCAAGGAGGAAAAACATTCAAACTAGATTCACACATGTCACAGACAACTTGGACAGAGAAGTCCTGGAATAATAAAGAAATTAACTGAGAATGACTATGCAAGTGGAATAAAAATTAGTCCATGTGATTGATCAAACAATGAAATGCACCAGCTGACTGTATAAAAGGACAAAATGATAAGAAGAGCCTTTCCAAAGCAGAGTAACAGCATAACTAAGAAAACTCTGGACTTAATTAATTCAGATCTTTGTGGTCCAATGGAAAAATTGACTCCGGGAAAGAAGAGGTTTTTTATTATTTTATAGATGATTACTCAGGTATACTACACTATGGGGTTATTTACTAACGGCAAATCTACTTTGCACTGAAAGTGCACTTGGAAGTGCAGTCGCTGTAGATCTGAGGGGGACATGCACGGAAAATTAAAAACAGCATTTTTGCTTGCACATGATTGGATGATAAAATCAGCAGAGCTTCCCCTCGTTTCAGAGTTTCCCCTCAGATCTACAGCAATCTACAGCAACTACACTTGCAGTGCACTTGTAGTGCAGAGTGGATTTGCCATTAGTAAATCAACCCCTATATCTGTTACACAACAAAAGCGAAGTACCGGAGAAACTCAAACAGTATTTGGCAAAAAAAATTGGCAAAATGCAGAGTGTATTGTACACAACCAATGGAACTGAACATATAGAAAGCCTTGGATAATATTTCAAAGTACTGTACCATACAACCCAGAACAAAATGGAGTAGCAGAAAGAATGAACCGTACTCTATGTGAGAATAGAAGAACCATGCTGTTTGATGCAGCTATGCCAACCTCATACTGGGGGGAAGGCAATTATGAATGCATGCTATCTCCAAAATCAACTACCAGGAAAATCAACTGAGAAAACACTGTATGAACTGTGGAATGGAAGGGCCCCAAATTTGAACCATGTAAACATTTTTGAAAGCAAAGTCTATGTGGACATCCCAAAAGAAAAACGTACAAAATGGGATGCTCGCACAAAGGAAGGTGTACTTATGGGGTACAGTGAATTTCAAAACGAAAACCAAATTCTACATCAAGAAACAAAAAAGGTAATCACCTGTGTAATTGCAAATGAAGCTTTAGTGTGTTAAAAATTTCAATTCATTCCACATCAGTGTCAAATGAATATAAGCAACAAAGTGACACAGAAACAGAAATTAACACAGACAAAAAAAATTCTGTAAAAGAAGAAACCAGGCCACAAGAGGCTTCAATCAGAAAATCTACCAGAAGCAATAAAGGCATCCCAGCCAAACGTCTATCCTGTGTTTCTCACGTAGTATTAAAACCTGTCATAAATCAGATGTGACCAGAGCTGTGTGGACTGTACAGAGTGAACCAAACATATGTAGGTTAAAGGGTGAGTAATTTATTAAGATAAGTGAACAATATATAAAATCAACCACCTTCAATAACACACAGTGCACAACAAACCAATATCAAACAAGACCCACAAATAGTGATGGCCGAACGGTTCGCCCGGCGGTCGTTTCGCGGCGAATTTCCGACATTCGCGGTCCGCACGTTCGAACGCCTTTTTCCGTCGTTCGCCGCGGCGGACTTACGTGTTTAATGTATACAAGAACTTTAACCTTTGGTGACACGTTTATCATGTGATACAGGACAGCCAATTGAGACATGACAGCACATGGACACTTGTACATTCCCCCTAACCTATAAATACACCCGATCCGGTGGCCATTTTACATTCTTTCTTCTGTTAAGATAGGGACAGGTTCCTGTGTGGAGTAGGGAGAGATAAACCACTAGCTATTTGGTACACAAAAGTTCTTTTCAGGACTGGTATAGGTGTTAGGTGTTGATAGGTTTGCTGTGCTGCTGATTCTTGCAGCAGCCTGAGTGTCTTTTGTTAGTTTAGAGAAAGGGAAAGGACGGTGTATGCTACAGGGACAGCCAGATTAGTCTTTCATCATCATCATCATCATCATCATCATTAGCTGTTACTATCAAGGTCCACAAAAGAGCTGTTCCAGTAACCACTAATCGTTCTCTTTTTTTGCCAATTTGTATAGGGACAGGAAGGAAGCAGTGTTGTCAGGCAGTGAGGGTAATTTTAAAGACTTGCTGTTATTATTAGTTCCACAAAGGTTCTTTTCAGGACTGGTATCAGTGGTACAGTAATAGGCTTGTACATGTATAATATTCTTTCTTCCAAATATAGAAAGGATATTATACTTGACTGCTGCCCTTCTGCTGCAGTCTGCTAAACATTCACAACTCACTTGTTCCACAAAAGTTCTTATAAGGACTGGTAACTTGGTATAGGGTGCTACGGTACATAGGCTTGAGTGCGGTACAGTCTGCTGTTCTGTAAGGACCGCTATCGGTCCACAATAGATAGGGTTGACGTGCACCACTGCTGACCGCTGCCCTATACTGCAGCAGTCCTTCAGCGGTATAGGGACTGACGTACAGTCTGCTAATCACTAACACACAACCTGCTTGTTCCACAAAAGTTCTTATAAGGACTGGTAACTTGGTATAGGGTGCTACGGTACATAGGCTTGAGTGCGGTACAGTCTGCTGTTCTGTAAGGACCGCTATCGGTCCACAATAGATAGGGTTGACGTGCACCACTGCTGACCGCTCACCTATACTGCAGCAGTCCTTCAGCGGTATAGGGACTGACGTACAGTCTGCTAATCACTAACACACAACCTGCTTGTTCCACAAAAGTTCTTATAAGGACTGGTAACTTGGTATAGGGTGCTACGGTACATAGGCTTGAGTGCGGTACAGTCTGCTGTTCTGTAAGGACCGCTATCGGTCCACAATAGATAGGGTTGACGTGCACCACTGCTGACCGCTCACCTATACTGCAGCAGTCCTTCAGCGGTATAGGGACTGACGTACAGTCTGCTAAACACTAATACACAACCTGCTTGTTCCACAAAAGTTCTTATAAGGACTGGTAACTTGGTATAGGGTGCTACGGTACATAGGCTTGAGTGCGGTACAGTCTGCTGTTCTGTAAGGACCGCTATCGGTCCACAATAGATAGGGTTGACGTGCACCACTGCTGACCGCTGCCCTATACTGCAGCAGTCCTTCAGCGGTATAGGGACTGACGTACAGTCTGCTAAACACTAATACACAACCTGCTTGGTCCACAAAAGTTCTTATAAGGACTGGTAACTTGGTATAGGGTGCTACGGTACATAGGCTTGAGTGCGGTACAGTCTGCTGTTCTGTAAGGACCGCTATCGGTCCACAATAGATAGGGTTGACGTGCACCACTGCTGACCGCTCACCTATACTGCAGCAGTCCTTCAGCGGTATAGGGACTGACGTACAGTCTGCTAATCACTAACACACAACCTGCTTGTTCCACAAAAGTTCTTATAAGGACTGGTAACTTGGTATAGGGTGCTACGGTACATAGGCTTGAGTGCGGTACAGTCTGCTGTTCTGTAAGGACCGCTATCGGTCCACAATAGATAGGGTTGACGTGCACCACTGCTGACCGCTGCCCTATACTGCAGCAGTCCTTCAGCGGTATAGGGACTGACGTACAGTCTGCTAAACACTAATACACAACCTGCTTGGTCCACAAAAGTTCTTATAAGGACTGGTAACTTGGTATAGGGTGCTACGGTACATAGGCTTGAGTGCGGTACAGTCTGCTGTTCTGTAAGGACCGCTATCGGTCCACAATAGATAGGGTTGACGTGCACCACTGCTGACCGCTGCCCTATACTGCAGCAGTCCTTCAGCGGTATAGGGACTGACGTACAGTCTGCTAAACACTAATACACAACCTGCTTGGTCCACAAAAGTTCTTATAAGGACTGGTAACTTGGTATAGGGTGCTACGGTACATAGGCTTGAGTGCGGTACAGTCTGCTGTTCTGTAAGGACCGCTATCGGTCCACAATAGATAGGGTTGACGTGCACCACTGCTGACCGCTGCCCTATACTGCAGCAGTCCTTCAGCGGTATAGGGACTGACGTACAGTCTGCTAAACACTAATACACAACCTGCTTGGTCCACAAAAGTTCTTATAAGGACTGGTAACTTGGTATAGGGTGCTACGGTACATAGGCTTGAGTGCGGTACAGTCTGCTGTTCTGTAAGGACCGCTATAGGTCCACAATAGATAGGGTTGACGTGCACCACTGCTGACCGCTCACCTATACTGCAGCAGTCCTTCAGCGGTATAGGGACTAAGAGTTTTGTCACAGGGTCATTTAAAAAATGACATGCAGAGGAAGAGGCAGGCCCTTCCGCAGGGGTGGTAGGGGTAGGGCAGGAGCAACAGGCTTGAGCCAAAGTGGGAAGTTGCAGAAGGTGCGTTCAATTACTTTAAAGGATGCACCAGACTTGGTTGAGTGGCTCGCTCAGCCTTACTCTTCTGCACCCTCCTCATCCTCTCGATCTGCACCCTCTTCTTCACTCTCTGCTATGTGCACCCCCAAAGACACTACCACCAACAACACGACCACCACCACCACCACCACATACCTTCCGCTTGAGTCACTGGAATTATTTTCCGATCCATATCAAGAGGACATTTCTGATGCGCAGCCACTCTTGGTATTGGATCAGGAAGAGGAGGTAGCAACAAGCGCTACTCAGCAGTCTGACGCCAGTACCCAGATCAGCCCAAGGAGGAGGTTGGTCCCCGGTGTTGCTGCCTACTCCGAGATCTCTACTTATAGCGGTGGGGAAGGTGACGTTGATGATGACGTGTCTAGTGATGTCACGTGGGTGCCCACAAGAGAGGAAGAGGAGGGGAGTTCAGAGGGAGATATGGACCAGCAGATAGGGAGGAGAAGCAGCAATGACTTACATTGCACAGCAGGGACAAAGCAGACTGCAAATGTATCAGGAGCGAGTCATCGACCATGTACGGTCACATCTGGCGCTCCCAGGACACCGGCACATGGCTCCGCAGTGTGGGCTTTTTTTAACGTGTCCGCTGCTGACAATAGCGTTGCCATCTGCAATCTTTGCAGTCAACGCGTTAGTCGCGGTAAGCCCAATACTCACCTAGGGACGACCGCCTTAAGAAGGCACATGAGCAGCCATCACCGAGCCCAGTGGGAGCAACGGAACACACAAAGCCACACTGCAGGCTCTCACCGTCCAGCCTCGTCTTCTACTTCTCCTTCTCCTCTCTCCTCACAATTGTCCTCCACTCCACCTTCCATCACGCCAAGCTCACATTTTTCTGCAAAAAGGCAGGCTTCCGTGGGCCTAATGTTTGAGCGTAAAAAAATGATGATGCCGGATAACCCTCTTGCCCAACGGTTGGCGGCTGGCTTGTCAGAACTCATAGCCCGCCAACTACTGCCATATAAACTGGTGGACTCGGAGGCCTTTCGCAAATTTGTGGCCATTGGAACACCACAATGGAAGGTCCCAGGAAGGAAGTATTTCTCAGAGAAGGGCATCCCAGAGCTATATGGCCATGTTCAGCGGCAAGTGAATGTATCTCTGGCACACAGTGTCGGTGCCAAGATACATCTGACCACAGACACGTGGTCTAGCAAACACGGGCAGGGAAGGTATATCAGTTTTACTGCCCACTGGGTGAACCTTCTGACGGCCGTCAAGCATGTAACCCGTGGCACCCGTGTAGATTTGGTTTTACCGCCACGGATTGCATGCAGGCCTGACTCTTCTTCTCCTCCTCCTACTCCATCCTCCTCCCTCTCCTCCTCAGCTGCCTCCTCCTTTTCCGCTGCTAGCGTCTCTTCCACTGCACCGCCCAAGCTCCCCAGAACCTATTCCACATGCCAGGTGAGACGTTGCCATGCCGTGCTGCGTCTGTTGTGCCTGGAAGCAAAGAGCCACACTGGCCCGGCACTCCTTTCAGCTTTGCGTTCACAGGCAGATGAGTGGCTAACACCGCTCAATTTGACAGTTGGTAAAGTGGTGTGTGACAACGGTGCCAATCTGCTTAGCGCATTGAAACAGGGCAAAATCACGCACGTGCCGTGCATGGCACACGTCTTAAACTTGGTCGTGCAGCGATTCCTTGTCAAATACCCTGGGGTCCAGGACATCTTGCGGCAGGCAAGGAAAATCTCGGCCCATTTCAGAAGATCTTACACGGCCATGGCTCGCCTTGCTGACATTCAGCGGCGACACCATCTGCCGGTCAGACGTCTTATTTGCGATTGCCCGACGCGATGGAACTCAACCTTCTATATGCTTGATAGGCTGCTCCAGCAGAAACGTGCAGTTAACGTCTACCTGTATGAACTCTGCGAAAGAAACGGTTCTGGGGAGCTGGGTTTTTTTTCACCGCGCCAGTGGCTGCTCATGCGCGACACATGCAGACTTCTGCGGCCATTTGAGGAGATCACCAAACTGGTCAGTCGCAGCCATGGCGCCATCAGTGACATGGTACCTTATGCCTTCTTTCTGGAGCGTGCATTGCGTCGTGTCATTGATCAGGCTGTGGAGGAGCAGGAGCGGGAAGATGAGGAAGTCGCAATGCTGGATGAATTCCCAGGGGGGGCTACTCTATCTGAGACAAGTCAACAACAGGAGTCTGATGAGGAGTCAGAGGAGGATGGTGCCGGGGCGGATGAGCAGGAGCAAGAAGAGCATGCTTTAAACCTTTCTGGGATCCCTGTTGTGCGAGGATGGGGAGAGGAGAATGAAGAGGACGACATTATCCTGGATGATGAGCAGGAGCCAGGCCACCACACCGCTTCCACTTTAGTGCAAATGGGGGCCTTCATGCTCCAGTGTTTTAATAGGGACCCCCGTATAAAAAGCATGAGGGTCAAGGACCAGTACTGGGTGGCAACGTACTTAGACCCCCGGTACAAACACAAAATGGCGGAAATGTTACCGCCGTCGCAGAGGGCTGTCAGAATGCAGCACTTCCAGGCCTTGCTTCGAGAAATGCTGCATTCTGCTTTTGCGTGCGCTGGCAGAGGAGCAATTCCCACTCCCAGAGAAGGATTTGCGGGTACCAATCCAACAGCGCCTGCAAGAAGAGGCCGGTTTGAAGATGTGTTGGTGACTTCGGATATGAGGTCATTCTTTCAGCCGACCCATCGACAGGTGTCATCCGGATCCAGCATCAGGGAACGCCTAGACCGTCAGGTGTCCGACTACATTGGGTTAACGGCCGATGTGGACGCTCTGAGGAGTGATGAACCCCTAGACTACTGGGTGGGCAGGCTTGACCTCTGGCCAGAGCTTGCCCAATTTGCAATCGAACTGTTGGCTTGCCCCTCATCCAGTGTCCTGTCCGAAAGGACGTTCAGCGCAGCAGGGGGGATTGTGACCGATAAGCGTACTCGCCTAGCTCACCACAGTGTTAACTACCTCACATTTCTAAAAATGAATGAGGCATGGATCTCGGAGGAATTCAACACATGTGACCAGTAGACCATGTATATGTCTATAAACTATTTTTTTAATCAAGCACACAGACCTTCTTAATTCATTTGGCTCACTTCCTTGACCCAAAAAAGCACACCGTACTATATGCCCCTACCCTCCTCTTTGAAGAGGTTGAGCGGTGTCATATTTCTACTGGGGCTGCTTATGATATCCCTGTGCTGTGCTGACTTCCTCCTGGGGGTTCTTATTATGAAGGGATCACACTATCCCTGTGCTGTGCTGACTTCCTCCTGGGGGTTCTTATTATGAGGGGATCACACCATCCCTGTGCTGTGCTGACTTCCTCCTGGGGCTGCTTACGGTGCTGCTGTCAGTGCTGTATGTCACGGTGCTGCTGTCAGCGCTGTATGTCACGGTGCTGCTGTCAGCGCTGTATGTCACGGTGCTGCTGTCAGCGCTGTATGTCACGGTGCTGCTGTCAGCGCTGTATGTCACGGTGCTGCTGTCAGCGCTGTATGTCACGGTGCTGCTGTCAGCGCTGTATGTCACGGTGCTGCTGTCAGCGCTGTATGTCACGGTGCTGCTGTCAGCGTTGTATGTCACGGTGCTGCTGTCAGCGCTGTATGTCACGGTGCTGCTGTCAGCGCTGTATGTCACGGTGCTGCTGTCAGCGCTGTATGTCACGGTGCTGCTGTCAGTGCTCTGTATTACGGTGCTGCTGTCAGATGCCTCTATCACGGTGCATGTGTCATTCCGGTATGTCACGCTGCTGGTGATCATCTCCTGCACCCTCTTCTTTGCCTACCCTGGTCCCTGACCTTCCCTCTCCTCCATTGCCTTCATTAGCTCCATAGTCCTGAATTGTTAGAACAATTTCCCAAATAAAATAAAAATGCTTGTAGTTATCGATCCCAAATTCACCTCATACATGTATTATGTCATTGTCCAGATGGTGGGACTACGTTTTACCCCCTAATAATTACCACGTGGCCGCAAATTCGACATGAAGGTTTGCAAAGTTCGCCTCCCATTGAAGTCAATGGGGCCCGCGGCGAACGGTCGGTTTCGCGAACGTTTGGGTCCGTTCGCATTTCGCGTTCGCGAAACGTCCCGTCGGAAGTTCGTCCATCACTACCCACAAATAATAATCAGACAAGTATATACAGCAAACGGGAATACCAGAATCATAATCATTAGCCAGGCTGAGGTCATAAACAGGAGATCAGCAGATGGGGGTCAAGGAGTAAGACACACAGGGAGAAGGTGGAAGGGATCAGGCTGCAGGGCAGGGATACAGGGATACAGAATAGACAGGAACAGGTACAAACACAGGTTCAGGTTCAGGGTAAAGGGATCAGGTTCAGGATCAGGTTCAGCGATCAGGTTCGGGATCAAGGATCAGGTTCAGGATCAGAGCTTTCAGGTCGGGGCACAAGGAAGACACCAAGGTAAGGTGTGTGTGAGCTTTCCAGGTATTTATACAATTTTCTGAAATCAGGTTCAGCTGATGCCTGACTGCAGGAGGTGATATCGGCTCCTTACTGCCAGGAACACCCGTTGGTGGATGCCAGTACTGCGGCCCCAAGCTCCCCAGTTCCAAACTGCCAGGAGACACCTGCTGGTGGACATTAGTACTGCGTGCCAGATGTCAAATAGTGTCATCAGTGGGTGAAACCTTTCCCGACAAAACCAGAGCCAGATTCATGGAACGAGATGCAAAAACTTACAACCCATGAGAAATAAAAAGTGGATCAGATGCTTTGACAAAACCACTTATAAGAAACATATTTTTAGAACTGAGATCCGATATAGGACTAATATAAGGAGTAGTTGTTGACTGGGGGTATTGAAAGACAGAATTGTATTTTGAGCAACAACTATTGTACATCAATATTTAGTAGAGATCTATTCTTCAACCAGTAGATGGCAGTGTTTATAATGTTGTAGCTGCTTTATGGTAAACTCTATGTCTTTTCGCTGTATAAAAAAAGTTCTTGTTTTCTGTCTGCAGTTAAGCAGCAAAGCTCATGTGGACTGTGTGCTGTCTGTTTGTGCTGTAGGGCTTTATACAGAATTTATAACATTCTTCCCACTGGTACAATCAATGAGTTAAAATTCCTCCCCCTGATACCAGCAATGGATCATAATTCCTCCCACTGGCACTATTGATAGGACAATATTCCTCCCACTGATATCAACAAAAGGGCACTATTCTTTCCACTGACATTGGTTGGGCATTGTTCCTCCTACCTATGATCACAGATGCTAGGTGACTTTTTTATTCCCTTTGACAACCAACTCTGGAGAATTTTTTGCCTCCACTGGTCAAATGCACAGGGACATTTTCTTTTTCCACTGATCACAAATGCTGGGGCATTTTCTATTCCCACTAGCCAAAGTGTGCACCTCCTAAAGTATAAAGGACATTGAATTGACCCTTTGTTTACAAATTTTGTGGACTCCTGGGATAAAACAACCACCTTCGCCAGAGAGCCCAGCTCTCCACCCTTTATCTTCACTGGATGTAAAACACTGCACTCTGCGAAGGCAAATCATGTGGTCATTTTCCCGTACTGTACTCAACAAGCGGCGAATACTTCTGAGTTGGTATAGAAGCTATATAAACCACATTCCAAAATTGCTCAACAATGTAAAATGCATAGGACACAAAAGTAAATCATACTACTGATTTACTTAGTTGTCATTACTTGGGAAACATGCACTGTTTGCGAAAAGCAACATTAATCATCTAGACTTGCGTGGTGGGTGACAGTTTAATACAGAAACTCACAATGACCATTCATTCAAAATAATAAACAAAGCAATGATTGATGCAACAGAGTAAAACAATTATATGTGAGAATCAATAGCTCAGTTTCAGAGGTTTGTTTAGTTGCACATAAAATGTAGGGAAACCACACATGATATAAAACATTAATGCAATGTAGATACATATAATATGTGGCGTATTATGAAAATACAAATTAATTAACACTAGGCAAAAGTAAAGGTAACCCTCCCTCTATATTGTTATTGGTTTCTGAATATAGTATGTATGCCATATTGTCAAAAGTATTGTGATGCTTGCCTTTGCACTCACATGAAATTTAATGGCATCCCAGTCTTAGTCTGTAGGGTTTAATATTGAGTTGGCCCAACCTTTGCAGCTATAACAGCTTCAACTCTTCTGGGAAGGCTGTCCACAAAGTTAAGGAGTGTGTCTATGGAAATGTGCAACCAGTCTTCCGGAATAGTTGAGGTCAGGTATTGGGTTGAGGGTGCAGGCCAATCAAGTTCTTCCACCCCAAACGCGCTCATCCATGTCTTTATGGATCTTGCTTTGTGCACTGGTGTGCAGTCATGTTGGAACAGGAAGGGGCCACTCCCCATGAAATTGTCCAAAATGTCTTTGTATGCTGATGCCTTAAATGTTCCCTTCACCGGAACTAAAGGGCTAAGCTCAACCACTGAAACACAACCCCACACCACAATCCCCCCTTCCACCAAATGATTTGGACCGGTGCACAAACCAAAGTCCATAAAAACATGGATAAGATATTTTAGGGTGGAGGAACTTGACTGGCCTGAACAGAGTCCTGACCTCAACCCAATAGAGCACCTTTAGGATGAATTAGAGCTGAGACTGCCAACCAGGCCTTCTCATCCACATCAGTGCCTGACCTTAAAAATGCACTTCAGGAAGAATGGTCAAACATTCCCATAGACACACTCCTAAACCTTGTGGACAGCCTTCCCAGAAGAGTTGAAGCTGTTATAGCTACAAAGGGGGAGCCAACTCAATATTGTACCCTACGGACTAAGACCGAGATGCCATTAAAGTTAATGTATGTGTAAAGGCAGACATCCCAATTCTTTTGGTAATATGGTGTGTGTATATATACAGTACCTCACTAAAGTGAGTACACCCCTCACATTTTTTGTAAATATTTTATTATAACTTTTCATGTGACAACACTGAAGAAATTACAAAATTTGCTACAATGTAAAGTAGTGAGTGTACAGCTTGTATATCAGTGTAAATCTGCTGCCCCCTCAAAATGACTCAACAGACAGCCATTATTGTCTAAACCGCTGGCAACAAATGTGAGTACATCCTAAGTGAAAATGTCCAAATTTGGCCCGATTAGCCATTTCTCTAACATCCACAAGCTCTGTGATGTTGTCATGGAGGAAGAAGACTCCAGTGGCAACCTGTGAAGCTTCATGCCCAAGAGGGTTAAGGCAGTTCTGGAAAATATTGGTGATCACACAAAATACTGACACTTTGGGCAAAATTTGGATATTTTCACTTAGAGGTGTACTCACTTTTGTTGCCAGCGGTTTAGACATTAATATCTGTGTGTTGAGTTATTTTGAGGGGGCAGCAAATTTACACTGTTATACAAGCTGTACAATCACTACTTTACATTGTAGCAAAGTGCAATTTCTTCAGTGTTGTTACATGTAAAGATATAATAAAATATTTACAAAAATGTGAGATGTGCACCCACTTTTGTGAGATACTGTATCTTTATTTACAGTGAACAAGCACGGTTCTTTTTGTGTGAAACACGTCAACTGATCATCATTGCAATTTTGTCTGGCTCATGACAATAAAGAAATCTCTATAGCATCTTTTGGATTCAAGTGTGCGATCAATTTTTTCTTCTCTTCTTTATATATTTACATTACTGTGCAAAAGTCTTAGGCAAGTGTGAAAAATGCAGTAAATTAAGTATGCTTTCAGAAATAGAGGTGTCAATAGTTTATTTTTATCATGTAACAAAATGGAAAGTAAATGAACAGATGAGAAATCCAAATCAAATCAATATTTGGTGTGACCACATTTACATTAAAAACAGCATTAATTCTTCAAGTCTTCTAGGTACACTTACACAGTTTTTATGGAATTCAGCAGGTAGGTTGTCGCTGCTCAAGAAAACCTTGTTTTTATTTCTGTTGTAGGCATCAGTGTAATTGAAGAGGTATGCAAAACAGCTTGTAAGTAACAGAGGTGCCCAGATAGTATATTTTTGTCTTGAGTGTTGTGGTGGAATGGTAATAAAGACTGTCAATAAATAACCACTGGATCACAGTCTTCATTACTGTTCCACCCTAAAGCCCAGGTACATATAGGGCCTTTGTTGATGGTTTTCATTAATTTCAAATGGTATTTTGCATTCTCACACAAGTCTATGGTAATATAAATCTTGTTAAAGTGGTTGTAAACCCTTACAACCAACTTTGACCTACAGGTAAGCCTAGATTAAGGCCTTCCTGTAGGTCCAAGAAATATCTCCTAAACCTACACAGTTTAGGAGATATTTGCCGAAAGACAGGCACCGCTGTCTACAGCGCATGCGCATGTTGCGGCTCCTGTGCGCATGTGCGGGAGTGACGTCATCGCGGCTTCGCCGAATGACAGCGGCGGGGCAGCGAGACCCACCGAGAAGATGGATGCTCCGGACTACAGGGGACAGCGGTGTCCGGTAAGTGACACATAATGGACTACTATGCGATGCATAGTAGTCCATTATGCTTTACCTTTGCAGGGAATCAAAGAGGAAGTAAACTCATTAGGGTTTACTTCCTCTTCAAATATAGGTTAGAAGGAGGTTGACTGTAAGTTAAATGCACCTGTCAATGCATTCTGAATGATCTCAGAAGCCTTTCAAACTGATGTCAAAATGATGCCATCAACACAAGCTTGAAGCTTGTCGACACAAGCCTATATTTTGTTTTGGCCCCTTTTTCTACTAATTAACTGTAATAGGCAATAGCAATTAATTGTTATTGCAGATCCATTTACATCTTTTTTATATATTTAAGAGTTTTTTAACACTCCAAAAGTGTAGATATTCTTCTCAAACATTAAAGTGTTTGTTACCCCAGTATTTCATATTCCTGATATGTGCTTGCTGTACCATGTACATGCATGAAAAGGTATCCTGTTCTCTTTGTATTGCTTTGTTTGTGCGAAATTCCTGATGATCCAGCGAGTCCCTCTGATTTCCTCCTAAAAACTGACCACACCAAGCAGGAGAGCATACCGTAGTTAGTTCTTGGAAACTCAGGCTGCTCTCCTTCAATGATCAGACTTGTCCTGGCATGCCTTCCCTTTACAGCTTCACTGGGAAGCACAATATACTATTGCTTCTCCTCCCCTTAGCTCTTATGTAGCTGAGAACAGAGGGAATGTGATCACTTATAAATAAAAGGGGAAAAAAGGAATTTATATATATATTTTTATATCTATACACAAATGTTTTTCCTTTCATTTCAGTTTTAAACTGAATGGGTTGTGTTACAAGTTGATCGTTTACAATCACTTTAAAATACCAACCATATTGCTATTTAAAATCTTGTGCTGTTATTTGCAAAGAAGAAGATCAATTCTCTAGACAAATAATTATTTTGTGCTAGAAGGGACAGAATAATCATGCTGAAAACAGTGAAGCACATAGCTTTTACATTTGCATCGATAGTATGATTCATTACAAGAGGATACAAGTCCTCAAATGTGACTCATATTTTGATTAGTGAAGTGTGTAGCAGGAATGAACTCGGTCTTAAATACTCCATGCCAGCCATCAGTATAATTAATTCAAATTACCTTGTAATTAACGCAAGCATAAAGTGAAAATGAAAAATTAACCTCCCAGTATTATTTTATTAATATATTTTCATAGGTCATAGGTTTACAGAAAATCACATATAGACAGAGATGTAAACAGATGGCAAAGGAAAGACAAACCTGTAACTAATATACAACCGTAGGCTGTAAACTAGGAAACAAATCTCTTCCACTGACCTGTTGATTATAAATGTGTCCTTTGGAAATATAATTAATATGTGCCAAGCTTGTTTTTGTAACAGAAGATATACAGCAACTCCAGGCAAAAAGCAAAATAATTCAAAGAATTGTTATGCTATCCTGGAAACAGTCCCAGTATGTGAAACTCAGAATGTCCATTGAATGTATTTTAACGCTACACTGTCTCGATGCTAAGAAATGCCTATTAATACTGTACCTGTAAAGAAAGAAGCGTATACTTACCTCCCCTGCATGCCTCCTATTACATAGCATTCCAGGCAATTGCAATAAGCGGAATAAAAATCTGGAGATATCCTTGATTCCTTCCTTGTTCTTAGTCCTGGTCTGTTGACATGTGCTTTGTATGGTGTAACTAAATCCAAGCTGAGGCTGCTTGCTTCTAACAGTTTGTAATCTCCAATGATTACACAAGTGCATTCCAGCATAGAAATCTTCACTTATGGCCCTTGGCATGGTATACAATGATTAAAAATGATATGTGGAATAGATGCATTTCTTGTTAGCAGTTGCAATGCAATTCAGACAAGCTGAATGTAAACAATCTTTAATTACACTGACCTGCATCCCAGTTTTTACAGTCCAAGGAAAGGCAGAGGTGAGAGGCCATATTTGCAAAGTTGCTTGGTATCCTTGAATCTAATAAAATAACTACATCTTTCCTTTGTATTTTCAGATGGGTAGAGTTGGGAATTTGGGTTCTAGTTTGCAACTTGACAGCAAGGGCTTTCAGGAAATTGTTGGATGAAATCTTCCAATATAGACACCAGTTCTAGTGACATAATTAAGATGAGAATTCTGTTCACTTTGGAGAGACGTCCTATTATTTTCTACCGCTTCTCCAGGACAAGTGAGGGGAAATCTCACCAGCTGGACACAGACAGGGTTTTAACTCTTCCTTGTTAAAGTGGAGCTCCACTCAAAGGTGGAACTTCCACGTATCTGTCTCCTCCCCCCCCCCCGGTGCCCCATTTGGCACCTTTCAGTGTGGAGGGGGTAATGGGTACTTGTTTCTGACAGGTAGAATTTCCCATTTGCGACCCGAACTCCCGGAAATATGCCCCCCTCCTCCTTCCTCCGCCACCGGACCAATTAGAAAGTACAGCATGCTTCATGCATGCTCAGTAGGGAACTGGCCAAAAGGCTTCACTGCCAGGTTCCCTTACCAGGAATAGCAACTGCTACACCCGACAGCCAATCTGAAGATTGGTTGGGGTGCTGACATTGCGGCCTCCCTGGACAGGTAAGTGTCCATATATTAAAAGTCAGCAGCTGCAGTATTTGTAACTGCTGATTTTTATTTTTCATGGGAGGGGGCTGGACATCCGCTTTAAAACTAGAAAATAAAAGTTTGGGCTCTACATACATTTTAAATAATTATGTACAATAAGGTGTGTTCTATCGTAGGTCTTTCAAAACAAAGACAATCTTCCCAAAGGGCCATGCTGTCTCCATGGTACATATTGTCTAGAGGTCTTGAAATTTTTCTATTACCACCCTCTTGGACTTGAAAAAGTAGTGAAGACAATGCAAAGGAACTCTGGATATCTAAAAAGACTGACAATGCAGCCTTTAAAAATGCATTGGCAGTGCAATTAATTCAGTTTTCCAACCGCAGTCCCATATTATCTTTTTCACAAGGTTTAAGTACTGTATGTACAGTGTCTGGCTCAAATAAAAATGCTTACAGACATAGGAACAAATCTGAGAGTTGTGCAAGTGTCACATCACAGGTGGAAACAGGGAGTCTGATGGAGATATCTTGTCAATGAAATTACTGAGACGATAAGATACGACCAAGTGATGTGGTCAAGCTTGCCAGCTACCAACAAGCAAAACTTAAATATCATTTGTGGTTGAAGGCAACCTTGAAAAAAAAAATCCAAAATTGCCTAATAAACGTCGACGTACGTTTCGTCATAATGACGTTTCCTGATGACGCCATTACGACGAAACGTACGTTGAGGCGCATTCCGGTCACATCGTTTGGTCCGAACTTTTGGTTCTCGAGATCCAGGGGGTGGAACGCACGCTGATTCAAGCAGCGGAAGTGGCACGGCTAGGTTCCAACTCACCCGGTCTGATAAATTCAATCCCTCTAGTGCCGAGGCATTGGCACTTTTAAAGTAAGAGGCCATTTGGCTATTTTTGTTTTTTATGTTATTTTAAATAAAACGATATTATGCCATGGTCCAGTTCTCTCTATATTTTTTTCTTGAGCAAACGTGGATTGAAACAATACTTCTGGGTACACCTAAGCAGAGTTTCCCCATCAAGGTTGGCAGTTCCTTAAACCTGCTAAAGCTTCACTTGACCTTCTTTTTCAATAAAGGGGTCAAGGTGAGTCGGTGAGTAGGCTACTTACCATGATTCACCAGGTGACTTGTTTGTGCATTTCTCCTAAGCGGTGGCGGGACACAGGATTTATCCCTACTTCAGCTTCACTATTTTTTTATGTACATGGGCATTTTTTATGTATATGTTCACTGTTCGAGTTGATTGATTTTATGTATTCATTGTTTATTGTAGCATGTATTGACTAGTAAGATACCTGCGGTACTATTAAGCACTAGAGCGCTTTATTGATATCATTTAAGGTTTATTAAGCACTAGAGCACTTTATTGTTATCATTTAAGGTTTATTATATTCAGCGCCCCCTTTTCACTTACAACCCACATCTCACGAAGGCAAGTTTTGCACTTTGAGGGCTTAGATATTATTCACACATTTTTTTAATTTTAGTCTAAACGCGGGGTATTCCATTATCTTTTGGTTTATTCATGCTGGTAGGTTAATGACTCCTGTCTAAATTGGCCCTAATATATGTATGTATGAATGAGAGTTAGGGACCTTAGATTGTAAGCTCCTTGAGGTCAGGGACTGATATATGTACATGCAGTATGTAATGCACTGTGTAAATTGAAGGCACTATATAAGTACCTGAAACACATAAATACATACACATGCAAATAAAAATAAATCTTATAAAAATTGTTTCAGGGTGTTAGGAATATTATCGGTATATTATAACACTTATATTACCTAGTATAGCTGGATGTCTAGGGGATGTCTACATTGTTGGAAAAGTTAGTATATAACATATAGAAAACTCTTGATTCTGTTTACTTTGCATAAGACAAAATTCATCCATAATTGCAAAAGAACAAGATTATTATTTTAGTTTATCCATGTATTTCTAACAACTCAGAAAATATAAATTCTTTGTACAGCACATTTTGTTCTTATTTAGTAGAAGGTGCCCCTTTCTATAGGTATTAATAACACTTAATTAAAAACATTTGACGGCTAAGAACTTATGACAGTATCTATTGCTTATATGTGAACATAAGCGTCATGATCGTTTTACAGCTCCACACCATTGCTTTCCTGATCCTAAATAGGGTACATAAGGCACCACATAAATGTCACGCTGGTTATGTATTTCTCCAGAGTGATTGAAATAATATTTTTAGGTGCATGCAAGCTGAGTCCACCATCTGGTGAATTATCCACACACATACATACAGTGTAACACCTCCTGTTCATAGAAGTACTAAGAATGGGTCTAATAAGCAGCGTGTCATAGACAACTAGGAATTTACTTTCACTAAAGTAAAAAATTCCTGGACAGACATGTCTAATTTGAGTAATGAATAAATTCATGGTTTTATCCAGGACCTAATGTATAAGCGATGCATTTTATTTTCTTACCTAATAAAATATTTGATCAAGAAAATGTGTTTCTATTCAATGCACATGCACATCACATACAAGCTTTAATATATTAAAGTAACTTTGGGCTTGTAGGTTGAGCTGCATTTTTCTGCACATCGTCAGGGCTGTCTTTAAAGCAGGGCAAAAGGGGTCATATCCACCATCACTTCAGCTGAATGCTTCCCACTGGGGAGGTAAAGGGGCATGCTTGAAAGTTCAGCCTACAACTGTGGACATTAACCACTTAACCCCCGGACCAATTTGCAGCCAAAGGATTAAGCCCCTTTTTGCGTTTTGGCACTGCGCCGCTTTAACAGACAATTGTGCGGTCGTGCGACATGGCGTCCAAACAAAATTGGCGTCCTTTTTTCCCCACAAATAGAGCTTTCTTTTGGTGGTATTTGATCACCTCTGCGTTTTTTATTTTTTGCTCTATAAACAAAAATAGAGCGACAATTTTGAAAAAAAATGCAATATTTTTTACTTTTTGCTATAATAAATATCCCCAAAAAAATCTAAAAAAAAAAATTTCTTCCTCAGTTTAGGCCGATACATATTCTTCTACATATTTTTGGTAAAAAAATCGCAATTAGCGATTATTGATTGGTTTGTGCAAAAGTTATAGCATTTCCAAAATAGGGGATCATTTTATAGCATTTTTATTAATATTTTTTTTTACTAGTAATGGCGACGATCAGCGTTTTTTATTGTGACTGCGACATTATGGCGAACACATCGGACATTTTTGACACATTTTTGGGACCATTGTCATTTATACAGCAATCAGTGCTATTTAAATGCACTGATTCCTGTGTAAATGACACTGGCAGTGAAGGAGTTAACCACTAGGGGGCAGTGTAGGGGTTATGTATGACGTTATGTGTTTTTTTATTGTAGGGGCGTGGCCTGGCATTTGACGTCACTGATCGTCTTTCCCTATAAAAGGGAACAGGCGATCAGTGACAGCCACACTAGGAAGCACGGGGAGAGGTTTGTTTACACAGATCTCTCCTCGTTCTTCAGCTCTGTGACCCAATCGTGGGACACCAGCGGTGATTGGGTCCTCAGGACCGGGTCGGGAGCGAGCCGCCGGCTGGGCACTTAAAGAGCAATGTACAGGTTCATGCTTGTGCCCAGCCTTGCCATTCTGCCGACGTACATTGGCGTGAGGCGGTCCTTAAGTGGTTAAGCCCAACATCAGCCTGTTTTGCAAAGGTAAGCAGATTGGAGATGGAACCCTTTTTCAAAATAACATGGTGCCAGAGCACTGTGAAATTTGGTGGATGTGAATACGAACATCTAAGCAGATGCAGGGTGTCATTAACAATTAATGGCACTGCTGTGTATCTGCTAATGAGCAGCAGGTTTCTGTGGTGTCAGGAAAGTGATTCCTGACACAAGAAATTTGAACGCAGGCTAAATGTTTTAGTTACATTGGTGGTCAGTGTAAGTCTTCTCATTACATTGGGGCTTGATTTACAATCCTTTCATTTACACTAGTGGCCAGTGTGAAGGCCCCCCTTACATTGGGGGTCAGTGTACATTCTTCATTACATTGGTGATCAGTGTCCATTTCCCTTTACATTGGTGGTAAGTGTAGAATTTCCCTTACACTGGTGGTCAGTGTAAATCCCACTTTACATTGGTGGTCAGTGTAGATGTGCCACCTTACATTGGTGGTCAGTACAAATCACCTCGGCAGATTGTCAGTATAAATTCCCCCTTTACATGGAGGTCATTGTATATTCCCCCTTACACTGGTGGTTGGTGTTAATGCTCCTATTACATTGGTGTCAGTGTAGAAATCCTTATTTATATTGGTGGGTGGCATAAAATCCCCCATTGCATGGTGGTCAGTGCAAATCCCCCCTCACATTGGTGGTCAGTGTAAATCCCCCCTCACATTGGTGGTCAGTGTAGAATCCCCCACTATATACTTGCCAAAGATTTCCAGCTTTGCTCTACATGATCCAGAATTTGCCACATTGTACTGCCTCCTAACTAATGCCCTCCCCTCACCACTGCCAGTAATCCCATCAACCCCCCAGCATTGCCACTGATCACACCCCCCCCCTCCCCCAGCATTGCCACTGATCCCAGGAGTCCTAGGATCCCTAGGAGTTTTCTGTATACTGATGGGTCCTCTCTCCTCCCCAGTCCATGGTGTACAGGCAGCGAGGAGTGATGTGCTGTATCCTTTAGCGACCAATCTGTAAGTAGTAATGATGTGCACTAACCTCTTGCAACCAATCATTGAGCAGTAAGGGTATGCAGTAACATCTAGCAACCAATTAATGAATGGTAAGGATGTCCAGTAACCTCTAGAAACCAATCAGTGAGCAATATTGATGTACAGTAATCTCTAGTAATCAATCAGCAAGCAGAAGTCATGTGCTGTAATCTCTAGCAAATAATCAGTGTGCCTTAATGTGTGCTGTAACCACTAGCAGCCAGTCAGTGATCGGTAATAATATACTGTAACCTTTGATGATCAATCTCAATCTCTGCCTGGTTTGATTCAGTGAACTGAGTCTAGCTGCTATTTATTGTATGTCTCAGAGCAGGTGGAGAGCAAAATTCCACGAAAGGGGGAGGGCCCAAGAAATTGTTTTCCCAGGGTCTAATCAATATTAAAGACGACCCTGCACATCATGGCACATGTATGGTGTGAACAGGGAACATAGAAAACAACTTTCCTTTTATTTGCTCTGTTCAAACAATACATGGGGTAATAATACCTAGTAGTGGCCCTACCATGATGGTCCTTGTTCCAACAATCTTAAAGGGTGACAAAATTCTACATGGTCTTCAAATTGTTCTCCTGCATAGTCAACCTTTCCCAGTGCTGATGTGCATTGCGCAGCCATGGTCCACTATTGTCCTATCAGGACCCCCCCCCCCCCCCCTGACAAATGCTGTACAGCCATCACTGGAGTGCATGCCTGTAGGTGGGAAATCACTGAAAGGAGTTTGCAGATCAGGAATGCTCATATGAAGATAATGAAAAAAAATGGTTACAACATAGCTCCCAACTGTCCCTGATTTCGAGGGACTGTCCATGATTTGAAACAATGTCCCTCTGTCCCTCATTCCTCCTTATGTGTCACTCATTTTGTTCTTCTCTATATAGTTGAATATAAAATGCACTTTTTATCTATCAAAAAGTGTTTTCCAGCCTTAAACCTTTTATCTGATTTCTAAATTGCTGCATTTGTAAATTCCAAAAGCCAATATAAAGGAATAGTAGTGGTAAAAAAAAAGCACTTGTGGGTTTAACCAATCTTGTTTATTTTGTACAATTCTCCTTTAAGGGGGCATGGCAAGGAGTGTGTCCTATGCCTGCATACTTTTGATAATACCCTGTTTCCCCTAAAATAAGACCTAGCGTGATTGTCGTGATGGCTGCAATATAAGCTCTACCCCCCAAATAAGCCCTACCCTGTTCCCCCCGAAAATAAGCCCTACCCTGAAAATAAGACCTACAAGGACTTTAAATATATATATTATATTGCAGCTATCACCGACAATCACGCTAGGTCTAATTTTCGGGGGAAACGGGGTAGTTGTCACTCATTCCCATCTCAAAAAGTTGGGAGGTATGGTTACAACAGTATTTTATTTTTCAAAAATAAACCAGTACTGTATCATTGTAGCGTTGTATTTTTGTATAGAAAATGCTTTTGCAAACTAAATGTCATTTAGTTAGGGTACATTAAAGTGGTTGTAAACACTTTTGTGTAACTTCTACCAATAGGTAAACCTAGGATAAGGCTTACCTATAGGCAGTGGAAATATCTCCTAAACCTGCACCGTTTAGGAGATATTTCACTTGTGTGCTATGAAGAAACGGACCTCTGTGCCATTTCTTCCCCAGCGTGTGCCTGGCGGCTCCTCCGCAAGTGCGCGCGGGAGTGACGTCACACGGCTCTGACCAGTCACAGAGCCGAAGTCCTCAGACCCAGAAGAAAAAGGGGCGAAGATGAAGGCGGCCTGCATAGGGAACAATGTGGGCTTTGTTTGCAGTAAGTGCCACATAACGGACTAGTATGCAACGCATACTAGCCCATTATGCTTTTAATTTGCAGGGTTTGCAGGGAGCAAAAGAGGAAGTAGAACCCACCAGGGTTTGCTTCCTCTTAAAGTTAATGCATGCATTGTTTTGCCACAAGGACTGCTATTTTCAGCCACATGATTGTTATTTTCAGCTCTCGTTGAGTGACATTTTGAAAAAAAGTAACCATTATGGAAAATAACAGTTATTGTAAATTTGCAAACTCAGATTGTTGGCTACCCAACTCTTGGGAATGGTCTTGTCTTATCAATTATTAATTGGAAAAAAAGATACCCCTGGGCATTACAAAATACAAATATTAAAACTGGAAAGTGAAAAATCTGGTGCAATTCTGCATATAAACAAATCAGCTTACAGTTTGTCACTTTGTTTCGTCAAAGCTTAAAGAGTGACTCCACTTTCATGGGGAAAAATTTGCAAATAAAAAATAATAATAATATTGCGTATACAATTGCAACTCAAGTCATATTGCAATTGAATGTTATTAAAAACGACCTTTCCTTTTTAATTTTAATTTTAAATCACTGTCATTTTCTCAATGTATTCAGAACACCCCCACCCCAGAAATATAATTTCCTGCTTGTGTGATTGGCTCACTGATTTTCCCAGAAGTCTACACTAACATACAAGTCAGATATCAGGCATCCCCTGCAACAAGAATGCCATTTTTGGTGAGATACTCCTTATAGGAAAGCATGTCTAAAGGAAGACCCTGCAATTTTTCCTCATTAGAGCCCTGTACGTCCAGCAGCTGATTGAAATTTAACCACTCCATTTAGATCCGCTGTGCACATGGACACAGACAAACACACAGGGATTTCTTCAGAATTCCAAAAGGTAGGACTCCGCGACAAAGTTTGTTGAAATACTTGTAATCTACATAGAGCACCCAGAGGGGAATGTAAAAATTCTGTAAAAAAATGCATTTTTTCGTTGGTTCTGTTATAAAATTTTGCAGATTAGTAATTTTTCTTCATAAATTTTGTCCAAAATGTATACTGCTACATAGCTTTGGTAAAAATAACCCAAATCGGTGTATATTATTTGGTCTTTGTGAAAGTTATAATCCATAAGCTATGGTGCCAATCTCTGAAAATTGATCACACCTGATCATTTCGTAAGACCCTAACAAGCCAGAAAAGTACAAATACCCCCCAAATGACCCCTTGTTGGAAAGCAGACATTCCAAGGCATTTAGTAAGAAGCACACAGAGTTTTTTGAAGCTGTAATTTTTTCCCACAATTCTTTGCAAAATTAAGATTTTTTTCTTTCTTTTCTTTTTTTTTCTTCACAAAACTGTTATACTAGCAGGTTATTTCTCCCTCTATTCTATTACCCCTCCTGAGTACGGCGATAGCACATGTGTGAGACTTTTACACAACGTGGCCGCATACAGAGGCGCAACATGCAAGGAGCACCATCAGGCGTTCTTGGAGCATAAATTACGCATATAATTTATTGACTACCTCTCACACTTTTGAAGGCCCTGGAGCACCAGGAAACGCCCAAAAAATTGTAATTTACCACTGTGCTTACACCCACATGTGTGACTCTATAGTTACATGGGCTGCTCAGATGTGATAGGGAGGAAATGTTCAGCATAGAAAATCTCTAAAAACTGAGCATGTGCAGAGTCACCACCACAGCTGAAAAATCCCTAGCTGAATTGGTGATGTGAACAGGGGGTGGAGATAGAGAGCAGCAGGATCAACCAGGTTTTTGCAGAATGCAGAAAATGAATCTCATAGTTAATAAGTGAGTATGAACAGCCTGTAATACAGCATTTATTGATTTTTTTTCTATGATGTGGGTTTATTGACACTTTAAAACGGTATTAAACCCAAAAGCAAACATCATATTATGGCCAGATCACCAGCTGAAAACATAGGGAAAAAAGCCTAAAGAAAAAGAAAATGAATGCAGCCACTACATATAGGAATTGGTAAGCTGCAGTATAATACATTTTTCGTTTTTGGCTTAATACCACTTTAATACAGGCATTAATGTAATGTACGTAGAAGATCGCCACCATAATCTCTATACAATAAGCAGTATTGCATTAAAATTGTAAAACTATATATGAAATTTCAAATGATTTCTACAATCAGTAAATATGGTTGTTCGGGGGATTTTCTATAGACATCTGAAGACATCTCCTAAAACAAATATTCTACAAAGAGCAGCAGGAAGTGTTTTAAAGGACATTTATACTGGGGATATGGGAATGATTTATTTCAGCCACTTTGATTCTGCTCACATTCCTCCATATATAATCTTTTACTAGAATTCTCCTTCAAATAACACTTTTAACAAGCTTTGATCATTAGAACCGGGTGAACGTTTAAGTGTGAATAACTGCTTATCACAACTCTAGACAAAACCTATTTTTTATAAGTTTTCAATACTGTAGGTAACAAGAAAACATTTGAATTGTTGTCTGTGACCTCATTGGGTAGATTTGTGCTCCATTCCTATCATAGTGACCCACAGATAGGGATGCAGTTGTTACCAGGACAAGAGAACACAGAGAGCAAAAAAAACTTGAGATGTTCTAACATCTCCCCACTTTTCTACACTAAATGTCCATTTGTTCTGTCACCATCAAAGAGATATCCTAGCACTTCCTGTTTGTGTGACATCCTGTCATTGGGACAGGAAGTAAGGGAAAAACTTTCTAATGGGCATACAATTATGACAGAAGTGCTAAACCTTCCTTCTTCTGTACAAATCGAATGTAGCACTAACCCCTGAAGGAGCTGCTGGTTATTTTTGGTCTTACCGTTACCTTTTGTTCTCCTTGTTGCACGTCTAGGGGATGTCCCATGGTAGGTGGCCCAGTAACTTGAGACTGCCAATAGATCCACTTGAATGGATTTTATTTGCAAAAACTCAAACCATTGAACAGTCTTTCAACTTGGGATCAGAGGGTTGGAAAGGAAAGTTCAGGTACTCTCAATGTCAAAGTCCAAAAATGTTAAAGAACTTGCTTACTTTGACTGCATCCAGACAATAGCCATTTGCAGCTGGATGAACACTCAGATTGAACAGTCCCTCTCTCACAAGGCCTAGCAGCCAACCAGGTGTTTACTCAGGAACAAAGTCTTTATTACCGACGTTGTTGCAGAACACGTAGGGAAACTAAGCTGTAGAACACTTGTAGGATACCTGGATCTTTCAGCCTGCTTGACGATATCCACAAGACCGGATTCTCTCGTTTACTTCAGCCCTTCCAGGCTCTTGTTAAGAAAACCAACCCGTACGTGGTATTCTTCTAAAGAGTCCTCCCCTGGAATGCTCGAAGTTCAATGGGTCTCTCCCGAACCGGAAACGGCACCCATCCACCTTGGAATCCTTCCTTAGTTCCCTTGCCTTCGGCTAGCCAGCCTCGAGGCATTAAAGTCAGGTGGATCCGCACCCCCGGCCATAGCCTTCCTGGAGGCTGGTCAGGAGGACCAGGACTATGTAATCAGCACAGCATACTGGACCGAAACCCCGAACCACGTGACGTCCGCATCTTAACCACTTGGCACCCATACTACGTCTATTGACGTCATGGGCTTTCGGTGGTTATATCTGAATGATGCCTGAGGCCACAGACATTATTCAGATATCAGCGTTTTCAGCCGGTGATTCCCTGCACCATAAGAACGATCATAGCGGCTGTTCCGCCGCTTGATCGTTCTTACGGGCGGCGGGAAGAGATGCCCCCGCTGCCCTCTGGTGCTTGTACCGACTCACCGCTTCCATCAGTGAGTCGGTCACAGGATCCGCCGGCCCCCGCAAGTTACCATAGAGATTTCCGGTGGACCAGATCGTCCCCGGAGTCTCTATGATCGTTCGGAGGCCGGGCACGATGTTATGACGTCACGCCCGGCCTCTGTATTCAAATTAATGGCGCCGATCTGGCTAGGAAGCCAGGATCATTTTTTGGGTTTTTTTTTTAATTCTTCCTAGCCTAGAGGTGAGATATGGGGTCTTATTGACCCCATATCTCACGGTAAATATGTCCGATCGTGCCATATTCCTATTACAAGGGATGTTTTTTTTTAAGTGTCAAACTAAAAAAATAAAAATAAAATTAACAATAAAAAAAATGTAAAGCGTCCCTGTCCCCGTGAGCTCGTACACAGAAGCGAACGCATACGTAAGTCCCGCCCACATATGAAAACGGTGTTCAAACTACACATGTGAGGTATCGGCGTGAACGTTAGAGCGAGAGCAATAATTCTAGCTCTAGACCTCCTCTGTAACCCAAAACATGTAACCAGCAAAAATATTTAAAGCGTCGCCTATGGGGATTTTTAAATACCAAAGTTTGGCGCCATTCCACGAGCGCGTGCAATTTTGAAGCATGACATGTTGGGTATCTATTTACTCGGTGTGTCCTCCTCTTTCACATTATGCAAAAAAATTAGGCTAACTTTACTGTTTTTTTTTTTTAAGCATAAAACTGTTTTTTTTCTGAAAAAACGTGTTTGAAAAATTGCTGCGCAAATACCGTGCAAGATAAAAAGTTGCAACAACCGCCATTGTATTCTCTAGGGTCTTTGCTAAAAAAACATATATAATGTTTGAGGGTTCTATGTAATTTTCTAGCAAAAAAATTTGGAATTTTACCTGTAGGAGGGAAATGTCAGAATTGGCCTGGGCACGAAGTGGTTAAATACCCTCTCCCAGAGGGCACAGCGAGAGGGCCACTCCCACTGACCTGACTCCGAGAGAGAGTAAATTAAACGCTTAACCAGACCATAGTTCCACTCTTGCCACCAGAGACAGCGCACCCCTGTGGCCAGGCTGAACATCTCACAGCCCAGTCAGACTGACACAGAAGTGAAATTTAGGCAAATAGACCCAAACCAAACTGTAGTTTGAGTAAAGTTAAATTTTGAAAAACACATAGCGCGTGCTCTTCAGGAGCTCGTCGCTACACTAAAAACAAATGTTTTGGCTGCAGTATGACCCTCAACACCAAAATGTCCCTCCTATCACAAGGAAGGGAGTTTAACAAGACTGGTGGCCACTCATTAGAAGAAAATAGTTTTTTTTTTTTTTTTTTAAGTGTATTTTATTCCAAAAAAATTGCAATTGTTATGGAGAAACATGCGGGGCGTGGCCTCACACAGAAAAGAGTTTTAACCTTAAACTACGTAAACGGTTTACTGTAAGAGCAGGAAGGATGTGGAATTCTCTTCCACAGGTGATGGTCTCAGCGGGGAGCATTGATAGTTTAAAAAAACGATTAGATAAGCACCTTAACGACCGCAACATACAGGGATATACAATGTAATACTGACATATAGTGATGAGCTTTCTGTTTGGGTCAAACATGAGTTTGACTCGAATATTGGCTGTTTGCCCATTCGAAACTGAACATTATGGGCCGTTAGTGCCAAATGAGAGCGGAGCATAATGGCCCATAATGCACTGTATGATGATTGGCCAGAGCATTCACCATGACCTGCATGCTTTGGCCTATCACAGCGTCCTCAGCTAAGAGAGCCATTTGGGTACCTTTGGCCAATCATGGGTCAGGGGGACTAAGTCCACGTCCACGTCCACACTATATAACCCTGACTGCAGGTCGGCCTTGTGTAGTGTGTCATTACCAGCGTGGACAGAGAGTGTCATTTGGATTGAGCAGGCAGGCAAGCAGATTATTCAGTTAGCCGCAGTGTATTGTATGTATATGTATGTACCGTATATGCCGGTGTATAAGACGACCGGGCATATAAGACGACCCCCTAATCTTACTGTTGTTTAAGCATTTTTTTCTTGTACTTACCGTATAAGACGACCCCCTTCCAAGGCTTTCGACGCTTGATATTCCGTCCCTCTTGCTGGAGCAGGAGCTGGCGCCATATCCTTCTTCCTGCTTTTGCTGGAACCAATCACGGCGAGCGATGTATTCTATTAATGAATACAAAGCCTGCTTGGATTGGCAGAGGCTGTATCATCATCAGCCCGCGCCTCTCTGACTCTCAAAGCCAATCCGAGCAGGCTACAGAGTAGCCTGCTCGGATTGGCAGAGGTTGTTACTCCAATCCGAGCAGGCTCTGTATTCATTTGAATACGTCGCTTGCTGGGATTGGCTCAGCGGTATATACTGTATGTAGCCGAAGCTACATACAGTATTACCGAACCCTCAGCAGACATCGGAGGGGCTGATCCGGCGTATAAGACGACCCCCGATTTTCGGCCAGTTTTTTTAAGTGTAAAAGGTCGTCTTATACGCCGGCAAATACGGTATGTATATATATATATATATATATATATATATACACATATATATCCACTGTAGTCCATTCCTGATCGTGTACTGTTTCTACTATACTTCTGGCAGGCAGGTGCTTCAGTTAGCTAGAGTGTATTTCATATATATATATATATATATATATATATATATATATATATATATATATATATATAGTAAATCTAGTATATATATATATATATATATATATATATATCCACTGCATACAGTTTAGCTAGATCTCACTGCAGTCCGTCCTGGTGTACTCACTGTTTCTACTAAACTTCTGGCAGGCAGGTGATTCAGTTAGCTGCAGTGTATTTCATATATATATATATATATATATATATATATATATATATATATATATGTACAGTCAGTCTAGTATATATACATATATATCCACTGCATACAGTTTAGCTAGATCTCACTGCGGTCCATTCCTGGTGTACTCACTTTTTCTACTATACTTCTGGCCGGCAGGTGATTCAGTTAGCTGCAGTGTATTTCATATATATATACAGTATCTCACAAAAGTGAATACACCCCTCACATTTTTGTTTGTATCTTTTCATGTGACAACACTGAATAAATTATACTTTGCTACAATGTAAATTTGTGAGGGTACAGCTTGAATAACAGTGTACATTTGCTGTCCCCTCAAAAAAACACAGTCATTAATGCCTAAACCGCTGACAACAAAAGTGAGTACACCCCTAAGTGAAAATGGCCAAATTGGGCCAAATTAGCTGCAGTGTATTTCATTATTTCATATATATATATGTATGCTTTTCACAAGAAGCATTGCCTGATGTGAATGATGCCTCACACAAAAGAGCTCTCAGAAGACCTACCATTAAGAATTGTTGACTTGCATAAAGCCGGAAAGGGCTATAAAAATATCTCCAAAAGCCTTGCTGTTCATCAGTCCACGGTAAGACATATTGTCTAAAAAATGGAGAAAGTTCAGCACTGCTGCTACTCTCCCTAGGAGTGGGCATCCTGTAAAGATGACTACAAGAGCACAGCGCAGACTGCTCAATGAGGTGAAGAAGAATCCTAGAGTGTCAACTAAAGACTTACAAAAGTCTCTGGCATATGCTAACATCCCTGTTAGCGAATCTACAATACATAAAACACTAAACAAGAATGGATTTCATGGGAGGATACCACAGAGGAAGCCACTGCTGTCCAAAATAAACATTGTTGCATGTTTAAAGTTTGCACAAGAGCACCTGGATGTTCCACAGCAGTACTGGCAAAATATTCTGTGGACAGATGAAACCAAAGTTGAGTTGTTTGGAAGAAACACACAACACTATGTGTGGATAAAAAGAGGCACAGCACACCAACATCAAGACCTTATCCCAACTGTGAAGTATGGTGGTGGGGGCATCATGTTGTCAGCGTGCCGCTCACCTAAGCCACCACCGGGTGTACCAAGATGGCCGCCGCTCCGGAGCTAGGCTGAAGCCGCAGCCTTTCCTATGGGCTCAATCCGTGGATCGGCACACCAAGCGATCCGTGGATTGAGAGGCGAGAGCCAGATGTAGCCATCAAAAGAGCCACATCTGGCTCGAGCCATAGGTTCCCGACTCTGGTCTAGTATATATATATATATATATATATATATATATATATTCACTGCATACAGTTTAGTTTCACTGCAGTCTGTCCCTGGTGTACTCACTGTTTCTACAATACTTCTGGCAGGCAGGTGATTCAGTAAGCTGCAGTGTATTTCATATATATATATATATATATATATATATCCACTGCATACGGTCTACCTGTATCTCACTGCAGGCCGTTCATGTTGTACTCTTTGTAATATACTTCAGATATATATATATATATATATATATATATATATATATATATATATATATATAATATATCCACTGCATACAGTTTAACTATATCTCACTGCAGGCTGTTCCTGGTGTACTGTTTCTAATGTACTTAAGGCTTTGTACACAGTACACAGTACCGTGCACCCCTAGTGCAGTTGCTACTACTTTTCTGGTGCTGTACACAGTACACAATACATACAATGCACCCATAGTTGCTATTAGACTTCTGGTGGCGTACAAAATATTGTGCACCCATAGTCCAGTTGCTACTACTTTTCTGGTGTGTACACAGTACACAATACAGTGTAGTGTGGTGTTGCAAAACAAAATCCCCATTATGTCTGAAAGGCCACCAAGGAGAGGCAGATGCTCACATGCCACTAAAAGAGGGCAAGCAGGCTCTGTGTCTACAGTCCACAGTCATGGACATGGTGCATCTTCTGCAGGTGGCCGTGGGGCATGCTTGTCTTTTTTTCTGCTGCTTGGACAGGGACAGAAAAATTAGGCCTTTGGTGGTGTTAGTGCCACAACACTGTAAGCCCTCACAGATACTCTTGTTGGGCACAGGAACAGGCCCTGCTGTGAAATATCAGATCAGAATTTTAATTACATGCCCCTGTTAAACAGGGACAGAAAAATTGGGCCTTATGCAGTGGTGGTGGTGCCCTAAACTAAAAATATTGTTGGAAGCTAGCATCATCAAGATTGAGGAGGAATAGGATAGTCACGCAGCATAGGCAGTCTTCAAGGGATCCCACATCTATAGAAAAATCAAGCAGTTACATCAGCATCAGGTGCTTGATAGCTGCTGCTGATCCAAGACTGATTTATTTTTATGAATGTGAGCCTATCAAGGGAGTCTGTGGACAGGTGCATTCTATGATCCACTACAAACCCTCCAGCAGCACTGAATGTGCGTTCAGAAAGAACGCTGGATCCAGGACAGGCCAGTAGATAAATTGCATATTGAGCTAGTTCTGGCCAGTGGTCCATCCTTAAGACCCAGTAATCCAGTGGATGCTCTGTTGGAAAGGTCTCCAAGTCTGCTCTAGCCCTAGATATTCCTGAACCATGTAATGCAGACGCTGGCGATGGTTGCTTGAACTGATCAGACCTTGGCGCAGAGGACTGAAAAATTGTCTAAAGGCATCGGTTAGCCAGTCACCTTCTCCACTGCTCTTCCTCTGAACGAAGCTGTGATGGTTATGCAGAAATCTTTGTCAGCTTACCTCTCCTCCATGTGTTCACCTTTAGAAGCCAGCCACTCTCACCTGGCTACTTAAATAATCTCTCCTCAAAGCATGGCTCCACCTCAGCCCCTATCAGGGAACTTTATATTAACATGTGCACTGCAAGCCTGCCTTGCTGATCAATCTTTGCGTGTTTAGTTTCCATGTGCATCTTGCTGTGTCTTCTACGTCTGATTACAGTTACCGTTCTTGGCTTATTCTCAGCTATCCCTGCCTGCGTGTGACCCAGACCTTTGGCGTGTTCTAAGTTTTTTCTTAAGAAAAAAGAAAAGAAGGAGTGTGCACCGACCTAGAGCATTACCACTTGAAAGTTTTATTAAAAATATATAAAAGCAATGGTACTACTCACAAAATGAGCATAAAGACAAGTGTAGCAGCCACAACCCTTTGCCAGGCGGCCTTGACTTATTGGGCTTACCAGTTACCTTCTCTTTGGCCTGCTCTTCCACGTCTAGAGGTTCCCAGGGTTGATACCCAACGAGTTGAAAGCTGACACAGATAAAGTCCTTTTTAAAAGATTTTATTTTGCAGTAGTAACATCCAATAACACAGTCCCTCATGGGAACAGAGGGCACGGGTGAATAACTCAAGCACCTTGAACTGCAGGCCTAGCAAAGTCTCTAATTCCACACAGAGAGTAGCCACTCGCAGCTGAGTACTTCAAGGCTGAACAGATCTCTAGCCAGAGATCATGGCAGTCAGCACGTTGATTCAAAACTTGAAACAATCCCATGAACGTGTACAAGTTGTAACTAAGGGTGAACAGGAACCTTTTTCCTCAGTACCTGGAACGTTCCCCGTCTCCTCAATGGTACTGGAAAAGAGTGAATTTGTCAATGTCCTTCCCAACTCAGTAACCAGGCACTTCCCAGGATGACACTTGCCGGCCCTCCTTCGAAGAGTCCTCACCCGGTTACCTCCATGAGCTGTGGTGCCTCTCCAAGCCGAGAGCACACCCGGACACCTTGAATCCTCCCTCAGTTACTGCGCCTCAGACCAGCAGGTTCTGAGACTCGGGAACAGACGGATCCCTACCCCAGACCAAGCAGGTCTATTAGGGGCCTCTAACAGGAACATGTTGCGGGATGTCGAACACTCCGTGACCGGGACCCCTCACGGGGCTATCCCGGTCCTGGAACCAGAACAGACCACACGGGCCTCACAAACTCTTCTCTCTCAAAACACGTGACCCACACATCTTAAGTACCCCTTCCCAGACTCCCCAGCAGGGCCCGGCACTCCCACTGATTGGTTCCGAGAAGGTTGATACTCAAAACGTCCAACCAGGCTTGGTTCTGGCCTGTCACGTGCACCTCACTGCTCACATGACCAGGCAGAATGTCTCACACAGCCCGGCCAGACTGATGTCAAGGCCAACCTAGGTAATTAACCCTCAGAACCCCTACTCTTCTGGGGCAAAAACAAAATTTACATGCGTATGACATTTTGTCCAAAATGTCATCCGCTACACAAGCTTATCTTATCGAGGCGTAAAGAGGTGTAACCCAATCTCAATCTCAAAAACTACACTAAAGTACACTAATGTTTGCCAAAGCAAGGGGAGATGACAATACACAGACAAACTCACCATACGCCTCTTTGGTTGGAGCCAGCCCATGTAGATGGGCGTGGCCTGACTGGAGAGTGGCCTCTGGGGGCATAGACATATGGATTCATATAATGGGGCCCACGGGAAAGAGTAGCCACTGACTGCCTAGGCTCTGAGGAAAGGAGTGTGCCACTGAAACGCATCAGCCACTCAAGTCGTTTGGGGTAACATTAGCTCTTCCTGTCATCAGGTCCTGTCTGCAGTTGCCAAGAGTTGCAGTTTTACCAATAAGATAAGCTTGTCTTTATGCTAATTTTGTGAGTAGTACCATTGCTTTTATATATTTTTAATAAAACTTTCAAGTGGTAATGCACTAGGTCGATGCCCCCTCCTTCTTTTTTTTTTCTTTTAGCTTTATGAACACCCATTGTTCTGAGGAGGGCTGCAAGATCGGCAGAAGAGGCCATAGAGGAAGAAGAAGAGGAGGGGGTGGAGTAGAGAGCTGTAGCAGAATCACCGCTAGCATTTTAGAGGCGTGGTAGCATAACAAGCTCCAACAATACTGAACCCTGTCCTGCATCTTTCCCAGCTGCCAGCAGAGTTCCCTAGTGAAAGAAAGGTAACATGCCTGCTAGACCATGCCTGCTAGACCATGAGTCTGTGGTAATCTACACCTTACTGCTGATCGCCCTGTCCAACAAGACAAAAACATTGCCTTCCACAGCTGGAGCTGGAATGGCCTTCCGTGCAAAGAAAGCACATTTTGGTACCTGCAACTGAGGTACAGCATATTCCACAAATTCACGAAAGGAGGCAGAGTCTACCAGCTGAAATAGCAGTAGTTGAAGTGCTACCAATTTGGCCAAGCTGGCATTCAAGCTGGCATTCAAGCTAGCATTCAGAAGGTGAGCATGTGGATGGCTGGGACCGAATTTCTTTTTAATGTTTAGCAACTGAGGTAGGGAAATTTCCCTGCTAAAATCAGATGGTGGTGTACTATTAGCAGATTGGCTGCAAGTACTTGGGACACCTATTGCTAGACCTTCATTCCTCTCAGTGCGGGTTTTCCGTAGGACTGGAGTAGGGTTGGAGATCCCAGATGAGGAGCAAGGAGAAGCCTGCATTTTTCTTTGATGTTTGTCTTTTGAAGTGCTTTTGCCGTAGGATAATGTAATTATGAATATATTTAATTTATATTTAATTTATATGTAATTATTTATATTTATATATTTTATATTTAATTTATTTTTAATTTATTTATATGTAATATTGAATATATTTAGCTTTTATCTATGTAGGGCGGAACAAGTTATCTTCACAGAAATCTCTGGTAGACCAGACAAGTCAGTGCCTTGGCTTATATATACAAACAATGGTATCCAAAACCTCAAAGGATCCCATGCTGGGATATGCAAAGAAGGAAGACCAACTTGTATTCAATACTTAATTTCCCAGGAAAATTCAAGTTAGGCTACTGCTCAGAATAGTCACAAGGATTTGCATTAAAGAGGGCTGACTTATGCAAAGTATAGGGTTTGGAGATGTAGCCAGTCCTAAACTAGGAATAGGGAAGCTCACCAATCAGAGCCACGCTATGCCAACCAATGAGACATCAGCATGTAATGATATACACAGACTAGATGAGAGGGAAACACACACTTTTATGGGAAAGCAACCATCAGAATGGATGGAACTTTGGTGCAAAGGGTAATTATGGGAAAGTTCTGCATTTTACTTGTAAGTAACTAAATATGTTTGCAGATTAATGTTTTCAGGAATATACTCCTTCATGTAATTCTCTTATTTTAACCTAATATTTTCTTCCTGGTTGTAGACTATAGATAGATGGTTGTATATTAGATAGACTTTCCACTACTCACCAATAAATGTAATTGTGTTAAAGCTTTCACTCATGGTTGAAGAACTCTCATTTAACCCAAATCATATCTGAGATATATTAAATCTCAAATATAGTATACAGGAAAAAGACTGCATGGGAGGTCTTCATATGTCTGGTCAAGCATGTGGTGCCTAAGCAGCTGTTGTTTTGGCCAAGCTTGATCCGCTTCAAACATAGGTTGCAAACAGCAACGGTGCGATCTGCTGCACATGTGTCCGAAAAGGCCCACACCAAGGAATTCAAATTCAGCGGGGAGTCAGCTGCGCCCTGCACCTGCAGAGCTCTATGGTGTGATGCTGTAGGGTGGCTGCCCTTAAGCTGCCCCCTAGAGGACATCCTGCCTCGTTGGAGTTGTGCCTTCTCCTCTATTCTATCAGGCACCCAAGTAGAGTCAGTGACCTCACCATCCCCTCCCTCCTCGTCACTGGAGCAAACTTGGCACTATACTGCAGCTGGGAGAACATGACTGCCAGTTCCTTGGCCTTCTTGGGCACACCCTCTCTCTAGGATCACGTTACTCGCTTCCTCAACCTGGGAATCAACATCGGAGCCTTCAAATGGCTGCGCATCCTCCGTCAGCATGTACCCGACACTGTGGTTCAGGAGACTCCTCTGTGCATGATTGTTGGGCTATGGAGGGAGTGACTGTGGACAAGGAGCCGGTGGAATAGGCTGCATTGGCAGCTGCATAAGGAAAACTACTCTGAGTCTGGGTGACAGAGGATGAGGAGAATGAGGACGGCTTTGTTATCCACTCCACCAACTCTTCTGCATGTTCTGGATCAAAAACATGGCCAGCAGCAGAAAAAAATGACAAGTGTGCCCCACGGCCACCGGTAGAGGATGCACCATGTCCATGACCAGCACTGTTGACTGTAGAAACAGAGCCTGCTTGTCCTCTTTTAGTGGCCTGCTGTGAGTGTCTGCCTCTCCTTGGTGGCCTTCTGGACATAATGTATATTTTGTTTTGCAACAACACACTACACTGTATTGTGTACTGTGTACACCACCAGAAAAGTAGTAGCAACTGCACTACGGCTGCACTGTATTGTAATTACAATTTTTGATCTAATATTTCACAGCAGGGCCAGTTAATGCGCCCAACAAGAGTATCTGTGAGGGGTTACAGTGCTGTGCCACCACCACCACCACTGCCTAAGACCCAATTTTTCTGCCCCTATTTAACAGGGGCGTGTAATTACAATTTTTTATCTAATATTTCACAGCAGGGCCCGATCCTGCGCCCAACAAGAGTAACGGTGAGGGCTTACAGTGTTCTGGTACCACCAACACCTAAGGCCCTATTTTGCACAGAGTGTATAGGGCAGGCTGTATAGTTTACTGTATACAGGCGGTCCTCTATTTTTAAACATAAGACTTACAAAGAATCCTACTTACAAACGGAGAGAGACAACAGGAAGTGAGAGGAAATCTACCCCTAGGAAAGCAAATTCTCTCCTGTAATGCCCTGTACACGCGGTCTGACTTTCCGACGGAAAATGTGCAATCGGATCGTGTTGTCGGAAAATTCGATCGTGTGCGGGCTCCATCAGACTTTTTCCGTTGGAATTTCTGACACACAGAGTTTGAGAGCTGGCTTTAAAATTTTCCGACAACAAAATCCGATCGTTTAAATTCCGATTGTGTGTAGCCAATACTGACGGAAAAGTGCCACGAATGCTCAAAATAAATTAGGAGACGAAAGCTATTGGCTACTGGCCTCTTTATAGTTCTGACATACGTGTTTTACATCACCTTGTTCTGAACGATCAGATTTTCCGAACAACTTTGTGCGACCGTGTGTATGCAAGACAAGTTTGGGCCTAAATCCGATGGATTTTGTCGTCGGAATGTCCGACCGTGTGTACAGGGCATAAGAGTTAATATGGGAAAAAGGTGTCTCCGTTGATGCTTTATCCCCAATCCTTCTTTCCCTAATAACCCCAATTGTCATTGGGACAGAAAGTGAAGTGAAATATTCTGAACAAGGGCACAGGCAGCAAAAAAAAGTTACAGGGGTGATAACCCTGCCCTATATTATCCAAAAAACTTAAACATAGATTTTGGGGCTGAAGCTACACGTAAAAAATTTACCTGTACCAAATTACAAACAGATTCAAGTTAACAATAAACCTACAGTTCCTATCTTGTTTGTAACCCGGGGACCGCCTGTATACTGCTGTTCAGAGTATATAGAACCTGAGGGCCCCAAGCCTTTTATTTATTTATTTTTGACTGACATATAATCACACACATAGGTTGGACTTGATCGCATACATCTCAAGTCTCCCATGAGGTGCGGGAGTCTCCCGCATTTCTGCGACACCCGCAAGTGTCTCCCAAACTCCCGGGAATGATTGGTGCGGCAGGGAACAGCTGTGAACACCGATCCCCTTTGTATCGATTTTTAGCTGACAGCCGCTTATCCTTCTCTCCGTCCTGTGGCTGTTAGCTAAAAAGCTATACAGGGAAATCAGTGTTCACAGCTGTCCCTCCTGCTGCACCGATCATTCCTGGCTGTTCTGTGTGCTTCCCCTGGCCCCCTCCTTGCCCTTCTCAACACCCCCCCCCCCCCTCATTCTCCTTCAGCCCCCATGTTCTCTTCTGACTAGGGTTGCCACCTGTTCGAGATTCACCTGAACAGTTCGGGTGTGGAATCATGCGTCCAGGTTTCAGACTGTGTGAGACTCGGACACATTATTCAGATCGGACTAAGTCTCCCCACTCCCCTCTTCTCTCTCCTGCCTCTAAGTTAGTATGCTAAGATAAATCAGGATTCTCAGAGCACTCATTACATCAGAGCTCCCCTTTACAACAGAGACTACAGTGCTCCCCTTTACTTCAGAGTCCTCTTAGTACACCAGAGCATCTCTTAACCACCTTCAGACCGGACCATTTTGCTGGTAAATGACCAGAGGTCTTTTTACAATTTGGCACTGCGCTGCTTTAACTGGTAATTGCGCGGTCATGCAATGTTGTACCCAAACAAAATTTGCGTCCTTTTCTTCCCACAAATAGAGCTTTCTTTTGATGGTATTTGATTGCCTCTGCGATTTTTATTTTTTGCGTTATAAACGTAAAAAGACCGCAAAGTTTGAAAAAAAATGATATTTTCTACTTTTTGTTATTAGAAAAATCCAATAAACTCAATTTTAGTCATACATTTAGGCCAAAATGTATTCAGCCACATGTCTTTGGTAAAAAAAAAGTCAATAATTGTATATTTATTGGTTTGCGCAAAAGTTGTCACATCTACAAACTAAGGTACGTTTTCTGGAATTTACGCAGCTTTTAGTTTACGACTGCCTATCTCATTTCTTGAGGTGCTAAAATGGCAGGGCAGTACAAAACCCCCCCAAATGACCCCATTTTGGAAAGTAGACACCCTAAGGAAATTGATAAGTGGCATGTTGAGCCCATTGAATATTTTATTTTTTTGCCTCAAGCGATTGAATAATGACAAAAAATAATTTTTTTTTTTTTTTTACACAAAGTTGTCACTAAATGATATATTGCTCACACATGCTATGGGCATATGTGAAATGACACCCCAAAATAAATTCTGCTGCTTCTCCTGAGTACGGGGATACCACATATGTGGGACTTTTTGGGAGCCTAGCTGCGTACGGGGCCCCGAAAACCAAGCACCGCCTTCAGGCTTTCTAAGGGCGTAAATTTTTGATTTCACTTCTCACTACCTATTACAGTTTTGAAGGCCATAAAATGCCAAGATGGCACAAAACCCCCACAAATGACCCCATTTTAGAAAGTAGACACCCCAAGCTATTTGCTGAGAGGCATTTTGAGTCCATGGAATATTTTATATTTTGCCACAAGTTGCGGGAAAATTACAAACTTTAATTTTTTTTTATTTTTTTTTCACAAAGTTGTCACTAAATGATATATTGCTCACACATGCTATGGGCATATGTGAAATGACACCCCAAAATAAATTCTGCTGCTTCTCCTGAGTACGGGGATACCACATATGTGGGACTTTTTGGGAGCCTAGCCGTGTACGGGGCCCCGAAAACCAAGCACCGCCTTCAGGCTTTCTAAGGGCGTTACAGTTTTGAAGGCCATAAAATGCCAAGATGGCACAAACCCCCCCGAAATGACCCCATTTTGGAAAGTAGACACCCCTAAATTTAGGGGTACACTAGTGAGACTAGGTAATAAATGGCGGGTGCCCTGAAACTATAAAAAAAATAACTAACCAACCAGCGTCACCTGTAACAGTTATATGGTGATCACTGGTGAAAGGGTTAACTAGGGGGCAATCAGGGGGCTTTATGCGGTAGTATATGGGGGTCCCTGGCGCTATAAAAAGCTGCGGCGAACCTAAATACCTACCTGCCTAACTAGCGTCACCTGTGAAACGAATACAGTGATCAGAAAAACGATCGCTTATTAGGCTGGGTTCACACTGGAGCGATGTGGGAACGCCACGAATGCGCGGCGGGTTCCCGCATCGCATGCCTCCCGGCGGCAGTTCACACTGCCCTATGCGAACTGCTGGGAGTGTCAGTGAAATGTTAATGACACCCCCAGATCAGTTCGCATATCGCAGTGCGATCTGCAAACTCGGATCGCATGGTGTGAACACCCATGCGATCCGATTCTGCTGCGGACCAAAAAAAGGGTCCCGTGCGAGTTTGCGGCGGGTGCGGCGGGTGCGACACGAATTCAGCCATACTATCTGTATGGCTGAACTCGAATCGCACAGAGATCAGATGTGATTTGCACTGCAGTGCGGTGCGAATCACATCCGTTCTCATAAACCGCTGCAATGTGAACCCAGCCTTAGTGACACTGGCGACGGGGGGTGATCACGGGCATAAACCTTTATTGGGGGGGTTAGGGGGGTACCTTAGAACTAAAGGGGGCTAACCCTAACTGCCCTAACAGTTATTACAGTCACAAATGACACCCGCCGGGTGATCAGGGGGTTAAACCTTTATTAGGTAATAAATGGCGGGTGCCCTGAAACTATAAAAAAATAACTAACCAACCAGCGTCACCTGTAACAGTTATATGGTGATCACTGGTGAAAGGGTTAACTAGGGGGAAATCAGGGGGCTTTATGCAGTAGTATATGGGGGTCCCTGGCGCTATAAAAAGCTGCGGCGAACCTAAATACCTACCTGCCTAACTAGCGTCACCTGTGACACTAATACAGCGATCAGAAAAATGATCGCTTATTAGGCTGGGTTCACACTGGAGCGATGCGGGAACGCCACGAATCCGCGGCGGGTTCCCGCATCGCATGCCTCCCGGCGGCAGTTCACACTGCCCTATGCGAACTGCTGGGAGTGTCAGTGAAATGTTAATGACACCCCCAGATCAGTTCGCATATCGCAGTGCGATCTGCAAACTCGGATCGCATGGTGTGAACACCCATGCGATCCGATTCTGCTGCGGGCCAAAAAAAGGGTCCCGTGCGAATTTGCGGCGGGTGCGGCGGGTGCGACACAAATTCAGCCATACTATCTGTATGGCTGAACTCGAATCAGGCTTTCTAAGGGCGTTACAGTTTTGAAGGCCATAAAATGCCAAGATGGCACAAACCCCCCCGAAATGACCCCATTTTGGAAAGTAGACACCCCTAAATTTAGGGGTACACTAGTGAGACTAGGTAATAAATGGCGGGTGCCCTGAAACTACAAAAAAAATAACTAACCAACCAGCGTCACCTGTAACAGTTATATGGTGATCACTGGTGAAAGGGTTAACTAGGGGGCAATCAGGGGGCTTTATGCGGTAGTATATGGGGGTCCCTGGCGCTATAAAAAGCTGCGGCGAACCTAAATACCTACCTGCCTAACTAGCGTCACCTGTGAAACGAATACAGTGATCAGAAAAACGATCGCTTATTAGGCTGGGTTCACACTGGAGCGATGTGGGAACGCCACGAATGCGCGGCGGGTTCCCGCATCGCATGCCTCCCGGCGGCAGTTCACACTGCCCTATGCGAACTGCTGGGAGTGTCAGTGAAATGTTAATGACACCCCCAGATCAGTTCGCATATCGCAGTGCGATCTGCAAACTCGGATCGCATGGTGTGAACACCCATGCGATCCGATTCTGCTGCGGACCAAAAAAAGGGTCCCGTGCGAGTTTGCGGCGGGTGCGGCGGGTGCGACACGAATTCAGCCATACTATCTGTATGGCTGAACTCGAATCGCACAGAGATCAGATGTGATTTGCACTGCAGTGCGGTGCGAATCACATCCGTTCTCATAAACCGCTGCAATGTGAACCCAGCCTTAGTGACACTGGCGACGGGGGGTGATCACGGGCATAAACCTTTATTGGGGGGGTTAGGGGGGTACCTTAGAACTAAAGGGGGCTAACCCTAACTGCCCTAACAGTTATTACAGTCACAAATGACACCCGCCGGGTGATCAGGGGGTTAAACCTTTATTAGGTAATAAATGGCGGGTGCCCTGAAACTATAAAAAAATAACTAACCAACCAGCGTCACCTGTAACAGTTATATGGTGATCACTGGTGAAAGGGTTAACTAGGGGGAAATCAGGGGGCTTTATGCAGTAGTATATGGGGGTCCCTGGCGCTATAAAAAGCTGCGGCGAACCTAAATACCTACCTGCCTAACTAGCGTCACCTGTGACACTAATACAGCGATCAGAAAAATGATCGCTTATTAGGCTGGGTTCACACTGGAGCGATGCGGGAACGCCACGAATCCGCGGCGGGTTCCCGCATCGCATGCCTCCCGGCGGCAGTTCACACTGCCCTATGCGAACTGCTGGGAGTGTCAGTGAAATGTTAATGACACCCCCAGATCAGTTCGCATATCGCAGTGCGATCTGCAAACTCGGATCGCATGGTGTGAACACCCATGCGATCCGATTCTGCTGCGGGCCAAAAAAAGGGTCCCGTGCGAATTTGCGGCGGGTGCGGCGGGTGCGACACAAATTCAGCCATACTATCTGTATGGCTGAACTCGAATCAGGCTTTCTAAGGGCGTTACAGTTTTGAAGGCCATAAAATGCCAAGATGGCACAAACCCCCCCGAAATGACCCCATTTTGGAAAGTAGACACCCCTAAATTTAGGGGTACACTAGTGAGACTAGGTAATAAATGGCGGGTGCCCTGAAACTACAAAAAAAATAACTAACCAACCAGCGTCACCTGTAACAGTTATATGGTGATCACTGGTGAAAGGGTTAACTAGGGGGCAATCAGGGGGCTTTATGCGGTAGTATATGGGGGTCCCTGGCGCTATAAAAAGCTGCGGCGAACCTAAATACCTACCTGCCTAACTAGCGTCACCTGTGAAACGAATACAGTGATCAGAAAAACGATCGCTTATTAGGCTGGGTTCACACTGGAGCGATGTGGGAACGCCACGAATGCGCGGCGGGTTCCCGCATCGCATGCCTCCCGGCGGCAGTTCACACTGCCCTATGCGAACTGCTGGGAGTGTCAGTGAAATGTTAATGACACCCCCAGATCAGTTCGCATATCGCAGTGCGATCTGCAAACTCGGATCGCATGGTGTGAACACCCATGCGATCCGATTCTGCTGCGGACCAAAAAAAGGGTCCCGTGCGAGTTTGCGGCGGGTGCGGCGGGTGCGACACGAATTCAGCCATACTATCTGTATGGCTGAACTCGAATCGCACAGAGATCAGATGTGATTTGCACTGCAGTGCGGTGCGAATCACATCCGTTCTCATAAACCGCTGCAATGTGAACCCAGCCTTAGTGACACTGGCGACGGGGGGTGATCACGGGCATAAACCTTTATTGGGGGGGTTAGGGGGGTACCTTAGAACTAAAGGGGGCTAACCCTAACTGCCCTAACAGTTATTACAGTCACAAATGACACCCGCCGGGTGATCAGGGGGTTAAACCTTTATTAGGTAATAAATGGCGGGTGCCCTGAAACTATAAAAAAATAACTAACCAACCAGCGTCACCTGTAACAGTTATATGGTGATCACTGGTGAAAGGGTTAACTAGGGGGAAATCAGGGGGCTTTATGCAGTAGTATATGGGGGTCCCTGGCGCTATAAAAAGCTGCGGCGAACCTAAATACCTACCTGCCTAACTAGCGTCACCTGTGACACTAATACAGCGATCAGAAAAATGATCGCTTATTAGGCTGGGTTCACACTGGAGCGATGCGGGAACGCCACGAATCCGCGGCGGGTTCCCGCATCGCATGCCTCCCGGCGGCAGTTCACACTGCCCTATGCGAACTGCTGGGAGTGTCAGTGAAATGTTAATGACACCCCCAGATCAGTTCGCATATCGCAGTGCGATCTGCAAACTCGGATCGCATGGTGTGAACACCCATGCGATCCGATTCTGCTGCGGGCCAAAAAAAGGGTCCCGTGCGAATTTGCGGCGGGTGCGGCGGGTGCGACACAAATTCAGCCATACTATCTGTATGGCTGAACTCGAATCGCACAGAGAACGGATGTGATTTGCACTGCAGTGCGGTGCGAATCACATTCGTTCTCATAAACCGCTGCAATGTGAACCCAGCCTTAGTGATACTGACGAGGGGGGGTGATCACGGGGTTAAACCTTTATTGGGGGGCACATTAGAACTAAAGGGGGCTAACCCTAACTGCCCTAACAGTTATTACAGTCACAAATGACACCAATGCAAAAAAAAAAAAAGCAATTGGTGTCACTGTGACTGGGGGGGCAGGGGTAATTGGGGGGTGATCGGGGGGTAAAGGGGGGGTGTGAGTGTGCCTGGCATGTTCTACTGTGTAGTGTAGTGCTTGTGCAACTCACCGATGCTCTCTCCTCGGTGCCGGAGCGAAAAATACCGACACGGAGGAGAGAATACATCACTTCCTCTCCTGTGTTTACATTACAGGAGAGGAAGTGATGTCACCGGACATTTTCATTCGTCGGGAGCGATCGCGAGGGGGTGGCCATGAATGAATGGCCGTCCCCTCGTCCGGGATCGCTCCCGAACGAATACCGACCGCCGCAGGCACCGGGCGGGGGCCCGATCGGGCCCCCGACCCGCGGGCAGGCAAGGACGTACATGTAAGCCCTTATGCCTGCCCGTGCCATTCTGTCGACGTACATCGTCGTGCGGCGGTCGGCAAGTGGTTAAGTTAGAGTCCCCAGAGTTCTCCCTTACATCAGAGTCTGCAGAGCCCCCCTTACAGTAGAAAGGAACTCTGCAAGTTCAGATGTATAGGGGAGCTCTGCAGATTCAGATGTAAAAGGGGAACTCTGTGGACTCTGATGTAAAAGGGGAACTCTGTGGACTCTGATGTAAAGGGGGACTTTTGTGATTACCATCATATGATTAGAGATTTTATTTAATAGCAACATCTATGCATTGTTTATCTATGTATACTATGAAAAAAAATTGCTGCGTGACACCAAAGTGTTCAGGTTTGACTTCAAGAAAAGGTGGCAACCCTACTTCCGCCCTTCCTGTCCTTCTTCTCCGCCCCCCCCCCCCCCCCCCCCGAAGCCAGCTCCCCTCCTCTCCTATTCCATCGGCTGCGGGGGGGGGGGCTGTCGGGAATTGGATACATCGATACACAGGACATCGCTCCTGTGTCCTGTGATAACTGAGCAGAGTACTGTGTTTACTCTGCTCAGTTTATGAATGGACAGGAGCCTCTGTCTCCTGTTAATTCATCTTTAGTGCCGAGAAAGCGACTGGGGAATCTGTGTCCTTAGTCCCTTTGTCTGTCTCAAAGGGGAGATGTCAGGGCTCTGTTTAGAGTCCTGATATATCACCAAAGCCCCCAAAAAATATAAAACAAAATATTGTAAAAAAATTCTAAAAAAACTACTGACACCACTCTCCCCTTCCCTACCAACACTATCCACTGCCCCAGCACCCTCTCCCCAAAATGCATTGTGAAAAACAATTAAAAACAAATTAAATTGTAAAAAAAACAATTATTAAAAATAAAAAAAACTCCTGACACTGTCCACTGCCACCCCCAGTCCATCACAGACATCTGCCCGCCCCCTTCCCCAGAAAAAATATTGAAAAAGTGAGTTAAAAAATGTTTTGATGAGGGGGGTGCAGGTTGCGGGTGCAAATCGCCACCTCCCTGAAATGAGTTTTGCGGGTTGGGATGCCTGTGATGGGCTTGTGTCTTTTTTCAACCTATGAAATGACATGTTCCAGTGAGGTTCTTTGAAAGCTATGAGGGGATTAATAAACACTACCACATTTGCGGTTGGAAGTGGTGCTCACAAGCAAAGCATTACAGACATTGCAAGAATTATACTCTCTGTCCCATTCAGCTGAGACTATGATCCATAGACCATGACTCGTTCAAGTAAAAAGTGTTGTGCTGCAAATGCCTGACAACCATGAACAATGCAAGAAATTTCAACATGGTGGATCATGGAACCCGTCAAAGGCCTCTGAAATGCTATCTGGTAGTGGATTGCTTTTCAGAGACACAGCATTTCTTGCCACAAGTCTAGATAAACCCTGAGCGTTGAATATAGGTCATTCCCCTGATGGCTTGTCCTGTTTCCTTTTTACATCATCTGCTCAGTAAGGCTGACTACACTATTTTACTTGCTCCCATTCCTGCTTAATTGAAAAATTACATATATGATGCAGTCTGTCACTAGCATTAACACAGCAGTTTATTTAAAAGTAATAAAACTATGCTTCAGGGGACACTCAGAAAAACAAAACTGCTAATGATAGACGGTGTCTGCATGACATGTACATGTACTGTAAGACATTTTTATTTTATCCATGTCTCTACTTAAATCTGTATTGAAAATAATATGAAGAGTATAGCTGGCCAGGAACATTATAATTATATTTTACAGTCTATATATAAAAGAAAAATGGTACACTGTTACCCTTACCCATCACAAAACTCTAAAAGATATCATATTAATACAACATGTATTGTCATACATACATTGCCTTGAAAAAGTATTCACACCTTTTGAATTGTTCCACATTTTGTCATGTTACAACCAAAAATAGTAAATGTATTTTATTGAGATTTTATGTGATAGACCAACACAAAGTGGCACATAATTGTGAAGTAAAACAAAAATGATAAATGGTTTTCCAAATATTTTACAAATAAATATGTGAAAAGTGTGGCGTGCATTTGTATTCAGCCCTCCTGAGTTAATACTTTGCAGAACCACCTTTCGCGCGATTACAGCTGTAAGTCTTTTTGGAGATGCCTCTACCAGTTTTGCACATCTTGAGAGTGACATTTTTGCCTATTCTGATTTGCAAAATAGCTCAAGCTCTGTCAGATTGGATGGAGAGCATCTGTGAACAGCAATTTTCAAATCTTGCCACAGATTTTCAATTGGATTTAGGTCTGGACTTTGGTTGGGCCATTCTAACACATGAATATGCTTTGATCTAAACCAGGGGTAGACAACCTTTTGAGCACAGTGTGCCCAAAAATGTTTGCAAAGAAATTGAGCGTGACAAATTTATAACAAAAAATGTCAACTTCTCACTCTCACTTACAAAAAGTATTTTTGATAAAGTAAATACTGTAAACTACTTTAGTAGTGAGAAATTAACCTCCTGCACTCTCACGCCTCAGATCAGCCCCAATTCCTGCAACAAAACACCTCAGATGAGCCCCAATTCATGCACCTTCACACCTCAGATCACTGCCCCCCTTGCTCATCTGCCCCACCACTGTAACCCCCTGCATATCTGCCCTACCACTGTAACCCCCTGCACATCTGCCCCACAACTGTACATCTGCCCCCCCCCCTCTGTACCTCCCCCCTGCTCCACCATTGTAACCCCCCTGCTCATCTGCCCCACCAATGTGCCCCCTTTCTTATCTGCCCCACCACTGTAACCCCCTGCACATCTGCCCCACCACTGTACCCCTGCTCACCTGCCCCACCACTGTACCTCCCCCTGCTCATCTGCTCCACCACTGTAACCCCCTGCTCATCTGCCCCACCAATGTACCCCCTTTCTCCTCTGCCCCATCACTGTAACCCCCCGCACATCTGCCCCACCTCTGTTCCCCCCTGCTCATCTTTCCCACCACTGTAACTATGGTTGTCCCAATACCACTTTTTTAAGACTGAGTACAAGTATTTTATTTTTTATAATTTTATTTTTTTGTTTTTTTTACAATGCTTTCTTTTTCTCTTTTTTCTTTTTTTTTTTCTTTTTTTTAGGGGGTGTCTGTGTGTTTTTTATTTAAATTTGTATTATTTTTTAACAATATTTTTTTTATTATTATTTATTGCAATACTATATGTGTTTTTTTTTTTTTAATCAGCCCTTTTGGGGGGCTTTGGTGAGATATCAGGGGTCTTAACAGACCCCTGATATCTCCCCCTTGAGACAGAGAAAGAGGCCAAGGATAGAGATTTCCCAGTCCCTTTCTCTGCAGCCTCAGCTGCACTGAAAATGAATGGAGAAAAGGCAGCGACTCCTCTACATTCATAAACTGAGACATTGTAATCACAGGAGGTTACAATGTTTCATGTGATCACTGACTCTGTTCATACAGAAAAGGAAGGAGGAGGATATGGAGAGGGACAGCAGAATGGAGGGGGGCACGCAGGAAAACTGGAGGGGGACAGCAGCAGAACTGAGGGGGACAACAGCAGAACAGAGGGGGACTGCAGCAGGATGGAGGGGGACACGCAGGAAAGCTGGAGGGGAACAGCAGCAGAACAGAGGGGGACACAGAGGAAGAACAGAGGGGGACAGCAGAACAGATGGGGGACATGGAGGAAGAATGGAGGGGGACAGCAGAACGGAGGGGTCATGGAGGAATAACGGAGGGGGACAGCAGAACGGAGGTGGCATGGAGGATGCAGTGACAGTCAGCGGTGATCGTGTGTGGGAGAGTTACAAGCACCAATCACCGCTGTATAGATTTCACTAAAGCAGCTGAAAGCCGTGGGGGAGAAGCTTTAACTCCCTCACGCACCGATCACTGCTGACTGTCCAGGTATTGGGTGAAGCATCGGGAGCATTTGCCCGAGTACAAGTACTTGGGCAAATGCTCGGTATCGGTACCGATACTGGTATCGGTATCAGGACAACCCTAACTGTAACCCCCTGTACATCTGCCCCACCACTGTTCCACCCTGCTCTTCTGTCCCACCACTGTAACCCCCTGCTCATCTGCCCCACCACTGTAACCCCCTTTCTCATCTGCCCCACGACTGTACCTTCTGCACATCTGTCCCACCTCTGTTCCCCCTGCTTTTCTGTCCCACCACTGTAACCCTCCTGCTCATCTTCCCCATCAATGTACCCCTTTTTTCATCTGCCGCACCACTATACCTCCATTAACATCTGCTCCACGCCGTATCCTCATGCTCTTCTCTCTCACTATTGAATCACCTTCTCATCTTTCCTAACATTGAAACCATCTGCTAATCTACCACACCACTGTAACCAACTTTCACATCTGCCCAACCAATGTACCTCCTGCACATCTGTCTCACCTCTGTATCCCCCCCTGCTCTTCTGCCCCACCTCTGTTTCCCCTGCTCTGCTGCCCCACCACTGTAACCCCCTGTTCATCTGCCCCACCAATACACCTCCTTTCACATCTGCCCCACTGCTCTACCCCTCTGCTTTTCTGTCTCACCACTGAATCCCCCTGCTCATCGAGCCCAACACTGAATCCCCTCTGCTCATCTGGCCCATCACTGTACCCCCTGCTCTTCTGTCCTACTGCTGAACCCTCTTCTCATCTCTTCCCCCACTGTACCTCCCTGCACATCTGCCCCACCGCTGTACCCTCCTGCTCTTCTGTTCCACCTCTGAACCCCTCCTGTTCATTTTCCACACCGCTGTACCCTCCTGCTCATTTGCTCCATCGCTGTACACTCTTCTTATCTATGATATGCATGATATGCAGAGTGGTGAAAGGAAGCAGAGATAAGACACATCTACCTGTCCTGGCACACTTATCCTGCTGATCCACCTCTCGCATCAAGCCCATATGCTTGTATGTGATGTCACATACAAGCATATGGAATGGATGAGCAATGATGAGCTCAGGTCAGAGGCATTTTCTGAAAGCAGTGGGCCTGTGTGCAGGATCATAAGTTGGGCCCCTGGAGCTGAGAAAAAGTGGTTGGGTGTGATTTTAATTGTGCTTGTGTAGTAAGTGACGCAAGGTTTCAGGAATTATTTCAACAAAGTTCCCAGAAGCTCAACAGTAATTCCACAAACTGTCACCCAATTGTGGTTTTCTCAATCACAGTGAAATCACCTATAGTGGCAACCAAGCAAGTCATCTTCCTCCAAATGGTGGACTAGCAGGACTGTGATTGGCTTTAGCAGTTGCCAAGACAGTTCTCTTCCTCCTGGAAACAGGGACCGCCGCCCCCCCCCCCCCCCCAGCAGAACTACACCCAATCTCTTCCCCAACACAAAAGCTGACGATCACAGCTACAGCAAAGTTAGAGAACCAAACAATGTTTCCCATCTTTTACAATGTGTGGGGGCACAATGCCTCCCCCTCAGTGTAGGTGCGGCGTGGGGGAACTCTGAATTTGGAATGCATTAGTGTCTCAGTGACACTTCCCTGCACTGCTCTGCTGATAAGGAGGGAGTTGAGTGCCAGCAAAAAAGGCTTTGCGTGTCACTTGCAGTGTCAGTGCCGGGGTTTGCCTACCCCTGATCTAAACCATTCCACTGTAGCTCTGGCTGTATGTTTAGGGTCATTTCCTGCTAAAAGGTGAAACTCTACCCCAGTCTCAAGTCTTTTTCAGACTCTAATATGTTTTCTTCTAAGAGTGCCCTTTATTTGGCTCCATCTATCTTCCCATCAACTCTGACCAGCTTCCCTGTACCTGCTGAAGAAAAGCATCCTCTTAACATGATGCTGCCACCACCATGTTTCATGGTGGGGATGGTGTGTTCCAGGTGATGTGCAGTGTTACTTTTCCTCCACACATAGCATTTTGCTTTTAGGCCAGAAAGTTCACTTTTGGTCTTATCTGACCAAAGCGCCTTCTTCAACATGTTGCTGTGTCCCCCACATGGCTTTTCCCAAACTGCAAACGGGGCTTTCTGTCAACAATGGCTTTCTTTTTTGCACTCTTCCATAAAGGCCAGATTTGTGGAGTGCACGACTAATAGTAATACCATATACATGAGCACTCCTAACAAGCATCCAAAAAAAAAACTTCCTGTGTCAAAAGTCCACGTCAACAGCACAAATCAAACAATGCAATGTGAAAGAATGATGTCCATCCGTAGAGAGATAGCTTTGTGTCAAAAAGCCATCACCATACACTTCACTCTATGTGCAATGCTGCTCACCTTAAATATACAGTATAACCCATTCCAGGTCATGCTTCGCCTTTTTAAAATATTATATTGTAATTATTATTATATTGGTCTGGTATAACTCTAGTTGTGCTCCTCTTATGATGTATTTTTAGAACTGCACAGGCTCCGCTGGAGAACAGATGCTTGGGAAATAAAGGAATAGGCTTATAGTGTAATATGCCTTTAAAATTATGTATTTTTAATTAGATTACTGTTAGAACGCTTACATATTCAATACTAGACACAAAGCATGTAAAAACAATCCATGGAATGGTAAATTGCCTCCGCACCGCATAATTTTTCTTATATATATATTTTTTAATTCTAGTGGTTTGAGTTTACCATAATAGTGGTTTCTGCAGTTTTCTTGCACATCTATTTATTCTGTTATTTAGTTTAGCAGCGCATACGTCATTTTCAACTATTTATTATTTTACAGTCTACTTTAGATTCACCGACTATGTTGTACATGGAAATACCTAGACAAACTATTCAGTTTATATCTAATCCAGGTAGGCCATTGTGCTACAGGTTTGATACTAAAGCAGTTCATTTTTCCCTTTATATCTTTTTTGTTTTCCTGACTTTTATGCTTTCAATGTACATTGCATAGCACTATGATGTGCTGTGATAAAATGCCACCTGTGCTATGTTTTTTTCAGCATCCACCAACGCAGGTCTTTGGTGTGAACTGGTACCACTAAAAACAATGTTATTTTTTACTGAGCTTATGTTATGGCTGTATTATGGAGCACAGTCCATTTCTGAATAAGCCTTTAGAAACAGATTATTTTTTTGTTGAATGCACGATTACATAATGCAAATGATAATAGAAATTACCCAACTATAGAAACAATGTCTACAAAACAACACAACAATATATTCTAATTGTATACAAATTAATAGAATTAAAATAGTTGTTTTTTTTTTAACGTTATTACTGACTTAAGGCTCTTACACACACAGAATTTCCGTATTATTTTCGTATAGTGTGTACACAACTTTCGACAGCCAATTATGAATTTTTGCCCGAATATTTTCAAAGGGACAAACTCCAAAATTGTTCACGTATGGAAAAAGAACGAACGTTTTTCATTTAATGTGTCCTGTTTTCGTACAAGAAAAATCACAAAAGAAAGACTGTGCATGATTAGAAACAATAGACAACAAAAAAAAGCCTTTGTCGTATGAATTTTCTTTCATCGGTTCTGATTGTCTGTGAAACGATGATAACCGGACGATCGTTCACCCAATTTTCTTATAGTGTGTATCCCACTTTAAGTAATAAGCATATTAAAAAAGACTTTTAAGATGACAGTCTGTAGTGCAGGCCTTTCTAGACACAATCAATTTAAAGCTGGCGTTTAGGTATGGACTATTTTTGCATAATTACCTTGGTCCAGCTCGAACCAATGTAAGTATGTATGTTTCATACCTTGTCAATCCAGTTGGAAGTTATTAAGACTAATCTTGGTCACATGATAAAGTATCAGGTCTGAGCTCCTGCTATTAACGAGTAGTTTTTTTCTTTCAGTGTACAGGGGCTGCTCAGCTGTTGGTAATTACCTGCAACTCGCTTGGTTACCATTACCTGCCTTGTTAGTCCAGCCTACAGCCAGCCCCTTTTGGCTATTTAAACAGCTTTACTCATTTCTTTCATGCCCTTGTGTGGCCTATGTTCTCCAGTGTGTTCCTGGGTATGACTTGGTCTGGCTGACTTCTCTTTTGATACCTGTTCCTGTTTTTTCTCCTTACTACGCTGACTTCTGGCTTCCTGATGCTGACTCATCTGATTACCTACTCTGGCATCCAAACCCTGGCTTCAGCTTTTGACTACGTTCCTGAACTGTGTTATTTTTTGCTGTTTTATTAAAGGTATGATTTTAACTGCATTTTCTGGCTCCACCTGGTTTATGGTTCCTCACATAAAGAAGATAATATTATGCCCACGTAAGAGACAGTAGGCTCAATTCACTAAGCTATAATGCATAGGATTTTGCCATATTAGTGATTATTATTTTCAGTTATCATTAGCTATTATTGCTGGACTGGTCTTCATGGCAAATTAAAACCACTATATACAGTATGTATATGGGAAAAATAAAAAAATGGCACACTCGCACACTGTGTATGATGCAGTCTGTCACAAGCATTAAAGCAGAGAAAGGCAAAACTTTTGTCCATTTTGGATAGAATAAGAGAGGGTTATTATAACTCATGTCAGTTGTTTTGCCATCTGGGTCCCATTGCGGAAATTTGCCTTCACTTCCTGTCACATACACAAACAAGAAGTTAAAGGAAATCCATCCAAAGTGGGGGAATCCCTTGTTATCACAGGGGTTAGCAAAACTAGTGCCCCCATTGGAAGATTTCCCCTTTAGCCCTGTTCTAGTGACCACCGTAGATTGTGTATTTAGAGAGTGTGAATCTTCCTAATGGGGACATAGACAGCAATAAAAACACGTTTCAGCAAAGGCAAGTCCTAAGAAGAGAAAGAAAAAGCAAAAGAAAAAAGAAACAGGCTCTAACTTCAAAAGTCAAAATGGCAAAAACTAAAAAGAGCAAGAGTCTTCTGTACTTCTCCAGAATTCAATCAGAATACAAGTAAGCAAAATAAAGCTACAAGTCAGAAAAAAAACACAATTACAGCAAAAAAATGAAATGTTCTTAGCTGATTATAAAATAGGAAAACATTATATAATACCCCGAGCACAACTTTTAAAACAAAAACCTAAGGTTACCCATGTCCACTAATATTACGGTAAATTTATTGTACAAGCGTCTCTATGTCTAAGATTGTAGATACTGAAGATGGATACAAAGAATGTAAATTTATAAACATGCTTTAAATGGTACATAAAAGAGATACATCCCAATGATGAGGACAGCTGGAGGATGGGATCCGTGTGTCCCAGTTCATTGGATGTGGTGTATTATTTAAAGGACAAATACAGCATCTAAATTGTAAGATCAATCCACCGGTTTCCATGCATCAAAGACATCAGTGTAATAAGAAAGATTTTGCTTTTGATCGTCAGCATTTCTTATTACACTGATGTCTCTGATGCATGGAAACTGGTTGATTGATCTTACAATTTAGATGCTGTATTTGTCCTTTAAATAATATACCACATCCAATGAACTGGGACATACATGCTGTCCTTCAGCTGTCTTCATCATTTGGATCTATCTCTTTCATGTACCATTTGAGACATATTTATACATTTACTTCACCTTCTTCATATCCATCTTCAGTATCTACAATCTGTGACTTAGAGGCAATTGTATATTGAGTTTACCTCATTATTAGCAGGCATAGTAATACACGGCTAACATTGTTTTGTTTCCAATTTGAATATTTTGATATGTTTGGGGTTTTATAGGATTTTTTCTTAGGTGAGAATTTACTAATAAAATTATGTTTGTTTTGTTATAGTTACGTTTTTTTCAGATTTTGCTATTTGTATTATAAATGAATTCTGGAAAAGTACCTAAAGCCAGCAAAAAAATAGAAATTGTTGTAATCCCTCGCCATACCAGGTTGGGATCTTGGGTGTTGCTGTGGTGAGCTGCGCTCCACAGATTTCAGTTGAGCCACCAGAACCAGTGACTTAGGTATCAGGAATTGGAGGGGCCAGGAGGCAGCACAGCCTCAGCCATGCCGAGTCAGCATGGCTGCACAGTGGTTCTTATGACTCTAATGTGATGGGGGCTGACTCTGATGTGAAAGGGGGAATCCAATGATATGGAAACTCTAATGTGGTGATGGCAGAGGGTCTCAAAGGTGTTTGACTATGCCTCCTTGATTTATTTATTTTTACTGCACCCCAAGATCAGACAGGCTAGAGCCAGCCCGCTTCACACTATCAAAAGCTGAAAGAAAAAGTTTTGCCACCAATTATACTTTTTCAAAATTTCCAATATTTGTTTTATTATTATAATCCTAATCCTATTGTCTCCTTGACTTGTATTGGGCATATAAGCCATATATAATGCATGATGAGTATGTGTACAAGGATTTGCATTTGGTCTCACCAGTGAGTAATATTTTTAAAGTATTGTATTGTTTTTATGGATATGTCATATATTATTGTATGAATTTTAAAGTAGATTTGTAATAACATTATACATTTTATAAGTTTTGTGTACTCCTTGGCTGACCAGTATATTCTGATTTTGCCTTTTTCTTTTTGTGTATTCAAAACCAATGATGGCATTGAGTGTTTTGTTCTGTTTAGACTCTAACATATATTCCACGCACTAAAAAATACAGTTTGGAGTCCACGGTATCTAACCAAAGATATGCACCCTTACGTATAACTAGGACTCTACAAAGCCCAAATAATTATACAATTCTAACCAAGAAGTGAGAAGAAGCTGTCTCCCCTTTGTTAGTTGTATATCTTTTTCATCATTTAATGTTAAAAAATCAAACACTGTAAACCATGCTAATCTAAAATACCACACTCTAAAATACTTATTCTTGTGCTACATTGCTAGCATGGTAGCCACCTTATAATTAGATAACAGGACATATACCCAAACAAAGGGGTATATATTACAGTATATATTACATTACAGCTATATTTTATACATATATTCTTCACCATAGGCGCGTGCACCAGGTGTGCTGGATGTGCCTTAATCGCTCCATGTGCATTAGTATTATCGCTCTGTGAGGCAGCAGGGAGATGGGAAAGATCATCCTCTAACCAGCTATGCCATAAGAGAAGTGTTTACGCTCTTTCACTGTACTAGACTGTCAGAGCTGGGCCCAGCCCTTCCTTCTCAGAGCTGGCTGCTTAGCTGTTGGCTAATTGCCAGTTCCTATCTCTCCACAGTGATTCACCTGTTGATGATCCTGCTCGTCGATCCTGCCTACTTAAGCTGTCCAGTCCAAATGACCTCTTTCTTCACATCTCTAGAGACATTCTCCTGTGTTCTTGTCAAAGACTTACTTGGCTGACATTCCTTCTGGCTGCCTGACATTTTGGCTTGTCTGACTATCCGTTCCGTTTCCTGAACTCTGGCTATGTTTTGACTATGTTTACTCAATTTGCCTTTTTTTTATTTTATTTTTTATTATTAAAGAGGTGTGATTTAACTGTACTTCTGTCTCAAGCCCCATACACACTATCAGATTTTCTGCTGATTTTTGTCTTCAGATTTACCAAAACCATATAATATGAGGTCAAACTTTAGGAGTTTCAATGTGTATGCAATCAGGCAGGCCCTCACACTACATGGTTTTGGTAAACCTGAAGACAAAAATCAGCAGAAAAGTGTGTATGGGGGTTCAGTCTGATTCATGGTTTCTGACATAGACACACACATGTGTTTGAGCCAAGTTAGTCTAAAATGGATATGAATTGTCTAAGCCCACGTACACACGGTCAGAGATTTTGCCAACCAAATCTGTCGGATTTTGCCCGTCGGATTTAGTCCGACGGATTGTGTCCGAAACTGTTGCATACACACGGTCGGGCCAAGTAGGCGAAAAATCCGATCTTTCAGAACGTGATGACGTAATTTCGTTACGATGGGACTACATTCAGGCTAGTAGCCAATAGCTTTGATGTAGGAATTTGATCTGAGCATGCGTGGCACTTGGTCCGATGAAAATGCTCTACACATGATCGGATTACGTCCGTCCGGCCCAGTTGGTCGGGAAATATTTCCAACATGTTGGAAAATTGGGTCGGACGGAGATTCGGACAGAATCAGTTCCGATGCATACCACACACAATCGGATTATCTGACGACACGGTCCGATAAGACTCATTCCGACAGATTCTCCGACCGTGTGTACAAGGGCTAAGAGATAAACAAAAAAAGTGGACTATAACCCTAATTTCTTTGCGAAAAACCTCTCTTTATGCTAAAAACCTCTCCTGCATTGCCCATCTGAATGCTTCCATAGCCTCTAACGTGCACAGACTCACAGTCTGGGAAGGGTTTGCCAGTTAAAGAGCTGCTGCACAGGTTCAGAATGGTAAGGCAGGGAGTGAGGAGTAAATCTAGGATGTAAAAGGACGGAAATTGTTTGCCCTTAATGAAAATGGCAGTGATGCTGAAATTATAAAACCATCTACAAAGTGAATAAGTATATCATAAGATAAATCTATCCACCAATAGACAAAACAGCGCGTATTACTCTGTTTGTGAAAAGATGTTGTTATAGTGCAATCTTATATTATAGAGTTAACATATATGTATACAATGGTCACACATAAATAAATCATTAGTGTGCAAATCATTCATAAGAACTGTCCTTGCATCCGGTTTATGGTTTCGCTACAATGTTCATCAGCTCTCACTCAATGATTAAACTGCACAAGTGCAAAAGTTTGCCACAGTTCATTAGATGTATACTGTATAGCCCTTTCTAGCGAGACTACGCCTCCACACGCGCAATAATGTGCCCACAAATAACTGGGGGATATGTGAAAAACCGAAAACCCGAGGGTGAGGGTAGAAGATTGGGCTTAATGAATAAATGAGGTGCAGATTTCAAGGGAAGTTTGTAAAGTCCTGTGGTGGGTAGTTCGTGAAGAGGGCTGAATATAGAGCAGAGGGCGGTAAAAAACAAGCAACGATAAATGTTTACGAAGGGTTAATAACATTGACCTCGGACACACATAAAAAGGGGATAGGACTGTATGTCTCCACCCTCAGATGATGTCAATACGACGAAACGCGTCAGGGTGGAAGCATACAACACGGGCATAGGGAGACTGACAGGAGGGAAGAAAGACGTTCAGTTAAAACCGTGAGCTATTTCATAGTAACAACTTGTAGCGGCGGATGATAATATTCTTCCTGACCTTGATCATTGCAATGAACTATGCATGCAGAATGAACCAATGCTTTTAAAGATTTTTACGTTTGTGAGTGTAATACTTTTTTATTTAAATAAATAACCTTTTGTGTGAGACGGAATTACGCTATGTGTGCTTTTTGTAATTACCCTTCTCCGAGATTCTGAACACCTGGAGTCTATGATGTGGATGGGACCCGGCTTGAAGCACCGACAAGAGTGATTTCTAAAAACCTGTGAAACCAGGTGGATCTGGTAAGAACAAAACCAAAGGGGGTTTTCGGTTTTTCACATATCCCCCAGTGATTTGTGGGCACATTATTGCGCGTGTGGAGGCGTAGTCTCGCTAGAAAGGGCTATAGAGTATACATCTAATGAACTGTGGCAGAGAACTTTTGCACTTGTGCGGTTTAATCATTGAGTGAGAGCTGATGAACATTGTAGCAAAACCATAAACCGGATGCAAGGACAGTTCTTATGAATGATTTGCACACTAATGATTTATTTATGTGTGACCATTGTATACATATATGTTAACTCTATAATATAAGATTGCACTATAACAACATCTTTTCGCAAACAGAGTAATACGCGCTGTTTTGTCTATTGGTGGATAGATTTATCTTATGATATACTTATTCACTTTGTAGATGGTTTTATATTTGTGGTGGTTTTAAGTTTAAAGCCTTTTTAATACAGCTGCTATATTATCAAAATATTCCACAGCCCCCAGTTAAAAAGCACGCTATTCAGTGCAAGCGCCTTAGATTGTTCAGCTAACGGGCGGGTGTTATCTGTAACAAAAGTGATTATCTGATGCTGAAATTAGGTGATCTTAAAATTCTACACTATGTAAGTTTGCTTTAGCCTCCATTATAAGAAGAGTGTGTCTTGCATTGCAATTATATACGGTACCATTTTTATCAGTGTCTTTACTTCAGTTTGAGGATTCAGTTCCTCTTTAAAGCCCAATTCAAGTTGCAGCAAGGTTTTTTTTTTTCTTGGAAAACAGATTTCGGGCTAGCCTTTACCATAATCCCTGCGTTAAGTGTAAGTTTCCACATGCATGTTTACAGGCGTTTTTACAGTGTTTTTTTTTTAATGCATTTGTAATGCGCTTGTATTGTGTTCTAGCGCATTTTTTTCTTTTTTTTCCTTTGAAAAATCTTAATTTGTAAAGAAGTAGTCTAGCATTTATGCATTTATACTCATTCTGATGCAAAAAAACGCATTCTGCTGTACTTTTTTTGAAAGCATTAAAACTGAACGCAGTGGTGTGAACTAGGGTGATTGGAAAACATTGATTTTACGGTTCATGTATTCAGGATTTATTTAAAAAACATAGTGGGCATGAACAAGCCTTTAATCCACACAAATTACATTTCCCCTCTCTAATGCCGTGTACACACTGTCGGATTTTCCAATGGAAAATATTCTATGGGAGCTTTTTGTCGGAAATTCTGACCCTGTGTAGGCTCCATCAGACATTTTCCATTGAGATCTGGATCTAAAATGTTCCAACAACAAAATCCATCATCGAAAATTCCGTTCGTGTGTACACAATTCCGATGCACAAATTATCACGATTGCTCAGAATCAAGCAGAAGAGCCGCACTGGTTATTGAACTTCAATTTTCTCGGCTCGTCATACGTCACCGCGTTCTTGACATTCGGAATTTCAGACAACATTGTGTGACTGTGTCTATGCAAGACAAGTTTGAACCAACATCCATCTGAAAAAATCCCATGGATTTTGTTGTCGGAATGTCCGATCGTGTGTATGGGGCATTAGTGTTAAATGGTCTGTCTCAAGCCCTGTAACTGATCAGTTTGCTGGACAGCTTAACCAGTGATTTTTCATACTAACCTCTACACTATTGTGTCCTATTCTGATGTATGGGTTGGTTGGCAGACCTACAGCGCTCAGCGGGAACATGCTATTTGACACACCTGGATGTGTTGGAGAGCAAGATTTTCCTTGCCCCCTGTGGTAAGGGTGAGTATTCATTTTCTTTCATTTTGTTTTATGCCGCGTACACGCGGCCGGACTTTTCAACGGACTAGGTCCGATAGTCTTCCCGACGGACTTTTGGCGGAGGTCCGACGGACTTTCTGAACTAAACAGACTTGGCCACACACGACTGGACTAAGGCCGCGTACACACGGGCAGATTGTCTGCCCAACTTAGTCCGCTCGTGTGTGGGCTTCAGCGGACTTTTTCAGCGGACAGTCTGACAGACTTAGTCTTTCGGAATTTCCGTAATTTTGTCCGTCCAAACTTGGTTTCAGCGGACAGTCCGCTCGTGAGTAGGCAAGTTGGACGGACTAAGTATGGCGCATGCTCAGAAAAGATTTACACGCCGAAGGTTGCATTGCAGTGTATTGGACGTCGTATTTCTAGTCCCGTCGTACGTGCTGTACACGTCATCGCGCAAGCTTTCAGCGGACTGTCTGTTCATCGTGTGTGGTCAAGTCCGTTCATTCAAAAGTTGAACGGACTGTCTGTCGGATTGTCTGACGAACTTAGTTGGGCAGACAATCCGCCCATGTGTACGCGGCCTAAGTCCATTTGAAAGTCTGTTCGTTTTGAACGTAATGACGTAAACAGGACTAAACAAGGAAGATCAATAGCCAGTAGCCAATAGCTGCCCTTGTGTCATATTTGGTCCGTCGGACTAGCAAACGGTTGTCCCGATTTTTAGTCTGTCAGACTTGAGTCTGTGGATAGATTTGGAACATGTTTTTTTTCTAGGTCTGTCGGACATTTGGGAAAAAAAGTCAGTTGGAGCCCACACACGATCGAATTGTTCGATGGATTCTGGTCCGCTGGACCAAGTCTGCCGGAAAGTCCGGTCGTGTATACGTGGCATTAGATGCTAGAGTTAGCATTGGGGTCGCTTTAATAAACCTGTCTTTTTTTTTTTTAATAATTGTTTCTCCCTTTGGCATAAACAAAAATTAACATCTAACTCTGTAAAGCATAAGGCTTTCAAACAGCTTTTCAACATCAAGCCTGTGTTATAGCTTCCTGAATGTAAGGCAAATAATGCATGTGTTCATGCTCTGACATCTTATTAAAATAATGTGGATAATTCAGTTGTGTATATAACAAAAATAAACATGGCTAGTACGTCTAATTCAACTCCTTTTCCAAAAAAAAAAAGAAAGCAAACCACAACGGTGATCACTGAGAGCAATTCAATGTATTTCTGTCCAAATGCATGAATCAGATTTATTTAGAAGGCATTTAAAGAAACTGTATAAAGAACATTATTATTATTATTATAGTTTTTATTTCTATGCAAATGCAATCTCCTAGAGAACATAGAACATACAGTAGCTAGGCAGCAATTAAAATTTTAGCTCTGTTTGTATTCCCAGCAGTCACAGCTGAACATGTGAAAAAACTAAGCACCTATGATGGAATGGAAATTTCCCCTATATGCAAAATATGTTGTTAATTAACCCAATTAAAAGGAGGTGGGCATAGGCACAAAATGTTAAGAGCGTCTAACCCTGCACCGCATATTAGCTATTCCCCCCAGGCATTACCTATACGGTAAAGCCATCATTATGGAAATGTGCATTCTAGTTCAAGGACTGACCTAGAAAATCTGTTGCAGCTGATAAAATCGATTTATGTGCAGATGTGATGTTAAATTGTCATATGCCTACCTGAACAAACAGGTAACAATCAGCCTTGTGGATTTCAGTCATGAAACAGATGTTATTTAAATAGTGACACTGATCTTATGATGGATGATTAGCAGAAATGATCTGGTAAAGGTATTGAGACACTGGGATGCAATGGGGGTTATTTACGAAAGGCAAATCCACTTTGCACTGCAAGTGCACTTGAAAGTGCACTGAAAGTGCACTTGGAAGTGCGGTTGCCCTAAATCTAAGGGGTAGATCTGAAATGAGTGGAAGCTCTGCTGATTTTATCATCCAATCATGTGCAAGTTAAAAAAAAATGTTTTATTGTCCTTGCATGTCCCCCTCGGATGTACAGCGACTTTACTTCCAAGTGCACTTGCAGTGCAAAGTAGATTTCCTTTAGTAAATAACCCCCAATGGCCCATTTTGGTAATGTGCAAGGTAATATTTTTACATAGCTCATATGAATGAACAATGAGACAATATTAAACCTCTATGCGATTTTGGACAAATTTTACCTGGTAGATCAAGCACACTATTCACTGGAACCTACCTATGGGAATGGATTAAAACTTGCCTTACATGGATCGGCTTATTAAGCAGAGACCAGCTAAATTGCCATGCGTGTATGGGTACCCTGGTTGTACACAAGTCGATCCATAGATCAACTTTTGTACAACCAGCCTCTTGGGTTTTTTCCAGAACTATTAGTGCCGATAATATAAACCAGCAACACTAATCATTGTGTTCTGCTGACAGGGAAGGCTCCCTGTCAGCAGAACACAATAGGGCTGTGTGAGGGATTCCTCCATCAACACTGACTGTGTCAAGCAATTTTCCACAGGTGAAAGGAAAGAAAACTGCATAATGTATGGCATGCTTAGGAATAGACAAAGCCCATGTGTAGGTGATGGATAGAAAAGTGAGTGCATCCAGATAGTTATGTGTTTCCTTCCCCCCCATATGCCAACCATCTTCCCCTTTTCTATAGTTAGTATTTATGTATCTCCCATGTATATTTTTATTGTGTACTGAAACAAAACCCTTACAATAAAGATCCAGTTGTCCTTCATTAATCAGGAACTAGGGCTTACTTTGTATGTCTTAATCTTAAAGTGGAATTCCATTTAAAAATATATACTTTTTTTCTACCGAACATATTAACCATCAGAGGGGTGAGGAATCTGATAGGTGGACCTTATACCTTTGTGTTAAAATACTAATTTCAATAAATGTTATACTTATATTGGCCAAGAATGTTTGTGTCTAATCTGCTTGCAATGTTTATATGCAAAAGTACTGATTTTTTTTTCTTGTTTGACTCCACAGTTTTCTTCAAACCCCCAGGAATGGCAGACTGTGGCATCCAAGTTTGCTCAGCAGTGGGACTTTCCAAACTGCGGAGGGGCAATCGATGGGAAACACGTCCGCATCGTCCCACCCCCCAAATTGGGGTCATACTATTATAATTATAAGGGGTTTAATAGCATTGTGCTGTTAGCGGTGATGTCAGCAACATACGAGATTTTGTATGTGGACATGGGGAAGAATGACCGGATGTCAGCTGGTGGAGTCATCGCCCAGACGGAGTTTTACAAACGGCTCCAGAATGGTGGCTTGGGCTTGCCACCTGCAGAAGACAACGTGGCTTGTCTTTCATTTGGGTTCATAGCTGATGAAGCGTTTGGGCTAGGTGACCATCTCATGAGGCCATTTCCAATGAGGGCCCTCACCCCAGACCAGAGGGTTTTTAACTAACGGCTGGCCAGAGCCAGAAGAGTGGTGGAGAATGCTTTCGGGAATAGTGGCCAACCGGTCCCACCTATTTCTGACACCAATCCACATGGCAGAATATAAACTGGACCATAATGTGCTTGCCTGCTGCATTCTACGCAATTTTCTCTGTAAAAATGCTAAAAACTAGGCCTGAGGAGCACATATCAAAGTGAGCGGAAGAAGGTCCAGGATTCCATGAGATCAGTAGCAGCAGCAGATGACATTTATGTCCCCAGGCTCTGGTACTACGACAGACTGCGTTTTTTGTCAGACCAGACTGAAATCAGGCAATCACTGTCAAGCCTTCGTTTCACTCTTTCTTCCACCTCAGCTGAGGCTTCCGAAGTCCAACCTGGGCCTTCCACCCAGGAAGATGTGGAGGAGCCCAGCTTAAGCCAGGTATAGCATTGTTCAACATATTTCTTGACCACAAATGAATGATGTTAACTAGATGTTGTTGTTGAGCACTAATTTCAGATTTAACAAAGTGGTTTACATATCAATAGACAGTAGTAGCCAAAATTTATTGGGACAAGAATGAAAAATGCTGGGGTCAGAAGTGTAGTCTTTTCTATTTGTTAACATTCCATTTGCAACAGTCATGAGCTCTAAATTGTACCGTATATACTCGAGTATAGGCCGACCCGAATATAAGCCGAGGCCCCCAATTTACCCCCAAAAAACTGGAAAACTTATTGACTCGTGTATAAGCCGAGGGTGAGACATGGCTGTCCATCCCTGTGTGTGTGTCCGTCCATCCCTGTGTGTCCATCCATCCCTGTGTGTGTATCCATCCATCCATCCATCCATCCCTGTGTGTGTGTGTGTGTGTGTGTATTCATCCATCCATCCATCCCTGTGTGTGTGTGTGTGTGTGTGTATCCATCCATCCATCCATCCCTGTGTGTGTGTGTGTGTATCCATCCATCCATCCATCCCTGTGTGTGTGTGTGTGTGTGTGTGTGTGTGTCCGTGCAGCCTTGTGTGTGTGTGTGTGTGTGTGTGTGTGTGTGTGTGTGTGTGTGTGTGTCCGTGCAGCCTTGTGTGTGTGTCCAGCCTACCTGTGTCCCAAGCCTCCGTCCCGAGCCGCCGTCGTCCCGAGCCTCCTCCGATCCGTGCCGTGCCTCCTCCGTCCCGTGCCTCCTCCGTCCCGTGCCTCCTCCGTCCCGTGCCGTGCCTCCTCCTTCCCGTGCCTCCTCCGTCCCGTGCCGTGCCTCCTCCGTCCCGTGCCTCCTCCGTCCCGTGCCGTGCCGATGGATCGCCGCTCTTCTCGGCGGCCATTCTACAATTCAAAATTCCGCCTCCGCCTGTGATAGGCGGAACACTCAATTTCCCAGCAGCCTGTGTTCCGCCTATCACGGACATCCTCTCATACTCGTCCGTAGTATGAGAATGAGCGGATGTCCGTGATAGGTGGAACACTGACTGCTGGGAAATTCAGTGTTCCGCCTATCACAGGCGGAGGCGGAGAAGGAGGCGCGGCTTTTAAATTTTAATGTCCGCCGTCTGTCTGCTCGATACGCTGATCGAGCAGTCAGACAGCGGTGACTCGAGTATAAGCCGAGGGGGCACTTTCAGCCTCAAAAAAGAGGCTGAAAATCTCGGCTTATACTCGAGTATATACGGTATGTGATTGATGACCAAAAATCTAAAACTCCCAAAAACTGTCCCATTTTCATACACAATAAAGTCTCAGCCAGCAGGAGGCCGTGAAAAGTCTCAGCAAGGAGGTGGCGGGGGAAGTGGCAGCCAGAAGGTGGCCAGGGAAAGTGGCAGCCAGGAGGTGGCCAGGGAAAGTGGCAGCCAGGAGGTGGCTAGGGAAAGTGGCAGCCAGGAGGTGGCTGTGCCCAGTAACCTGACCGAATCTCAGGTTCCTCCCCTCCACTTTCCAACAAAAGGGCCCAGGAAGGGAAGGAACGTGGAGGAGTCAGCGCTTGGTTTGATTCGGCAGGCTACTGTGGTCCTCACAAACACCCCTAATGTCCAGGAGGCCTTTGCGCGTAGGACGGCCAGTAATATGTAGGAAATGGAGGTGGGACAACGCCTCATCAGTGAGGGGTGAACTCACCAAGAAAAGTCACATATGTGAGTTGAACCATACTCCTCCTGCACCTCCTGCCACAACTCCAACACCACAGCCACAGACTGGAAGGAAGCGTGCAAGGAAGTCTTGCAAGCAATGGCCTGGGTTCAGTCTGATCTGGCAAAAGACACAGGCTGTTGTAAGACTACAGCCTGGGGACATATATGTCATCTGCTGCTGCTCCCAATGTCCAAGAGTCCTGGACCGGATTGTGCTCCCTATTAAATGGACTCCTCAGGTTACCAATTTGGCCTGTCAAATAACTGATGTCTGCCCTGGGATACAAAGGCTTCGCCAATTTCAACAGTTTATCCAGCAGCGCCTTCCTCTTTATTTTGTTATGACCCCTAATAAATTTCTTTTTTTTATATACAAATCCTTGGCTATGTGTTTTACTTCAAAAAAGAAAGTTTGTTTGTGAGTAGGCAGGTACATTTCAAAAATACAATGTCAAATAACAAGAGACAACAACACCAACCAACCTCTTTGAGGTTAAAATATACAAGATAATAATGGTGTTGTGGTAACTTGACACACAAAACGACAAAAAAAATCATGGAGATCACTAGAAAAAAAAAATCAGGAGATCTTGAAAAAAAAAAGTAGATTGCGCTAAAAATAAATGTAAAAACATTTTTCTGGAGATCTGGTGAAAAAAAAAAAAAAAAGATTACTCAGGAGATCACAAGAAATAATAAAGAAATCAGTTTGTCAGAACTCTGTGTGAATATCAGCAGCAAAACAACTTCTTTATTCTGGCATTATAAAGAAGAATAGAATGTGTTGCATTGAAATATTTAAAAATTTGCAGCGTGACAAATGTGCTTCCATCTTGTACTTGATTCAGACCATGCATGGAATTTTGTTCCTCGGACTTGTGTACAACGTTTTTTGTCAGAAAATTTGAGAACCTGCTCTAAAACAGTTGTTGTCAGAAATTCCGACAGCAAAAGTCCGATGGAGCATACACACAGTCGAAATTTCCGACAACATGCTCACATCGAACATTTCCTGTCAGAAAATCCGATCGTGTGTACTGCCCATAACACTTGGGAGACCACTGTTCTAAATAGGGCTAGAGAGGCCGAACAGACTTATGTGTCCAACTTTGCTCCAGATGCAGAGAGGGGATGGCTGGAAGCACAGTCAATGTGTAGAGACCTATCTTTGACTACTGCAGAGAATAAATGCTTTTTTTCTTCAGCAGCAATATTTTGAGGAAGGTGAGGACACTGGGCACATGCTGGCTATGGTGGCTAAGGCACAATTCGACTCAATGCAAATAGAGGCACTTAGAAATGATAGGAGAGATACTACTTGCTACCATGTAGAGCTTATGCACCTCTTTAGACAATTTTATTACAATGCAGTGATATTAACACCTATGATAGAATGGACAAACACAAAACATGCAAATAAGATGGGTTAGCGTGGAAAACACTTTAAGTAAAACACATTTAGATAAAAACATATGGATACCAAAAAAACACAGAACTCTGGACAGGGACACGCACGATTTGACTAGAAATGTTTTTAAAGTATGGGATATAATTTACAGACATGAAAAAATGGGAATATACCTCCCCACTAATTGCACTTTCTGGGACAGTTTTTTTTTTTTTACCAGGTAAAGGGACACATTTCAGAGCTTGGATTGAAAAGGCACATTTAAAAGACATATTAAATAAAGAAAAAATAAACACCTTCCAGTAATTAAAACACAAAAGTGAGCTATTAAAGATGATTGAATGGTGGTACCAACAGTTGAAAAACTTGGTAACAACAATACCACAGTCAATTATAACAGAGGAGAATCTGAACCCAATAGAGCAATTATGTAGTGTACAGACAATACTGAAACATGGAATATCTCAGATCTATAAGATACTCACAAATATAGAGGGCAGGGAAGGCTGCCATTCATTGGAAAATGGAAAGGGAAATTGGGAGCACACATGGATGACCAACAGGTAGTTAAAGTGATGGGTGGGGTACACGAATACGCAACTGACATAAAAACAGTAGAAACAAATTATAAGTGCTTAGCGAGGTGGTATCTGACTCCTGAGAAAGTCCAAAGATTTTAATAGGAAAAATATGCACTCCTCTCCACTGTGTTGGAGAGGATGTAACCAAACAACAGGTAACATGGCCCATATATGGTGGGATTGCACAAAAATAATGGAATTCTGGCAAGAGAAGAGATACAATACCATACAAGGGAAATCACGGGGAAGGAGATTTTAAAATATCCATGGACATATTTATTTCATAGAACAAGTAGTGCAAAAAAACAATACAATGATCCCGTACTTTTTGAATGCAGCAAAAGGAATAATACCCCCAAAAAATGGTTAGACCCAGAAAAGCCTACAATAAAAGAATGGTCTGAGAGTATAGACTACATTTATAAAATGGAATATCGTAGAGAAGAGGGCCAAGCAGAAAGATTCAATATCATATGGGAAAATGGATAGTTTAAGAAAACCAGGAAATATACAGAAAAGTGGATGTAGTAAGCAGTGGAAGGGAAGAGAAGCAAGGGGAGAAAGGGGTAAGATGAAGTGAGATAAGAGAGGCTGACATGGGGGGGGGGATAACATTTTTACAAGGTTATGGGGCTTCATTTTAACTGTGTCAATTTAAATAATGTACTATATAAAAATGTTGTCCATAATATAAAATCAAATAAAGTTTAAAAAAATAGTAAAAAGAGCTGTGAAAATGTGGAATAACTCTCACAAGAGCAGGTTCCAACTAGCTCTGTATTTAAAAAAGGCCTGGATGCTTTCCTAGATAAACATAATATAACTGGATACTAATATTTACAGTATAGGTTAAGTTGATCCAGGGAATAACCGATTGCCTCTTGGGGGGATCAGGAAGGATTTTCCTCTGCTGGAGCAAATTGGAGTATACTTTGCTGGTTTTTTTTTTTCTTCCTCTGGATCAACTGTGAGTATAGGATTGTGTATATATATATATATTTCCTCTTCTATTGGTTAAACTGGATGGATGTGTGTCTATTTTCAACCAGACTAACTATGTAACTATTTCGGAATCCTCGAGGACCTTTGTAGCTGCTAATGGTGTTCTGCCTTAATAGTTTGGCGCTTAAAGCTATCTTACAGGGATTGCTCATTAAGCATATCTCAGTCATTAAGACTAATACTAAGTCTTGGGAGACCACTGTTCTAAATAGGGCTAGAGAGGCAGACCAGACTTATGTGCCCAACTTTACTCCAGATGTGGAGAGGGAATGGCTGGAAGCACAGTCAATGTGTAGAGACCTATCTTTGGCTACTGCAGAGAATAAACTCTTTTTTTCTTCAGCAGAAATATTTTGATGAAGGTGAGAACACTTAGCACATGCTGGCTATGGTGGCAAAGGCACAATGAGAATCAACGCAAATAGAGGCACTTGGAGATGATAGAGGAGACACTACTTGCTCCCATGTAGAGATTATGTACCTCTTTAGACAATTTTATTCAGATTTATGCTCTTCCAAAGTCAGTCCTTCACTGAAGGATTTATCACTTTTTCTGGATGCTTGCTCTTTTCTGAGAGTGTCTGATCATGATAGAGCTACCTTGAATGCTCCCCTTATGCTAGAGGAGCTTTATATAGCTCTCGCTACTACCTCTAGCAGTAATGCCGCGTACACACGAGCGGACTGTATGGCATACTTAGTCCGTCATACAATCTGACGGACAGTCCGTCATACTTTCCACTGAACGGACTTGACCACACACGGATGCACAAACAGTCCGTCGAAAGCTTGCGCGATGACGTGTACAGCACGTACGACGGGACTAGAAATAGGAAGTCCAAGACACAGCAAAGCACCCTTCCGCCGTGTAAATCCTTTCTGGGCATGCGCCATTCTTAGTCCGTCGAACTAGCATACTGACGAGCGGATTGTCCGCTGAAACCAAAGTACGACGGACAGAATTTCGAAAAATCCGAAATACTTAGTACGCCAGACTGCACGCTGAAAAAGTCCGCTGAAGCCCACACACGAGCGGATTGTCCGCTGAAATGTGTTTCAACGGACTAAGTACGCCATACAGTCCGCCCGTGTGTACGCGGCATTAGTCTCCGGGTCGGGTGGGGTCCCGTCAGAACTGTATAACTGTTATGATGTAAAACTCTTACCTCTCCTATTGAATACCTTTAATTTTTTTGTGGAGGAAGGACTCCTGCTTTTAGGCACAAATGCAAGAGCTGGTGAAAACTACCATTATCGGTGATTGGCAGGACTAACCTTATCAAAATGATGTGGGCTCCACAATTGCTCTAAATCTTACACAATTCACCTGTGTGGATATCGCAATGGTGGTTTCCTAGAATAGACTCCCAATTTAGCAAATTGATATGGAAAGGTTTTCATGCTAGAATCAGGCTGACCAAATTGCAATACATTAAAGATGCGGGTAAGTTGGCGGTTCCAAACAGTAGACTTTATTTCTATGTGGCCCAACTGCAGCACCTTACAGACTGGGATCTGGTGGATATGACAGACCCAGTAGGCAGTTTACGTACACGTAACGACCTTGATCTTACAGCTCTATTCCATTTGGAAATTAACTTCCCCCTGGTCCCTACTAGATGTCCTACAACAGCCTTACTTTGACCCTCTGGAAACATTTGAAAACCACCAAGCACATTAAGGTTACCTTGGCTGCACTCTTCTGTGGAATAATAGACATTATGTGGAACTAGCTAAATTGCAAGGCTTCTTATTATGTAAAAAAAAAAAGGTATTCGGTTGATACCCCAGGTATACTCAGGTGATATCCTTACATTTTTTTCCACTCTGCAAGAGGAATTTGATCTACCTAGATACCACTTTTATAAATATTTGCATCATGCGCTTCAATCACAAACAGCTCACATACAATTTGTTTTAGTAGACTCTTGGTTTATTGGTGAAGTTACAACAACATTAGGTAAAAAGGGAATGATTTATCGTATGTATATTACTTTGTTAGCACAATTTCAAGACTCAAGGCTACATTGTCTTGCAGAAGGAAATAGGACACCCTAAAACTCTATAAATGGAGCAGACAAGACATACCTCTATGTCCTAAGTGCAATGCTGAAGGGGCAGCCTAATACACATGTTTTGGAGATACTCAAGATTATTGTGATACTGGAGTATAATATAGCATACAGAGTGCAGAGTTCATGAGTATGTTACAACACAACATATAAAGTGGAGGGGTCAGGAGTATGTAACCACTGAAAATATGCAGGCACCATTGGGTGAGATATCAATCTTCCAGATGGTGCTTGTAGCAAATGGGTGTTTTTTACCCAGCTCACCAAGCAGGTGACAGAGGGCAGGTGACACAGGTTTACAATTCCAGCAATGCCCTATCATTTTTTATCCAGTCAGGTAGACCAGCTGTAAGATTGATGGGTTTGCCATCTTAACACCAACCTAGACAATCCATTCAGTTGATTTCTTGTCAGGTAGGTAATTCAACAACATAGCTGTTCATGGATCTAATATAAATTACAAAATCATAAATGTAAAATGTGGCCAGCTGATGGCACATCAAGTAAAAACCCTGTCAAAACGTTCAGATAAGTGTTATATTAGCAAGAATATGTACCGCAAATGTGCATATGGATATAATTAGTCAGTGTTATTACTGACTAAAGTGGTAAACATTTTACATTTTAAGGATTTTATAAGGGCATCAAGGGCTATGTAAGCCATTCAAGTAGAGAAGTAATTCTGTGTTCTGCTTTTTCGACCCAATTACTTGCTAACAATAAAACCACGCTTGTTATTAAGTGGAATTTATTAAATGTTTTGTCAGTCATTTTAAAGTGCATTTTAGTCACTATAGAATTCTGTTACAGCACTTTGCTATGACAGGAAAAATGACGAGCCAGCATTATGTCAATTTTTTGGAATTGTAATTAGCTTAATTTTGCATGCCTGTTTTAAAGTCCAAATAAAGGTTTGTTTTTGACAGTCTAAAGAAGTACCAAATCCAGTTACAGCACAGTAAGGCACAAGCCTTATAAAGTAAACAAAAGACTTTCTTTAACTTTCTTAATTTGGTGAAACTTGGCCAAACTCCAAGCACACAATAAACCAATAGTAAATAACCCAAATCCCTGATGTTGCTAGGACCTGGCACCTAGATAATATGCCTCTGGTGTCCTCCTGAAGCCTTGTCTGGGACTTGCATCTGCTCCAGTTCAAATTTATTTTTCTGGTCTCCTCCTAAGCATGTTTTCTTTTTAGAATTAAAGAGGGAGGTGAGAGGAAGTAGGTATGATGATGCCTGCTAAGATACTCTCCTGTGTACAACAGAAGCTAACCACGCAGCTTCTCACATTCTGCTCCTCATCTAGACCTGCAGGGTTTCTTTCCCAAGCAGGATGGAAGATACCTCTGAAAAGTATTGCACTGCTGCTGACTTGCAAATAGGGAGTGGTAGTAAATTACCACTAAAGTAAGCTGAGTTTCAATTGGGATGAAGATAAATATATGTGCAATGGTTCCACATGCTATGGAGGCTAGGTGTTGTGTATAATTGCTGCTGTAGGAATGGTTTATATATTGAATTGTACAAAGTTTCTGGTAGTGAAGTCAGCAGCATTGCTTGGATTTTAAAAAGGGTACCTTGGGCAACTCAAGGAGAACAGTAATATGGTGCAGCTAGCATAGCTGCTGTGAACAGTGGGTGCAGCAAAATTGTGTTAACAATAGGGAAGGGCTGAAAGGAGCATGGCTTAGCAAAGCCCAAGCTTCTCTGTACCCATAAAATGTGTGTAGCGGATGACATTTGGGATCAAGTGTCACTCGCCTGTAAATTTAGTTTTTGGCCTCAGAACAGTAAAGGTTCTGAGGGTTAATTGTGTAGGTAGGCCTAAACACCAGTCTGGCCAGGCTATGTTTGGAAGTTCTGCCTGGTCATGTGAACGGTGAGGTGCACATGACAGGCTAGGACCAAGTCTGGTTGGATGTTTAGGTATTGGCCTTCTCGGAGCCAATCAGTGGGAGTGCCGGGGCCTGCTGAGGAGTCTGGGAAGGGGTACTTAAAGGGGTGTGGGTCACGTGTTCAGGGTTCCGGAGTTGTTCGAGAGACCAGTGTGGTCTAATCTGGTTCCAGGACCGGGGTAGCCCCGTGAGGGGTCCCGGTCACGGGGTGTTCGACACCCCGCAACATGTTCCTGTCAGTGGCCCCTGATAGACCTGCTTGGTCTGGGGTAGGGATTCATCCATTCCCGAGACTCGGAACCGGCTGGCCTGAGGCGCATAACTGAGGGAGGATTCAAAGTGTCTGGGTGTGCTCTCAACTTGGAGGGACACCGCAGCTCGTGGAAGTGACCGGGGAAGGACTCTTCGGAGGAGGGCCAGCAAGTGGCATCCTGAGAAGTGCCTGGTTACTGAGTTGAGAAGGACTTTGATGAATTCACACTTTTCCCGTACCATAAAGGAGACGGGAAATGTTCCAGGTACAGAGGAAAAAGGTTCCTGTTCACCCTTAGTTGATTGTTCAAGTTTTTAGTCAATATGCTAACTGCCATGATCTCTGGCTAGAGATATGTTCAGCCTTGAAGTGCCCAGCTGCGAGCGGCTACTCTCTGGGTGGAAATAGAGACTTTGAGAGACCAATGCCCTCTGTTCCCTAAGAGACTGTGTTAATTGAAAGTTCTACTGCAAAATAAAACCTTTTTAAAAGGACTTCATCTGCGTCAGTGTACAAGTCTTTGGGTATCAACCCTGGGAACCCCTAGAAGTGGAAGAGCAGGCCAAGAGAAGGTAACCAGTAAGCCCATTAAGTCAAGGCCTCCCTGCAATGGGTTATGGCCACTACACGTGTTGACTCGTAGCCCGGGATTTACCGTTACCTTCGCAGGGCCTTGGAACAGAGGGCGAAGAATGTGTTTTTCGAACTGCGCCACAGAGATCAGTGCCATTTTTGAGAGGCTTTCACTGAGGTGCGTAAGCATGGGAGCCTGTACCAGAAGCCTGTGAAAATATACAGGAGCCAGCTCCCAGTGGGAGGAGTCTGAGCCAATCTTTTCCCCGCACGAGGCACCGTGTGAGTGTGTGTTGCGGAAAGAAGGAGTGAGCTTACTTTCTCGGAGTTGGAGAAAAGGAAAATTCATCCGAATGTACCGTGTACCAGGAGTGCAACTTATTCCAGGACCCAGGATGCCTTCGGGAAAGGGTCGTGTAGGAACACCGACACTTGGGTCGGTGTTTACGGACACGGGCATTCGTTTCCCGCCTCATGGGGCAGTTCATACTCTACACTACTGGAGACGTCGATGGCCTGGGTATGCTCTGCGGAAAGTGCGACGGTCTGGTCGCCAACCCTCGGCCATTCTCTAGATTTGGCAAGTGTGGAATTTATGTCTTCAAGGTGGAACAGCCGATTGGGTCACCAAGGGCCTACTGCATGGACTGGGCCACGGGTATGAAAACTGATGGACCGGCTGTTTTTGCTCAGTCGGTGAGGCCTTCCACAAAGGTGACAGTGGTTGTCGATGTTCCGGAGAGAGATGCTACTACTTCCATCGCGGGGACTGCAGACGAGACCACTCTGGAGCAGATGGATATTGCTTCTACCACTCTCTCGGAAGTCACCATGCCTCCACTGGAAAGAGTGAAGCGCACAAAGTCTTCAAGGAAGCCACGCAGAGTTCTGCCACCGAGTCCAGATCAGCGGAAGAAGGTTGTTGTGGATACAAGCCTGACCGTGAGTACATCCTTGTCTAATTATTTACCAGCAGAGGAATACAGAGATTCAGAGCTAGAGACACTGTAGAACCTAGAGGATGGGAACATTTTTGGGGTACTGTCGTAGGAATTGTTGTGGACAGGGGGAGATGATGTGGCCGTCACTTGTGCAAATCTTACAGACTGGTTGGAGTTGACCTCTGGGAATGGAGTGTTGAAAGTGGCGGGTCCTGTCACGGTGAGTGTGACTCTCCCAAAGCTTGTGAAACTGTCCACATTGAAAAGGGGCTCTGCCGTGCTGGTGCAGCGGTCCCCAAACTCCTGCATACCACCTGGAGAGGGAAGTGCTCGTGGGCTGCCAGAACTTGCAAAATTACAGAGACTGTTACACAAAAGAGTACGGGTTGGAGTTTCCCCATGTCCCCAGGGATGTTATGACTGTGATTGAGGAAAATCAAGAGTCTTGGTACAAAGATGATGTTTGGAACTACCTCAAGGTACCAAAGCCGCTGCAGAAAAGGGCCTTTTCACTGGAGCTTTATGACAGCTTTTAAGGGTGTTTGCTACACTGGAGCTATGGTCGGCACATCTACAGTGGCAAAATTATAATATGCCGACCGGAAAAAGAAAGCGCTATCTACTTCATCACTACAGTTGATGCTCAATGGAAAGATCTGACTCTACCTGACCCAAGGGTCTATTGGTGAACTGTTTCTGGAGTTGAGTTTCGAGAAAGTTTGCAGAAAGAAAAGGAGAGGAGTTTCCTTGTGTCTTTAATTTTTTCAGTGTTTCTGCAATCCACAAAGACTCTGGGGTAGTTAGACAGGTGGTTCTACAGAGAAATGCACATCAAGTTCTTCAGGCTTTTGATCCAACGTGTTCACTTTTTAAAGGACTTGCAGTTACAGTTGCGCTGACCACTAGGTGGCGTGAGTCGGCAGAAAATAGTGGTAGTGTGCAGAGACTTTTCTTTTCACCAGTGATTAGAGTGTGTTAGGAAAGATATTTCAAATGCTATTGAAGGAGGAAATTTCATTGTGAAAATGCCGGAATTTTGCCCTTCAAAACTTAGAATGTATAGCGTACTGTATTGCCTTTTTGCATTATGTTTTTTTTTTCTTTTTCAGGATGCATGGAGATCAGCTATCAAGGTCATCGGAGGATTCACAAGAACTCGGGCACTGTTTAGTTTTTTTGTTATTGTATAGGATTTTTACCCTGGCTGTTACCTGGATGATGGGGACATCGTCTAAATGGCTGGGGGGATGTGTAGCGGATGACATGTGGGATCAAATGTCACGCGCCTGTAAATTTAGTTTTTGACCTCAGAACAGTAAAGGTTCTGAGGGTTAATTGTGTAGGTAGGCCTAAACACCAGTCTGGCCAGGCTATGTTTGGAAGTTCTGCCTAGTCATGTGAACGGTGAGGTGAACATGACAGGCTAGAACCAAGTCTGGTTGGATGTTTAGGTATCGGCCTTCTCGGAGCCAATCAGTGGGAGTGTCGGGGCCCGCTGAGGTGTCTGTGAAGGGGTAATTAAAGGGGTGTGGGTTACATGTTCGGGGTTCTGGAGTTGTTTGAGAGACCAGTGTTGTCTAATCTGGTTCCAGGACCGGGGTAGCCCCGTGAGGGGTCCCGGTCACGGGGTGTTCGACACCCCGCAACATGTTCCTGTCAGTGGCCCCTGATAGACCTGCTTGGTCTGGGGTAGGGATCCGTCCGTTCCCGAATCTCAGAACCGGCTGGTCCAAGGCGCAGTAACCGAGGGAGGATTCAAAGTGTCCGTGTGTGCTCTCAGCTTGGAGGGACACCGCAGCTCGTGGAAGTGACCGGGGGAGGACTCTTCAGAGGAGGGCCAGCAAGTGGCATCCTGAGAAGTGCCTGGTTACTGCATTGAGAAGGACATTGACGAATTCACACTTTTCTAGTACCATAAAGGAGATTGGAAACATTCCAGGTCCAGAGGAAAAAGGTTCCTGTTCACCCTTAGTTGATTGTTCAAGTTTTGAGTCAACGTGCTGACTGCCATGATCTCTGGCTAGAGATTTGTTCAGCCTTGAAGTGCCCAGCTGGGAGTGGCTACTCTCTGGGTGGAAATAGAGACTTTGCTAGACCTGCAGTTCAAAGTGCCTGAGTTCTTCACCCATGCCCTCTGTTCCCTAAGAGACTGTGTTAATTGAAAGTTCTACTGCAAAATAAAACCTTTTTAAAAGGACTTCATCTGCGTCAGTGTACAAGTCTTGGGTATCAACTCTGGGAACCCCTAGAAGTGGAAGAGCAGGCCAAGAGAAGGTAACCGGTAAGCCCATTAAGTCAAGGCCGCCCTGCAACGGGTTATGGCTGCTACATGTGCTTTGATTATTGCGGCACAAGTAAGGTTTTACAAATAAATATGAAGAAACTATCTAGAGACTAATCCTGGAGGTCCTTGCCACATCCCAGAAGAAATTGTGGAAAAAATGAGGATGCCCTAAGGGATAGTACGGGCAAGGAACCAAGACCAGGATGGTTAGAAAGGTGATACAGGAAGTGTAAAAAAATATTAATTTTATTGAATATATAACAGTATGAACACCTAAAAGCATGGAGCTACATAGAGCAGAGCTATCAATATAGAAATACAGTTGCTCAAACATGCAGCACACAATACATTTATAAACTTCAAATCAGAAGAATTTTTAAACTGTGGATGCTGCAAAAGAAACCCTACATGTTTCGGAAAACACAAAAAGATTCTTTCCCTTTGTAGAGTATATACTTCCTTCTTCAGGAGTTAGATGAGAGCATGCTGATATATTTCTATTGAAAGAGATATGTATATATAAATAAGCAGACCATTTGTAAGCAGTAGTAAAACATACAGCGATAGTTTGCAGAAGGGCAAATGCATATATTGTTAATACTCATAGATACTCACAAATCACAGCATCATTGCAGGTGGATGGTATCCCACATCCAGAGATCCACTGAACTGGATATTTCAGCCCTAGGGTACTGCCCTGCTCACTAGTACTCGTATTTCACACTTGGGTATGACTTGGATCAAAAATAGAATGGATCTGTATGGGAGGCCAGGAACATATTCCACCCCCATAGGGCGAACAGTCAGGGCTCACAGGAACCAACACGAAAACAGAGGGGAGGCGTGCATGTAAAATGAAAATCTAGCATATAGAAAAAAACAAAACGAAAAATAGTATGTATATATACCACATACATATGTGCACATACATATCTACTACAGTGCCGGGATATAGGCTAAAACGGGGATCAACTCCCAGCCTAAGGACAAAAGGTGGTCAAAGGGCTGCAGGACTATATGGCAAAAAAGCCAGCGTTTAACCACTTGGGTACCGCGCTATTGCAAAATGACGGCAATAGCGCGGACCCACATTTCCGGGACTACGTCTATTGACGTCATCCCGGATACGAGCGGCCTGCGCGCCCCCTGAGGGGCGCGCGCGGCGCGCTCTGTGATCGGCGAGTCCGTGAGACTCGCCTGATCACCGATCCGTGTAAGGGGTCGATCCCGACCCCTTATCACGTGATCAGCTGTCAGCCAATGACAGCTGATCATGTGATAAAACGGAGCCGGTAATCGGCTAGTATTCCTCCTCGCGCTGACAGCGCGAGGAGAAAAAAAAAAAGCCGATCGCCGGCGGCCGTGTTCGGGACATCAGTCCCGATCACGGCCAGCAATTTAAACGGACACCTGCCCCCTGCCAGTGCCCACCTGCCACCCGCAGTGCCATCCTGAAATAAAGTAAGTGCCCCCCTGTCAGTGCCACCCAGCAGTGCCCATAGTGCCCACAGTGCCACCCAGCAGTGCCCACAGTGCCACCCACAGTGCCACCCAGCAGTGCCACCCACAGTGCCACCCAAAATCTGCCTCAAAGGTGCTGCACCCCAGTGCCGCCCATCAGTGCCCAGCAGTGCCGCCCATCAGTGCCCAGCAGTGCCACCTATCAGAGCCACCTATCAGTGCCACCTATCAGTGCCCATCAGTCCCATCTATCTGTGGTACCTATCAGTGCCCATCCGTGCCACTTATCCGTGCCACCCATCCGTGCCATCTTATCTGTGCCCATCTTTGCCCATCAGTGCCGCCTTATCTGTGCCCATCGGTGCCGCCTTATCTGTGCCTATTAGTGCCGCCTTAACTATGCCTATCAGTGCCCACCAGTGCAGCCTATCAGTGCCCACCAATGCAGCCCATCAGTGCCCACCAATGCAGCCCATCAGTGCCCACCAATGCAGCCCATCAGTGCCGCCTAATCAGCGCACTTCAATGAAGGAGAAAAATGACCCGTTTGCAAAATTTTATAACAAACTATTAAAACATGATTTTTTTTTTTTTTGCATCTTTTTTTGTTTGTTTAGCAAAAAATAAAACTCCGAGCTGTAACTAAATACCACCAAAAGAAAGCTCTATTTGTGGGAAAAAAATGATAAAAATTTCATTTGGGTACAGTGTTGTATGCCCGCGCAATTGTCATTCAAAGTGCATCAGCGCTGAAAGCTGAAAATTGGTCTGGGACTGAGGGGGGTTTAAGTGCCCAGTAAGCAAGTGGTTAAAAAAAAAACAAAAAAAAAAAATGTATGTAATAAATGGAATAATGTATAAAACATACATGGGAGGCAGACAAACAAAATGTTTGTCTCTTACCTATAGTTATATTCCTCTCAGGTTCATGCAGTTGAAATCACTGCCTAGGCTGTGCAGCAATCATACACTGCACATGTCAGGTTTAAATAGCTTCAGGGTGAGGATGGACAAAAGGTAGCAGCCAATCCCAGCTGATTATAGATAGGAGGCATGTGAAAACCGGCAGGTGTAGTAAAATAATACACCAGGTGTCCGGGATTGGTGTCCACACAGCGGCGCCATGCGGTCGTTCCTGCATGCCACCCTCCATTGGTGGCCCCTCAGCCGGCGCGGCGTCCAGCACCGCCGCATTGATAATGCCATGATGTCAGACGTCATTGCAGGCCACCAACATGTCATGTGGGTGCCAACTACTGGCAGATGGAACAAGAAGAGCCAGTGCGCATGTGCGGGACATGAAACGTCCCGTCAGCTATGCAGATGTCATAATCCACAAATAGGAAATGCCTCCAACCAACAACAAAGTGCAGTACAGAGGCTTCTATGTGCCGTGGAGCCCCAACGAGCCACACCACAGGGGGGAAATGAGCAGGGCCGTCTTTAAGGCAGGGCAAAAGGGGCAGCTGCCCTGGGCCCTGTCATTGTTGTGGGGCCCAAAGCAGCTGCCTCATACTTGCCAACTATCCCAGTTTACATTCCCTTGTCTCTTGAAGCTTTAGTCCTGTGCTGTGTCCTGATATCTCAGTGTGATGTGCTGCTATTAATGCTGCCCAGCTGGGCCCTATTGTTCTGTACAGATGGCTCACCTGCAGACCCTGTGTTTACATGTAAATAATTGGCATTCATATGTAAATAGCAGTGACATGCATATGTAAATAGCTGAGGCCAACAGCATTGATATGTAAATAAAGGCAGCATTCATATGTATATCATGCCCCCCTGCAGTGAGGAGATGATGTGCTGTAACCAATAGCATCCAGTGAGCAGTATTACTGTACAGTAATCTCTAGCAGCCAATCAACAAGCAGAAATCATGTGCTGTAACCTCTAGCAACTAATCAGTGAGCCTTAAGGAGTGCTGTAACCTCTAGCAACCAGTCAGTAAGCAGTAATGATATGCTGTAACCTCTGGCAACCAATCGCAATCGCTGCCTGATCTGATACAGTAAACTGATTTTAAGTCTAGCTGCTATTTATTGTATGTCTCAAAGAAGGTCGGAGAATGAAATTCCATGGGGGGGGGGGGGGGGTGACAAAAAAAAAGGGAGAAAAATAGTAATAAAGAAGATGAAATAAAATGAAATGAAAATAAAAATGAGAAAATACAAAAGCTCTGAGAGATGGGCCTAAAGCTCCTTGTCATAGCCTCCTGTCGAAAAGCCTAGCAGAAAGGGTTTTAAATCAAATGCCTCATTGAGGCCAGGCGGAGAGGTGGCCTTTAGATTGGATATCCACCAAAGCTCTCACGGTAGGAGATGTATGTCAATATTGTTGGGCATACACAGCTGTACGTCTGAGCAACGTGTCTGCCTTGGGGCAACCTCCTTTTTTCCACGAGTAAGGTTTTACAGACATGTATAAACCTAAGTACAATCATTTTTTTTTTAAATAAAATGCTTCTAATTTACATACGGTGTTTCTTTTTTGCACATTGAAAATAGACAGAGAGCTAACACATTGTCTGAGCCTACCTTAAAGAAAAATGTAATTAAAACAGTCAGGGATTGCTTAGCAGCCAGCAACTGTTGATAAAATGAACCCATTGATCAGAAGTGTGTAATGTACAATGTAGTGTATGTAGTGCAGGAGTCTGTAAGGCATAGCGTGCAGGGGCCAGAGGTGTGTAATGCACAAAGTACAAGGATCAGGGGTACCTAACGCACAAGGTTCAAATGTCAGGAATACATCAAGCACAGAGTGCAGAGGTCAGGAGCATATTATGTATTGCATAAAATACAGGGGTTAGGTGTGTGTACCATGTACAGGGTTCAGGAGTGTATAACTCACAGAGCACAGGGGTCAGGAGTGTGTAATGTGCAGATTGCAGAGGTCAGGAGTGTATAATGTGCAGAGTGCAGGGGTCAGGAGTGTGTAATTCAGTGTGAAATCCCTCTTCAAACAGGCATGCAGTGGGTAGCTTTTCCCTTCCCCTTGCTTGTAACCACAGGTCAGCTGCTGCCGATAACATCATCCAGTGTGGATCACAAGTCAGCAGCTAGGCACATGTGAAAGAGGTCTTAGTGTGCTTTTATGCACAGAACGATCTCCCTCTAGTGCAATGTTACAAATTATTTAGGTGCCTGAGTTAAGGGCATAATAACATTCCCACACTGATACAATGTTTTCTTTTAAAAGAGATGTTTGGACTATTTTTTTTCAGATGTATACTTATCTTGGTGGACGTAGCATCGGTGTGATGCTGCATCTGTCCCCCACTGGCTCTAACACTGAGAACTGAGTGAACAAACACGGCAGATCGCTCGGGTCTCACAGCTCTCTGAGAAGAGAGCTGCTGACTGTCAGCCACCACTCTGTGCTCTGCCCCCCCTCCCCCCAAACTCACTGGAGCACTGGAGAGGCTGAGCCAGGTGCCAGTCCAGGCATGTGGGTGGATCCTTACTTCATTGTTGTAATCTTGCCCAAGCCTGGACTGGTTCTGTGATGTCAGCCGACAGCGGGCTTCAGCCTACTGTCAGCTGAAAATGGGTCACAGGAGTGCAGAACGAACTGCACTCCTGTGATCCACAGGAGAAGTACAACCAAATGAGCTTTGGCTGTACTTCTTCTTTAGCTCACTGACAAGCAAAGAGATCTGTTCATTTTTATTTTGTACTGTGCTAAAATATTGACTTTTCATACCATGAGATTAATACAGCGTAACAATTGATTTCTTTCTTTTTAGTGAATTGACTTTAATATTATATCACAATATTTACCACACATGTTTATTTGATATTTTAATCCAATGAATTGGATCTTTAATTATCACATGTAATTTATCATAGAAAATGGCCACGTGAGACAAATATCGCAGGCGATAACCATTCGTGAATTGACCCCTTTGTTAACATTTGAAAGATATTTGAGAATATAGTACTTCACAGTACAAGCAATTACAGAGGTCAGTGATGGCTTGTTTTAAAGCCCTTTTACTGTTTATTAACAATATGTAAATACTTTATTGTCTATAGTCTGGGCACACATGGACTTTAATTCTTGCTGGTTAATAATTTATAAGGTGCTGTACCAGCAAGATATAAACCATGCAGTCCCATCACAGGTGCTGGGAGTAGCCACCCCAAAATAGGAGTTGTTTTACTAGCCATATCACCAAGTGAAAAAAAAAAAAAAATAAGGTAAATAAAAGCCTAAAAAAAAGAAAACTAATACAGCAACCACATCTAAGAACTCGTAAGCTGTAATATTTATTTTTGTTCCTAGATTGAGATAAACTTTTATATTTGCTGTTGCAGTGTGATATAAAATATGCAGTTGTGATGTGATATAATACGCTTTTATTGTTTGAGGTTGTCTGGCTGAATGATAAAATTTGCTTTTGCTGTACTGCTTAATGAGCTGTAGAGGGAAGATATGTTCTCTCCAGGTAATATACACTTACTGCATTAAATGATCTCAGCAGGGCCTGTACATACATTATTAGTGTTGAATGGACATGACATATTTTTTTTTTTTCAAACCCAGATCGCATACTAGACAGGCGGTTAAAGAAAGGGCTTGGTAGGGGGATCAGCAGCATTTGTATAAAAGAGTATTCGTGGGAGTACGTTCATTTTTATGATCTTCACCCGACCCAGCCATGTGAAAGCCGTTTGTGTCCATCGTGAAAGGTCTTTTTGGACCGCAGTCAGCAGTGGGGGATAGTTAGTCGGGTACAAAGTGTCAAACCGATCTGTAAGATGTATGCCCAGGTATTTCAGAGGCGACTTGGCCCAAGTGTTGGGGAAGGCGACCTTAAGACGCATGGTCAATGAGGATGACAAATGTATGGGGAGAATTTCAGATTTTGTGAAATTTATCTTGAAATTGGAAATTGATCCAAAGTGTTTAAGTTCCATTATCAGATTAGGCAATGAGATCAGGGGGTCCGAGAGGTGGAATAGGACATCGTCGGCATATGCCGGAAGCTTTTGTTCCCTGCTGCCAACCTGTATGCCTTTAATATCTGTACTGGCTCACACGGAGCAGAGCAATGGCTCCAGCACCAGAGCGAACAAAAGAGGTAAGAGGGGACACCCCTGCCTCGTGCCATTTCTGACGGGGAATCTGGTTGAGAGGGTTCTGTTTACTTTGACTTGTGCGCAGGGATTGGAATATAGGGACATAATTAAAGTCATCATTCTGGGTCCTAGCCCTACTGATCCGAGTACCGCTTTCAAATAGGACCAATCAATGCGGTCGAAAGCTTTTTCTGCATCCGTTGATAGTATTATATAGGGTTGGGGGTCCAGGCGGTTATGTGCCCAGTGAATAAGATGGATCGCCCTAAGGGAATTATCTCTAGCCTCCCTGACAGTTATGAACCCTGTTTGGTCAGGGTGGACTAACTCGGGTATGAGGTGTTTAAGCCTGTTAGCCAGAATTTTTTCTAGGATTTTTATGTCTAGGTTAAGGAGAGAAATGGGGCGGTAATTCTGGGGGACAGTGGGGTCCTTGCCCTCCTTCGGGATCACAGTGATGTGAGCCAAAAGAGCCTCTGGGGGATGTCATTGCCTCCTGCTATGGAGTTGAAGTACTTACACATGGGTGTTACTAGTTGAGAAAAGAAAGTCTTGTAGTATGCCTTAGTGAACCCATCTGGGCCAGGGCTTTTCCCATTGGGCAAGGACCCCACCGTCGCCTCAAGTTCGAGTGGGGTGATTGGAAGCTCCAATGTGGAACACTGGTCTTCTGTGAGTGATGAGATGCCGAAGCTAGGTATTCCTGAACTGCTTTTTATCTAGTATCGCCTGTGTTAGAAGGAAGCTCAGAGTCTAAATCATACAGCTTGGCATAGTAGTCTCAGAATTCTGAGGCAATTTTGGAGGACTGTATCGTCTGTGTCCCTGAGACCGAGTGTAATTTGTGGATATATGACTGTGCATGCTTTTTCCTGAGTGCCCGCGCAAGCATCCGGCCGCATTTATTCCCATGTTCATAAAATTTATGGGACATGAATCGGAATTGTTTGTGAGTTTGGCGATCTAGGAGGCGCAGAAAGAGTTCCCGCAGCTCAGTTAGTATCTTCAGTGCTTCAGGGCCCCTGCTCGCCTTGCATCGAAGTTCGGCCGATTGGAGTGCTGCGAGCACTCTTTGGAAATCTGCCCGACGCTCCCGTTTAAGTCTAGAGCCGTGGGAGATCAACTTTCCTCTGACTACGGCCTTATGGGCTTCCCATATTACTCCTTCTTTAATATTGTCAGTGATGTTTTCTTTAAAGTAGTGGGTTAAGGTAGCTGCAACTTCCCCTACCACCACCGCATCGTCCAGTAGATTGTAATTTAGCCACCACGTCCAGGCCTTATGATTGCCCAAAGGAGGAGTAAGTGCAATCGTAACTGGGGCATGGTCGGAGATGTTGATGCTGTCAATTGACGCCGACTGTAGAAGTTCCAATGTATTGTGGTCTACATATATATGATCTGAGTGTGTAAACGTTGTGAACCCTGGAATAGTAACTGAAGTCTCGATCCGTGGGGTGTAATATCCTCCAGCTGTCTAACAGGAGAGATTTACTTGGAGAGATTTATGGAAGCACTTGAGAAACGCATATGAGTGTGGGGATCTTGCATGGGACGTGTTGAGCATGGGGTCAGGGCTGATGTTAAAATCCCCCCCGAGAATCAAAAGGCCCTCTCTAAATATTGCCAGTTGTTCCAGAGTGGAGTCAATAAAGTCAAGTTGATTGGCATTGGGAGCATAGATTGTAGCGAATGTATACGCCTGTCCAGCAGTACTGCCTTTTAGGAAAACATATCTGCCCAAGGGGTCTATTTTGTTGCCAGTGTGCTGGAAGAGGCAAGATTTGTGTATTGCAATTGCCGTTCCTCTAGATTTTGGTACAGGGGAGGTTCTAAGGAACCACTGATTGAATAGGTGTGTGGGCAGCTTAGGGCAGGGACTGGGATGTAAAGTGAGTCTCCTGCAAGAAGACCACATGAGTTTTCAGTCTTTTTAGTTCCGACCACAGTTTGTTAGATTTATGTGGGGAGCAGAGGCCCCTAACATTGTATGAGCTTACCTGTAACGCAGCCATGGTAAGGTCTGGAGATGTTCAAGGTATTCCGGTTGGTGGCGCACTCAGTGTAGATGACGGTGTGGCAGGTCAGCCCTAAAAAAGATGGGGGTAGTGGGGGGAGACAGATAGGGAGAAGAGAGGGAGGAGAAAAGAGGTTAGAAAAAAGAAAAAAAACATGTGAGATAAGTATCAAAAACACAGCAAATAAAGCAGAATGGTCGAAGTTATCTGAAAACCTGCGGGGGGGGGGGGGCTCAACACCCGGCCCAGGATCCCAATGGGGATCAAACACCCAAGAAAAATAAAACCTGGGTGACCTACGTGGGGTATGTGAGCCAACATGGGGGGAAGGTGAGGGTCCCCTACCTCAAATCACATCTGACTATGTGTGGAGTGGAAGGGAGAAAAGGGGATATCCTTTTTAGGAGATTCTTAGGAGAAACTAAGAGCCATATGACATGTGACATGTCGCCGGTGAACATATTGTCACTAGTGTAAATTGGTCATGGTCACCCCCTGCCACAAAGAAAAAGGGAAAAAAGGGGGAACCAAATGGAAAAAGAGTTCAGTGCAAGTGTGGGGAAGGAATTCGATCCATCAGTCCCTCATGGGGGCCGGGCCCGCCGAGGAGTCAGAGGGGTAGCGTCTACGATCCCTTCTGTGGTTCCTCCGTTTGGTCGATTGCCATGGTTGAGGTGGAGGTAGTCTGGTGGCAGGGAAGTCTGATGGTCCTCCCCAGTCGGGGAAGTCCACTGGGTCCAGCTCTAGTGAGGACAGGAAATTTGGCAAGTCATCTTTATTGCGGAGAGTCACAGTTTTGTCATCTTTAGTGACTTGGAGGTAGAAGGGGAAGCCCCAACTGTATAGCAGGCCTGCGTCCTGAAGGGCTACCAAAAGGGGGCGAAGTGACCTTCTTTGGGTGCGCCTGGAGATGTCTTGGTAGAAGGCTAAGTGCGCTCTATCTAAATCAAAGTAAGGCTTGTCATGCATTTTTTGCATAATGCGATCTTTGAGTGTGTATTTGTGCAGCTTACAGATGATGTCTCCTGAATTGTTCACATCTTGGGACGGGGGTTTTAGGGCTCTGTGCGCAAGATCAATTTCAATGGTGGCTGTAGCTGGTAACCCCAGTATTTCCTTAAAGATGCCTTCAAGGGTGGGGATAATGTCCTTAGCACCCGTCCCTTCTGGCAAACCTCTGATCCTGATTTTTTTCCCTGTGACTAGGGTTCTCCATATCATCCAGCTGACAGAGCAGGGCTTCAATCTGATGGTCCTGTGTGTTGCCCTTGTCCTGCAACATGGATATGACTGGGAGAGCTTCCTCAAATCTCTGTTCCAGGCATTCCATTCTTCCCCCCAGGTGTGAGGTGTCTGCCTTAAGCTGGGCAATGTCCTCTTTCAGTGCCTTCTCTACCCTGTCAGTAAATCTCTCTAGGTCAGCCTTAGTGGGGAGAGACCAAATATGGCGCCGGATATCTGCGTCATCTAGAGGGTCTGGACCATCAGTGTCTTTGTCTGGGGATGAGGTTGAGCCTGGGGAGGTCAGGGGGGGGGTGATTCACTCACCGACCTCGGAGATGGTATAGGAGAGCTTGCTGGCAGTTGTGGTTGAGCAGCTGCGGCGGCGGCGTTTTGTGCAGCCTTGCTGGATTTCTGGGCTTTCCTGGCCGGCGCCATCTTTGAGGCCTCGCAGCCCGGCCCGCAACTCCCGGAGAGGAAGGAATCGATCTGTCCCTGTCTGGTGCGGTCGTTCCTCGGTGGCTGAGAGGAAGCCCGGCTTCTGTATGCCATGGAAGGGGATGGCTGGGGTGTTTCCCTCCCTTGTAGCAGCGGATTAGTGCGGTGGTGGGACGGAGCTGCAGTGGCACAAGTCCTCACTCCTCCATAGTCAGGACATGCCCCAGGACATGAGTGTTTTAATTGACAATTCTGCCTTGTGAGTGCAGACCCTAAAAAGATGGAAAATTGTTATTAATACTCACCATAATTTTCCTTTCCTGGTCCGTCCTCACGTCAACACACTGTGGGTTAACTGTTCCTCATTAACCCTCAGGACCACCTTCTTCCAGCGTTATAAGTCCCAGTCCTCCCCTCCCCCTTGTGTTCTTTTGTAGCGGCGATAGGCCACTTAGACCCCATTCACACCTGAGCATTTTGTAGCTTGAAGCCTGAAGCTACAAAACGCTAGAGGGGAAAAAATCTATTATTCTCAATGGAGATGGTTCACATCTCCACTCCATGTCACCTGAAGCCGAATGCCTGAAGCTCAAACAAGTTCTGGACCCTTTTTTGTCGCTCGAATTGAGCAGATTTGGGCGTTTTTCTTCTTTTAACATTGGTGACCTTTTGCCCTGCACAAAATCGTGGAAAATCGCAGTAAAAAAACGCTGCGCATCGAGGTAAAAAAAACCTGCAAAAACGCCACAAAATCGCTGTAAATTTGCGCGATTTTCTGCTTGAAAACGCTACACTCAGGTGTGAATGCAGCCTTAGGGAGGGAAGAAAAGTTGTGCCGACATGAGGCAAAGGAAAATTATAAATAGCAATCTTCCGTTTTCCTGGTCATCCTCCCGTCGGTACTCTATGGGATATACCCAAGCCAATATAGGGTGGGAAAGTAACTACAAAGACTCGTCCAATTCCATGCTTCACCACACTTTAATTAATTAATTGGTCAAAGGAGTCGACACTACCGCCACTCCAAGCATCAAAGAACTAGTGGAAACCACATCCAATTTGTAGTGCCGAGCAAAAGTCTCACAGGAACTCCAGCTAGCGGTCCTGTATATATCTTACACTGGGATCTTTGCCACAGACGTCTATGAAGCTGCCATCCCTTTTGTAGAATAAGCCCTGTTGCTTGTATGCCAAGGAGATAGTTCTTGTGATCCAAGTGGACAAGACCCTTGATGGTGCTGCCTCCCCTTTCTTTGGTCCCAAAGGGAAGATGAACAGATAATTCAATTTGCGTATCTGTTGTGCTCTTTGAAGATATGTTGATATTAAGCCGACCATATCCAGAGGTCTCAAATCCAACTGGTTTGCCTGCTCTGGAGTCTGCGTAAAGCAAGGTAACACTGCCTCCCAGTTTACAAGAAACCTTGAGACCCCCTTAGAGGCCAAAGCTGAAGTGGGTCCCAGGATCACTCTGTTTTGGACAAATGCAGAATGGTTCTTCATAGGATAAGGCTGCTAATTCCGACACTCTTTTAGCCTTGGAAGAAACAGGTACACTAGGGTAAACCGCCATAAGATCGAGAAGGCATCCTGGGCTATTGCCTCGTTGTACCTGAACCTCCTGGCAAACTCTAGTACCTGCGCATTCCCTGGTATGGCCATCAGGTCTATATTGGGTGTCCCCCATCTGGCGAAAATTGGTTGAATATAGTGACTGCTGATTTCCCATTCGCTACAGCAGGGGAACCTCTGGCTCAGATGGTCTGCTATCTGGTTTTGGCTGCCTGGAATGTACACTGCTGTTAAATCCTGCACATGAGTCTCGGCCCAGTGGAAAATTTTGGTTGCTAATTGGAGTAACGCCAGACTCTTGGTTCCTCCCTGTTGGGTGATATATGATATATGTCTGGTTGTCCAATCGAAGTTTGAGTCAAGCTCCCTGAATCATTTCCTTGAATGCCATCAGGGCCATGTATGCTGCCTGTAGCTCTAGTAGATTGGAGTGTCTGGTTTCCATCATGATCCACCCGCCGAGGCAGTGAGCCCCCCAGCCCTGGAGGCTGGCATCCGAGGTAATTACAATCCAGTCTCCCAGGCTGAGAGGCATATCCCACAACAGTGTTTCTGGCAAGGTCCACCAGCTTAGACTCTGCCGGATCTGTCCTGGTAGCCAGACCTTCTGGTCCAATTGTCCCAGGAAGGACATCTGGAAGGCTCTCATATGGAACATTGCCCAAGGTATCACCAGGATAGCTGCGGTGAACATCCCCAACATTGTCATCCAGTCTCTTGCCGACAGCATCAGAGCCTCCATTACCCTGTAGACACAGGCTTAAAATCGGCCACCTTGCCATATGTCAGAAGAATCTGACCTGACTGGGTGTCGAACATCATGCCTAAATACTCCATCCATTGGGCAGGAATGAGGTTCACTTTTGGCTGTTTATTAGCCATCCAAAATAATGAAAATTTTTTATTCCATGCAATCGGATAAATGCTATGATCGCCAACAGGATCTTGGAGAAAACCCTGGGAGCTGTGTTGATGCCGAAGGGCAGACATTTGAACTGATAATGTCTTCCCTCTACTGTGAATCTGAGGTAATTTTGATGATATTTGTAGATTGGGATGTGTAAATAGGCATCTGCCAAATCCATTGAGATTAACCAATCTCGTCATTGAACCACTGATGCTATTTTATATATAGACTCAATCCTAAATCTTTTGGAATGATGAAAAGATTTAGGGACCTCAGGCCCAACACTGGTCTGAGCTCTCCGGATGCTTTGGGTACTAGGAATATCGGAGAATATACTCCCCTAACCTGGCACTCCCGTGACACTGAAGTAATTGCTTGTATCTGAGATAATTCTGCAACATATTCCTGCAAACTCTTGCGTTTCTTCTGATCCTGTGGGTAATGTGTTCGGACAAAGATATTCAGAGGTTTCTTTTGAAATCTTATCTTGTATCCATGCTTTACTGTCCTTTGGATCCAGCGGTCCTTCACATTTGTTGTCCACTCCCGCCAGTATCTTGCAACCTGGCTCCAACCTGAAGGGTTTGGACGGATTGACCGTCAAAAGGACTGCCCTGTGCTCGATTTCAGCTTGTGCAGGAATGAGCTCTGTGTAACCCTCCATTGACCATGGAGGGATACACATCATATGGCCTATATGATCTGGCCTCGTGGCCAGGGTTGCTGTCTCTTCCTAGAGGTCTGAGGTAAGAGGCCCAATTTTCCACCTGTGACCCGCTTGATTGCCTCCTCCAGGGTCTTTCCGAACAGCATCTTACTGTTATATTGCATAATGTTGCATAATGCCTGTTCAGATGCCGCATGTGCGGTCCAATATCAGAGCCATAGCACGCTTTGTGTTGGTCACTGCATGTGCCATTAAGCTAGCCAGTAATCTTACTAGATCTATGGAAGATTCGACCAAAAAAGCTGCTCTCAGTTTGAGTTTCTCCAGAGTCAATAACTTTAGCTGTCTCCACTCCAGCCCGCAGTGCCATCTCCACATTCGTGACCCAGACCTTTAGGGCTCTTGAGATCGATGTTAGGGCTATGAATGGGTGACAGGCTGCTCCTGCAACAGCGTATATCTTTTTAAGATCAGCGTCTGCCTTTCTATCCATTGGATCCCTAAATGTGGTGGAATCCTCCAGCTGGAGGGAGACATGCCTTGCAAGGCGCTATAGGGCTGCATCTATCCCTGGTGCCAACTCCCAGAAAGAGGCTTCTGATGGATTAAAGGGATAGAGTTTAGTAAAACTTTTGGATTTCGGATTCTCGCTTTTCTCTCTGGCTTCTCACATTCATCCACCATAAATTCCCAAATTTCCTCAATAAATAGAAAGGAGGGCTCTTGCTTCCTTAAATTTGGAAAACATCTCTTAACCTTCTCTGGAGGTTTAGAGTCCTTATCCCCCTCCTTTATGGCCGTAACTTATGGCTCAATCAGATCGGAATTGAACAAATTCTCAGGTATGTCCTCTGCTTCTGACGAGGAGCCTGATAAGATCACACAGATCCTTGGCAATTTTCAGGCTTGATCTTATGGCGGTGCCAAGTTTAGGTTCTTCACTAGAACAGGCTGCGCTAGAGGCTAGCTGTATGCTTTCAGCCACTGCCTCATGGATATAGTCCTTAACCTTCCGAACTTCTGCTTCCTTTTCCGTGGCCACATCTTTAATGCATTCGGCACATAGAAGCTTCCCGACAACAGCCGGTGCCATGCAAGCCCAGTATAGGCCATCTTCCAGTCCCCCGGACTGCTTCGATTCTACTGCTGAAGATTTATTGCAGCTTAGACCACTGGGAGATCGATCCCTCCGTTTGGAATGGGACCCTGGTTGCAGGGACTTAGAGCGGTGGCAGGACTTTTCATTCCAGAAATGTCTTTTTTTAGGGCTTCTGCTCCTAAAAAAAATTAAGCAACACATTACTTATGTGTGTGGTACTCTTTTACAGTATTAGTCCCGTAGACCCCTCCTACCTTTCTGCAGATCTTTGTGCCAGTTGTGGCAAGCTTATGGCTACAGATGGAACAAAAAAATATGTTTAGTAATAGACACATCCGGTAATTATCCTCTTCCACTCCCTCCCCTTATCTTATGCTTTTTTTTAAAAGAAAAAGATGTAACTTTTTTGTGTGCTACCCCTTTAAATCGTTGGCCATCTTGCCTGCAGCAAACAAGCTGAGAAATGCAGGATGACAGGGCTGGGAGCAGCAGCAGTAAGCAATTCCTTAAAACCTGGCTGCGAGGGAAAAGCATAAGGAGAGCGTAAACAGCACATAAAATGACCAAGGGAGTTTGGGGAGGAGGACCGTAATACCACCTACCAGATCTACTGCCTCTGAAGCCCACAGCATTCGGCGCCTGCCTGCCGTTGTGGTGTCCAGTTTTATGGTGTGCTGGTTACCCCAGCAACGCATGGCCGCTCCCACTAAGCCCCGCCCCATGATGTCATTCAGTGATGACCTCAGCTCCAGAGAGGGAGATGGCCTGGTCCTAGAGCCTGGGAGCCCTTTACAGGTAACCTTTAAATTCCTCAGCTCGCCACAGCCTGTCCATGTCCTTTAGACAACAGATGCCTACAGCCCCGGCTTTCAGGGCATCCAATGTCATAAGAAGATTTAACTCTATCCTTTCTGGACCTTCCAACCCCAGGAGAGGCTCAACCTGGGGGGGGGGGTTCGGTAGGGGGGTGTAGTCTAGTGGTCTGGCGACCAATGAAAAAAGAACACGAGGGGGGATGGGAGGACGGATTTATAATGCTGGAAGAAGGTGGTCCTGAGGGTTAATGAGGAACAGTTAACCGATAGTGTTCTGATGGGAGGACAACCAGGAAAACAGGTTTTCACCCCAGGGGTCACTTTTGCTTCACGCAGTTAATTCATCATAACAAGGTTTTTAAAGTTATTTAAAATGTTTAAACAGTGAGTGGGTAAAGAGTATATAAACCTTAAAGTGATAGTAAAGCTTCCTTTTTTTAAATAAAATAATAACTATGTCAAGATGCCAAGAGCACCCCAAGAAGGGGGGGGGGTCGGAGCTGCTCTGTGCAAAACCATTTCACTTAGCAGGTAAGTATGACATGTTTATTATTTAAAAAAAAATACAATTTAAACCTTTACAATCACTTTAACTGCTGGTGACTTTGCTGGTGCATGCGTTTTAAATTACAGTGGATGATTGCCCAGTTGTAAGTGTTTGGTGAATGTCACATTCACTTCCTCATAAATATGCCCCTATACAATATGTATTACATAGTTAGTCAGGTTGAAAAAAAAGACACAAGTCCATTTAGTTCAACCATAAAAATAAAAATAAAAAATAACATCATACAATCCCATATACTCAAGCCTACACTCACAGTTAATCCAGAGGAAGGTGAAAAACCCAAGCAAAGTATGATCCGATTTGCGAAAGCAGGGGAAAATAATTCCTTCCTGATCCCCGAGAGGCAATCGGATTTTCCCTGGATTAACTTTACTTATAAATGTTAGTACCCAGTAGGGATGAGCTTTGAGTTTGAGTCGAACTCATGTTCGACTTGAACATTGCCTGTTCGCCGAACAGCGAACAATTTGGGGTGTTCGCTGCAAATTCGAAAAGCCACAGAACACCCTGTAAAAGTCTACGGGAGAAATCTAAAGTGCTAATTTTAAAGGCTTATATGCAAGTTATTGTCATAAAAAGTGTTTGGGGACCTGGGTCCAGGGTACATGTATCAATGCAAAAAAAAGTTTTAAAAACGGACGTTTTTTCGGGAGCAGTGATTTTAATAATGCTTAAAGTGAAACCCCGCCCTTTCTGATGTAACGGAAACCTGCGTTACATCAGAGGGGGGCAGCGTCACCCGTACATCACTGGGGAAGCCTGGATTTCCCCTTGCATCAGAGGGGGCGGGTCAGGTGATGGGTGGCCCCGTCCTCCTCAGCTAAGACATGTCAGGCTGCCGGGATTCCCGCAGTGTCTCCGGTGGAGACAGGATGGATGCGCTACGCTGGAGGGAGAGATCACCCATCGCTGGATCAGATCACCCATCGCTGGACCCCAGAGAAGAGATTAGCCATCGCTGAATAGCAAGAGTGGATTACCACCACTGGAATCTTTTTTTTTAATTTTTTTATTTTTAATAAAGGACTTTTCCCAATGTTGTGTGTGTGTTTTTTAACAATTTTTTACACTTTCTTTGTGAAATGGTAGGGGTAATTTTGTACCCCCTTACCATTTCAAACAGGGGGGACCAGGATCTGGGGGTCCCCTTGTTAAAGGGGGCTTCCAAATTCTGATAAGCCCCCTGCCCGCAGACCCCCACAACCACCACATCAACATGGGGACATGATGCTTTGAGTGGTCACAGACCCCAAAGCATCCTCCCAATGTTGAGGGCATGTGGCCTGGTATGGTTCGGGGGGGGCGCTCTCTCGCCCCCCTCTTTTCCTGCACCCTGTCAGGTTGCGTGCTCAAATAAAAGGTCTGGTATGGATTTTTGGGGGGAACGCCACTGCATTTTTTTTAAATTGGTACGGGGTTCCCCTTAATATCCATGCCAGACCTGAAGGGTAATTGAATTTGGGGGAACCCCACACTTTTTTTTATTTTTTATCAATGACTTTCAATGACTGTTCTCTGTATTCATTATAGCCACGAGTTACTTTTTTTCCTGCAGAAATTACACTTTGTGCAGGGACAGTTCTAAGCAGGGGAAACATGCGCCCCTTTACAGGCATACTATACATACCCCCCAGGTACAAAACTTAAAGGAATATTACACTTTTATTGTTTCACTTTAAGCATTATTAAAATCACTGCTCCCGAAAAAACTGCCTTTTTAAAACTTTTTTTTGCATTGATACATGTCCCCTGGGGTAGGACCCAGGTCCCCAAATACTTTTCAGGACAATAACTTGCATATTAACCTTTAAAATTAGCACTTTTTATTTTGAACGTTCGAGTCCGAACTGAACCGGGGGGGGGGGGGGTGTTCGGCTCATCCTTAGTACCCAGTTATATTATGTACATTTAGGAAAGAATCCAGGCCTTTCTTAAAGAAATCTACTGAGCTGGCCAGAACCACCTCTGGAGGTAGTCTATTCCACATTTTCACAGCTCTTAGCCCCTGTACACACAGTCAGAAATTCAGATGGAAAAGGTCCGATCGGACCATGTTGTCAGACCGTGTGTGGGCTAGATCTAACTTTTTCCATCGGAATGTCCGACCAACAAAGTTTGAGAGCTGGATATAAAATTTTCCGACAACATGATCGTATCTGACTTTGTCCAATCGTTTGTAGAGAATTCCAATCAGACAAAGTGCCACGCGTGCTCAGATCAAATTACGAGACAAAAGCTATTGTCCCGTCACAACGAACGAACGTCATCATGTTTCGAGCCATCGGATTTTCCGACAACTTTGTCCGACCATGTGTATGCAACACCAGTTTCGGACAAAATCCGTTGGAAAAAATCTGATGGATTTTGTTGTCGGAATGTCCGACCGTGTGTACAAGGGCTTACTGTGAAGAAACCTTTCCGTATTTGAAATCTCTTTTCCTCTAGCTTTAAAGACTGCCCCCTTGTCCTCTGTGTTGACCATAAAGTGAATAACTCAACACCAAGTTCACTATATTGACTCCTTTTCAATTAGTACATGTTGATCATATCCCTACTCAATCTGCTCTTTTTAAGAGAGAATACATTTGGTTCCTCTAATCTTTCCTCCTAGCTGGGCTCCCCCATGCCTCTTATCACTTTGGTTGCCCTTCTCTGCACTTTCTCCAGTTCCCCGATATCCTTTTTTGAGAACTGGTGCCCAAAACTGAACTGCATATTTCAAATGAGGTCTTACTAATGATTTGTAAAGTGGCAAAATTATATTTCTCTCTCTAGAGTCCATACCTCTCTTAATACAAGAAAGGACTTTGCTCGCTTTGGAAACCACAGCTTGGCATTGCATGTTGTTATTGATCTACCAAAACCCCCAGATCCTTCTCCATTACAGATCCCCCCAGTTGTATTCCCCCTAGTACATATGATGCATGCATATTCTTAGCCCCCAAGTGCATAACTTTACATGTATCATAATTAAACCTCATCTGCCACACAATTGCCCAATTAGACAGTGCATTGAGGTCGGCTTGTAAATTGGAGACATCCTGTAAGGACATTATTCCACTGCATAGTGTGGTGTCATCTGCAAAGACTGAAATTATACTTTTAATCCCAGGCCCTATATCATTTGTAAAGATATTAAAAAGTAAGGGTCCCAACATTGAACCTCAGGGTACACCACTGATAACCTCAGCCCATTCAGACTAAAAATCATCAACCTGGGGGGGGGGGGGGGTGAAGGTTTGGTAGGGGAGTGTAGCTGGAATTCAGTCTAGTGGCCTGGCGACCAATGAAAAAAGAATTGGAGACATCCTATAAGGACATTATTCCACTGCATAGTTTGGTGTCACCTGCAAAGACTGAAATTATACTTTTACTCCCAGACCCTATATCATTTATAAATATATTAAAAGGTAAGGGTCCCAACACTGAATCTTGGGGTACACCACTGATAACCTCAGACCGTTCAGACTAAAAATCATTAACCACTACTCTCTGAATTCAGTCTTTTAGCCAGTTTTCTATCCATTTACAAACTTATATTTCCAAGCCTATAGACTTTACCTTACACATGAGCCATGTGTGGGGAACTGTATTGAATGCTTTTTGAAAATCCAAGTATACCATGTCCACAGCCACCCCTCTGTCCAAGGTTTTACTTACCTCCTCATAAAAAGAAATCAGTGCTGGTCGGGGACCCTCACGTTGAACCATCCTCTCTCACTGAATAAATGGTGGAGACCGGGAGGGCGACATCTTTGGACAACCTCCCTCCCCCTTCCTTAGAACCCCCCCTGCCCATTCCCATCCATCCCCCTAGTCATTTTCCTTCAGGTCACCCCCCCCCCACCTCTCCCCTTTTTTTTCTTTGTTTTTGTTTCCCTTTTTCTTTTTTTTTTCTCTCGCCCATACTGATGACTGACTGTCTTTTGCTCTCGACCATCCTAACCCAGACAACTGTTAATCTTCCTACTCATTCCACCTATCGAGACAGATGATACCAATTCTGTCTGTCCAAAGTCTCCTAACCCAATTGTTGAAATGTAGATTCTAAGCTTCACACCCTGAAATATGTACGAATGACCAATGCATTGAGATATTGTGTTTAACACTACTAAGTGGAGACATGTAACGTTAGTGATTTACCAGTGTACGCTGTTAGTTACACCTGTAATTGTTTGCGATGTACACACATTGTCAGTTCATTTATCTGATACTTTTGTATTTGCATTTTATTTTAAATAAAATTCTTTCACGGAAAAAAAAAGAAATCAGATTTGTTTGACAACTTCTGTCTTTCATTAATCCATGCTGTCTGTTGCTTAAAATATTTTTGTCCAGCAAGAACTCATCTATGTGGTCTTTTATTAAACTGTCCAGTATTTTTTCAACTATAGAAGTTAAACTAACAGGTCTATAGTTACATGGTAAAGACTTTGATCCCTTTTTAAATATAGTCACCACATTGGCCCTGTGCCAATTCAGTGGTACTATTCCAGTCACTAATGAGTCCCTAAAAATTAGATACAATGGCTTTGAAATGATAGTGCTCAATTCTTTTTTGATCCGTGGGTGGGGGCCATTTGGTCCAGGTGTTTTATCCACCTTTATTCTTTCTAAATATTTATGGACCTTATCACTTTTCAGTCATTCTAGATCAATTGGAACTGTGTCAATATAGTAATATTACTTTGTTAAAATTGTTGTAAAGGTGGAAGGTTTTTACCTTAATGCATTCTATGCATTAAAATAAAAAGTCCGATCTCAATCCAGCAATATGCACAAGAGCAGCAGCTCTCTCTGCCCTCTCTCCCCAAATTGGATAGGGATGTAGAAGCAGGAGACATTAGCACTAGGGCCCCCATACCAAGTGGCTTTTCAGATATTTATTTGTAAAATAAATTGAAAAACCATTTATCATTTCCTTCCACTTCACAATTATGTGCCACTTTGTGTTGGTCTATCACATAAAATCTAAATAATATACATTTACGGTTTTGGTTGTAACATGACAAAATGTGGAAAATGTCAAGGGATATGAATACTTTTTCAAGGCACTGTATAGGAATGGTTTATACAAACATTGTCTGTGGATATGCAACAGTTGATAGGACAGAGTTTCCATCACACTCAATGGTACCTAACTAAAATACTTGACCTCCATCCCCCTATTGATGTTCCACCTTTTGTGCTGACCTAGCATATTAATTCATCTACTTGAGGCTTTCTCCATCTGCTAGGAAACTGAGTGATAACTTGGCCATCATCCCCCAACTGATAATCAGTTTATTTGCAGGGCTATCTATTTAAAAATGTAACTGTTCACTTGATTATTCAACAGAACACATGTTTTTCCATTGACTTTCTCTCTCTCTGTAGTCATGTCACTGTAACTTAATGGTTCGGTTCCTACTAGCTAATTGTTGTGGCCCTTCCATAACCACTTTTATAACTGTAAACTTCAGCCATCCTTATTAGCCAAATATTACAGCCTCAATTCTGTTATTTGCATTCTCACTCAATAAATAAAATATTTTTTAAAATGCACATTAAAGTGGTGGTTAATGAAGTTACATAATTACACAGTATATAGTCAGCACGGTTGAAAAAAAGACACCAATCCATCCAGTTCAACCTGTAGTGTGTGTGCATGTGTTTATGTCAATAGTAAATGGTATATCCCTGTATGATGTGATCGTTAAGATGTGCATCTTATATCGACGCTCCTTGCTGATACCACTGCTTGCGGAAGTATTTAAAGTATTTTACTATTGCCTATTGTTCGTTTGCTTATTTTTCTTGTAATATATTCTTCTGTAAATATTTGTTTTGCACTGTTTCTCTAGTTTTTTTTATTAAACACTATCTGAAAGGTTTACTTTTTTATATTTTGTTTTTGGCAGATTGTCCCCCTATAATTAATGCAGACACACTCAGTTTATCAAAGCACAAAGGAAGTATGTTAAAATGTAAATGTGACAGCACTGCATCAATAATTAACAAATGCAAACAATAACAATAGTGATCCTGTTCAAAACGTGATAAATTGAAAATAAATATCCGATAATAATGGTAATAATAATGTGCACAACTTAATATGCAAAAAACAAAGTCCAATAAAGTGAAAAAAGAGATGCAAAGTATTTCTCTACTCCACACAACCTCTAAGTGTAAAGTGCTCCCGTCACCACATGCAGTAGTCGCTCACCTCCTTGCAAGACCCTGAGGGGGTCAAACACACCTTGCACTATGTGCAATAATCCTTCCAAAGACAACTCCACTGCTCCTTGCTGGTTAGACCTTCACGAACCCAGGGAATGATACAGGACTAATAGAGATTCTTCCCACTGTGTTAATTCCAACTCAGATCCAAATATAATCCACAGTGGCCATCGATGGAATCAACAGTTCATGAAAAGAGAAAAAAGTGCCTCCAATAGTGCAATATCATTGAGATTATAAATGATCCTCTCCACCCCAACTAGTATACAACACACATTTATTTAAAAATTTAAAAGCATATATGTTACATCAAAGATCACACTCGTTTGTGATAAGGTTCCACCGCCAGGCTCCACCTCTACTAGTTTCACCACCTCACACGTGGCTTCATCTGGAGAAATACAAAGGAAGTATGGGTTTTCTGGACCCAGTACGGTACCATCAAGGCACGTATCTAACTATGTTCCTTGACTGGTATAAGCATGCCAAGGCTAAAGGTTAGGTAGCACTTGAACAAGTTATGTCCCCTTTATCTTTACAGGTGCTTCCTTGGTTGCCCTTTTCTAGATTGGGCCCAGTCAGAGATTGCCCACTAATAGGTTCCACACTCAAGATCATTCTAAAGACGGCTATTAATCCCCCAGATAACTCTGCTATGTTACCAGTAATCATAAGCCCTGACTTCCATCCTGGTATCCTGGATCCTAAATTTCACCCATTTCTACACAACAAAATATTCTGACTCATGGACTTCAGGGATAATGGGTGCTGGAAATCAGTCGATGTCATTCAATAGATGGTGGATCCTCCTCCGCCTATCTGGCAGGATTTTCAGATTAGGCACTTTCTAATTTATTTACTTCCTAGACAGTCATCTACCTCCAGTCATTTTGCATTCAATGCTTTGTGCAAAGATCCCTGTCTGCTTCAACATGGCCAGGCTTTTATTTATATTAAGTGATATTCTAGTACAGTACCAGTGACTCCCCCAGCTTGTTATGTGTGATTATAGATTGGGACTTTGAGGATATTTTTGATTATTGTTTGTTTTTGTTTTGTTTTTGAGTAAAGATCTGCTTTCATTCCAACTGTCACCTCAAGTAGCTGTTGTAAATATTGAGAATTTCTTTATTTGGCTTCTATAACAATCTAGTTGTGATATCATGTTACCCTTATTATATAATTAGTATTCCATGACAGAACAAACTTACACAAGATTCCACCTTTGTGGGTTTTTGTGTGAAGTTATTCCTAGGACACACCACTTACCCAGATGCAGAAACTGTATTTACTCAACGCAATGCCTTTTCCCATCACTTTGAGCTATCAGTGGATATCTTCTCAGCGTTTATCTGTAGCCTCTAAGTATTTTTATTAGGCATGGTTTTGCCCATTTGCCTGTTTCCGGCTTCCTCATTACATTTGGCATTGTAATACGTTAAGGCAGCTTGGGAAATTAGTTTGGGTCTTCACCCTTAGCTTTGTTTTGTTCTGCCTTTACTTCTGTTTCAAGCATGTGGAATTGTGTTTTCTCTAAGTATGTAAGCAAACTGCAGGAGTTAGCCACACATGGCTATTGTTAACTCCTTATGGTCTCAGCTATCAGCTGAGAACTCATAGATCACTAGGTGTCTAGGCCTTCTCTTCATCCCTTTAGTATTGCATCCTTGCTAGAATTTTCCAAGACAATCGTAGAAAAAACTACCTCAACTCCAGAGCAGGATTTCTGAGCCACCAGGCTAAAGACAATCTAGTCGTTGATGTCAGGTGAATCTGTTTGTCTAGAGACTGAACCAATTTGTCCGATGAGCATGCTGTGGTGCAGGGGCCTGGAGTGGAACTGAAAAAATGGAACTACCTAAACGGAGGCTACCATTAAGCCCAGAACTCTCAAGCAGATCAGCAGAGTTGGATAGCTCCTGGACTGTAGACTCTGAACCTTGGAGTGGAGATTTTAAAGTTTTTGTTTGGTAAGAAAAAAATATTACTTGAACCATATGCAGTATGACACCCAAATACTCAAGCTAAATTAGTTTCAACACTGATTTCTGAAGGTTCATTATCCAAAATTTGGGTTGTGAAGGTGGGGAGGGGATATTTGCTTGAGGAAGGAGAGGGTTTTGCTGGGGGGTACTTAGGGGTCAGAGAATAAAGAATGTTTTGCTGGAGCAGATTTTTGCTTTGAGTGGGCTGCGTGAGGGAAGGTGGGCTTTGCTTTGGGAGGGGGGTTTTGCTTGGCAGGGATTTTTTTTAAACATTGCTAGTAAAAGGGAATTTGTCATGGTGGTTCCAGTAATCCAGCGGTATATGGGAGACCTGTCCGCAGAATCTCCATGTTAAGAAGTAATCAGTATCCATGGGCGCGCATTAGCGCGAACGGACGCACGCGGGTGCGCGTTGGTACGAACGGGCGCACGCGGGTGCGAGATGGTACGAACGGACGCACGCGGGTGCGCGGGGTCACGAACGGGCGACCGTTTTTGGCGCCCAAAGGGCTACTTAAGGAACCTGTCACTGTGCCTCCTTGCTGTCCAGTCTACAGCGTGTCCGGTGTTCCTGCTCTTGCTACTCTGTTTACCTTGATCCCTGTTTACCCGGCCTGTTCCTGACGACGTCTGTTTGCTGCCAGCCTTCGACCTTCGGCCTGTCTGACAACGCTTTTGCCTCTCCCTTGGAACTGTTTGCTGCCCGCCTGTTACCGACACGCTTTGTACCTTGACTATCCCTGGCTAACTGCTGTTCCTGCTTGACCGCTGAGTTCCTTCTGCTACCAGCCGCTCCAGCCTGTCTACTGGTTGTTCCGGCCACCGGCTTCTTCTGCGCTTCAGGACATCTACCCACCAGCTGTTTCCAGTGCCTCGGCCAAGCTCCTGTGAATCACCTGCTGCCTGCTGATTCTGCGGTTCTGTGTACTCACGCTTCCCGGAGGTCCAGACCAGTCCTATACTTGCTTGGCACTTGTGCACTCTGAACTCTAAAGTCCCTGTCCCCATTTTCAGGGGTTCTCGAGCCAGAGGCTTACGAAAGGCCGCTCCCTGCATTCTGGGCTCCTTCACCAGGTATGTGACAGAATTTAGCAGAAGTGATCTACTAAATAAAATCCTTTCCCTCTTTCATAGCAAGTTTTCAATTAGTGTACACTGCTTGTGGCTCGTGTGGCATGCAATAGCCAAAGAGCAGTGATGTAGAGTCTGGAAGAAGTAGCAGAAAAGATGGAGTCATTGAGAAATGAAGTGACAAGTGACAGCATGACACAGCTCAGGCCTTTCTTCATTGGTGAAGGGCACACAGGCAGGTGAGTCTGCCATAATGTGCACACCATACTTACACATTAAGGCAAGTACTATGTGTAATAATATGAATGAACCATCATGAATCCATTTAGTGTGCCCCTGCCATCTTATGTGAAGTCTCTTTTCTGTAGGTTTTTGTGTGAGTATGAGTGTATGGGAATGTTTGTACAGCAACATACCCCCTTATCTCATCTGTGTGTTCAAGCCTGTTCTTTTAATGTATATCCTGTTTAGCCTTAGGCAATCGGCTAACATATGTGACTAATGACGGTGTCTTATCTAACTGTTTATAGATATGCATCAAAGTAACAAACTCGATTAACTATAGACACTATGCATTCAACTATGCAACTCACCCCCCCCCCCCTACTCCTCCTTTGATCTATACTCCATATAAGCATTTATTGTCATTAAAGACAGATATCCTTTGAATTCACATCTTGTTTTTCACGTGTTTCATGGGGTCTCTCACGGTACCGGGGGTCACGATGGTCTGCCGAGGGGTGGTCATCCAAAACCAGAATTCCTTTCACTATGTGACCACAGTTTTGCTTTCAGTAATCCTCACCTCTCTATGGTAGACTGTACATATCATACTCCCGACTGCTTCACTCTGTATACTGGGCTTTAAAGTGTTATTAAACCCCAGGACCCTCCATTAACTATATCTGGTCTCCCATAGTACACATAACATGGAAATTCAATTATTTTAGTAAATATAAGCTGTTAAATACCTTTTCTCATCAGCAGTATATAGCAGTCTTGTGACTTCTATCAGTGTCTGGTTGAAACCTGGTTAAAGCTTGTAGGAGGAGTTTTCATTCTCCCCTGATTGACCTCTGAGGCTGCAGGACCCCTGACCCTCTGTCTGGACAGTGCTGATTGGTCCTGTGCCGATCACATGCAACCTTCCAAAGAAAAAAAACTCTCTAGCAACACACACCAAACTGAGCATGTGCAGAGTGCCCCCAAGGCTCTGTTCTATCAGGAGATGGATTGAGGACAGTGGAAGAAGGGGAGGATGAGAGTAGACAGGATCAAACAGCATTTTTAAACAATTTGGGGGATTAACCCATTAGGTTCCACAATGAGTATAACAAACATGCTTTACTGCATATACAGACCGATTTTACTGTTGTGGATTTAGTAACACTTTCATTGAAAGACAATATCCACCTTTTGTAAAAATGTAATAAATGCACCCACATTAATTTAAAAAAAAGTGAATTTAATAAATATTTGCTTTGGAGCTGCAGAGCATTAAACCACTCTGTACATTACATACACCTGACACCTGCATTCTGTGAATTGCATACTCCTGACCCCTTAAGCTTAATTTTTAAGGGCCTCTCACTTTAATTTTGCAACACTTACAATTTGTTGTGGCAAGCTGGGTGTTCTGTCTCATTCTTCTTCTTTTTGTATCCTCAACAGGTAAGCTGTATAGAGATCTGTGATTTTTTTTAAGGCGGTCCTGCATGTTGCCCTGCTAATTAGTAAGCAACAAGGCCCAAAGTGAGTTAAGGCTTTACATACTCACAAATCTAAGCAGTTGGAACTAATAAGGATTGTAGATGGATGGAGGGGATGAAATCACTGTAGACAGGCAGAGGATGGGAGAAAGAAAAGCAGAAGCGGTAGCAGCAGAAGAGTGCTTCCTCCTAAGCTAAAATATGGGAAAGGAGCCTGTGCAACACTTCTGCTAGTAGATGACATCAGATGTATTGACTGTTACCTCAGTAAAAAAGGATGAAGAATTTAAAATAGCTCCAAATGGTCACAACTGTAAGGTAACTGCCATTATTACAGTCTGATGGACCATACTCAATAAATGGGTCAAACTGAAAGATTGTGTCATGGCTTTAGCACTGGAAGGTGCTCTGTTGGTGACTAATACAGTACACAAAGGACTGAGAATTGCCATAAAACAGAGTCCATTAGCCCAGATGTGCAGGATATGGTAACCACAATCACTCAGAGAGTGATACTGCAGAAACTGGGTCACAATTGAAGCTGTTCTGTAGTGTTGGATCTGGAGAACTCTTCTCTGAAGCCAGTTAAAGAATATGTGTAAACCCAACATTTCATATTCCTGATCTGTGTCTGTTGTACCATGTATGTGTATGAAAAATGACACTCACTGTTCTCTTTGCATTGCTTCCTATGTGTGAAATACCTGGGGTTCCTGCCAGTCCCTCTGCTTTCTTATTAAAAACTGACCACAATAGACATGAGATCACAGTGTGGTGAGTTCTCTAGAGAGTGTTGAGAACATAGTCTGCTCTGCTCTAATTATCAGACTTGCGCTGACACCCCCAGCCCCCCCCGGGGTTGTGGGAAAGCACTACAATGCAGAGCGCAGATTTGGTGAAGGTGATATACCAGGTTATCTTCGCAATTTGCTACAATGCAGAGATTGATACCTAAAGATCACATTTCAGGCTATCTTCACCCTCATCCATGGGCCAAGGGCTTACTCACAGAGTAGGTCCTATATATGTCCACTTATAACCACTGTACAGGATGTTCTGTACAGATTGAAAAGCAGGAGGAGAGAACACAGAGCCTCCAATAGTGAAATTCAATTGTTTTTAAAATTAATTAAATCAACATAAAACCACTCATGTCCATAGAGTGTAAAAACAACACTATGGATAATCACCTAATATTCTAAAACAGTCACACACCGGACTTCTAGCTGTTCCCAGCCACGTGTGTCTCTGTAACATGATGATATGTCCAGACCCACCAAGGTTTTTTATGAATCAATTTCTTCAGTAGCATCCCAGAAAGTCCAGCGTGAGCTATTTTATTACTCCAGTGTGTAAGCACTTTTCTAACAAATCACAATAAATTTTATTGGCCACAGAACAAACTGATAATTGTATATAACTAGAAGCTTCTCTGTATCCTATGGTAATCACATCTCTCTGTGGGTTTACCATTGGTGACTGGTGCTAAAAAATTATGGGGGGCGCAAACAAATCCCTCCAGGTCCACACTCATCAGAGGACCTAAAAACTGAGCTCTCCAGCAGTCACGGTTCCCCTGATACCTGGCAGCTCTTCAGCCTCCTGTCCTAATTGGCCAGGATGAGAATCCGGTAACTGGAAGTGATGGAATGGAAAATACTGTTTTACTAAAATCACAAGTGGGAGGGTTCTGCACCCGAGGAGATCTTAAAATAAGCCAATTAGAGCCTTTAGGCTCTAACACCTGCTTGTAAAAAAATGATGGACCTAATAGAAACCCATTAGTCCGGTGCCTCACAGTGCAGTGAGTGCACACACATAGAATGATTCATTTTTAAATAAATGATATGACTAACATTTTTTAACTTTAAAGTGTTACTAAACCCACAAGAGTAAAATTGGTAAGTATATGCAGTAAAGCATGCTTGTTATACTCATTGAGGAACCTAAGGGGTTAATCCTTTGCATTGTGTATAAAGTCTGTTTGATCCTGTTCCTCTGATTTTCCTCTTCTTCCACTGTCTCAAAAAAATAACCTGATATTTACAGAGCTAGTGGACTAACTGCACATGCTCAGTTATATGTGTATTGCTAGAGAGTTAACTTTTTTTTTTCTTGGGAGGCTGCCTGTGATCGGCACAGGGCCAATCAGCACTGTCCAAATATGTCCAGAAAGAGGATCAGTGCAGTGTGAATACTCCTCCTCCAAGGTTTACTAGGAACTGATAGAAGTCACAAGGCTGCTGTATACTGCTGATGGGAAAGGTATTTATCAGTTTATATTTACTGTGTACTGTTCGAGACAAGATATAGTGAATGCAGTCTCCTGGGTTTAGTAACACTTTAAAGTGGTTGTAAACCTATATAACAAAAAATAAATAAACCTGCAAGACAAAGGCATAGTGAGGTAGTATGCATCGCATACTACCTCATTATGAAATAATTAACTTAGATCGAAGCTGTTGCAGCAGTCCCCGAACACCACTGTGACCGGCGACATGTCTCCTGCAGTTTTTTCCGGGTTTGCGGGCTCCAGCGATGTGATTGGCCGGAGCCACAATGACTTCACTTATGCGCATGAGAGCCGAGGTCACAGCACAAGCCCTTTAGAAACGTCATGATCGAGCCGTTTCTTCAGTGTGTATGACGTCGGCGCAAGCGTATATGGTAAATATCTCCTAAACCGTGCAGGTTTAGAGGATATTTACAGTACCTACAGGTAAGCCTTATTGTAGGCTTACCTGTAGGTAAAAGTGGTGTAACAGGGTTTACAACCACTTTAAGATGTTAAAACATTTTTTGTCATATTATCGTTTATTTAAAAATAAATCGTTCCATGATTATGCAAACTAACTTTGGGGAGGGCGGTGTCCCTGCGCCCCTTATGGACCGGCTGCCACTGGTATTTACAGTAGATGTTTGATGTCTGTGTGATTAGAACCTTGCATGCATATGTGCTGAAAGATGTACTCCTCTTTGGTTTTAATGGGAGCTCTTCCTTGGTTATATGGATAGCTCTTCCTAGCCTTCATCTACCCTGCTGTAGTGTGAGCAATTGAGACACAGCTACATACAATGCACCCATGTGTATGAACTGCTGGAATACAGAGGCACTACAGAGAAGAGGATTTCTTTGTTTGTAGATCTGTAGCATACATATTGCATGTTTGTCAGATCACGTTAAAATCACTTATATCAGATTTACCTAATCTCAATGGGCATTTCCAGTTTAGCACCTTCATATCTGTAATATATTTTTAATTAAATCTTGTTACAAATCCTCTTAGGTTTCAGTAATAAAGTAGCAATTAGAGAAATGTAGAAAAGTTTTGTTTTCAATGCATTGATCAGGTCATGCAGCTGAACACAATGACTTGGACCTGTATCAGGACCATAATGTTCGAATCGAGTGCCTCCTAGTGTCTAAAAATACCGTCCGTTGAATGTCAGAAGCTGGAAGCTCAAGAGGTTCAAATGCGCGTGCTAAAAACAAATTACATAACAGTGTGTATCACCTTTCCTTGCAGCATTGCAAAAACTGATAAGTGGCACACTAAAAATAGTCAGAGAATTACAGTGAGGATTGTCAGTCATGAACAGATGCGATTCGGGGAATCAGCCATGAAATCACTGTGATTAGAGGACGTTTCAAGTGAAAACTCTCAGAAATTGAAGTTTTTTTTTCTATTTAAATTGAACCTACACTTAAACATTCATAAAACTCATCATGAGAGAAATATGGGTCAGCCTTTGATGAGCTGCTTCTGAAAAATTTATTTATCTGGCTGCTTTTGGTTTTAGTAGTTTGAGACACTGACCTCAAACATCATAAAGATTGAGAAACTTGCACCGTGCATGGACAAAGCACAAAGCCTAACTTTGGGCTTTTGTGTTACTTTAACCCCTTGACGCCGACATATTATGTGCCCTCACTAGACTGGTCTTTTTGCCATGCGCCAGCATATATGCATATCTGTCTTTGTGCTGGGCGTTCACTGCACAGAGCGCTCCCAACACAGAGGCCAGGGTCTCACCGAGAGCCCCGGGTTCTGTACCAACGATCAGGACCCAGAACCCCCAGTTCCGGGTCACCTGATCACTGTGGTAGTGTCTGGTTGGCTACAACAGTGATAATAAAATAATAATAATAGAAACAAATAAAGTAAAAATACCTAGATTAGGGGTAGGCAACAACCCCGGCACTGGTGCTGCAAGCAGGCATGCACAAAGCCTCTTTTGCCGGCACTCGACTCCCTCCTCATTAGCAGAGCAGCGCAGGGAAGCATCAGTGAGACACTAATGCATTCCAAATTCAGAGTTTCCCATGTTGCACCTGCTCTGAGGGGGAGGCACTGTGCCCCCACACACTGTAAAAGATGGGAAACATTGCTTGGTTCTATAACTTTGCTGTAGCTGCGATCGTCAACTTTTGTGATGGGGAAGAGATTGGGTTCTGCTAGGGGGAGTGGTCCCTGTTTCCAAAAGGAGGAGGACTGTTATTGGCCACTGCACTGAGGCAGAGGAGCAGAAGGGGGTACAGAGGTGGGGCAGATGTGCAGAGGAGAAAAGAGGTACATCGATGGTACACATGAGCATGGGGTTACAGTGGTGGGGCAGAACAGCAGGTGGTACAGTGGTGGGACAGATTTGCAAGAGGTACAGTGGTGGGGCAGATGAGAAAGGGGGTTACAGTGGTGGGATAGAAGAGCAGGGGGTACAGTGGTGGGACAGATTAGCAGATAAGTTCAGTGTTAGGACAGATGAGAAGATGGTTCAGCAGTGAGACAGAAGAGCAAGAGGGTACGGCGGTGGAGCAGATGAGAAAGGGGGTGCATTGGTGGGGCAGATGAGCAAGGTGGTACAGTGTTATGGCAGATGTACTGGGGGTTACAGTGGATGGGGCAGATGAACAGGGGGTTACAGTGGTGGAGTAGATGTGCAGGCGGGTACAGTGGTGGGGCAGATATGCAGGGGGTTACAGTGGTGGGACAGATGAGCAGGGAGGACAGTAATCTGAGGTGTGAAGGTGCATGAATTGGGGCTGATCTGAGGCGTGAGAGTGCAGGATGTTAATTTCTCACTACTAAAGTAGTTTACAGCATTTGCTTTATAAAAAATCCTTTTCGTGATTGAGAGTGTGAAGTTGACATTTTTTTGTTATAAAATCGGCACCCTCAATTTCTTTGAAGACATTTTAGGGCACACTGTGCTTAAAAGGTTGCCTACCCCTGACCTAGATCAGGGTTTGATCTAGGTCAATGCCAAGTTTAGTGTTTGGGTCAAGTATGGGTCAAAGGTCAAGGACAGGGGCAAAGGTCATGGTCAGTATATTTTGGGCAAGATTTTTTTTTTAATTATTAGTTATAAAGTTAGTGTCAGATGTGACAAAAAAAAGCAAAATGCACACTATTGTTTCTGGGCTGTACTACGAGTACAAACAACAAATAGCATACACATGTGTGGTATCAGTGTGATCGTCAGGAGCAGGAACATTAATTTTGGGTTGTTCTTTGGTGGTAGGCTATAGCAGTAACAACAAATATACAGGTAAATAATAAAAAGAGCTATAGAACACGTACTGCTGCTCGCACTGAGGGAAATATCTGAACCCGAAAAAGAATTAAAGATAAAAAAGTAGTGGTGCACTGTACATAAAAGATAAAATGCTAAACGTTTTAATGAAATAAAATTAAAGTAAAATATGATATATAAGGCAGGTATTGGCGGTTGCCAGACTAACAACGCTTGGAAAAATGCCAAAAACCCAAATGTGGGCTAGTAATAAACAATTGATAAAATCAAAATAAATTTTCCAAAAAGGTGCTAACAATTACCAAACTTAGGTACGTAAAACAAGGTGCATATATCCCAAGTGTAAATTGCTAATAAATTAATAAAAGCAAATATCAGATCATACATGTACATAAAAGAATAATAAATCCCTACAAAAGCATATATCAAAGTGTCCATAAAAATGCTTCCTTACTCAAAGGTATATATAGTACAATATATAGTTGCTCTGTAAACCCAATGGTAAAGTGCTGGTGCTAGTAAACAAAATTCTGCAAGGTGCTGCTAGTGGTAGGTGACTCGTGAGATCCTCTGTGCTGATTAAACATATGGGTGTCCCCTTACCTTACTGCTGTAAGGTAACAGCATGTAAATATGTATCTTTGGAGTCCTTGGTGACCGTCCTAGCGTGGTAGCCCAGGTTCTTGTTGGTATAGGTGTCCTGCCTACAGTCAGCATTATCGTCCCCTTTAAGAGTGACCTTAAGGTATCCGGGATGGATGGGTCTCGCCAGTGAACGATAGGAGGAGATTAAGAACAGGAAGGATGCCCATAGTGTAGTATATTAAAGCATGTTTATTCAGTTAAAATAAAGATAGACAGGTACTCACATAAATATGAATAAAAGTAAAGCAATGTAAAAGCGAGCAGCGAGCTCGATCTGCAGCACTTCCGGTATTTCAGTCCCACGATCACGTGACTTCATCAGTTTGGTAATTGTTAGCACCTGTTTTGCATATTTATTTTGATTTTATCAATTGCTTATTACTAGCCCACATTTGGGTTTTTGTCATTTTTCCACACGTTGTTAGTCTGGCAACCGCAGAGGCACCTGCCTTGTATGTCATATTTTACTTTAATTTTATTTCACTAGGACATTTAGCATTTTATCTTTTATATACAATGCACCACTCTTTTATCTTTAAAGAGTATACAGTTGAATTATTTTTTTTACTATTTTGGGACAGTTTTTCTTTCATAATATAAAATATAAAAAAACAAAATCTGGAGATATCATTACCATTTAACACCAAATGAAAGCTCGATTTGTCCTAGGAAAAACAAGTTATAATTTATCTGGATGCACAAAGTAGTTGTGAAAATATGTACAGTTCTACGTTGCAGAATTGTGCTTAGGCAATAATATTTGTCTTACCCTTAGGCGTGAAGGGTGAGAAATGTCACGAGCACACAATGGGTCTCCAAAATTGGGTCCAAAGCTTCCCCCGTGGGACATTCCCCCCCTCCCCTCCCGCCACTCACAGGTATTTCTTGGGCTTACTGTTTCCGTCGGCTCAACCGAGATATCATCCGAAGGTGCCACTGGCTGGTCCCACAGGAGATCTAAGAGTAGATCCACTTTGATCGCTTGTATGGCCTTGGAGGACCAGAGCGACATCACAATGTCACCTTCAGTCCAAGGTTGAAGTAAACAAGTTTTTTTTTTTTTTTAAAGCAAAAGTTTAAAAAAAAAAAACTGTCATCCTTATTTCTGTTGCAAGGGATGTTTGCATTTCTTGTAATAGGAATAAAAGTGATCAAAAAAAATTAGGAGTGTGAAAATTAAAGATTAATTCCTCGATTAATCGTAAATTTTTTTGATCGATCAATTTTTTTTTTGATCGATCAAAATTCTTTTGACCGGTACTCACCTCTCCGCCGACTTCCCGGGTCTTCAGGGAGTTCCGCCTCAGATCCGGTGACGTCACCGGACTCCGGGGAAGAATCCGGTGACGTTGAAGTTTCTGATTGAACGTAGCGTGTACGGGGAGGAGCTATGCATGACGCCACCGCTGTTGCCCTACGGAACTAACACGATTGTCGGCTTTACATGCTGTGTTTTTATCATCTTTATGTGAGTAGTTTGTGTTTGAACACAAAAATTCTATCTTGTACTTAAGCGGTGAGCACTTATATCTTTTCTTTCTACCCATGACCTGGTGTCCTTGCTGGGATCTAAGGAGACGTGAGAGAAGTTTATGGTCCGTGTTAACTCTTTTGATATCCGCTTGCATGACCACCTGTTTGCACATGGAGGTGGAGGGATTGTCATGCTACTGTGGGGAAAAATGACTTACGTCAGTGCTACAGTTTGAATTTAAAACGTTTGTGTGAACTGTGAAGTTAAGTCATGGATTGTGGAAACTAAGTAGTGTCGGTTGATTGTATATAGTGTATACAACATTTACCACTGACTAATGCAGAGTTGCAATGCAAGGAGATCAGCTAAAAGTAGTTGGATCTGTATGTGCGTTATAATTAATCTAAATTAGTCGATTAATCGATTTTAAAAAAAAACGATTAATCGAACACAAATTTTTTAATCAGTAACAGCCCTAAAAAAAATTATAATCAAAGGGACAGTGTGAAAATAAAAAGTAAAATAAATAAGAAAAAAATGTAAAGCGCTCCCATCCCTCCGTGCTCCGAAGCGAACGCATGTATATGTAAACTGTGTTCCCACCACACATGTGAGGTATTGCCTCAAATGTTGGAGGGAGAGCAATAATTCTAGCACTAGACCTCCTCTGTAACTTTAATCAGGTAACGTGTAAGGGCGTAAGGGCTTTCAAAACATCACCTGTGGAAATTTTCAAGTACCGTAGTTTGACGCCATTCCACGAGCGTGATATGCCAGGTATCTATTTACTTGGTATAAAATTATCTTTCATATTATACCAAAAATTGGGGAATATATATATATTTTTTTTTTTAATGCAATAAAAAAAAATCCAAAAAAATTGCGTGCAAATGCTGTGCAAATACCGTGTGACATACAAAAATTACAATGATCACCATTTTATTCCCTAGGGTCTTTGCTGAAAAAAATGTATAATATTTGGGGGTATAAATAATTTTCCAGCAAAAAATATTAAATTAACTTTTAAACAAAAATTGCCAAAAAAAGCCTGGACTTCATGTGGTTAATAAAGGAAATAGTTTGTTTGGGTCATCTTGGCAAACTTTTTAAAGTAAGGCCCCTTTTACACGGGCAGACCATATGTCCGTTTTTCATCCATCCGTTTTCAGATGAAAAACGGATATACATGTATCACTGATGGTCCGTTTTCATCCGATCCCCCCATAGAGGAAAGCGGAGATCTGACCAGTCCTTTTCTGCACAGTGTGCAGAGACGAACTAGTCATCCTCCAGCTCAGCGGGGATCAACAGAGCGATCCCCGCTGAGCAAGTGGATGGCTGGATACGGACCCTCCCAGGATCCGCACATGTGAAAGGGGCCTTATACAAAATCTGCAGTTAGACTTTAGGGAAAAATAGCAGTGTTGCTGGAGTGGATAAAGAGTATTAGAAGGATCAAAATATTTACCCTTCCTGAAGAAATGCTTCTGCAAGATGCCATCCATACCTGTCATATGACTAAAACCTATGTAATTGGTAAAATGAACTTTGCTGAATGATATGACCAGAGTTTAAACTGGCTGTTCTTCTATTCAGCAGAGGTCACAAGACCAAATGATTAGGCATTGGTCACAAGACTGGCTCAGGAGGGAGCCTGAAGCAATGCTTTGTTGAGGAAATATATGTTTTTCAGCCTTGCTTTAAGTCTTCATTTATCTGCACTATTTTCACTAAATAAAAATGCAGTTCTCAGACCACACATATTTTGTTTACTTTCATTGAGCAAGCTTAGTGCAATGCAATATTAGGGTGGTTCAATGACTTCTATGGGGGCTACCCCTACAGGACTAATATATAGTCCGCTCATAGCAGTCACTGACATGGAAAGCACTTATCTGACATCAAATTTAGGGCCTGATTTACTAAAGTGTAAAGCCTTGTTGTTCACACAGGCTTACTACAGCGTACACCTGAATGAGGGTCGTGTTTACCTGTACAGGTGAACCAGGCATCCCGGTGCATGGAGTCCCATTCGTGTCAATGCTCCCAATTTGACATTTGCGTGGGTGCATGACTCCAAACTCATACAGTGCTTGTTCTTAGCCCAGATGACAAACTGGGAGCAGCAGTTGTATCCATGCAGCTGCTCCATCTAATGAGATTGCCTGCACAGAGATGCACGGAACACCTGTGTATCCCCCAGGGGCGGATCCAGAGTCTAGTCTCGGGAGGGGCACTTCTATAAAATATGTTTTTTGGGGGGCAATTTATATGGGAAATGGCTGGTATTGGCGCTTCAATCATTACGGCACCATGGTTGTTATGGTGTCAGGATGATTGAAGCGCATTATTTCTATTAATACATTGTAATATAAAATTAAATGGTTCAACTCACCATATTGCAGAATCAGTGGGAGCCCTGAGGATGTCACTTGCCATGTCGCCTGCCATCAAATGTGGATTGTCACTTGTCACCAAATGCGGATTGTTACTTGCCACGTCCCCTGCCACACATTGCGGATTGTCACTTGCCACGTAGCCTGCCACACATTGCAGATTGCCACTTGCCACGTCACCTGCCACACATTGCGGATTGTGACTTGCCACGTCACCTGCCACACATTGCGGATTGTCACTTGCCACGTCGCCTGCCACCAGATGCGGATTGCCACGTAGCCTGCCACACATTGCGGATTGCCACTTGCCACGTCACCTGCCACACATTGCGGATTGTCACTTGCCACGTCACCTGCCACACATTGCGGATTGTCACTTGCCACGTTGCCTGCCACACATTGTGGATTGCCACTTGCCACGTCACCTGCCACACATTGCGGATTGTCACTTGCCACGTTGCCTGCCACACATTGCGGATTGTCACTTGCCACGTAGTCTGCCACACATTGCGGATTGTCACTTGCCACGTCACCTGCCACACATTGCGGATTGCCACTTGCCACTTGCCACGTAGTCTGCCACACATTGCGGATTGCCACTTGCCACGTAGTCTGCCACACATTGCGGATTGTCACTTGCCACGTTGCCTGCCACACATTGCGGATTGCCACTTGCCACGTAGCCTGCCACACATTGCGGATTGTCACTTGCCACGTCACCTGCCACACATTGCGGATTGCCACTTGCCACTTGCCACGTAGTCTGCCACACATTGCGGATTGTCACTTGCCACGTTGCCTGCCACACATTGCGGATTGCCACTTGCCACGTCACCTGCCACACATTGCGGATTGTCACTTGCCACGTTGCCTGCCACACATTGCGGATTGTCACTTGCCAGGTAGCCTGCCACACACTGCGGATTGTCACCTACTGGTGGTCTTTTGTTGGGTCCCAGAGTGAAGATAGGCAGCAGAGAGATGATGCAATCTCTCTGCTGCACACAGCTTCCTACACAGTGAGGGTGGAACTGGAGGGATGCAGGGCAGTGAGAGATGATGTCATCTCCCTGCTCCCCTGCCTGCTGGCTTCCTGATTGGCCAGCAGCCCTCCTAAGCCGCCCAGCTGCCCCCCCTCACCCGTCCACTCAGCGCGGGTACCCGCGGAACCGGCCGCGCGGGTACCCGCGGAACCGACCGCGATTGGACCCGCGGAACCGGCCGCGGGTACCCGCGGAACCGACCGCGATTGGACCCGCGGAACCGGCCGCGGGTACCCTCGGAACCGGCCGCGATTGGACCCGCGGAACCGCCCGCGGGTACCCGTGGAACCGTCCGCGATTGGACCCGCGGGTACCCGCGGAACCGGCCGCGATTGGACCCGCGGAACCGGCCGCGGGTACCCGCGGAACCGGCCGCGATTGGACCCACGGAACCGGCCCACGGGTACCCGCGGAACCGGCCGCGATTGGACCCGCGGAACCGGCCGTGCTGTCATTAGCTGGCGGTATTCTCGGAGGGGGCAATTGACCCGTTGCCCCCCCCCTGGATCCGCCCCTGGTATCCCCATGCAGGTAAACATAGCCCCAGCATGGCATACGATGTAGTACACCTGTGGGAATGAGGCCTACACAGAGGTGAAGTAAACTTGTATTCACTTCAAACATCCAATCTTATACAATCTAAAAAACAAACAAAAACAGAGTTTCTTCTTAACACAATTGCCATTACATCAGACCCCTAGTGTGTGCACATGCACTTGACACATACTGTATCAAAGGGAAGCCATAAGGATGGCAGTTAGTTAAGTGGCATCAACTTAGTTCCCAGTCTGATTTGATGAATGAGAGCTCTAAAAATAAGTCAGCTTTGTGCTAGCCTGGTGAGATCCTTCAATGTTATCCCTACAACTGTAATCAAGAGAGAGGTACTGGTCGCTCAGAGTTTGACCTACAACAATAGGATTTGTCCACATCATATAGGCATTGATGTGGACATCTGAAAAAAGGCTCCAGGAAGTAAATAATAAAAGAGGGGAGGATCATAATGTGACTGTGACTAAAGCCCCATACACACTATCAGATTTTCTGCTCATTTCTTCCATCAGATTTACCAAAACCATATAATATGAGGTCAAACCTTATGTGTATGTAATCAGGCAGGCCCTTCTACTACATGGTTTTGGTAAATCTGAAGAAAAAAATCAGCAGAAAATCTGATAGTGTGTATGAGGCTTAAGGACACTTTCACACTGAGGCGCTTTACAGGCATTTTAGCACTAAAAATAGTGCCTACAAAGCGCCTCTCCTGTCACTCCAGTCTAAAAGCCAAAGGGCTTACACACTGGAGCGGTGCGCTTCCGGGAAGTTAAAATAAGTCCTGCAAGCAGAATCTTTGGGACAGTTTAGGAGCGGTACATACACCGCTCCTAAAACGCCCCTGCCCATTGAAATGAATGGGCACCCCTGCGAAGCACCAGCAAATCGCTTCGGCAGAGGCGCTACACGGGCGGTATTAATACCTTCTTCGGCTGCTAGCGAGGGTTAAAAGCGAGGGTTAAAAGCACCCCGTTAGCGACCAAAAAGCGCAGCTAAAACGACGGTAAAGCAACAATAAAACTAGCGGTGCTTTACTGCCAATGCCCTCACCGTCCCAGTATGAAACTGCCTTAACAGTCAATAAGGATATTATCCACACTGCTGATATGAGCGTGGGACCTCGCTCATGTGTAATATAGTATAGAAAGCATGTCATAGTTCAGTTTTCCCTGAATACGTTTAATAAAGTGAACCTGTATCTTGCCCATGAGGAAGAAAGCAATATGTTAATTTTACTATAGAGATCACTTTCAGGGATAACTCCACTTCATGAAAAAGACTTGTGTAAGGAACTAGCAAATAAAAAAAATAATATAACATATACAATTGCTACATAAGTCGATTTATAGTGGTTGTAAACCTCTATAATGAAAAATGAACAAAGTACTTGCCTTGATCCAAAGTAGTGATGGCCGAACGGTTCGCCCGGCGGTCGTTTCGCGGCGAATTTCCGACTTTCGCCGTCCGCGGGTTCGAACGCCTTTTTCCGTCGTTCGCCCCGGCGGACTTACGTGTTTAATGTATACAAGAACTTTAACCTTTCGTGACACGTTTATCATGTGTTACAGGACAACCAATTGAGACATGACAGCTCATGGACACTTGGACATTCCCCCTAACCTATAAATACACCCGATCCGGTGGCCATTTTACATTCTTTCTTCTGTCACTGTAGGGAAAGGATCCTGTGTGGAGTAGGGACAGAGAAAACGCTAGCTATTTGGTACACAAAAGTTCTTTTCAGGACTGGTATAGGTGTTAGGTCAGCAGCCTGAGTTTCTTTTGTCAGTTTAGATAAAGGGACAGAGCGCTGTATGCTGCTATTTTAGGGACAGCTCAGCCAGATTAGTCTTTCTTCATCATCATCATCATCATCATCATTAGCTGTTACTATCAGGTCCACAAAAGAGCTGTTCCAGCTAATCGTTCCAGCCTACTCTTTTTTGCCAATTTGTATAGGGACAGGCAGGAAGCAGTGTGTCAGGCAGTGAGGATAATTTTAAAGACTTGCTGTTACTATTAGTTCCACAAAGGTTCTTTTCAGGACTGGTATCAGTGGTACGGTAATAGGCTTGTACACGTATAATATTCTTTCTTCCAAATATAGAAAGAATATTATACTTGACTGCTGCCCTTCTGCTGCAGTCTGCTAATCATTCACAACTCACTTGTTCCACAAAGCTCTTTATCAGGACTGGTAACTTGGTCTGTCTAGGGTGCTACGGTACATAGGCTTGGGTGCGGTACAGTCTGCTGTTCTGTAAGGACCGCTATCGGTCCACAATACATAGGGTTGCCGTGCACTACTGCTGACCGCTGCCCTATACTGCAGCAGTCCTTCATTGGTATAGGGACTGACGTACAGTCTGCTAATCACTAACACACAACCTGCTTGGTCCACAAAAGTTCTTATAAGGACTGGTAACTTGGTATAGGGTGCTACGGTACATAGGCCTGAGTGCGTTACAGTCTGCTGTTCTGTAAGGACCGCTATCGGTCCACAATACATAGGGTTGCCGTGCACTACTGCTGACCGCTGCCCTATACTGCAGCAGTCCTTCAGCGGTATAGGGACTGACGCACAGTCTGCTAAACACTAACACACAACCTGCTTGGTCCACAAAAGTTTTTATAAGGACTGGTAACTTGGTATAGGGTGCTACGGTACATAGGCCTGAGTGCAGTACAGTCTGCTGTTCTGTAAGGACCGCTATCGGTCCACAATACATAGGGTTGCCGTGCACTACTGCTGACCGCTGCCCTATACTGCAGCAGTCCTTCATTGGTATAGGGACTGACGTACAGTCTGCTAATCACTAACACACAACCTGCTTGGTCCACAAAAGTTCTTATAAGGACTGGTAACTTGGTATAGGGTGCTACGGTACATAGGCCTGAGTGCGTTACAGTCTGCTGTTCTGTAAGGACCGCTATCGGTCCACAATACATAGGGTTGACGTGCACCACTGCTGACCGCTGCCCTATACTGCAGCAGTCCTTCAGCGGTATAGGGACTGACGTACAGTCTGCTAAACACTAATACACAACCTGCTTGGTCCACAAAAGTTCTTATAAGGACTGGTAACTTGGTATAGGGTGCTACGGTACATAGGCTTGAGTGCGGTACAGTCTGCTGTTCTGTAAGGACCGCTATCGGTCCACAATAGATAGGGTTGACGTGCACCACTGCTGACCGCTGCCCTATACTGCAGCAGTCCTTCAGCGGTATAGGGACTGACGCACAGTCTGCTAAACACTAACACACAACCTGCTTGGTCCACAAAAGTTTTTATAAGGACTGGTAACTTGGTATAGGGTGCTACGGTACATAGGCCTGAGTGCGTTACAGTCTGCTGTTCTGTAAGGACCGCTATCGGTCCACAATACATAGGGTTGCCGTGCACTACTGCTGACCGCTGCCCTATACTGCAGCAGTCCTTCATTGGTATAGGGACTGACGTACAGTCTGCTAATCACTAACACACAACCTGCTTGGTCCACAAAAGTTCTTATAAGGACTGGTAACTTGGTATAGGGTGCTACGGTACATAGGCCTGAGTGCGTTACAGTCTGCTGTTCTGTAAGGACCGCTATCGGTCCACAATACATAGGGTTGACGTGCACCACTGCTGACCGCTGCCCTATACTGCAGCAGTCCTTCAGCGGTATAGGGACTGACGTACAGTCTGCTAAACACTAATACACAACCTGCTTGGTCCACAAAAGTTCTTATAAGGACTGGTAACTTGGTATAGGGTGCTACGGTACATAGGCTTGAGTGCGGTACAGTCTGCTGTTCTGTAAGGACCGCTATCGGTCCACAATACATAGGGTTGCCGTGCACTACTGCTGACCGCTGCCCTATACTGCAGCAGTCCTTCATTGGTATAGGGACTGACGTACAGTCTGCTAATCACTAACACACAACCTGCTTGTTCCACAAAAGTTCTTATAAGGACTGGTAACTTGGTATAGGGTGCTACGGTACATAGGCTTGAGTGCGGTACAGTCTGCTGTTCTGTAAGGACCGCTATCGGTCCACAATAGATAGGGTTGACGTGCACCACTGCTGACCGCTGCCCTATACTGCAGCAGTCCTTCAGCGGTATAGGGACTGACGTACAGTCTGCTAAACACTAATACACAACCTGCTTGGTCCACAAAAGTTCTTATAAGGACTGGTAACTTGGTATAGGGTGCTACGGTACATAGGCTTGAGTGCGGTACAGTCTGCTGTTCTGTAAGGACCGCTATCGGTCCACAATAGATAGGGTTGACGTGCACCACTGCTGACCGCTGCCCTATACTGCAGCAGTCCTTCAGCGGTATAGGGACTGACGTACAGTCTGCTAAACACTAATACACAACCTGCTTGGTCCACAAAAGTTCTTATAAGGACTGGTAACTTGGTATAGGGTGCTACGGTACATAGGCTTGAGTGCGGTACAGTCTGCTGTTCTGTAAGGACCGCTATAGGTCCACAATAGATAGGGTTGACGTGCACCACTGCTGACCGCTCACCTATACTGCAGCAGTCCTTCAGCGGTATAGGGACTAAGAGTTTTGTCACAGGGTCATTTAAAAAATGACATGCAGAGGAAGAGGCAGGCCCTTCCGCAGGGGTGGTAGGGGTAGGGCAGGAGCAACAGGCTTGAGCCAAAGTGGGAAGTTGCAGAAGGTGCGTTCAATTACTTTAAAGGATGCACCAGACTTGGTTGAGTGGCTCGCTCAGCCTTACTCTTCTGCACCCTCCTCATCCTCTCGATCTGCACCCTCTTCTTCACTCTCTGCTATGTGCACCCCCAAAGACACTACCACCAACAACACGACCACCACCACCACCACCACCACATACCTTCCGCTTGAGTCACTGGAATTATTTTCCGATCCATATCAAGAGGACATTTCTGATGCGCAGCCACTCTTGGTATTGGATCAGGAAGAGGAGGTAGCAACAAGCGCTACTCAGCAGTCTGACGCCAGTACCCAGATCAGCCCAAGGAGGAGGTTGGTCCCCGGTGTTGCTGCCTACTCTACTTATAGCGGTGGGGAAGGTGACGTTGATGATGACGTGTCTAGTGATGTCACGTGGGTGCCCACAAGAGAGGAAGAGGAGGGGAGTTCAGAGGGAGATATGGACCAGCAGATAGGGAGGAGAAGCAGCAATGACTTACATTGCACAGCAGGGACAAAGCAGACTGCAAATGTATCAGGAGCGAGTCATCGACCATGTACGGTCACATCTGGCGCTCCCAGGACACCGGCACATGGCTCCGCAGTGTGGGCTTTTTTTAACGTGTCCGCTGCTGACAATAGCGTTGCCATCTGCAATCTTTGCAGTCAACGCGTTAGTCGCGGTAAGCCCAATACTCACCTAGGGACGACCGCCTTAAGAAGGCACATGAGCAGCCATCACCGAGCCCAGTGGGAGCAACGGAACACACAAAGCCACACTGCAGGCTCTCACCGTCCAGCCTCGTCTTCTACTTCTCCTTCTCCTCTCTCCTCACAATTGTCCTCCACTCCACCTTCCATCACGCCAAGCTCACATTTTTCTGCAAAAAGGCAGGCTTCCGTGGGCCTAATGTTTGAGCGTAAAAAAATGATGACGCCGGATAACCCTCTTGCCCAACGGTTGGCGGCTGGCTTGTCAGAACTCATAGCCCGCCAACTACTGCCATATAAACTGGTGGACTCGGAGGCCTTTCGCAAATTTGTGGCCATTGGAACACCACAATGGAAGGTCCCAGGAAGGAAGTATTTCTCAGAGAAGGGCATCCCAGAGCTATATGGCCATGTTCAGCGGCAAGTGAATGTATCTCTGGCACACAGTGTCGGTGCCAAGATACATCTGACCACAGACACGTGGTCTAGCAAACACGGGCAGGGAAGGTATATCAGTTTTACTGCCCACTGGGTGAACCTTCTGACGGCCGTCAAGCATGTAACCCGTGGCACCCGTGTAGATTTGGTTTTACCGCCACGGATTGCATGCAGGCCTGACTCTTCTTCTCCTCCTCCTACTCCATCCTCCTCCCTCTCCTCCTCAGCTGCCTCCTCCTTTTCCGCTGCTAGCGTCTCTTCCACTGCACCGCCCAAGCTCCCCAGAACCTATTCCACATGCCAGGTGAGACGTTGCCATGCCGTGCTGCGTCTGTTGTGCCTGGAAGCAAAGAGCCACACTGGCCCGGCACTCCTTTCAGCTTTGCGTTCACAGGCAGATGAGTGGCTAACACCGCTCAATTTGACAGTTGGTAAAGTGGTGTGTGACAACGGTGCCAATCTGCTTAGCGCATTGAAACAGGGCAAAATCACGCACGTGCCGTGCATGGCACACGTCTTAAACTTGGTCGTGCAGCGATTCCTTGTCAAATACCCTGGGGTCCAGGACATCTTGCGGCAGGCAAGGAAAATCTCGGCCCATTTCAGAAGATCTTACACGGCCATGGCTCGCCTTGCTGACATTCAGCGGCGACACCATCTGCCGGTCAGACGTCTTATTTGCGATTGCCCGACGCGATGGAACTCAACCTTCTATATGCTTGATAGGCTGCTCCAGCAGAAACGTGCAGTTAACGTCTACCTGTATGAACTCTGCGAAAGAAACGGTTCTGGGGAGCTGGGTTTTTTTTCACCGCGCCAGTGGCTGCTCATGCGCGACACATGCAGACTTCTGCGGCCATTTGAGGAGATCACCAAACTGGTCAGTCGCAGCCATGGCGCCATCAGTGACATGGTACCTTATGCCTTCTTTCTGGAGCGTGCATTGCGTCGTGTCATTGATCAGGCTGTGGAGGAGCAGGAGCGGGAAGATGAGGAAGTCGCAATGCTGGATGAATTCCCAGGGGGGGCTACTCTATCTGAGACAAGTCAACAACAGGAGTCTGATGAGGAGTCAGAGGAGGATGGTGCCGGGGCGGATGAGCAGGAGCAAGAAGAGCATGCTTTAAACCTTTCTGGGATCCCTGTTGTGCGAGGATGGGGAGAGGAGAATGAAGAGGACGACATTATCCTGGATGATGAGCAGGAGCCAGGCCACCACACCGCTTCCACTTTAGTGCAAATGGGGGCCTTCATGCTCCAGTGTTTTAATAGGGACCCCCGTATAAAAAGCATGAGGGTCAAGGACCAGTACTGGGTGGCAACGTACTTAGACCCCCGGTACAAACACAAAATGGCGGAAATGTTACCGCCGTCGCAGAGGGCTGTCAGAATGCAGCACTTCCAGGCCTTGCTTCGAGAAATGCTGCATTCTGCTTTTGCGTGCGCTGGCAGAGGAGCAATTCCCACTCCCAGAGAAGGATTTGCGGGTACCAATCCAACAGCGCCTGCAAGAAGAGGCCGGTTTGAAGATGTGTTGGTGACTTCGGATATGAGGTCATTCTTTCAGCCGACCCATCGACAGGTGTCATCCGGATCCAGCATCAGGGAACGCCTAGACCGTCAGGTGTCCGACTACATTGGGTTAACGGCCGATGTGGACGCTCTGAGGAGTGATGAACCCCTAGACTACTGGGTGGGCAGGCTTGACCTCTGGCCAGAGCTTGCCCAATTTGCAATCGAACTGTTGGCTTGCCCCTCATCCAGTGTCCTGTCCGAAAGGACGTTCAGCGCAGCAGGGGGGATTGTGACCGATAAGCGTACTCGCCTAGCTCACCACAGTGTTAACTACCTCACATTTCTAAAAATGAATGAGGCATGGATCTCGGAGGAATTCAACACATGTGATCAGTAGACCATGTATATGTCTATAAACAATTTTTGGAATCAAGCACACAGACCTTCTTAATTCATTTGGCTCACTTCCCTGACCCAAAAAAGCACACCGTACTATATGCCCCTACCCTCCTCTTTGAAGAGGTTGAGCGGTGTCATATTTCTACTGGGGCTGCTTATTATGAGGGGTTCCCACCATCCCTGTGCTGTGCTGACTTCCTCCTGGGTGTTCTTATTATGAGGGGCTCCCACCATCCCTGTGCTGTGCTGACTTCCTCCTGGGGGTTCTTATTATGAGGGGATCACACCATCCCTGTGCTGTGCTGACTTCCTCCTGGGGCTGCTTACGGTGCTGCTGTCAGCGCTGTATGTCACGGAGCTGCTGTCAGCGCTGTATGTCACGGAGCTGCTGTCAGCGCTGTATGTCACGGAGCTGCTGTCAGCGCTGTATGTCACGGAGCTGCTGTCAGCGCTGTATGTCACGGAGCTGCTGTCAGCGCTGTATGTCACGGAGCTGCTGTCAGCGCTGTATGTCACGGAGCTGCTGTCAGCGCTGTATGTCACGGAGCTGCTGTCAGCGCTGTATGTCACGGAGCTGCTGTCAGCGCTGTATGTCACGGAGCTGCTGTCAGCGCTGTATGTCACGGAGCTGCTGTCAGCGCTGTATGTCACGGAGCTGCTGTCAGCGCTGTATGTCACGGAGCTGCTGTCAGCGCTGTATGTCACGGAGCTGCTGTCAGCGCTGTATGTCACGGTGCTGCTGTCAGCGCTGTATGTCACGGAGCTGCTGTCAGCGCTGTATGTCACGGAGCTGCTGTCAGCGCTGTATGTCACGGAGCTGCTGTCAGCGCTGTATGTCACGGAGCTGCTGTCAGCGCTGTATGTCACGGAGCTGCTGTCAGCGCTGTATGTCACGGAGCTGCTGTCAGCGCTGTATGTCACGGAGCTGCTGTCAGCGCTGTATGTCACGGTGCTGCTGTCAGCGCTGTATGTCACGGAGCTGCTGTCAGCGCTGTATGTCACGGAGCTGCTGTCAGTGCTGTATGTCACGGAGCTGCTGTCAGCGCTGTATGTCACGGAGCTGCTGTCAGCGCTGTATGTCACGGAGCTGCTGTCAGCGCTGTATGTCACGGTGCTGCTGTCAGCGCTGTATGTCACGGAGCTGCTGTCAGCGCTGTATGTCACGGAGCTGCTGTCAGCGCTGTATGTCACGGAGCTGCTGTCAGCGCTGTATGTCACGGAGCTGCTGTCAGCGCTGTATGTCACGGAGCTGCTGTCAGCGCTGTATGTCACGGTGCTGCTGTCAGCGCTGTATGTCACGGAGCTGCTGTCAGCGCTGTATGTCACGGAGCTGCTGTCAGTGCTGTATGTCACGGAGCTGCTGTCAGCGCTGTATGTCACGGAGCTGCTGTCAGCGCTGTATGTCACGGAGCTGCTGTCAGCGCTGTATGTCACGGTGCTGCTGTCAGCGCTGTATGTCACGGAGCTGCTGTCAGCGCTGTATGTCACGGAGCTGCTGTCAGCGCTGTATGTCACGGAGCTGCTGTCAGCGCTGTATGTCACGGAGCTGCTGTCAGCGCTGTATGTCACGGAGCTGCTGTCAGCGCTGTATGTCACGGTGCTGATGTCAGTGCTCTGTATTACGGTGCTGCTGTCAGTGCTCTGTATCTCCTGCACCCTCTTGTTTGCCTACCCTGGTCCCTGACCTTCCCTCTCCTCCATTGCCTTCATTAGCTCCATAGTCCTGAATTGTCAGAACAATTTCCCAAATAAAAAAAAAATGCTTGTAGTTATCGATCCCAAATTCACCTCATACATGTATTATGCTATTGTCCAGGTGGTGGGACTACGTGCTACCCCCTAATAATTACCCCGTGGCCGCAAATTCGACCTAAAGGTTTGCGAAATTCGCCTCCCATTGAAGTCAATGGAGCCCGCGGCGAACGGTCGTTTTCGCGAACGTTTGTGTCCGTTCGCGTTTCGCGTTCGCGAAACGTCCCGTCGGAAGTTCGTCCATCACTAATCCAAAGCACCTAGCGCAATTTCTCTCTGCTTTCTCATTCCTCTTCTATCTGCATGAATAACTTTTTATGGTGCGTACACACGGTCGGAATCCCTAACGGGAAATGTTTGATGTGAGCTTATTGTTGGAAAGTCCGACCGTGTGTATGCTCCATCAGACATTTGCTGTCGGAATTTCTGCACACAAATGTTTGAGAGCAGGTTCCATATAATCCCATACATGCTCTGAATCAAGTACGAGATGGAAGCACTTGGTCTGGTAAAACTAGCGTTCGTAATGGAGATAGCACATTTGTCACGCAACAAATATTTTAATCTTTTAATGCAGCGCATTCTCTTCTTCTTTATAATGCTAGAATAATGAAGTTGCTGCTGATATTCACATAGTGTTCTGACAAACTGATTTCTTATTATTTCTCGTGATCTCCTGAATAATATCTACATTTTTTAACCTCAAAAGAGGTTAGTTGGTGTTGGTGTCCCTTGTTAATTTGACATTGTATTTTTGAAATGTACCTCCCTACTCACAAAACAAACTGTCCTTTTTGAAGTAAAACGGATAGCCAAGTATTTGTCAAAACAAATCAAAAATTCAATAAAAATTATAAATTTATTAGGGGTCATAACAAAACAAAGAAGAATGCAACGCTGGAGAAACAGTTGAAATTGGTGAAGCCTTTGTACCCCAGGACAGACATCAATTATTTGACAGGCAAAATTGGTAGCCTGAGGAGTCCATTTAATAGGGAGCACAATCCAGTCCAGGACTCCGAGATATCGGGAGCAGTAGCAGATGACATATATGTCCCAAGGCTGTGGTCTTGCAACAGCCTGCTTCTTTTGCCAGACCACACCAAACCCAGGCCATCACTCTCCTTGCAGGCTTCCTTTCAGGCTGTGGCTGTGTTGTTGGAGGTGTTGCTGGAGGTGGTGGAGGAGTCATATGGTCCAACTCACAGACGTGGCTTTTATTGGTGAGTTGGCCCCTCACCCCCTTATTTAGGGCCTGAAGTATGACCTCCTCACAGATGAGGCATTGGCCCTCCTCCATTCCTTACATTTTACTGGCCGTCATACATCCAAAGGCCTCGTGGGCATTAAGGGTGTTTGTGAGGACCACAGTAGCCTGCCGATTCAAAGCAAGTCTCTGACTCCTCCAGGTTCCTCGCCTTCCTGGTCCTTTTTGTTGGATGGCGGAGAGGAGAAACTTGGGATTCGGTCAGGCTACTGGGCACGGCCACCTCCTGGCTGCCGCTTTCCACAACCACCTCCTGGCTGCCACTTTCTAAGGCCTCCTCCTGGCTGAGACTTTCCTGTGTATGAAAATGGGACATAGTTTTCGATTTTTGGTCATCAATCACACACAATTTTGAGCTCATGACTGTTGCAAATTGAATGTTAACAAATAGAAAGACTAACCACTTTGTTAAACCAGAAATTAGTGATCAATAATAACATCTAGTTAACATCATTAATTTTTTGACAAGAAATATGTTGAACAATGCTATACATGGCTCAAGCTGGGCTCCTCCACATCTTCCTGGGTGGAAGGCCCAGGTTGTACATAAGAAGCCTCAACTGAGGTGGAAAGAAGTGTGGAAGGAAGGGTTGAGAGTGATGGCCTGGGTTCACTCTGGTCTGACATAAACCACAGTCTGTCGTAGTACCAGAGCCTGGGGACATAAATGTCATCTGCTGCTGCTCCAGATCTGCACTCCCTATTATATGGGCTCCTCAGGCCACCAATTTTGGCCTTCAAATAGGTGATGTCTGTCGTGGGAATCACCGGCTTCCCCAATTCCAACAGTTGATCCAGCACTGCCTTCCTCTTTAGTTTGTTGTTATAATATTGTTTTTTTACTTGCCACAGACAGGTCAGCTCTCTGTACTTATCAATAAAGTTTTTGGCTAAACTCTCCTAATCTTGTTGCAATATAGGCCTCAATCTATAAGCAGTATAGGCCACTAACCACTGATGCCCCAAGTTAAAATTGTACCTTTGTTTGCATGATCGGTGCTTACGCTACTCTGTCCTCCGCTCACAGATCATACGTACGACGTAAGGACACACGCGTGTTATGCTTTATATACACTGTGCATGCGTGAATCTCCGCCCCTGACCTTCTTTCTACTGTATTTCCCGACCCTTCTCTTTCCAGGCAGTGGGAGAGCACATGTCAGACACACAGCAGGTGTGTGCTGTTGTTATCAGCAACGACGAGGAAAGCCTGGAGCCAGAAAGTCCTGATCCAGGAGGAGATATAAGGCCTCAAATATGTCCTTTGTAGAAATGGTGGAGATGGTGGACATCTTGAAGAGGGCCGACTATGATGGCAAGTATGGACCGTACTTAAACACAAATGTGAGAAAGGCCAAGATCATGTCTAAAGTTGTGAGAAGTCTGCACAGGAATTTTGGGGTACAACGATCCAAGGAGCAATTGAGGAAACGTTGGTCAGACCTGAGATTGAGGGAGCATGATCAGTACAGAAGGATCAGGAAACTGCTTGTAAAAAGTAAGTATTTGTCCTGCGTTCCTATTATTATTATTACTTGCATGCTGCTCCATGTGCTTTTCTTTACTGTTGTTCAGTTTAAAATCGCAAGTTTCAGGTTTGTGGGCACAGTAATTGTTCATAGTAAACATCGTTTGTTCCCCACTAATATGATGTTTTGGTAGATGCAGGTAGGTTCATGCCTATTTGTATTAAAATACGTTTAGTACATTGTTGTCTAGATGGGTTTGTAACTAGAATGAAATGCATACTTGATTCAGTGTAAGGAGAGGACACTGAGCAGCTGTTTACACATCTGGATGCAGGAGCACTAGTGTGGGACACCAGAACAACCTTTTTAGGGTGCCCCACACAGGTGCTCCAGTGGATACTAGGGTTCTCTCCATGTGTGAAACTTTACCAAAAAAGGTAAGTATTCCAGCTTTAAGAAAGGGAAAAAATCATGTCTTTAGGTTGGAACTCTGCCAAAACAGACAATTGTACAAAACTTCCAAGCAATGTTTCATATTTCTATTTCTTGCCTCAAATAGCTGTGTGCTAAGTATACCTTTTTTGTATTCACATAGGGGAGAAAAGAATCGGGACATCTGAGGACACCAGGAACCCCACTACTCCTGAAGAAGGGGAAATCCCCACATACCATGAAGAAGATGTGGAGGGAGAGGTTCGGGAAGTGGGTGAAATAGTCAGGTCAGGTCAGTGTCTGAGACCACAGCTTCAGGTAATAGATGTATGCCTGCATATTTATAATACATGGTGTGTTTTTTGTTTTTTTAGGTGATGTGGATGTTGCGGAAGAAGAAACTCATTTCAACAGTGCAAGTGCACAAGTCGTCATCGGTGAGATCATGGTGTGCAATCATGATTTAGAGATGGTCAAGCAAACTATCACTGATGTACAACAAAAAATTAAGATCATTGATGTTTTAGGCAGAATCTAAAAACACCAAAAATTGTAAAGTTGCTTGTTGTATTATCATTATTTTTTTTTTTTTGCTAAAGTTTTAAAGTAATTTGAAAGCCAAATTTTGAAGATGCACACAGTTTGTCTACATGTGCTATCTGCCATCACGGGATATCAATGTATGCGTTTTGTGCGTGCAACCCCTTCCTCGCAACTAAAGTAGATGAGAGGAAGGGGTTGCACCCCTGAAACACGTATATTGATCCCCCATGATGGGAGCTAGTACATGTTGACATTAGGCATGGGATCAGGAGGGAAATCCACATCTTGACTCCCAATTTGTGTGCATGTTCAAAATTTGGCTTTTGCAGGGGTGACATCACCCCATCTGACAAAGGCAAAATCCACACAGTTTTGACATACTAATGTCTCATATGGCCTTCACTTTATCAAAGTTGAACTTTGTAAGTTCCTGAGTTGTGTATGTTTTGATTTTAAACATGCCTGTTTAGCCAAAAAAAGGCTATACACTGTCACACATACATGTTATACACCAAAGATGTTGGTTTGTTAACCACTTCAGCTCCGGACCAATAAACACCTTAAGGACCAGAGGTCTTTTTGCAATTTCGCACTGCGCTGCTTTAACTGGTAATTGCGCGGTCATGCAATATTGCACCCAAACGAAATTTGCGTCCTTTTCTTCCCACAAATAGAGCTTTCTTTTGATGGTATTTGATTGCCTCTGCGATTTTTTTTTTTTGCGATATAAATGGAAAAAGAGCGAAAATTTTGAAAAAAAAAGATATTTTCTTCTTTTTGTTATAAGAAAAATCGAATAAACTAAATTTTAGTCATACATTGAGGGCAAAATTTATTCAGCCACATGTCTTTAGTAAAAAAAATGTCAATAAGCGTATATTTTTTGGTTTGCGCAAAAGTTATAGCGTCTACAAACTAGAGTACATTTTCTGGAATTTACACAGCATTTAATTTATGACTGCCGATCTCATTTTGGAAAGTAGACACCCCAAGGAAATTGCTGATGGGTATGTTGAGCCCATTGAATATTTATTTTTTTTGTCCTAAAGGATTGAATAATGACAAAAAAAAATTAAAAAAATTTTTTTTTACAAAAAGTTGTCACTAAATGATATATTGCTCACACATGCCATGGTTATATGTGGAATTGCACCCCAAAATATATTCCGCTACTTCTCCCGAGTATGGGGATACCACATGTGTGGGACTTTTTGGGAGTCTAGTCGCGCACGGCACCCCGAAAACCAATCACCACCTTCAGGATTTCTAAGGGTGCAAATTTTTGATTTAACTCCTCACTACCTATCACAGTTTCGAAGGCCATAAAATGCCAAAATAGCACAAAACCCCCCAAAATGACCCCATTTTGGAAAGTAGACACCCCAAGCTATTTACTGAGAGGCATGTTGAGTCCATGGAATATTTTATATTTTGCCACAAGTTGCGGGAATATTACAAACTTTTTTTTTTTTGCACAAAGTTGTCACTAAATGATATATTGCTCACACATGCTATGGGCAGAAGTCAAATTACACCCCCAAATTCTGCTGCTTCTCCCGAGTACGGGGATACCACATGTGGGGGACTTTTTGGGAGCCTAGCCACGTACGGAACCCCGAAAACCAAGCACTGCCTTCCGGATTTAAATATAAAATGCTACCAAAAAACCTGTTAGCGATGGCAGGGATCAGGCCTGACTCTGCGATCGCTGCAGTTATGTGTTTAGTGTTTTGTAAGTGACAGTGATCGATCGATACTGCACTTGGGTGGGCTGGGCAGAGGGGCGAAACGCAGGTGCTAGCAGGTATCTGGGCTGATCCCGCTAACAATGCGTTTTTTTGGAACCCTAAACTGCTGGGGACGCTAGTATAGATCTGATCAGATCAGATATTGATCTGTTCAGATTCTATAGCACTACGGGAGGTGTATGCTTTGCGTGTGGGTGTTAGCGGTACTGGCACTAACCTAGCGCTGCCTGGGGCGAAGCAGACCCTGACCCTAAAACCTAATTGATATCACCCGCCGGGTGATCAGGGGGTTAAACCTTTATTGGGTAATAAATGGTGGGTGCCCTGATGCTATAAAAAACAAACTAACCAGAGTCACCCGTAACACTTATACGGTGATCAGTGGTGAAAGGGTTAACTAGGGGCAATCAGGGGGTTCAAATTTTGAATAGGTAGTATATGGGGGTCCCTGGCGCTATATAAAAACCTGACGGGGAACCTAAATAACTAACTGGCTAACCAGCGTCACCAGTGACACTTATACTGTGATCGCTGGTGAAAGGGGGTGAAAGGGTTAACTAGCAGCAATCAGGGGGTTAAAACCATTATTGGGTAGTATATCGGGGTACCTAGCGCTATAAAAACCTGGCGGTGAACCTAAAAAAATAACTAGCTACCTAGCGACACATGCAGCGATCAGAAAAATGATCGCTTAGTGACACTGGCAAAAGGGGGTGAAAGGGTTAACTAGCGGCAATCAGGGGGTTAAAACCATTATTGGGTAGTATATCGGGGTACCTAGCGCTATAAAAACCTGGCGGTGAACCTAAAAAAATAACTAGCTACCTAGCGACACATGCAGCGATCAGAAAAATGATCGCTTAGTGACACTGGCAAAAGGGGGTGAAAGGGTTAACTAGCGGCAATCAGGGGGTTAAAACCATTATTGGGTAGTATATCGGGGTACCTAGCACTATAAAAACCTGGCGGTGAACCTAAAAAAATAACTAGTTACCTAGCGACACATGCAGCGATCAGAAAAATGATCGCTTAGTGACACTGGCAAAAGGGGGTGAAAGGGTTAACTAGCGGCAATCAGGGGGTTAAAACCATTATTGGGTAGTATATCGGGGTACCTAGCGCTATAAAAACCTGGCGGTGAACCTAAAAAAATAACTAGCTACCTAGCGACTGTAGCGACACTAATGCAGCGATCAGAAAAACGATCGCTTAGTGACACTGGCAAAAGGGGGTGAAAGGGTTAACTAGCAGCAATCAGGGGGTTAAAACCATTATTGGGTAGTATATCGGGGTACCTAGCGATATAAAAACCTGGCGGTGAACCTAAAAAAATAACTAGCTACCTAGCGACACATGCAGCGATCAGAAAAATGATCGCTTAGTGACACTGGCAAAAGGGGGTGAAAGGGTTAACTCTAGGGGCAATCAGGGGGTTAAATCTTTATTGGGGGGTGATAGGGGGCTACCCTGGACCTAACACTAACTGTCCTGACAGTTTTTACTGTCACAACTGACACTGAATGCATTGATCAGTAAAGAAATGATCAATGCAATCAGTGACACTGTGACTGGGGGGGGAGGGGGGGCGATCGGGGGGGGGGATCGGGGGGGGGTTTGTGTGCCTGTGTGTACCTACATGTCAGTGTAGTGTTGGTGCACACTTACTATTAGTCTTCTCCTCGTAGTCCGGTCAAAAAGACCGCCCCGAGGAGAATGACATCACTTCCTCCTTCCTGTGTAAACAATACACAGTATGAGGAAGCTTCTCATTGGCCAGGAGCGATCCAGAGGGGGTGGCCGAAAACCAACGGCCATCCCCTCATCACGGAGCGCTCCTGGAGCGAACCGGACCGCCGTATCCAGCGGGAGGGGGTCCGATTGGACCCCCCACCCGCTGGAAGGCAGGCACGTACATCTACGTGATTGTGCCTGCCTGTGCCATTGTGTTGACGTACATTGGCAATACGGCGGTCCTGAAGTGGTTAAAAAAACATTTTATAATGTACATGTGAATGGGCTTGGAGTAAAATGTTTTATACTCAACAATGTGTGGCTTCTACTTTAGATGCTGAATACCAGTTTTTGGAGTAAGTTGGTGTAGTTACAGTGACAATGGGGGTTATTTACTAAAGGCGACTCCACTTTGCACTCCAAGTACACTTTCAGCGCATTTTCAGTGCACTTTCAAGTGCATTTGCAGTGCACTTGTAGTTCAAAGTGGATTTGCCTTTAGTAAATAACCCCCACAGTGCTCTGAAATTTGACCCTATCAGGCCATTTTAGGGACTCAAAGCAATTAATTCATGGAGCTGAAAAGGATGAATATTTTTATCATGAATGTATTATATACATTAACAACAGAAACAATGTGTGTGTAGCAGACCCACAGCACAACATAATAGTTAGCTGAAGAAGAGATTGTCACCTCATGTACCAAATAAGTTAGGTTTGCACTATTGAAGAAAATGGCCAAAAATAAAAGGTCATTGGAGAACCTAGGAGACAGCTAAAAGAAACACAAGCAGTAAATCAAATGAAATATGAGTTCAGTTTATAAAAAATGTTTTTATTTAAACATGTTTTAGACATTCTCTGGCATATCAATGGCCCCCCTACCCCCAAAATATTCTTGATACTTTTGGCGAACTTCGTGGGCGCTTTGGGGGAGCAAGCCAGGACGGCCAGGTTCAAGAGCCATCGGATTTGTTGGATCTGGAAAGCCGGCCTCAGTCCAAATTGAGACGACATAGTTTGATGTATTTTTCTTTAAAAAATTATGTAATATGCAGCATGCAAGAACAATGTGATTTATTTTATATTCCGCCATGTTGATTGCAGTCAGAAATAGGTGGAACCAGCTGGCCATTATTCCAAAGGCATTTTCCACCACTCTTCTGGCTCTGGCCAGCCAGTAATTAAAAACCCTCTGTGGGTCCTCATCGGGAATGGCCGCATCAGATGGTCACCCAGCCCAAAAGCTTCATCCGCAACAAAGACAAATGGGAGTCCTGCCCACTGTCTTCCGGAGGTGGCAAGCCCAAGCTGCCATTCTGGAGCTGTCTGAAAATCTCTGTCTGGGAAATGACTCCATCATCCGACATCCTGCTAATTTTCCCCACATCCACATACAGGAATTCGTACGTCGCTGACACCACCGCCAATAACACTATACTATTAAACCCCTTATAATTATAATAGTATGACCCCGAGTTGGGGGTGTGGGACGATGTGGATGTGCTTCACATCTATTGCCCCACCGCAGTTGGGAAAGTCCCACTGCTGGGCAAACTGGGGGGGCCACAGTCTGCCATTCTTGTGGGTTTACAGGAAACTGTGGAGTCAAACAAGAAAAATAAAAATTACTTTTAAAAATATGTACTTTTGTACATAACAAGCAGATTAGACACAAACTTTCTTTGCCAACATAAGTATAACATTTATTTTAAGGAGTATTTAAAGACAAGTATAAGGTCCACTTATCAGATTCCTCACCCCCTCTGATGGTCCATTGTAAAAATTTTAGGGGGGGATGTTTTGCACAGGTAACCCTCTCCACTTCATTGAGAGCTGAATGCATAAATAATGTGTGTTACTTTGGCCAGCCCCTCCTTACTTACACTATTGGCAGCCCACTGGACAGCTAAGAATTGTCATAATCAAAAAATATGAATACACACTGTACAAATGTAATCACATTTTTACATTCTGTAATTACCTATCAAGATAATAGCAGAACAAAACTTTAAACAGTACCATTTGAAAGTATTCAGGCAGGCCCTTGCACTACATGCTTTCATGAATTCATCCATAAATATGACCACAAACAAGGTATAGTGTGTATGGGTTTGGCAAAGTCAGCAGATAGAGGATTGGTATCAGTTGGGGGGGGGGGGGGAGGGTTCCAAATGAGTATGGGCCCCTAAAAAAAGAGACTCTTGCCACTCTGCCTGAATTTAAGGACAACAATAACATTTGTACACATTTTAGGGGGAGTTTAGGATAAGCACTACAATGGAGCTGATAAAATACATTGTTAAGTGACTAGGCCTTGCACAGCACAAACTCTACGACGAGTACGTACCCGCAACATGGCTAAAAAACAGTTGGCTCGTCAGAACAAACTAACAGAACGCACAGAAAATCAGAAAGGACCTGAGAAGAACGACCTGAAAATCAGAAACAAGTGGACAAGAATGCACTGAAAAACAGATACAAACTATTAAATAGAACGCACTGAAAGACAGGAATGAACTGACAGCACGCACTGAAGCACAGATACGAACCCACAATCACAAACTGACAAGCAGTAATGAACTGAAAAGCATGAGGCTGAAAAGCACAAATCATCTCTCATGAAACTTCTACTAACACGAGATAAACACGAGATTAGCAAAAGGAGCCCAAAGGGTAGCGCACTGGCTATTGAACTTCCTTTTTATAGTCCCGTCGTACGTGTTGTACGTCACCGTGTTCTTGACGTTCGGAATTTCTGACAACATTTGTGTGACCGTGTATATGCAAGACAAGTTTGAGTCAACATCCTTCGGAAAAAAATTCACGGTTTTGTTGTCGGAATGTCCGATCGTGTGTACGTGGCATTACAATTTATGCCACACCAAGAAATACAGGGAGACGGCCCCTTCAGCACACAGAAGGTAATTGACAGCCTCAGCTGAGACTGTGTAGAGGGGGGGTGTCCATTACCTCCACTCAGGTCTCAGATTACACTCAGCTCCCTGCTCTATGCTGTGCAGTGTATGGCATCAATTTTCTTCATATATTTTAGCCAAAATTTATTCTGCTACCGGTCTTTGGAAAAAAAAAAAAATCAATATGTCTATTTGATTGGTGTCCATGAAAGTTAGTGTCTACAAACTATGGTATATATGCTGGATTTATTTTTTTCATTTTTTTAATACTAGTAACGGTGGTGATCAGCAACTTATAGTGGGACGGTGATAGTGCAGCGGGCAGCCTGACACTAACTGACGCTGGGGGTACCTGACTAGCTGCCACTGAAATCACCAGTAACACGAATACAGTGAACAGTGTTAATGATATACACTGTCACTGTACTAATGACATTGGCTGGGAAGGGGTTAACATCTAGAATTGGGTGCCTAACAATATTTAGTGTTCGTACTGTGTGCTGCTTTTACTAAGCAATGTATCTGGAAAATGTAAAAACTCTTTCCCCTAAACATATTTAATCGGTCCATAAAACTCTTTCTCCTAAACATAAGCAATGTATCTGTTTTAATAAATCATTGGCTGGGACCCGTTGATCGGTTTGTGCTGCAGCGAATGACAGCAAAGTCCTCTGGGTCTGCGCACGCATTCACGGGTGGACCCAGAAGAAAGCCGCAATGTACAGGTACGTGATTGTGTCTGTACAAGCTGACCTGCTGCAGTAAATGTACTGTGGGGGGCCGGAGAGTGATTAATTTTTCCTTCTTAATCTTTAGCATTGCCATTTTCAGAAATAGTTAATGCAATTTAGCAAACCTGGAGTGTTCTGTACACCATTCATGTACACAACACCTCCAAAATGTAATTTTCAGCTGGTGTGATTGGCTCACTGATTGTCCCAGAAGTCTTCACTAGGATGTAAGTCAGCTTTTAGGCATCCTCTGCAAAAAGAGTTTCATTTGTGAGATACTCCCTAAGGGTTAATTACTTCTAATGTGATACCAACACTGCAGAACACTGAAAGTACATCAGCTGATTATTTTGAATCAGAAAAAGTTTGTTAAATGCCTTGCAATGACATAGCTCTCAACGGTCCCTGATTTTGAGGGACTGACCCTCATTTGGAACAAAGTCCCTCTGTCTCTCTTTTCTTCTCATTTGTCTCTCATTTTGGTCTGAAGTTGTATATAAAATGCATTACTCATCTATAAAAAAAACGTGTTTTACATTGCTAAACCTTTCATCCACTGTCTAAATTGCTGCATTTGTAAATTCCAAACGTCAATATAAAGAAATTGTAGTGGTAAAAAAGCACTTGTGGGTTTAACTAGTCCTATTTATTGTACAATTCTCTTTTGAGGGGTGTGTCCTATGCCGAAATACTTTTGCTAATAGTGGTCCCTCATTCCCATCTCAAAAAGTTGGGAGGTATGCAATGTACAGCAGATTATTTTTTCTCAAACAAATGTTTTTAGAGTAAAACTTAAGGCAAAACTTTTTTTTTTACAACTTCATTTTGGATAGAGTGGAGAGGGATTAGAACAAATGCCAGGCTTTAATTTCTGTCTGTGTCTCCATTAGGGAGATTCACCCTCTCTATTTGTCACAATTACTGTTATTGCTGAAATGAAAGCAAAAGAAAATCCCACATTTTTGGATATCCCTAGAAGAACCGTAGAGGGGAAATCTTCCAATGGGGATACTAATTCTGGGGACAACCAGGGATTCCCCCACATTGGAGAGATTTCACCTCACTTCCTGTTTTGGCTATTGGGCAGGAAGTGAAGAGAAATCTCCCCAATGGAATGCAGATGGCAGATGCAAAAAAACAGAGAGGGTTTATAAGCCTTCCTTTCCAAATTGTAACGTTCGCCTTTAGTTCTACTTTTCACAAGTACGTTTTATTAGGTTTTTCAAATATAACACACAAATACAAAAAAAAAGAAAACCATGAAATGTACAATAAAATATAAACTATACCAAAATGTATGTCATTATAGGCTGCCTAAAACCTGTGCAGCAATATATTTTGATGAGTGCATTGGATTGGTGGTGAGACACCTTGAAGTACTTTGTTGGAGTGTTTCAGAGAAATTTATACATATCACAGAGGAGTGCTAACACCCTGATGGATTATCACTAGTCAAGACTGATGTCTATATACAGTGGGGAAAATAATTATTTGATCCCCTGCAGATTTTGTAAGTTTGCCCACTGTTACAACGAAAGAAAGGGTCTATAATTTTTATCATAGGTGTATTTTAAATATCTTTTGCTGCAAAAGCAACAAGTGACAACCTGGCCACATAGAGAGGCCCAACATGCAGGGAGCACCATCAGGCATTCTAGGAGCATAAATTACACATTTAGTTAACCTATCACACTTTTGAAGGGAGTGCCTGTCACAGCCCGAGTACCTGTCACCATCAGAGTACCTGTCACAGCCCGAATACCTGTCACCAGCCCCAGAGTACCTGTCACAGCCCATCAGAGTACCTGTCAGCATCAGAGTACCTGTCACCATCAGAGTACTTGAGTACCTGTCACCATCAGCGTATCCGAGTACCTGTCGCCATCAGCGTACCCGAGTACCTGTCGCCATCATAGTACCCAAGTACCTGTCGCCATCAGCGTACCCGAGTACCTGGCACCATCAGAGTACCCTGAGTACCTGTCACCATCAGAGTATCCAAGTACCTGTCACCAGCCCATCCGAGTACCCATCACCAGCCAATCAGAGTACCCAAGTATCTGTCACCATCCCATCAGAGTACCTGTCACCAGCCCATCAGAGTACCTGAGTACCCATCACCAGCCCCTCAGAATACCTGTCCCCAGCCCATCAAAGTACCTGAGTACCTGTCACCAGCCCATCAGAGTACCCGTCACCAGCCCATCAAAGTACCTGAGTACCTGTCACCAGCCCATCAGAGTACCTGTCACCAGCCCATCAGAGTACCCGTCACCAGCCCATCAGAGTACCCATCACCAGTCCATCAGGGTACCTGTCACCAGCCCATCAGAGTACCCGAGTACCTGTCACCAGCCCATCAGAGTACCTGAGTACCTGTCACCAGCACATCAGCATACTCGAGTACCTGTCACCAGCCCCTGCCTCATAGAATATACGTTGGGGTGTTTTCTTTTCAAAATGGGGTCATTTTTTGGTTATTTCCATTGTCCTGGTGCTCCAGGACCTTCAAAAGTGTGATAGGTATTTAGGAAACCAAATGTGTAATTTATGCTCCTAGAACGCCTGATGGTGCTCCCTGTATGTTGGGCCTCTCTGTGGCCAGGCTGTGTAAAAGTCTCACACATGTGGTATCGCCATACTTGGGAGAAGTATCAGAATGTGTTTTGGGTGTAATTTTTGCTATGTACATGCTGTGTGTTAGAAATATCTTATAAATTATACAACTTTGTGAAAAAAAATTGGTTTTTATTTTCTTTCTCAAAAACTTTTGGGAAAAAATGACATGTTCAGAAGACTCATTATGCCTCATAGAATATACGTTGGGGTGTTTTCTTTCCAAAATGGGGTCATTTTGTAGGTAGTTCCATTGTCTTGGTGCTCCAGGGACTTCAAAAGTGTAATAGGTCGTTAGGAAATGACCGTATTTATCGGTGTATAACATGCACTTTTTTCCCCTTAAAATCAGGGGCAAATCATGGGTGCGTGTTATACGCCAATCCCCGCCGATCTCCCGCTGATTGTGGGGAAAGGAGCGAGCGGAGCCGAGATACACAAAGCCGAAGTACACTCGGCTTTACTCGGCTCCTCTCGCAGTCCTGCCCACCTCCCCTGATCGTGAGAGGAGAGAGCGCCGCTGACATACAGAAAGCCGAGTGTACTTTGGCTAGTCTCGGCTCTTCTCTCAGTCCCGCCTCTGACTGTGAGCAGAGCCAAACCTACCTGAAGTACACTCGGCTTTCTGTATGTCAGCGGCGCTCGCTCCTCTCGCAATCAGTGGAGGTGGGCGGGACTGCGAGAGGAGCCGAGTAAAGCTGAGTGTACTTCGGCTTTGTGTATCTCGGCTCTGCTCGCTCCTCTCTGCTCAGTCAGCGGGGGATCGGCACCAAATTTAAATCAGGACAATCCTGAAAAGAGACTGGGCAAGGCTGCAAAGTGACTGGGCAAGGCAGCAAAGGCAATGGGCAAGGTTGCAGCTGGACACTGGGCAAGGGTGCACTGATGGACAAGGCTGCAGATGGACACTGATAAGGCTGCATTGATGGGCATTTAAATGTAAGTTTTTTCCTTAAACTTCCCTCCTAAAAGTTTTTTTACCTCCTACCGTGTGTTATATGCCGATAAATATGGTAGATGTGACATTTATTGCTCCTAGAACGCCTGATGGTGCTCCCTGCATGTTGGACCTCTCTATGTGGCCAGGCTGTGAAAAAGTCTCACACATGTGTTATCGCCATACTCAGGAGGAGTAGCAGAATGTATTTTGGGGTGTAATTGGAAGTATGCATATGCTGTGTGTGATAAATAACTTATTATTATTATTTTATTTTATTTTTTACACAAAATTGTCATAATAATAATTTCTTCATTTTCCCAAGAACTGTGGGAAAAAATTACAACTTCAAAAAACTCGCCATGCCTCTTACTAAATACCTTTAACTATCTACTTTTCTAAAAGGGGTCATTTGGGGGGTATTTGTACTACCCTGACATTTTAGGGCCTCAAGAAATTAGTAGAAAAAAGGGGGGTAAAGGTGCGCTAAGGACCCTAAATTATTACTAAAAATTCAAAAAACTGCACCAAAGGTGAAAACCAAAAACCTTAGTGATAAAAGGAGGGGCTGCCACTACCTTACATATTCAACCTGAAAGGTGGAAAAAACATAAATAAATGCTAAGGTGGTAGTAACGGCGCTCGCCTGCTATTAGTTGTACCTGCAGGAGACTCACCTGCTGTTAATTGTACCTAGTCCCTGCGGGGATCTATTTCAAATTAAAAGGTGTAGCTGAAGTGAAACCTAGTTCATTAAAGTGCTTAAATGGCAATGTTCCACGCAAAGATAAAATTATAAAAATTATGAAAAATTATGAAAAAGCAAATAAATAAATATTCCACATGTGCAAATCGCTAGCAATGTGAAACGTGCATAAAGATATTATAGAAACCCTAACTCACATTATGTTAATACAGAAACTTCAATGCACTTACTGCAGTGTTAAAAGTGCATATATGCATTTGTGCAAAACATACATTAAAAAAGTGCTAGGTGCTTAAAAGGTGCCACAATATTAATATCAACTGTGAAGAAAGTGCTACGTGCTTCTGAAAGTGCCACAATATGTAAATCCAGTCCTTTGCACTTTATAAAATCGCTAAATGGAAGCGTGCAATTTATAGGTTGATACAAAAATCCAACGGCAGAAAAACAATAATAATCAAATCAGAAAGTCCTTCTGGAACAAAAGTGACAGTGTGCTTCAATGTTTAGTGGATTCCTGGATTGTAACCGGTGCGATTTCCGCGTTTAGAGACAATAATCCGCACTCACCAGCTCCCCCGCCCCTTGAGGGGTTAATGCGCCTCCACAGTGTGAGCCCCTGTGCCGCTATGTAGAACTGGTCCGGTTACCAGGCTCCAGACGACGTCCAATGACGAAACACGTAGGGCGTGGCCTATGGTGTACACACTCTCTCATAACGGCGGCGGCGGTGAATTCAAACGCTGTGACTTACATATGTACTGAGGCGCAGTTTTAATCTTCTATTTTGTGAGTAGTACTATACACATTCAATAAAACTCGTTTTTAAAACTGGATTACACTATGTTTGCTCTAGTCTATTTTTAATGAGGAAAATTACTGGATGGTAACCGGATCAGCTCTACATAGCGGCACAGGGGCTCACACTGTGGAGGCGCATTAACCCCTTAAGGGGCGGGGGAGCTGGTGAGTGCGGATTATTGTCTCTAAACACGGAAATCGCACCGGTTACAATCCAGGAATCCACTAAACATTGAAGCACACTGTCACTTTTGTTCCAGAAGGACTTTCTGATTTGATTATTATTGTTTTTCTGCCGTTGGATTTTTGTATCAACCTATAAATTGCACGCTTCCATTTAGCGATTTTATAAAGTGCAAAGGACTGGATTTACATATTGTGGCACTTTCAGAAGCACGTAGCACTTTCTTCACAGTTGATATTAATATTGTGGCACCTTTTAAGCACCTAGCACTTTTTTAATGTATGTTTTGCACAAATGCATATATGCACTTTTAACACTGCAGTAAGTGCATTGAAGTTTCTGTATTAACATAATGTGAGTTAGGGTTTCTATAATATCTTTATGCACGTTTCACATTGCTAGCGATTTGCACATGTGGAATATTTATTTATTTGCTTTTTCATAATTTTTCATAATTTTTATAATTTTATCTTTGCGTGGAACATTGCCATTTAAGCACTTTAATGAACTAGGTTTCACTTCAGCTACTCCTTTTAATTTGAAATAGATCCCCGCAGGGACTAGGTACAATTAACAGCAGGTGAGTCTCCTGCAGGTACAACTAATAGCAGGCGAGCGCCGTTACTACCACCTTAGAATTTATTTACTCAAGAAATTAGTGCATCAGGTGTGATAAATTTGAAATGATTTGCACCATAGTTTGTAGACTCTATAACTTTCACATAGACCAAATAATATACACCTATTTGGGTTATTTTTACCAAAGATATGTAGCAGTATACATTTTGGCCCAAATTTATGAACAATAATTACTTATTTGCTCTTTTTCCACTTATGTAGCAAAACAATTAAAAACTCAGTGGTGATTAATTACCACCAAAAGAAAGCTCTATTTGCGTGAAAAAAAAAAAAGAAAACATTTTGTTTGGGTAGTTGCATGTCTGAGTAATTGGCATTCAAAGTGCGAGAGCACTGAAAGCTGAAAATTGGTCTGGGCAAGAAGGGGGTGTAAGTGAAGTGGTTAATGTAGAATGAAACCCTCCTTCTCCATTACAGCCATGGAAACTGCCATCTTTGTCTCTGATCTGCCGTTGCCATGGTGCTGCACATATGATGAATTATGACATCAACCATTTGATGGGTTGACAGGTTGTTTCAGAGGAAAAGCACATGAGAAAATTATCACTCACGGCATGTCTTGCATATAACTGTTTTGGAAAACCAATAAATCAGTGGGTTTCATTCTTTTTTTTTTTATTATTGTTATAAGGCAAAACATATATAGCACCAACAGTTTGCGCAGCGCATTACAATTTGAAGGGAGACAATACAGCAACAATACAATTCAATACAAGAGGGTTAGGAGGGCCCCGCTCCTGCGAGCTTACAATCTAATAGGAAAGGGGTGGTGGTGTAAAAGGTAATAACTGTGAGGAATTAATTGATGGGAGAAATAGAAGATTTGGTTATTAGCTGAAGGCAGAATAGGCTTTCATTAAGAGAGGGAGTTCTTAAGGATTGCCTAAAAGTGAACAGAGTAGGAGATAGCCAGGGAGATTTGGGTAGGGAGTTCTGGAGGATGGGAGAGGCTCTGGAGAAGTCCTGGAGATGAGCAATGGAGGAGGAGACAAGAGAGCTAGAGAGCAAGAGGTCTTGGGAGGAGCGGAAAGGACAGTTTAGGTGATATGTGGAGACAAGATTGATGATGTAGCTCAGGGTAGTGTTGTAAATGGCTTTGTATGTTATTGTTAGTGTTTTGAATTTTTTCCTTGGGCTATGGGAAGCCAGTGGAGGGTTTGGCTGAGAGGGGTGATGGACACTGAACAGTTGGTATGGTGGAGGAGTCTGGAAGCAGCATTCATGGAAGACTGAAGAGGGGATAGCCTGCGGAGAGGTAGGCCAATGAGGAGGGAGTTAAAATGGTGAAGGCAAGAGATAACAAGGGAGTGAATAAGTTGCTTGGTGGTTTGAACTATTAAAAAGGGTCATATTTTAGAGATGTTATGGAGGAGAAGTCTGCAAGATTTGGACAGTGATTGGATTTGGGATTGAAAGGACAAGTCAGAGTCCAGGATTACACCTAGCACCTTGGCATGAGGGGAAGGACTGATGGTTGTATTATTGAGCTTGATTGAAAAGTCAGGGGATTGGTCACAGGCAGGGGGTTATATTACTCAGTTTTAGAATGATTGAGTTTGAGGAAGTGCTATGGCATCCATGCTGATATGTCAGTAAGTTAGTATTGTGAGAGGAGACTGAAGGAGTCAGGTGAGGAGTAGAGAGATAGATTTGTGTGTTGACAGCATAGAGATGGTATTGGAAGCAGGGGAGGGCTGGGCTGGGGGGCAGGGATGCAATTGCCCCCTGGGCTGCTCTGATATGCTGTGGCAAAGGCTGCTGTGCCATCAGCTCAAGAGCACACATGCGCAGATCTTGAGCTGGCCGAGTCCAGTACTGTGATCCAGCGATGTCTTCATTTCAGGGCTGACAGTCTGTGTTACACAGCAAAGCCCCTTCCAGCCCCTCCCTCCTCCACACCATTGGCTGGCAGAGGCAGGACCTGCTTCTTTCCCCACCCACACTCCGGGGCAGCCCATGTGCTGTCTGTGAGGAGGATGTGTGGGCGGGAAAGTTCAATCTGAGCAGTCGGCTGGAATCCAGTGAGGCTCCTGGGAGGCTGAGACCATCCAAGTAAGTGAACTCCTCCTCCCTCCCCCACTCTGCAGCCAAAGAGTTTTTTTTTTTTCTAGCAGCCTGAGCAGTACCTTTTAGGTGGTATGATGTGGGCTCACACTGGAATGCTGCGGTTTGGCTGCAGTGCTGGTGTCCTGGCAGTCTTCCTGCATGTTGTCCCTGGTCCCATAGAGGTTGCACATTTTTACTGCATGTTCTGAAAGTGCACAAAACGTCCTGCATGCTGCATCTTTGGTGCAATTCCAGAAAATGCAGCAAAAATGTGCAACGAAAAAGAAGTCTGGGGGACTGTGAAAGCCGCCAGTACACTCGCACTGCAGCACACTAAAGGCTTGTATTCACTTGCAGCAGCCACTCCTCTAAAAAGTGATCCATGCTCAGGTCACTTTTCAGAGGCATTTGACAGGCAGTGAGGAGTTGATATTACATTTCATCCCTGCCTGTTTTAACCCTCTAAATGCCAATCCCTGCAGGTAATTATACGGTTCACTTTGAACTCCACCTCATTTCCATTACTCTCTGTAGGTATTAGATGTGCTCTCACCTTATTGTTTGCACATCTAATATCCAAGGGTACTTTCACACTGGGGCGGTGTGGGCAGTAGTGGTAAAGCATTGCTCGTTTTAGCAGCGCTAGCGGGGCACTTTTAAAACCCACTAGCAGCTCAAGAAAGTTAAAACCGCCTGTGTTGCTCATTTCAGTGGGCAGGGCACCTCTCCCAAACTGCTCCAATAATGCTGCTTGCAGGACTTTTCAGAATGTCCTACAAGCGCACCGCCCCATTGTGAGGGCACTCTGGGCTTTCACACTGGGGTGGCATGAGAGGCAGTTTACAGGCGCTATTTTTAGCACTAAAACGCCTGTAAAGCGCCTTCAGTGTGAAAGGACCCTAAAAAGAGTTCTGGAAATAAGGTGGAGTTCAAAGTGAATTTCTACACCTAAGTGGAGCGCTCCTTTCAGAAGATTTGAGGATATTATTAAACAGAGACTGGTGGACTTAGGCCACCATAGACAGATTGAAATTCTGCCTGTTCAGCAGAAATTTCAATCAATCTATGTGCAGACTGGCTGCACAGAATTCGATCTATCACCTGACAATACAACCAGCTTGTCTTTATTTCTTTTTTTTTTTTGTGATCACTGCTGGCTGCTAAGCTGCCGGCAGCGATCACTGTATTCTGATGGCTTGAAAACTTTCACACCCATACACAGCTCTTATGGATGCTTAGTAAATCAAGTGCCAGGCTTCACTAGCATTACACCTGTGTGACTGCGACCAAGTCTGGGCACAAGCTAGCACAGGCTCCTGGAAACGTGGGAAGGGTGGCCAGTAAGAGGAGAGCTGGGAAATGACATTACTTGCCTCATATTCCTGCCACTCCTAAACCTGCTCCACTGCAGCACCAGGCCCACAATGTCCTTAATCTGGCTGGTGCCCCAGGGTGTGCACCTGCATGTGCTTTTCTCACTACCCGCAATTGACACAGGAGGAGCCTGCACCCTGGTGAATATGGTGGTCATGCCAGGGAGAAAGCAGGACTTGCATGTTTAGCCTGCTGAACTCGCTGTGACTCTCAGGTACTCTGCTGGCTTGGCTTGCCCAGTGGTGTGGTGCTCACTCACCAGAGAAGCTCCAGACTCCACAGGTAGCACTTAGTGTGGCGGCAGTGACAGAACAGTCTTTAGTCTTCACCTTCCTGCAGTCTTATTGGTCTTTGTACTGGGTGTGGGGAAGGGGCAAGCTCTTTTTCTCAGTCTCTCTGGGGCAATCATGCAGTCTCTCTCCGGGAGACTGCTCCAAAATGATTGCCCCCACAGGGAGTGACTGCTCCACACTGCCTGCACAGAGAGTGACCGCTTCACACTGCCTGCACAGAGAGTGTGACCGCTTCACACTGCCCGCACAGAGAGTGACTGCTTCACACTGCCCGCACAGAGAGAGACCGCTTCACACTGCCCGCACAGAGAGTGACCGCTTCACACTGCCCGCACAGAGAGTGACCGCTTCACACTGCCTGCACAGAGAGTGACCGCTTCACACTGCCTGCACAGAGAGTGACCGCTTCACACTGCCTGCACAGAGAGTGACCGCTTCACACTGCCTGCACAGAGAGAGTGACCGCTTCACACTGCCTGCACAGAGAGAGTGACCGATTCACACTGCCTGCACAGAGAGTGACCGCTTCACACTGCCTGCACAGAGAGTGACCGCTTCACACTGCCTGCACAGAGAGCGACCGCTTCACACTGCCTGCACAGAGAGAGTGACTGCTTCACACTGCCTGCACAGAGAGTGACCGCTTCACACTGCCTGCACAGAGAGAGTGACCGCTTCACACTGCCTGCACAGAGAGAGTGACCGCTTCACACTGCCTGCACAGAGAGAGTGACCGATTCACACTGCCTGCACAGAGAGTGTGACCGCTTCACACTGCCCGCACAGAGAGTGACTGCTTCACACTGCCTGCACAGAGAGTGACCGCTTCACACTGCCTGCACAGAGAAAGTGACCGCTTCACACTGCCTGCACAGAGTGACCGCTTCACACTGCCTGCACAGAGAGAGTGACCGCTTCACACTGCCTGCACAGAGAGTGACTGCTTCACACTGCCTGCACAGAGAGTGACCGGCAGTGTCAAGCAGTCTCTCTCTCACTGGGGCAATGTGGAGCAGTCTCCCTCCCTCTCTGTACGGGAAATGTGGTGTAGATGGATGGTCAGCTGATTCTGGGGTTTAACCCCCCTGACGGTATTCCCGAGTCTGACTCGGGGTGGATTTTTCATACCAAAAGCGGTATCCCCGAGCCAGACTTGGGACTGCATCGCTGGATCCAGGAGGAGGTTTACTTACCTTCTCCCTCGGATCCAGCGTTGTATCCCCGCTGTACGAGCGAGCCGTGTCTCGCTCGATGCATTACATCGCCGATCTCCGTGCCCTGCGAGCGTTGCGACGCACGGGCACGGAGATCGGCGCCAAATTCAAAAAGTGAAACAAACAGTAAACATACAGTATAATGTAATCTTACAGATTACATTGCTGTATGTAAATATTTCACATCCCCGTTGTCCCTAGTGGTCTGCCCAGTGTCCTGCATGCACTTTTATATAATAAAAACTGTTCTTTATGCCTGGAAACTGGAGATTGTCCATAGCAACCAAAACTGTCACTGTACATCAAAAATGATTTTAGACCAGCTAGAAAACAGCGATAATAAATTAGAATCACTCGCAGAATTGAGCAATAGCGATTTGTGGGGAGATCCGTCATCAAATACTGAAAAGTAATGACAGTGACAATTCTGCAACTGAGCAAATTTCAGTGTTTTTGATTTGATTACATTATTGAATAATTTTTATTATTGTTATATTATTATTTGGTACAATTATTTATAATTATTTATTATATTATAATTTATGATTTAATTTTTCAAACTTTATCATACCCGGGATGTCTGCTAGACTCTGGTTTGGACAGATTTAAGAGAGTTATTCCTAAGAATTGCAGGACTACAATATAAAACGCCAAATTTTCATGCAAAATAATGGTACCGCTTTTAGCACCTAAAATCCGAAATAATCGTACCGCCAGGGAGGTTAATGGGCCACTTGACTGGACTTGCCCCCCAGGCCTAAGGCTGCCAGCCCTCCCCTGATTGGAAGACATGGGAGTGACCAAGGGAGGTGTAGATGAAGAAGAGCAGGGGTTCGAGGGCAGAACCCTGGATGACCCCTACAAAAAGAGGAAGTGGAAAGTCGGATATAGAGTTATAGGTAACACTGAAGGCACGCTGTGATAGGTAGGAGGAGAACCAGGAGAGAGCAGAGTCTTGAAGGCCAAAAGAGTGGAATTTTTTGAGGAGGGGATTGTTAACAGTATCAAAGGCTGCAGACAGGTCTTTTCGCAAATTTTCAGCAGTGCAGTACAGCGTCATCATATAACTGGTATGGACAGTAGAGCTGCACGATTAATCAAAATAAGAATGCAATCTTGATTCACCCCCCGTGATCTCCAGGCTGGATGACCTGCAATTTTAGTATATTGATATTCCCGCCGGTTCCACGTAACCAGCGTGTAACACTGATGTCAGCAACCAGAACTGATGTCAGTCATCGGAGAGCGTGATGCGGTGCACCCCTGGAAGTCATGATGCCTGGGCGTGGGCGGTACACTGTGGCCGGGAAATTAACACAGCACAGCAGTGAGTGTGCATGCCGCGGATCTGATTTCCAATTCCAACACGTGAGTGAGCTTCCTTCCTTCCTTCCACCACTAACTGATACTTAGAAGAACGTCAACATATACATACATATTATGAAAACCACATGGCGTGACCACAGTGAGTCAGCTTCCCCCAGGCCCAGGCCTGGCTTACAGCAGATGACAGGCATGGCTATTAAAGCGGGAGTCCGACGTTTTTTTTTTTTTAAAAGCCAGCAGCTACAAATACTGCAACTGCTGACTTTTAAAATAATGACACTTACCCGCCCAGCGCGCCCGCGATGTCGGCACCCGAAGCCGATCTCTCGATCATCTCTCGGGTGCTCCTGCCGCCATCTTGGGTATGGGAATCAGGAAGTGGAGCCTTGCGGCTTCATTTCCCGGTTCCCTACTGCGCATGCGCGAGTCGTGCTGCGCAATAAGGATGGTCCCCGCTGTCTCTGGAATCCGTGTGTTTCCCAGCAGGCCGCGGGGGACCTTCGGAAAGGGGCGTAGATTCTGCGGAAAGAGGCGTAGCTTCTGCAGAATCTACGCCGGAAATGGGTGCAGATACCTGTACTGTACAGGTACCTGCACCCCCCTCCCCCCTGAAAGGTGCCAATTGTGGTGCCGGAGGGGGGGAGACTTCCAATGAGCGGAAGCTCCACTTTAGGGTGGACCTCCACTTTAAAGTGGGGCATGCGAGCCTGTGAGTGATTGAGCCGAGCGAGGAGTGGACCACTGTCCCTTATCATGAATATTACCAGTCTGAGTCAGCTACCCCATATTATGAATATTACCACAGTCAGCTAGTGCGACCCAGAGTCTGGGGTAGCTGACTGTGCTAATATTCATAATATGGGTAGCTGACTGAATACATGTGACAAACAAAGCAAAACAAATTATGCTTTTTAATCATTGATCATTATATGTGATCTATCTTTATGTAAAATAAATCAATTTTCTAATGCACCTCATTGTTTGTGGCCTTAAAAGTCCCATCCAAGGAGAACAGTCCTTTGTATGTTCTATACAATCCAGGGATGTGGCCACTACATGCACAATCACTTTCATGTGTTATCCAGTGTTATAGTGATGATCTCAGAGATTGTACGTTTTTCAAATAAAACAGTTTTTTGAGAATCATGATCTTCATTCTAAGCAAAAGAATCGTACGATAATTCTCATTTTCCCAGAATCGTGCAGCTCTAAACAGTATGAAAAAAAAGTTATATTTAAAAAAAAAATCTAAAATTTTTTATTACATTTTTTTTTTTTTAACACGCTGTGACCAGAGCAATATAATGTTACCATAGTAACATTTTACTTCTCTGGGGAAGTGATCAGGATTTTTTGTACATATTATGTTTGCTTATAGTAGTGCATTGCATATGCACATGCTATAAGCAAACATTTTACTGAATTAAACCGATTCATTCAGTCTGTTTTGTTGCGATTAGCTGTGAATGGTCAAAGCTAATCACATGGTACAGATGGGCTGTGATTTGCCCTCTCTATACCATATGATCAAATTGACGAATCACGCTAGCAACACAGTTGTACACATTGGATGGCATGAAAGAAAAACGCAAATCCACTTTAACAAGGGGGCCCCCAGATCCCAGCCCCCCCACCCTATGTGAATGAGTATGGGGCACATTCACCTAAAAAAAATTCAAAAATAAAAACAGCACACAGGTTTTTGACAAAGTAATTTATTAAATCAGTTCCGGCGTCTCTTCTAATTTCTTATCCCCTCTCTGGCTCTTTTCCCTCTGCCAGTTCTTCTCAATGCGCTGTCTTTTTCTTTTGCAGAGTCTCCTCTCTCCGCTGATGTCTTCTTCCTCTTCCCAGTCTCCTCTCTGTGCTTTCTTCTCCCTCTATTCTTCCTCTGATTTTCTCTTGATGCTCTCTCCCATTCTAAAGCTATGTCATCGGTGGGCCATTACTTATATAGGCATGGGGTGGGGCCACTGGTTGATGTCATACGGAGGCCCTGCCCCTTGTGAAATCACCACCTCATACAGCGCAGAGAGGAGAAGAACTGGCAGAGAGAGAAGAGCTGGAGAGGGGAGAAGAAATCAGAAGAGACGCCTTAGCTGATTTAATTAATTTGTCAAAAAACTTTTTTTTTACACTTTTTTTAGGTTAATGTTAAAGGGGCCTTCCAGATTCCAATAAACTCCCTGCCCGCAGACCCCGACAACTACCGGCCAGGGTTGTCGGGAAGAGGCCCTTGCCCTCATCAACATGGGGACAAGGTGCTTTGGGTCGGGGGGCGCAGTGCCTGGTATGGTCTTGGAAAGGAAACCCCATGCCTTTTTTTCATTAAATTTGGCGTGGAGTTCCCCTTCAAGATTCTAAGAGCACAAGTGGCATGCCAAAGTCGGATCAGTTAAGACGACGATCCGACTTTAACGTTATTCAATGGGCTAAAGTAGGATCAAAGTCAGACACATCAAAGTCAAGTAGTGCACAAACCTTTTTCAAAGTCCAAATCATTGATTTTTACATGTCATGTGACATGATCTCCCAATGTCAGAGCCTTTGTCGTACAAGAGAGAACTGGATCTTAAAGTGGAAGTAAACCCTCCCATCATTTTCAGCCAAGGAAGCTGCCAGCTGCCTGTGTTAAATCTTCAACTGCCAAGATACTGAACATGTACTCAATTATGACACCAGCCATTGGATGGTTTGACAGTTTGGTTGAGGACACAACCATTGTGACAGTTACATTCCCAGGATGTGTCAGGCATGGAACTGTTTTTTGAAACTGTTAAATCGATGGGTTTACTTCCGCTTTGAGACTGGGTTCACACTGCTGCGGGGGGAGATCCGTATGTGATTCGCACCGCACTGCAGTGCAAATCACAACCGATCTCCGTAGCGATGCGAGTTCAGCCATACAGATAGTATGGCTGAATTCGCATCGCTCCCGCAGCAAACTCGCACGGGACCCTTTTTTTGGTCCGCAGCAGAATCGGATCGCATGGGTGTTCACACCATGCGATCCAATTCCTGTGCTAGTGTGCAGATCGCACTGCGATATGCGGACGGATCTGGGGGTGTCATTAACATTTCATTGACACTCCCAGCCGTTCGCATAGGGCAGTGTGAACTGCCGGCGGGAGTCATGCGATGCGGGAAAACGCCGCGGATTCGCGGCGTTCCCGCATCGCTATAGTGTGAACCCAGCCTAAGGGTCCTTTCATACATACAGACCATTCATTTCATCAGTTCAGTTCATCCATTTTTATAAGTTCAGTTTATCAGGTTTTTTTACATCCACTACCAATGCACAAAACTGATGAATAACAGACCATTTGCCAGTTAACATTCATTTTTCGTCCGATCCGTTTTTTTGACGGATGAAAAATAAAGCTTTCACTTGATCAAAAAAACGGATGTTGACAGAAGAGGATGAAAATAGATGATCAATTATTGTCATCCGTTTTTCCATAGGAATGCATTAATGTCGGTAATTCCGGCTCTCTACTGGGATGTGGAGGGCAATGTCTTGGCATTGCTGGACAGGGCGGTCAGTGGTAAGATGCATATTACCGCTGACTCATGGTCCAGCAGGCATGGACAGGGACGTTACCTATCTTTCACAGTGAACTGGGTGACCCTGCTGGTGGCTGGGAAGGATGCAGGACAAGGTGCAGTATTGTTGGAGCTTGTTCCACCACCATGCCTTCAAAATGCTACTAGTGGTTATTCTGACATACCTCTCTCCTCCATGCCCTAGTCTTCTTCTTCCTCCATGACCTCTTCCTCTATAGATTTGTCCTCAGAACCAGCAGTGCTCAGTAGGCGTTCAAGGGGCTACGCAAGCACTCAGGCAAAAAGATACCATGTGGTGCTTGAGCTGGTGTGCTTAGGGGACAGGAGCAACACTGGGGCAGAGATTCTGTCATCTCTGAAGGGGCAGGCTCAGAGGTGGTTGACGCCACGCCAGCTTCAGCCAGGAATGGCGGTTTGTGACAATGGCACCAACCTCCTCTCCGCCCTCCGACAGGGAAACTTCACCCATGTTCCCTGTTTGGCTCAAGTCCTTAATTTGGTGGTGCAGCAGTTCTTGTGCAGGTACCCAGGCTTACAAGATCTCCTGAGGCAGGTCAGGAAAGTCTGTGTGCATTTCCGCCAGTCATTTAATGCCAGTGCTCGGCTGGCTGACCTCCAAAAGGAATACAACCTGCCCAAGAACCGCTTAATCTGTGACATGCCCACCAGATGGAACTCAGCGTTGGCCATGCTGCAGCGGCTGCACGCGCAGCAGAGGGCCATCAATGAGTACCTGTGCGACTATGGCACCAGGACAGGGTCAGGGGAGCTTGGCTTTTTTTTGCCACACCAATGGCTCATGATGAAGGATGCATGCACTGTCCTGTCACCATTCGAGGAGGCCACGAGGATGATGAGCAGTGACAGTACATGCATCAGTGATACTGTCCCTCTTGTCTACCTGTTGGAGTAAACACTGTGTGGAATAACGGAGAGGGTACTTTAGGCAAACAGAGGGGGGAAGAGGAGGACTTCCTTACCTCTCAAGGCCCCAGACAGTGTTCCTGCAGGCCCGTTGATCACACAGGAAGAGGAGGATTGTGTCAGCATGGAGGTGGAGCCTAGCACTCAGCATCAGCAGCAATCTTCAAGGGATTGTTTACAGTCACCAGAATCCCATGGATTTGTACGTGGCTGGGAGGAGGTGGCTGTGGATTAGGTCGTCCTTAGTGACCCAGAGGACTCCGGACTGAATGCCTCAGCAAACCTATGCTGCATGGCCTCCCTGATCCTGCAAAGCCTGCGAAAAGGACCCTCGGAGTCTGGTATCAAGGAGAGGGATCATTACTGGATGGCAACCCTCCTTGATCCACATTACAAGGGTAAGGTTGCGGAACTTATCCAGCTGTCACAGAGGGAGCAGAGGATGAAACATCTTCGGGGGGCCTTGCAGAAAGGTTTGTGCAACTCCTTTCCAGAGCCTGGGAGGTTACAAATTCCTGGTCCTGGACAACGTGTTGCTGAGACTTCAATCAGTCACAGAAGGAGCAGTAGAGAAGGTGGCCGTCTGACAGATGTGTTCAGACTATTTTTTAGTCTGCAGCCCCAAGGCCTCCCCATTGCAAGCGTCTGATTTACATGGTGCAGAAATACCTAGGGGCAAGATCGGACTTGGAGACCTTTCCAACCGAAAATCCTCTGGGTTACTCTGTCGTGAGGATGAATCACTGGACAGAGTTTGCACAGTATGCAATTGAGCTACTGACCTGTCCTGCATCCAACATTCTTTCGGAACACACATTCAGTGCTGCTGGAGGCTTTGTAACCGATCACAGAGTGAGCCTGTCCACCAACTCGGCTGATAGGCTCACATTCATAAAAATGAAAAAGTCTTGGATCACCAGCTACCAAGCACCAGCTAATGATGTAACCAAATAATTCCTTTATTAATGTGAGATGCCTTCAAGACTGCCTATGCTGATGCTGAGTGACTATACTTTTCCTCCTCAACATTCATGTTGATAGCTTGTAAGAACATTTTTGGTTCTGGGCACCACCACCAATGGCTAAGGCCCAATTTTTCTGCCCGTTTAACAGAAAATATTACAGCAAAAATTGTTAAACAGGGCGTGTAATTACAATGTTTGCTGTAATATTTTGCAGCAGGGCTTGTTCCTGCACTTAACTAGAGTATCTGTGAGGGGTTGCAGTGTTGTAGCACTTGTGCCTAAAGCCCATTTTTTCTGTGTAATTAAAATTTTTGATCTAATATTTCACAGCAGGGCCCGTTCCAGCACCCTCCAAGAGTAACTGTGAGGACTTACAGTGTTCTAGTACCACCAACACCTAAGGCCCAAATTTCTGCAGAGTATATAGGGCAGGACTCCAACTTTCAAAAATCCGACTTACAAACGACTTTTACTTACAAATGGAGGGAGTAAACAGGAAGTAGGAGGAAATCTACCCCTAGAAAGAGACATTCTCTCCTGTAAAAGTTAATATGGGAAAAATGTGTCTCCACTGATGCTTTATCACCAATCCTTGTTTCCCTAAAAAAAATAAAAAAATTTAAAATCCAATTGTCATTGGGACAGAAAGTGAGGTGAAATTTTCTGAATAGGGGCACAGACAGCAAAACAAATATTACAGGGGTGATCACCCTTCCCTATGTTTTCCAAAAAGATTTTTTGGCTGGAGCTACACATACAAAATGTACCTGGTCCAAACTACAAACAGATTCAACTTAAGAACAAACCTACAGACCCTGTCTTTCTTGGGACGGCCTGTATACTGCTGTTCAGAGTATATAGGACCTGGGGGCCCCACGCCTTTCCTTTTTTTAATTTGGGTGCAGGGTTCCCCTTAATATCCATACAAGACCCAAAGGGCCTGGTAATGGACTGGGGGGGGGGGGGTACCCATGCTGTTTGTCTCACTGATTTTCATCCATATTGCCGGGACCAGACATTACAATAAAGATGCAAGCAGTTTTAAATGACTTTTATTCCTTTAGAAATTTCATTTTGAGCAGGGACTGTTCTGAACACGGGAAACACGTGCCACTTTACAGGCATACTATAGACACTCCCCAGGTATGAAATTTAAAGGAATATTTAACTTTTATTTTTTCACTTTAAGTGTCATTAACCACTTCAATACAGGGCACTTAAACACCTTCCTGCCCAGACCAATTTTGAGCTTTCAGCGCTGTCGCACTTTGAATGACAATTGCGCGGTCATGCTACACTGTACCCAAATGAAATTTTTATAATTTTTTTCCCACAAATAGAGCTTTCTTTTGGTGGTATTTGATCACCTCTACGGTTTTTATTTTTTGCGCTACAAATAAAAAAATACCAAAAATTTTGAAAAAAAAATGTTTTTTTTGTTTCAGTTTCAAAACTTTGTAAATAAGTACGTTTTCTTCTTCACTGATGGGCACTGATGGGGCTACACTGATGGGCACTGATAAGGCGGCACTGATGGGCACCAATGATGTGGCACCAATGAAGTGGCACTGATGAGGTGGCATTGATGGACACTGATATGTGGCACTGATAGGCGGCACTGATGGGCGACACGGATGGGCGACACGGGTGGACACTGATAGGTGGCACAAATTGGCACTGATAGCTGGCACGGATTGGCATGGATGGGCGGCACGGATTGGCATGGATGGGCGGCACAGATGGGCATGGATGGGCGGCACAGATGGGCATGGATAGGCAGCACAGATGGGCATGGATAGGCGGCACAGATGGGCATGGGTGGGCACTGATAGGCGGCACAGGTGGGCACTCATAGGCGGCACAGGTGGGCACTCATAGGCGGCATTGGTGTTATACTGTACTAATGGATGCCAATCAGTGCCAAACAATAATGCATGCCAATCAGTGATGCCCATTGTGGGCACTGATTGGCATCCATTATGGGCACTGATTGGCATCCAATTGTGCTGACTGGCATCCCTGGTGGTCTAGGGAGGATTACCTTTTCCCTGGTGGTCTGGTGGCGTCCCTGGTGGTCCAGTGTGGGCATCCTCGGGGGGGCTGTGCTGATAATCGATCAGCACAGACCCCCCCGTCAGAAGAGCAGCCGATCGGCTCTCCTCTACTCGCGTCTGACAGACGCGAGTGAGGAAAAGCCGATCACCGGCTCATCCCATTTACACTGTGATCAGCCGTGATTGGACACGGCTGATCACGTGGTAAAGAGTCTCCGTCAGGGACTCTTTACCGAGATTGTAGTTGCCGGGTGTCAGACTGACACCCCGCAACAACGATCGCCGCGATGCGCGCCTCCGGGGGCGTGCATCGACTCATAATCCTGATCACGTCATATGACGTCCGATCAGGATTATGAAACCACCTTGCCACCGTCAATTCCCTATAGGGCGGGCGGCAAGTGGTTAAAATCAGTGCTCCCTAATAAAACGTTTTTTTTGCAGTGGTCCAAATCCCCTGGGGCAGGAGCCAGGTCCCCAAACCCTTTTCAGGACAATAACATGAATATTAGCCTTTAAAATTCGCACTTTTGATTTCTCACGGTCGAGTATCATAGACTTTAATGGGGTTCAAGAGTTTGCACAAACTTTCAGTCTGTTTCGCAGGTTCTGGATGCGCACCGAATCAGGGGGGTGTTCAGCTCATCCCTATTTACATGCAAAAATACTGACCAGCAACTGAGATTTGTGTATTTATTTGTACTGATGAATACACACATTGGGAGCAATGGGTGCACTTAGATGTGTATGGTAGAGAAGTAAAACATTCCCGCACAGTAATAAAAACAAAGGTATTGCCCTTAGGACTTTGTGTGCACAATGAGCCCACACAGCAGTGTGCAGGAGGATAAATGACAGGTAGACAGGATTGTGTAATGTGCGGAGTGTGAAGTCCACTCCCCTGGGTGACACTAGTGAGCTCCGATCCGCATGCACTACATGGGCGGGGAGTGCATGGCAGGTGGCCGGACACAGAAGTCACCTGAGCCGCACTCCGCTGACGTCACTCAGGCCCCTCCCCGGCCAACAACAAGGAAAGATCTGACAAACGTAACTGGATGACACAAAGGTGGAAGCCCCGCCTCCCCCCTATTTTCCCCGCAGTTTACTAAAGGTCACGCCCACCCTATCAGCGTCGCACTCCTATTGGCTGGGCACACCCGTCTGTCATCCCGCACTTTCCCGTTCATCTAACAAGCACGTGCCGTAGGCCTACGGGGAAGTGTTTATGGACGCCCCGCCTCCGGGTTACGTCACGACCAGTGAGGAGGCGTGACTCACGGGTCTATTGTCCGCGACTGGTCGTCGTCTCGCCCGCGCCCCGCCTCCCACGTACCTGTCGCTTCTCTACTGGCTGAGAGTTTAGGTTTCGCTCAGGGAGTGGGCGTGTTGTCCCGGTGAAGCCCCTCCCCCTAGTCAGCGCTGAGTAGGAAATGTCATTTGAGCAGAGAGGCGAGGAGCACTAGCCGGCTCCAGTGATCCCGGCCTTCCCTGGACCAGCCCTGAGAGTGTGATGAGGACAGCGAGACCGGCCGGGCCGCGGGAGTGTGCAGCTGCAGGCGATCGGGGCAACGCGGGGACTGCTGGGGCCATCTAACGGACGAGCCGCGTGCCCGCGCATTTTAAACCTCCCTCCTCATCCCCTGCTCCGCCAACCGTCACCGAACGTCCCCCCCCCCCCAACACACACCCCCACCCGGGAGGAGGAGCGGCGGCCAGCGGGGGGGAATCCAACATGGCGGAGCACGCAACCCTGGATCATAAGCACAAAGCGACAACCGTCAACTCCGGGGCCTCCTCCCCCGCCCTGGGCTCCGGGCGATCGGCATCCTCGGCCAACAGCAGCGTGGTTGTCCACTCCCCCGTGGGGGCGCTATCGGGGGGCTTGTCGCAGCCCGCCGGCTGGCAGTCTCTGCTCTCCTTCACCATCCTCTTCCTGGCCTGGCTGGCCGGCTTCAGCTCCAGGCTCTTCGCAGTCATCCGCTTCGAGAGCATCATTCATGAGTTCGACCCCTGGTGAGTGTTCACAATGACAGGGTGACAACCAGGGGCCACTTCCGGGGACACCGCCTCCTCCTCCATACATCCTACACTTACCTGGGCTATATCATTGCCACTGCTAGGCTTCAAATGGACCAATGAGGAGATAGTGGGAAAGGAGTGACTCCTTACATTGGTGAAGTGACTCCCCTTGTGGGCACTAGGAGAGGTGCCAACTTCCGTTGGTGGTCAAGTAGGAGGTGATCCCTTTAGGTTGATGACTAGTGCAGACGTGACCTCTTCTATTTGTAGGAGTAAGACTCCCCCTACATTGGTGTGCCAGTAGATAGTCCCCACTTACTCTGGTTGCCCCTTTGCAACAGACATCAGTGCAAGAAGTGACCCCTTTATACTGGTGGTCGGTGCCCAGTTGCCCCCTTTTATACACGTTCATCAGTAGAACCCCTTTACAGTGGTGGGTTAGTGGACAGTCCTCCCCACCCCTCTTACACTGGTGGTCAGTTGGCCCTTTACATCAGAGGTCAGTAGAATTAGTAAACCCTTTACATTGGTTGTCAGTGACCAGTTGCCCCCCCTGCCCCTCCCCCTTTCCTTACAGTAGTGGTCAGTAGAAGTAGTAACCCCCCTTTACATTGGTGGGTCAGAGCCCCCCTTAATTAATAGGTCAGTGGGCAATCTCCCCCCCCCCCCCCCATTACACTGGTGGCTAGTTGCCATTTACATCAGCGGAAGTAGTAATCGCTTTTACATTGGTGATCAGGAGCCAGTTGCCCCCTCCACATTGGTGGGTCAGTGGACAGTGCGCACCCCCCCCCCCCGCCTTTACCTCAGCGGTCAGTAGAAGAAGCAACCCCTTTACATTGGTGCTTGGTGGCCAGTTCCTGCCTTTTACATTGATTGGTCAATGGACCATGCACCCCCCCCCCCCTTCATTGATCAGTTGTTTTACATTGGTAGGTAAGTGGCCAGTTTCCCCCCCCCCCCTTTACATTGATGGCTCAGTGGACTGCTCCCCCTTACTTTAAGGATCAGTTGCCCCCTTATATCTGAGGTCATTAACCTCTTTACATTGGTGCTCAGTGGCCAGTTTCCCCCTTTATGTTGGTAAGAGGCTGTGCACACCCCCCCTCCTTTTTACATTGGACTAGTGGATAGCCCCCCTTATTTTAGTGATCATTTGCCTCCCCCCCCATTTTATATCTGATTTTTGGAAGGTGTAACCCCTTGGTGCTCTGTGCCCAGTTGCCCCCTTTACACTAGTAGGTTAGTGGCCAGTCTCCCCCCCCCCCCCCCTTCTACATTGACAGGTCAGTGGATAGACCCCCCCCCCCCTCTTACTTTAGTGATCGGTTGCCCTCTTATATCTGAGGTCAGTAGGAGTAATCCCTTTACATTGATGCTCTGTACCCAGTTGCCCCCTTTACATTGGTAGGTAAGTGATCAGTTGCACCCCCCCCCCCACATTGATGGGTCAGTAGATAGCCCCCCCTTTAGTGATCAGATGCCCACTTATATCTGAGGTCAGTAGGAGTAACCCCTTTACATTGGTGCCCAATGTAGGTGGGATGAGTATGCCATGGCTCAGTGTGTGGATGTGTCCTACTTTGGTTCTAGTTGTGTCCTGTATATTGGGATTCCATTGTATATTGCTGTCCATGCTTTCAGGCCATTTATTATTGTGATCATTGGACTTCTCCCTCCTGTATGAAGAGCATCCATTGGCTATGAGATGATCTAGAAGGGAATGTTTCTCCTCCAGTCCTCTGAGAAGTCTTGTCCTACGTTCTGTTTGCTCTCTATGTATACATCATGTGTATTTGCCGCCAGCTGAATTGTCATTTTCTGTGTGCTCGGTATTGAATGACTTTTGTCCCTCCCCCCCACCATTCCTCATTCCTTACAATGAGCAGCCTCTGTACAGGCATAAGATACATGTCACTTGGGTTCCTCTGTGCTGGCAGTTCTGCAATAAGACATTTTCCCTGCCAGCGGAAATAGTAAAAGTGCCAGTAATGTGTGAGAATGCCTCAGCTTACTTTCTGGTGGAAATGAAACGTGTGGCTGAAACTGAATGTATGGTAGACGCTCTCCTATTCTGGAGGAAGTCCTAACATGTTTCTTGCTGCACATGTAGACTGACATTCACAGAGTGCAATCATTCAGCCAATCGGAAATCATCCTATATGAATCTGACAGTTGATCAATGTATACTTTGGGGAATGACACTTGTGGTTGCAGTGTGATAGTCCTTGGCATGTCTTGTGATCTGCTATCACTTTTATGTCTGATCACTGAGCACATTTTTGATTTAATATTGGGGTAATAGATGACATTTTGTCCTGAATGGGGTGTGTGCTGTTTATATTGCTTTTTAAAGAGATCCTGATTTTTTTTCTCTGCAGTACTTCCCATGCATCCTATTGGCATTTTATATCTCGTATTGTCAGAATGGACAAGGCATTTCATACCTTGCCCTCCATTAAGGAAAGCCTGCTTTGTGCAGGTTGTTGTCCCTTCCATCCACCACCATATGCCCTTCTCTCCTGTACACCGTCACTTAGCTGTCTGGCAAGGAGCGAAGGCACTGCTAGAAAAACCCAGAGCCGCCTCTTCACTTAGGCGGCTGTTCAAACTCTAGTGATTATGAAACTGTTGTGGCTTGGGTAACAATCCTGCCTTTGATTACGTGCGATTCAAAGGAAATAACCTTTTCTGCAGGCGTATTATTTTAGCGGAACAGGCAATTGCATATAATGCAGCTGTACAGACGTATTGTGTGCGGGGAGAAAGCATTTCTGCTGCGGAACTAAGCGAGAGAAGCAGGAAGTAGATTGGAAGAACGGATAATCTCAATGTGGTGTCTATCCACAAAGGCTAACCTGGCTTCATTGTGCACGCTCAATAGGCCTGTCTGTCACTGGATACCCTCCAATGTAATTTAGGGAGGTGACATCTGTATAGCTGGATTGTATACTCGCAATAATTATTGGATTCAGTGCTTGTCTGCTTGACATTGATTTAGAGAATGCATGGCCTTGACACATGTCTTTAGCATTTAAGGAAGTCGCTACAGCCAAATGCTGGCTTTTTATTGTTCATGCAAGTGAATGCCCAGATCCAAAATAAGTTCTGCAGCTTGTATCTGTCACAATTGGAGTGAGCGTTCTACTTCTCTAGTTGATGGCTGTGTGGGGTGTTTTTATTTATTGTTCTCCCTCCCTTTCCTTTTGGCTGTTTCCTCTTGTTTTTCTAGTAATTTTTTTTTTATATAATAAAAAAAAAAAAAAAAAACCCTGAAAGCCTTTTTGAATTTCTTAGTCTGACTCATTTTAAAATGATCCCTTGCAGTGGGGGATGTGTCTGCACTGCAAGAGTTAAAGTTGGTTGTAAACCCTCCCCCACAACTTTGTCCCATGCGAATCAGCATAAAAAAACCCTAATGAACACTGCTTGTAGATATCTCCTTACTTGCTTAGTATTAGAGGTGCTCAATTAATTGCGAAACTATCGCAATCTCGATTCACCCAACCCCCCCGCCCGTGATCTAAGTTCTGGGTGACCCGCGATTTTCTTTTAGTGCCACCGGTTCCATGTAACCAGCGTGGAACGCAAATGGCGAATATCGTAACTGACGTCAGTCATTGGAGCATGCGATGTGGCATACCGCTGCCTGGTTGTGGGCGGGTACAGTGGCCGGGAAACAGCGCGCTGTTTACACTGTGATCACTCAGATGGAGCGATCACTTGTAAACAAACTGGCGTCATGTCCAGACGCCGGTTCCTCTCTCTCCCCCTCTGTACTAATCTGTACAGTGGAGGGGAGAGATCCAGAGATGGAAGCAGCCATCCCTGCCAATACTCAGCGATACCCTGCCTGTAAATTTTTCAAATAAAACAGTTTTTTGAGAATCGTGATTCTCATTTTTCCCAGAATCGTGCAGCTCTATTTAGTATTGTTGTAATGTAGAATGAAGTCACTGAGCATGCCTAGATCTCCCCTGATTTAAGGCACACTCTCTATATCTTATCTATCTGTTATCGGGACTTCCTATGGCACAACACTTAACTCTGCTAATCACTCAGAGCTTCCTCCTACACACCATGTGACATGACATACAGTCTAAACGTGGCCATTACTGCAGTCTTATCAGCTGAAGCTGATAAGTCTGACAAAGGGAAACATTAGACATCAGCACAAATCGGCTATGAACAGGGAAGCAGGGTTGCCATAGAAATGTTGGATTGAGAAGGAGGCTTGGTTAACGGTACAGGAAGTGCTCAATGTAAGGGCGGAAATACACTCCACTGTAGACTCAGAAAACAATACTTAAGATGGCGCTGCTTAACCCCTGGAAACAATTTTTTTTTTTTTTTTTTTAAAGTTTCTTTAAACAGTAAGTAATATGCGATTTGGGCTGGATTACAGTGGCTATAGTCTGTTAATGACTTATTATAATGGACTAAATGAAAGGAAGCTACAGAATGGGAGAGTTTACTTCCTCTTTAATAGCTGATTGTTTCTAGGGGACAGGACAAACCATTTAACTTTCCTGATCCTTGGCACCTGTGCACGCCCCCATTCTCTGGCGGTGCATGTCCCTTGCCGTTGTCATAACCAGTATAAGGCTATTGTCAGGACCCTGGACCACTGGCTTGTGTGGAAGAAGTTGCAGGGTCTGGTCTAGCTGAAGGGGGGCGCAAAGTAGTAGGTATGCAAATCTCTCTTCGTTCCCATAGACCAGGGGTCTCCAAACTTTTAAACAAAGGGCCAGTTTACAGTACTTTGGACTTGGTGAAGGTAAACCATGCCCCATTGGTATCAGTGGGACGAAAAGTTTCTTCCTCGGTGTCGGGTTGGGACAATTCATTTCTCCTTAGTTGGTGTCGGGTTGGGAGGAATAGTTTTCTTCCTCGGTTGGTGTCGGTTTGGAAGGAAAAGTGCCAGAAGGACCCGATAAAGGCAAGCAAAGGGCCGCAGTTTGGAGACTCCTGCTTTTAGATTAAATGTCCTGGTAATAGGACATAACAATTTTTAAATTTTTTTTTTTCTTTTTTTTTTTTCTTTGCAAATGTGACACACCGCAATGCACTGCATTTGTTGCCCGTTACTGTGCCAGTGTGTTAAGGCATAGTTCAGAATAAATTATGCCATGATTTATGTGCTACCATGTGTTGTGGTTACTGCAATACAACAGTGTGAAGGGACTTTATTATGAAAATTTAAAGGGCCAATAACTTGTAAAGAATAATCATTCATCAATCTAACCTGACATGTAATTAGGCTTAAGTAATACTGTGCTCGTGTGACCCCCCCCCCCCCCCCCCCTAGAGGCGCTCATTATTACACTCGGAGCACAAATGGGAGTTTTTTGGAGTCTATGCATCAGTTACTAGGATGGTTGTGGCTACCTTTGCTGAGCCACTACACAGATAAAACCAGATCTGTTCACCAAAGTGAAAGTTTTGTGGTGAACGGTAACAGGTTTGCTGAAGCAGTTAAAACTTATTTTTTTCTTTTCTTTTTTTTGTGAATAATCGGCGATGGTTACATGGGGTTCACATCTCTGCGTTTTTTTTTATTTATTTTTTTATGAGGGTTACAACACATGTTTAAACAAGTTGGCTTCCCGCTTTCTTGCGCTAGCATGGATTTCAAAAGACCCTTCAACATACCTTCACGTGTATTGGTGTGTGAACCCAGCTTTATTTGTCTTGACTCCCGGTAATGTTGCCTTTTGCCAGATATCTTGGTCTGCATGAAATTGTGGTGGAAAAATAGGCAATAAAAAAAAAAATAGAATTCATATACTCAATACTAGAACTGCATCCAGCTTCAAGAGTACAATTCTTTTATAAAGGTAGTTCTTTGTCTGGTTCTGCAATTGTTGAAACGTGATGGTTTTCATAGTTTACATGTTTTATGGAGATCAGCGAGTACATTGATATTGTATTTTATCCTTGGCATGCATACAATATGTACACGGTGCTCTGCTAAATTGGGCGTTTGCTTTCACCCTTATTTAGGAATGGGGACTTTGTAGAGTCAGTTTGATTCTTCTCTCCTTGCTGCTTTGACATTGCGCAGCAACAAAACAAATTCAGAGCTAAATGGGCCATACATTATACAATTCTTTTTATTTATTTTTTTTAATTGAAGGAAAGAAAATTTCTTGTTATCAACACAGGCAATGTTGATGAGGAAATCGCTCTCCCCCCCCGCGCTATTGTATTCTGACAATGGGAGGCTTCCTCCAATAATAACTATCACCTGAAGCCGCCGGCAGTGATCGAATGGGGGGGGGGGGGGGGTGACCCAGCAGGGCTGATTTTACTGATCGACTTCAGCACAACCAGTATGCCGTGACTTTGGCACAACCGGTTGTACAGTCTGTCATTCCTGTTGCTTTAGTCTCCCTTCAGCAACTGTAAATCTTAAAGCTGTCAGCAAATCAAGCCTCTAGTGGGTCTGATTTTAGGAACTGCACTGAAAATAGAGAAACTGAGCATGTGCAGAGCAAGGTGATACAGAACATTACTCGATTTTTAAACAGTATAGATGCTTATTTGTAATGTTTTACATAGCGATACCTGCAAAAGGGCTGTTACTAAGGACTATGGCTGAAACGTGTAGGATATTTTACAGCTTTGTACATTTTAATACTATTTTGGATGTCATCCTGAGTGCCTACCATCCCTTTCCTTATTCTGCAAAAGGGGCCAACCTGAAGTGATTTAGCAGTATTTCGTTTTCTGGCTAAAGTTTCCCTTTAAATTGATGGGCTTAGTTTAATTCAAATTAACTGTATATCGAAGGGACAGCTACTCTATTGATAAAAGTAGATGCAATGCAAACGTCAGCCTTTTTCTTGGGGGGGGGGGGGGGGGGGAGAAATATCTCCCAGCCCTACCACATTCCCAATACATCGTCCACAGCAAGCGGCTGCGTACTGATTATCTTGGCATTCAAGAAAACGTTGTTTGTCTGTCTGTTCTTACGCTGCCCTAGACCAAAAAGCAGGAAGATCCCATATGGGGCTTCTATGTGCATGTTGCCTGATGCACCTTTTAATAGAGCACTGAAATCATCAGTATGCAGCGTTTATTTACCGTACTTTTTTATTTTTTATTTTTTTTTGTCTGTTTTACAACACCTTGCTATGCATTGTCTGATGGTGAGCTTTAAAAAAAAAAAAAAAAAAAAACACTGACTCTGGAAGTCATACCACAAAGGGCTACATGCTAGCGTCACCTGTAGGTCTTTCTGTCACTGGTCTTTCCCAATGACTAACTTGACTCTTTGGTGTGTGTGTGTGTTGTGTTTTTATTTTTTTTTTTTTGTAACGCATTGGATGTATTACTATTTTTATAGGTATTCCATATACCCTGGAAATCTTGACTTTTTTTTTTTTTAAGTGAAAAATAAGCTACTCTATGGTCTAAATTTTTGTGTAGACATATGAAAACTGTGTGGCCGTTCCTCAGCCATCATTGACCTCTGTGGAAGATACTGACTTTTGACCCCCACAATTCAATGCTTGATCTTGTTCCAGATCAGTGATTTAGAAAGTATTGAAAGTAAAAGGGGTTTCTTTTATCTGCTGCGGAGTCCTGCACTCTTTAAAGTGGAGCGTCACTCTTAATCCTTATGCTGCTAGCATTCATAAATAGGCAAATACATTATATTTACTTATTTTCTTACGTTTCATCAGTTGCGTCCTGATTTCCAGGCCTAGGCAAACTATGTCATACATCCCCGGAGATTTATTTATTTTTTTAAGCACACCTGTCTGCATACCTGGACTAAAGGCAAGATGGATTCCAGGAAGTGAAAGGAAAGGTCTGGTGTCACCAGTGACATGCCTCCATCCCTAAAATATGCATAAAATATTTACTTCCTAATTCCAGGAAGTAAATGCTACATGAATCCTCTGCCCTTACTCAAGATGGCCACAGCCAAAAGTGCTAGGGTGTTTTTCAAAGTGATATTGTGGCAAAATAAAGCATGGCGTCCTGAATGGATGGGGCAGTTTGCTTTGAATAGTAAAAATGAATTAAATAACAACATTTTTGGTTTGTGGTGCACACATGCAGTTTAGTTCCATTTTATAGGAAAAGGTAATTCAACAAAAAATTCAATTTAAAATTTTTTTTTTTTCTGAGGTAAAAAAAGTGCATGCATTTTTCTAGGAGCCTGTAAAGTAGGGGTCTGAAACTGGCGGCCCTCCAGCTGTTGCGAAACTACAAGTCCCATGAGGCATTGCAAGGCTGACAGTTAAAAACATGACTCCTATAGGCCGAGGCATGATGGGACCTGTAAAACTGGAGGGCCGCCAGTTTCAGGCCCCTGCGTTTAAAGCATTGCACCAGTGATCAGCAGATCGCTGGTGCCATACAAGTCTCCTCCAGCTCTCTGAGTATCTAAAAGGAACAATCAAACTTTTATAATTTTTTTTTTTTTTTTTTTTTTTAAACCACTTGCCGACCGCCGCACGACGATATACGTCGGCAGAATGGCACGGGCAGGCATATGGGCGTATATATAAGTCCCTGCCTTCCCGCGGGTGGGGGGCCCGATCGGGCCCCCCCGGTGCCTGCGGCAGTCGGCATTCGTTCAGGAGCGATCCGGGATGAGGGGGCGGCCATTCATTCATGGCCACCACCTCGCGATCGCTCCCGACGAATAGAAATGCTCCGTGACATCACTTCCACTCCTCACAGGAGAGGAAGTGATGTGATCTCTCCTCCGTGTCGGTATTTTTCGTTCCGTCACCGAGGAGAGAGGATCGGTGAGTTGCACCAACACACCACACGTACAGTAGAACATGCCAGGCACACTCACACCCCCCCCTTTACCCCCTGATCACCCCCCAATTACCCCTGCCCCCCCAGTCACAGTGACACCAATTGCATATTTTTTTTTTTTTTTTGCATTGGTGTCATTTGTGACTGTAATAACTGTTAGGGCAGTTAGGGTTAGCCCCCTTTAGTTCTAATGTGCCCCCCTAACCCCCCCAATAAAGGTTTAACCCCGTGATCACCCCCCGTCGCCAGTGTCACTAAGGCTGGGTTCACATTGCAGCAGTTTATGAGAACGAATGTGATTCGCACTGCAGTGCAAATCACATCCGATCTCTGTGCGATTCGAGTTCAGCCATACAGATAGTATGGCTGAATTCGCGCCGCAAATTCGCACGGGACCCTTTTTTTGGTCCGCAGCAGAATCGGATCGCATGGGTGTTCACACCATGCGATCCGAGTTTGCAGATCGCACTGCGATATGCGAACTGATCTGGGGGTGTCATTAACATTTCACTGACACTCCCAGCAGTTCGCATAGGGCAGTGTGAACTGCCGCCGGGAGGCATGCGATGCGGGAACCCGCCGCGGATTCGTGGCGTTCCCGCATCGCTCCAGTGTGAACCCAGCCTAATAAGCGATAATTTTTCTGATCGCTGGATTAGTGTCACAGGTGACGCTAGTTAGGCAGGTAGGTATTTAGGTTCTCCGCAGCTTTTTATAGCACCAGGGACCCCCATATACTACTGCATAAAGCCCCCTGATTGCCCCCTAGTTAACCCTTTCACCAGTGATCACCATATAACGGTTACAGGTGACGCTGGTTGGTTAGTTTTTTTATAGTTTCAGGGCACCCGCCATTTATTACCTAGTCTCACTAGTGTACCCCTAAATTTAGGGGTGTCTACTTTCCAAAATGGGGTCATTTGGGGGGCGTTTTTTGGCATTTTATGGCCTTCAAAACTGTAACGCCCTTAGAAAGCCTGAAGGCGGTGCTTGGTTTTCGGGGCCCCGTACGCGGCTAGGCTCCCAAAAAGTCCCACATATGTGGTATCCCCGTACTCAGGAGAAGCAGCAGAATTTATTTTGGGGTGTCATTTCACATATGCCCATAGCATGTGTGAGCAATATATCATTTAGTGACAACTTTGTGAAAAAAATAAATAAAAAAAAAAAAAGTTTGTAATTTTCCCGCAACTTGTGGCAAAATATAAAATATTCCATGGACTCAACATGCCTCTCAGCAAATGGCTTGGGGTGTCTACTTTCCAAAATGGGGTCATTTGGGGGGGTTTGTACTGCCCTGGCAGTCGTAAACTAAAAGCTGCGTAAATTCCAGAAAACGTACCTTAGTTTGTAGATGTGACAACTTTTGCGCAAACCAATAAATATACAGTTATTGACTTTTTTTTTACCAAAGACATATGGCTGAATACATTTTGGCCTAAATGTATGACTAAAATTGAGTTTATTGGATTTTTCTAATAACAAAAAGTAGAAAATATCATTTTTTTTCAAAATTTGCGGTCTTTTTCCATTTATATCGCAAAAAATAAAAATCGCAGAGGCAATCAAATACCATCAAAAGAAAGCTCTATTTGTGGGAAGAAAAGGACGCACATTTTGTTTGGGTACAACATTGCATGACCGCGCAATTACCAGTTAAAGCAGCGCAGTGCCAAATTGTAAAAAGACCTCTGGTCATTTACCAGCAAAATGGTCCGGTCTGAAGGTGGTTAAAGTGCATTTTACAACCGATTGCAAGGCTGGCTATTGCTGAAGCGCTCCCTCTCCCCGGGCGACTTAACCACCTGACAAGTCACGTACCATTCTAATAGGAATGACTCTACTTTGGGTTGACTTCTATACAGAAGTCATTTTGCAAGTCGGGCTGATGATCTCTCTAAAATATTGGCCTTCTAAAGTTGATATGCCTGTTTTACGCTGCCTGCTGTGTGGCAAGTTGGATGAAATCTCCCTTACTATTTAAAAAGTCTCCACCATTTAAAACTTTTATCTCTTTGATTCAGTTAGCATAAGCTTCTGAACCTCCTTTTTTTTTTTTTTTTTTTTTTTTTTTTTTTTTTTTGGAACATCTGTGAACGTCATTCAACTATTAACGTTCTCAAAGCTGCATAACTGTTTCAGGAGTTTATTGGAACTGTTTGTGTGTGAAGCAGTTTTCTGATCCAGACGAGATATTCCTGCACACTGCAGACTTCCTAGTGGGAAAAAATAGTAATGGCATTTATTTATTTTTAAATCTTAAAACTAGTTTAGCAGATTACCAGTCTTGGCTGTGGTGGCTGCCTGGTGATCCAAGTCTTATTTCTCAACTTTTAATAGACCCAGCAAAAGGGCCAGTTTGAGAGTTGAGACAAACTGGGTGCTTACAATGGTCAGGGATATATATATATATATATATATATATATATATATATATATATATATATATATATATATATATATATATATATATATATATATATATATATATATATATATATATATATATAATATATATTCTCCCTAATAGATAAGGGGGAAAAAAAATTGATGTAAGTTTTTTTTTTTTAAATGTGTGCTACCTGGAATTTAGCTTTATTTAATTAGTCAAGACCATCGAAACCACCTAGTGCATCTAGCACAACCCTTCCACAAAATTGGCATTACTGCTATTTGGGGGGGGTGTTGATTTTTCTATTGGTTTTTAAAGGGACTCATTGGTGCCCCTGATTAGCAGACCCCCAAGCTCATATCATCACAAAAAAATAACATACTTCAAACCTCATCAAAAAAGGTTAACATATAGTACATAAAAGTCAGACAATGTAGGCAGTCTCAAATTTATGCACATTTTCACTAAGAAGCAACCTCCACTGTTCCCCAAAGGGCAAAGGCCTGTCTCCACTTTTAACCCTTCAGCCCTCATTACAAAGGTCACTTTTTTTTTCCTTTTTTTTTTTTTAATAGTGCTCTGAGTACCCTGTCTTTCTGCTTCTCCGTTCCTCTATTATCAGCATAACATCTGACAAGTTCTTTGACACAGGAGATAAAAGCGGCTGGAAATTTGTGTCGGGGAGAGAACTTTGAGATAGTGGGGCAAAAAAGTATTTAGTCAGCCACCATTTGTGCAAGTTCTCCCACTTAAAGAGGGGAGAGGCCTGTAATTGTCATCATGGGTATACCTCAACTATGAGACAATGTGGAAACCAATCCAGACAATTACATTGAAGGAATTTATTTGCAAATTATGGTGGAAAATAAATATTTGGTCAATATCAAAAGTGCATCTCAATACTTTGTTATATATCCTTTGTTGGCAATGACAGAGGTCAAATGTTTTTTTCTGTAAGTCTTCACAAGGTTGTCACACACTGTTGCTGGTATGTTGGCCCATTCTCCCCCCCCCCCCCATGCAGATCTCCTCTAGAACAGGGATGTTTTGGAGCTGTCACTGGGCAACATGGACTTTTAACTCCCTCCAAAGGTTTTCTATGGGGGTTGAGATCTGGAGACTGGCTAGGCCACTCCAGGACCTTGAAATGTTCGTTGCTCGGGCGGTGTGTTTGGGATCATTGTCATGCTGAAAGACCCAGCCACGTTTCATCTTCGATGCCCTTGCTGATGGGAGGAGGTTTGCACTCAAGATCTGATACATGGCCCCATTCATTCTTTCATGTACATGGATCAGTCATCCTGTTTCTTTAGCAGAGAAACGGCCCCAAAGCATGATTTTGCCACCCCCATGCTTCACAGTAGGTATGGTTTTCTTTGGTTTCAACTCAGCATTCTCTCTCCTCCAAACACGAGTTGTGTTTCTACCAAACAGTTCTACTTTGGTTTCAGCTGACCATATGACCTTCTCCAAATCCTCTTCTGGATCATCCAAATGCTCTCTAGCAAACCTCAGATGGGCCCGGACATGTACTGGCTTAAGCAGGGGGACACGCCTGGCACTGCAGGATCTGAGTCCCTGGCGGCATAGTGTGCTACTGATGGTAGCCTTTGTTATGTTGGTCCCAGCTCTCTGCAGGTCATTCACTAGGTCCCCCCCCCCCCCCCGTGTGGTTCTGGGATTTTTGCGCACTGTTATTGTGATCATTTTGACCCCACGGGGTGAGATCTTGTGTGGAGCCCCAGATCGAGGGAGATTATCAGTGGTCTTGTATGTCTTCCATTTTCTAATTGTTGCTCCCACAGTTGATTTCTTCACACCAAGCTGCTTGCCCGTTGCAGATTCAGTCTTCCCATGCTGGTGCAGATCTACAATTTTTTTGTTTCTGGTGTCCTTCTACAGCTTTGGTCTTCACCACTGTTTGAGGTTGTGGATAGGTGTCTTTTTTATACTGATGACAAGTTCAAACAGGTGCCATTAATACAGGTAATGAGTAGCGAACTGAGGGGCCTCTTAAAGAAGAAGGTACAGGTCAGAGACAGAAATCTTGCTTGTTTGTAGGTGACCAAATTCTTTCCACCATAATTTGCAAATAAATACTTTCAAAAATCAGACTGTCTGGATTTGTTTTACATTTTCTCTCATAGTTGAGTTATACCTATGACAATTACTGGCCTCTCTCATCTTTAAGTGGGATGACTTGCACAACTCAGTGGTGGCTGACTAAATACTTTTTTGCCCCACTGTAAGCAGAGAGCTTGTCTATTCACACTGCAGCTCTGCAAGTTTCTACTTCCTCTGCCTATGAGGGGGGGGGGGGGGGGGGGTGTGCCTTTCCTCCAATCAGCTTTCACACAGTGATTGCCCAGACTCCACACCCAGTGCTGAATGAACAAGAAAGATTTGTAACTGGATCTGCACTTTCTAAAGAATGTAGAAAGGGGAAGACAGCAGATATACAAAAAACGTATAAGTGAAGATGTTTCATCTGTGTATCATCAGAGGCTATTCACTTCACTGGGTATATGTGGGGGTTTACATCCACTTTAAAGCGGACCTTCAGTCATTTTTCATCTTTCTATCTATTAAAACTTCTGCCCTGTACATTCGTTGAATGAAATAATTCTATTTCCAAATTTTCCCATCACTGTGGTTGAAAACGAACGTCAATTTGGCCCACTTTTTTTATTTTTTTATTTTTTTTTTATTTTTATTTTTTAAGGTTATTGACTAATCGATCAAAACAATAATCGCCCAACTAATCGATTATGAAAATAATCGTTAGTTGCAGCCCTAATATATATATATATATATATATATATATATATATATATATATATATATATATATATATATATATATATATATATATATATATATATATATATATATATATATATATATATATATATATTTTTTTTTTTTTTTTTTTTTTTTTGTCAGATTTGCACCTGAAACACTGAATGTAAACCGTGGCACCAAAACCAGGCCTGCGGTATATGTGAACCCAGCCTAAACTCAGTGTGCAGTGTTCATAGTAAGGGTCCATAGTAGTGGTGGAGGTTTCTTCCCCTGCATCTGCTTATAGTGCAAGAGTGGAATTTTGCACATTTTGGGACTCTTTGTATGCTTTTTTTTATTTTATTTATTTATTTATTTATTTATTTATTTTTTTTATATACTAAATTTTCTTTGTGGTGATATATTGGCTTTATTTTTTTTTTTTTTTTTTTTTTTTTTTTCAGTGCAGCACGTTATCTAAATATCACTATTTTAATATGCATTAACACACATCAAAGTATGAGTTTATTTTGCTGTAGTCCACCAACTACTTTCCACTTTTTTATTATGTCACACTTCACGCTTCTGGGAATACCATTCAGGTTTTCTGTGAACGCTTGCAGTGATTCTATGGGACTCGTCTCCCCTTTCACAGCTGGAGGAACTTGCGATGAGGGGGTTGGGGTAAAGTACCACTGACATCTTCCTGGCAGTACCAACCTCCTGGAGTGGTATTTTGTTGCGTCATTCTGCTTGAAGTCCCATGTGAGTGATGTAAACGCAGTAGCCGTCGGATTGGATAGGACGCTACGACCCAAGGAGAAGGGCGGCTGCAGGTCGTGGCCCAGCGGTGAACATCTCATTTTAGTATTTGAATGCTTACTGTTAAAGTATTGACAAAATACGCTTTGATTTATTCCTTTTCTGATACTGCAAGTCAGCAAACAGCCTACATGGAAAGGTCTGTTTTACTTTGGGGCAGCATGCTTTCCATCAAAACCCATCTTCGAACACCTTCTTTGATGTTAGAAAATATTGCTGGACATAAAGAAAAGTTGCTTCTGGCTGTTTCATTTCACCATATAAAAGCAGAAGTAAACCTAAAATCTTTTAGTGTAACTTCATTGATGCAAACGTAGAAAAAAATTGTGAAATACATAAATTGGTATTTCCTTTAACAGAGCAGTCCTAATTTCTTAAAGCGGTATCTTTATTTTATTTGTTGCACCTTTACTGATTCTTTAATGGGGTGGCTGCGTTTGTGTTTTTTATTTTTTTATATAAGGGGACAAATAGTGTAGCGCTAAGTAAGTGAGTAAAGAAAAGGGAATATTTAAGGTGTATTAGTAATGAAACCAATACTATACCACATACTAATGACAAAATATACAAAGAAATGGGTGATCAAAAGTACAAATATTGGTTCACTTGGTACACAATATGTGTATAGAACACGCAACTACTAGTGAATAATAGTGGCTATAAATGTGAGTCCCAAAGAAAACAGTGTGTGTGTGTATATATGTATATGTATATAACGATTAAGTGTCGGTCTTCCCAACAAGAGGATCAGGTAATGCACAATTCGGTTGGACCAGGAATAACAGCTTGTCTGAAGTGACTTCAAAAAGAATAAGTAAATACTCTTACCAGAGAGAGTGGACTCATCTGTCGTATGACAGTGGGTCAACTGCGCTTGTAATCCCTAGTAATGCCAATCCGGTGTTACGGGTTAATGATGGTTCTCATGGATCGCCACGTTGTCTCCAACTTGCACAGACTTCCAATATTGGATGTTGGGACATGCGTCTCCCGGATCAACAGGGTCCAGTTGTTCGCATTTGGGGTGGCACCCCAATGAGGTGAGTATTCAAAAGGGAGAAAATAAAAAAAGGCTCCAAATGGTGCAGGTCAGACGGTAACCATTGGGTTTATTTAAGAAGGGTCATAAAAGCCATGACATAAAAACAATATGTGATCACAAATTCGGATAAAACATAAAAAAGCAATGTGGGGTGCCAAATGCAAGCCCTTTTATATAATGTAACATTAAAAAGTTCCAATGGTTGTCAGGAACATGCAAAACCCTGCGGTGGCCACAAGAACCTCTAAAAGATATAGGACTCGAGTGAGGTGATTTGTTCCACCTTTTAACGGAGATCCTCTTCTGGGTGGACTGGTCCTTTTTTAGGACTTTTTTTTTGCTGAGGTTGGGTTTTAAGATCTTTTCTGGTTTTCATACATTTAAAGTGGAGTTCTGCTAAGCCAGCAGCTAAAAATACTGCAGCTGCTGACATTTAATAATCGGACACTTACCTGTCCAGGGATCCCCCCCTTCTCTCTGCAGCACCAGTATTGTGACTGGCCAGGCAATCGTCTGGGACCTGTGATGTGTCCTAGATGATTGCAGAGAGGGGAGGGAGGTGGTCTCCCCTCTGGTGCTATGGTGTGCCAGAAGGAAGTGGGAGCTGGGACCCTCAGAAAAGAGGGTTCCTGCCCCCCCCTCCCAAAAAATGATGTGGCATGTCGGTCACCTCCCTTAAAGTGGAAGTTCTGTTTTTTGGGTGGAACTCCACTTTAAATAGGAATTGGCACAATTTTCATTGACTCAATTCTATAAATTGAGCTGTGCTTCACATTTATTGGTCCTGTAATATATTCCTGGTTGCAGTGGTGGCTTGAGTGCTATTCCGAAAATGAAAATATTAAATTTTACTAATATAATTTGAACAGTGCAGTTCATTTCATTGGGTAAACATGTTCACTTCAGGTTATTTGTGTTCCTAATGCTTTTCTTCTGCTAAGGATTCATTCCCATGTACTTTTTATTAATCTGGTTCTAAGACTTGGACATTTGATCAAAAACCCACCTTTTTTGATAGAGGGCTTTGTAGGACATTTGTTATAGTGGAGTGTAAATGGGGGGGGGGGGGGGGGGGGGAATGAAACATGGAAAATATTTAACTATGGAAATCAATCCCAGATAATGCCACTTTTTAAGTATACATGACTTTTTTTTTCCACTGATTAATATCCAGAAGGGAACAGATCAGCATATAATTGTCCAGAGGGCTTTTTTTCATTTGCCTTCCGCATGCTGCCAACCCACACAGCTGCAAGAGATCCCTTACTGAGCAAATGGAAACTTGCACAGGGCTAAACATGCAGGGCCTTGGCAGGTAATATGGTGTACATAAGGTGTCTGAATTTCTACTATGTATTTTGCCGTTTGGCTGTAAACGCTCTTGGGGTTTAGGGAGGGCACACTACATATGTGGGCGGGGGGGGGGACCTATACATGAGATAATGGCATATGGGAACAGAGCACCTTGCATGGGATCCGGGCACCTCCTCCAATTCTCCCTTCCGGTCTATCCTGGGTGATGTCACAAGCAAGCACCTGGTAAGGGAGGAGGGGCTGGCAGGGGGCAGGCCTCGACAGCTGTGCCAAAAAAGTCTCAAGAATGCCTTTCTACAATAGACCCTGAACACTCACCTTTCCAGTGATCGGCACCTTCCTGTGCATTGTAACATGGTGTATGCCAAATACTTGAGTGGAAAGAGGGACGTTTTAATACTATTTTAAAGTGGTTGTAAACCCTTACAACCAACTTTGACCTACAGGTAAGCCTATATTAACCACCTTCAGACCGGACCATTTTGCTGGTAAATGACCAGAGGTCTTTTTACAATTTGGCACTGCGCTGCTTTAACTGGTAATTGCGCGGTCATGCAATGTTGTACCCAAACAAAATTTGCGTCCTTTTCTTCCCACAAATAGAGCTTTCTTTTGATGGTATTTGATTGCCTCTGCGATTTTTTTTTTTTTTTTTTTTTTGCGATATAAACGTAAAAAGACCGCAAATTTTGAAAAAAAAATGATATTTTCTACTTTTTGTTATTAGAAAAATCCAATAAACTCAATTTTAGTCATACATTTAGGCCAAAATGTATTCAGCCACATGTCTTTGGTAAAAAAAAAGTCAATAATTGTATATTTATTGGTTTGCGCAAAAGTTGTCACATCTACAAACTAAGGTACGTTTTCTGGAATTTACGCAGCTTTTAGTTTACGACTGCCTATCTCATTTCTTGAGGTGCTAAAATGGCAGGGCAGTACAAAACCCCCCCAAATGACCCCATTTTGGAAAGTAGACACCCTAAGGAAATTGATAAGTGGCATGTTGAGCCCATTGAATATTTTATTTTTATTTTATTTTTTTGCCTCAAGCGATTGAATAATGACAAAAAAAAATATTTTTTTTTACACAAAGTTGTCACTAAATGATATATTGCTCACACATGCTATGGGCATATGTGAAATGACACCCCAAAATAAATTCTGCTGCTTCTCCTGAGTACGGGGATACTACATATGTGGGACTTTTTGGGAGCCTAGCCGCGTACGGGGCCCCGAAAACCAAGCACCGCCTTCAGGCTTTCTAAGGGCGTTACAGTTTTGAAGGCCATAAAATGCCAAGATGGCACAAACCCCCCCCCCCCCCCCCAAATGACCCCATTTTGGAAAGTAGACACCCCTAAATTTAGGGGTACACTAGTGAGACTAGGTAATAAATGGCGGGTGCCCTGAAACTATAAAAAAAATAACTAACCAACCAGCGTCACCTGTAACAGTTATATGGTGATCACTGGTGAAAGGGTTAACTAGGGGGCAATCAGGGGGCTTTATGCGGTAGTATATGGGGGTCCCTGGCGCTATAAAAAGCTGCGGCGAACCTAAATACCTACCTACCTAACTAGCGTCACCTGTGACACTAATACAGCGATCAGAAAAACTATCGCTTATTAGGCTGGGTTCACACTGGAGCGATGCGGGAACGCCATGAATCCGCGGCGGGTTCCCGCATCGCATGCCTCCCGGCGGCAGTTCACACTGCCCTATGCGAACTGCTGGGAGTGTCCGTGAAATGTTAATGACACCCCCAGATCAGTTCGCATATCGCAGTGCGATCTGCAAACTCGGATCGCATGGTGTGAACACCCATGCGATCCGATTCTGCTGCGGGCCAAAAAAAGGGTCCCATGCGAATTTGCGGCGGGTGCGACACGAATTCAGCCATACTATCTGTATGGCTGAACTCGAATCGCACAGAGATCGGATGTGATTTGCAGTGCGGTGCGAATCACATTCGTTCTCATAAACCGCTGTAATGTGAACCCAGCCCTAGTGACACTGGCGACGGGGGGTGATCACGGGGTTAAACCTTTATTGGGGGGGTTAGGGGGGCACATTAGAACTAAAGGGGGCTAACCCTAACTGCCCTAACAGTTATTACAGTCACAAATGACACCAATGCAAAAAAAAAAAAAAAGCAATTGGTGTCACTGTGACTGGGGGGGCAGGGGTAATTGGGGGGTGATCGGGGGTAAGGGGGGGTGTGAGTGTGCCTGGCATGTTCTACTGTATGTGTGGTGTGTTGGTGCAACTCACCGAACCTCTCTCCTCGGTGCCGGAACGAAAAATACCGACACGGAGGAGAGAATACATCACTTCCTCTCCTGTGTTTACATTACAGGAGAGGAAATGATGTCACGGGACATTTTCATTCGTCGGGAGCGATCGCGAGGGGGTGGCCATGAATGAATGGCCGTCCCCTCGTCCGGGATCGCTCCCGAACGAATACCGACCGCCGCAGGCACCGGGTGGGGGCCCCGATCGGGCCCCCGACCGGCGGGCAGGCAAGGACGTACATGTAAGCCCTTATGCCTGCCCGTGCCATTCTGTCGACGTACATCGTCGTGCGGCGGTCGGCAAGTGGTTAAGGCTTACCTGTAGGTCCAAGAAATATCTCCTAAACCTACACGGTTTAGGAGATATTTTCCCGAATGACAGGCATCACTGTGTACGGCGCGTACGCCTTAGACAGCGGGCGCACTGAGCGCGCCGCAGTTGGCGGCGATATGCCGCGAGTGGCGGCTCCCGTGCGCCTGCGCGGGAGTGACCTCATCGCGGCTCCGATAAATGACAGCGCCGGATCAGCGAGATTTACCAAGAAGATGGAGGCTCCGGACTACAGGGGACAGCGGTGACTTCGCTGGCTCCTGTGTCAGGTAAGTGACACATAATGGGCTAGTATGCAATGCATAGTAGTCCATTATGCTTTACCTTTGCAGGGAATCAAAGAGGAAGTAAACCCATCAGGGTTTACTTCCTCTTTAAAGCGGCCCAAAAGTTAACTGACAACCCTCACCTTTCCTTCACTGCCTGGCAGACTAATCCCTCCTGGCTGGTGCTGCAGCATTAGTAGAAGCTCACATATACTTCTAAAAGTAACCATGTACCTGCTTACAGACAAAGCTCATCTAAGTGGTAAAGTTGTTCTGTCCACCTCGTGTGCTCCTGAGGCTTGGGAGGATATCACTTGGATCTAGCTGGTTTACGAGTTTCACAGGCTATGGCTCTGAAGAAGAGGGTATTGCCCTGGAAACACGTAATACACTTTAATCCAAGTGATGTCCTCCCAAGCCCCAGGAGCGTGCAGCGCAGACAGAACAACCACTTTGGGCATTCTTACTCTTATAAATGCTTAAGTGGGATAATGTAATAGGCTGGTGCACCCTCTTTATTTGCATTTTCTAGTATATTATTGCACTGGAGTGCATCAGTGTATGGACAGCTGGCAGTTTCCAGCTGGCGGGGGGGGGGGGGGGGTGGTGTTATGCGCATCACACTTTTTTTTTTTTTTTGCCAACTTTATTTGAAGTGCACAAAGTGACTACATTTTCACCTCTGTGCTGAGTTGCAGGGTGAATGGGGCACAGAAAACGATAGTTTTTCTATGTGCCCTAGTAGTGACTGAAGTTCTTCCAGTGTGAATTGGCAAGGGCACTTACAGGGTTAGTATGTCTGTTAATTTTCTGTTTTTGAACACCGAGCATCAAGGGGTGGCTCAGGAGGAAATATTGTAAATGGACTTTGGATCCTCTTTAAAAAAGCAAATGAAAGGCTTTAACTCTGATAAATGCAGGAAGGAGGTTAATAGTGGTGAAGGAAGGGTAGACACTCTTAAAGGCAGAATTAGCAGCTGGTAACGATTTAGATATAATTATATTTTTATTTTGTGCTTCAGAGTTCATTTCTGTATGTAAACATGTCTGGTATCTGCTGTGATTTATCGTGCTCAGACTACCATAAGAGTAAAAAAGGTGAAAATGGGATGTTATCTACGAGCTGCTTCTGATATCAGTCTAGATCTACCTGCAAGACTTCAAGAGACTTGTGACGTGTTTTTTTGGCAGCCAGCAGGGACTATAAGCAGATGGTGACCCAAAGGATCCCTGTGTGTGTTCTCAATGTTGCATCGTTTCTTTCTTGGTAATTTTTTACTTGTTTGTTTTGCTTTTGTGCTTCATTATGGAAAAAACATGTTTTTGGCAAAATCATTTATACCATCAAGGGCTAATTTACAGACTTGGATTTGTATTCAAGTCAAGTTACCTGTAGATTCCAATGATGAGGCGAATAAGATACTGTGACGTGCGCTACATGTAGTTTATCTGTATCACTGAGGACATTGCATATCTCATAGTAGCTCATTGAAGCTTGTCAATGGCACAGGCTGTCCGATCAGGTCAGCCTGTCACTTTTTCAGGTGGACCTGATTGGACCCTACGTTGTCCTCTAAGGATACATGTCCACTGACACCCACTGCCATTTAAACCTATCCGCCAAAAAACAGATGGATGGTGGTCCTATTTTTTTTTTTTTTCCATCCGTCCGGCGGATCAAAGAGGAGAGCGGTGCTGAGTCCGTGTCTGCTCTGCATAGTGGAAGCAGACACGGACCTGTCCTTTGCCCGCTCAGCAGATGCCCCTCTGAGAAAGCAAATTCTGCTTACTGAGGTGCCTGCGTAAAAGGAGCCTAAGTAGTTTTGCTGGCTCAAAGCACTAAACCAGTGATGGTGAACCTTGGCACCCCAGATGTTTTGGGACTACATTTACCATGATGCTCATGCACTCTGCAGTGTAGTTGAGCATCATGGGAAATGTTCCAAAACATCTGGGGTGCCAAGGTTTACCATCACTGGACTAAACTGTGCACCCATCCTTGTGAAAAGTTTATTGCATTTGTCTGGGGGGGGGGTTTTGAAGCGGTAAAAGCTTTAAAACAACTCGCTGACCTCTCAAGCTGGAGAAGTAATTCTCTCAAGAGACTCCTAAAGTTGGATTTCGTTTGGTTTTTAAGGGTTCATTTAGACCTATTGCTGCTTTGAAGGGCAAAGAGATTCCCTTTTCAGAGTGGCACAGGTGTTCAGGATACACTGTCACCGTGTGTGTGTGTGTGTGTTTTTTTTTATTTATTTTTTTGACAGTGAAACTGGCATATTGAATGGGAATTTTTAGCCCCTATTCACTTGAATGTGGTGGTGGTACTGCCCGTCATAGGCTACAGGAGGATACTGTAACAAAGCAAAGTGCTGTGGCATGTGTACACCCCTGTCCAGCTGCCTTTTTGAAGAGGCTCAACCACTGTGGGTCCAGCGAGGCCGATCGATCGCTTGGCTCTCGGCTGCTGCCGCCACCATTCTAGGTGAGGGAATCGGGAAGCGAATCGACTTCACTTCCCGGTTCCCTACTGCGCATGCGCGAGTCGCGCAGTGCAATAGGAATTGTCCGCGCTGTCTCTGGGACCCGTGTGTGTCCCAGCAGACAGCGCGGCAGGACAGGAAGGGGCATAGACTCCCACGGGAGTCTATGCCAGGAAGTGGGTGTAAATACCTGTCTTTGACAGGTATCTCCACCCCCCCCTCACCCCTGAAAGGTGCCAATTGTGACACCGGAGGGGGGGAGGGTTCTGATCAGCGGAAGTTCCACTTTAGGGTGGAACCCCGCTTTAAGCCTAATCATCCTACAACTTACTATGGCGTTAGTTAAAGCAAAACAATACAGCAAGTTAATACAACAACGTGCTCAGAAGTCATTTTAAAAATCAGTCTTGGGGTTATTGTTTTTCTAATAGTCACACAATAAACATTTAAAACTTTTTCTAACAGATTCCATCTGACCTTTTCTGACAGTCTGTATGTGGCAGTGGCCATCAATGGCTGCAGATCATGTGCAATTATGTCACCTAGAAGCTTACTCTGGGGCTTCCATTATCTGCTCTCCCTCCTCTACTCTGAGGCTAGTAGATTTCCTTTTAGTTAGGTTTTAAAGCTGAGGTCCACCCTAAAATGGACCTTCCGCTCATCGGATTCCCCCCCCTCCGGCGCCACAATTGGCACCTTTCAGGGGGGAGGAGGGTGCAGTTACCTGGATAATCCAGGTAACTGCACCCACTTCCGGGCTAGCTCTCTGCGGAAAGGGGCGTACATTACGCCCCTTTCCGCAAGTGCCCCGCTTCCTGCTGGGAAACACACAGATCCCAGAGGCAGTGGGGACCGTCCTCATTGCGCAGCGCGGCTCGCGCATGCGCAGTAGGGAACCGGGAAATGAAGCCGAAAGGCTCCATTTCCTGATTCCCATACCCAAGATGGCGGCGGCAGCACTCGAGTGTCGATCTAGAGATCGGCTTCGGGTGCCGACATCGCGGGCGCGCTGGACAGGTAAGTGTCACTATTTTAAAAGTCAGCAGCTGCAGTATTTGTAGCTGCTGACTTAAAAAAAAAAAAAAAAAAACGCGGACTCCCGCTTTAACTTGCCTTCTTTAATGTGCATAGTCTGCACACCAGTATTGTGGCTCAGACCAAAAGTGAGGGGAAAATCCAAAATTTGAGTTGTCCACAGAGCAGAAATGGAGGGAAAATCTTCCAGTTGAAACACTTGTTCTGGTGGTAACTCTCTCACTTTGAAAAGATTGCATTCCGGTTAATCATTGTGAGTTTCTGCATATTGTGGACTGTAATATATAACCCGTCAGAGGACAAACTTTCATGTCCCTTACTACTGCTGACATCTTCATCATTTTGTCTTTTTGGGTTTCACCCATCTTTATTGGCTGACTTCAGATAATAGAATACCTGCACAGGGAGTTGTTCATCCCAACATCCATGCATGCGCTGCTCAGTGTACATTTAGAGGAAACTCTTCTGGCTGGCAGAAGAGGAGCTTTTATTCTTTTGCAAAGTATCTGTCAGCGAGGCTATAGTTCCACCTTAATCTCTGCTTGTTCATAAGTCAAAGCCTTATGTACAGCTTGTGCCTCGGATCCAAGTGACAAACGATGAAAGTATCTGCTTTTTCTTTCTGGCGCGAATGTGACTGTTGCTGCAAGTGTTCTATATTTGACTAATCTCCTCACAGAAGAGCGCACAGCAAGTCCTGGCATTGTGACACGTAGTCCGAGGACAGGCGGATGCCTTGCCACCCATCACTCTGATTTGACTTCATCCCGAAGGAGGGTCATAAAGTCCCCATCCCAACTTTGTATCATCACTTGGTAGTCTTTTTTGTACTGGGAATATTTAAATTACACCAGAATTTGCCTTCCAATGGATGACTCAGAAGATCTTCTAAATTGTAGTAAATGTTGTTGCTGCAGAGTGACTATTCACTTTACGGTATAAATATTAATGAGCATAAATGGTTATACTTTTTAGGAAATCTGTGTAAATGTGACAACAGGCTAGCATGTGGTGTCTTTTTTTTTTTTTTTTTTTTTTTTTTTTTTTTTTACGAACAGCGTTTGTATTTCTTTTGCTGTACATTCTTGAATTGTATTACAAGCGATGTGCTATGTTGCATTGGTATGATTATGCAGCTAATTGTCTTTCCAGCATAGTCTTCCCCATAGTAACATTTTTGCTTGCCTGTCTTATGATTAGGCCGTATGGGCTTTTATGTTTATAGCTGAGCAAAGGCACCGTGCCTCCACTTGTAATTTCGCTGCAAAACAAGGGTGCTTTGGGTCCAGTATTTACCATAACAACATCAGTAATGTGATATTTGTCCTCCTTCCTTTTTATTTGACCAAAAAAAAAAATATGTAACCAGAACCACAAACTTGACACTTCAGCGCTAAGAATTCACAGGGAAGCTGGTTATATATAAGGAAATTGCAACAGTATACGCCAATTTCATAATGACGAAGCCCCCCTCTGGGGAATCTTAACCTGTGCAAATGACAAGACGCAAATGCCTAGTGCATTATCCACAGTACTTTATCGTAAGGTGAAAAAATACAAGCTGTACTCAAACCAGGCTGGATATAAGGGTATAATAAATTCTGAAACCAAAAGTCTGCCATCCAACCGGATGCCAGAACCAGCTGACGTGTTTTGGGGGACTTCCTCAAAGCAGACACTGGTTACTTTCCAGCTTACCCCTCCTTTATAAAAATCTTTCACAATTGGGCCCATCTATAACTTTACCCACTAGATCGCATCATAACAAAAAATGCAAATTGTACCACATAAATCTTCCAGCCATATGTCGGGGTGCTCTGAAATAGAAATTGGTAGGGTGTGTTTTTTTTTTTTTTCTCCCCAAAATGTAAGGCCCTATTCTCGCCTGAGCGATTTTTTCTGATTGTAGCTCTAAAATGCTAACAAAGCCAAATCCCATTCATTTCAATGGCCCCTGTTCACCTCTGAACAGGAGCCAAAACAAATCCTGTAAGTAAGCCAGCAACTCCAAATCCATATAGAAAATGTATTTGTTAGATAAGAGTATACAAAAAGGCTGACCTGTTTCGGCAAACTACCTTGATCACATCTGTTAGGCTTCTTGTATACTAACAGCTCCTAATCTTGAGTTTAGGAGTTTTTGACTTTTCATTGCCAAAGCTCCTAAACTCAACTCCATAAAAGCCTGTGTCCATGTACACATAAGCTTTTAGGATTGTTTAGGAGCTGCTGAGGATAGAGGAGGTTCAACCTTCCTCTCCTGGATGGGGAAGAATTGCATTCAGGATAGGAAAGGGGGGTGTGGTTTTATTTAATTTTATTTTATTTTTTCCGTTCAAGTGTACATAAAGCAGGGGTTGACAAATTTGCTTGGAATCTAGGAGCCAGCTTAAGGCCCGGTTCACACCGCTGCGGGGGGAGATCCGGATGTGATTCGCACAGCAAATCACATCCGATCTCCGTAGCGATGCGAGTTCAGCCATACAGATAGTATGGCTAAATTCGCAGCGCTCCCGCAGCAAACTTGCACGGGACCCTTTTTTGGGTCCGCAACAGAATCGGATCGCATGGGGGTTCACACCATGCAATCCGATTCCTGTGCGAGTCGGCAGATCGCACTGCGATATGCCGACGGATCTGGGGGTGTCATTAACATAACATTGACACTCCCAGCCGTCCGCATAGGGCAGTGTGAACTGCCGGCGGGAGGTGTGCGATGCGGGTAAACGCCGCGGATTTGCGGCGTTCCCGCATCGCTATAGTGTGAACCCGGCCTAAAAAGTTAGGAGCCAGGTCCGTGGCGGCGATCCGGACCTGTCCCTGGCCTGACATGGAGACGAGTGAGGGGAAGATAGCAGCGCCATCGCCGCCCCCCCCCCCCCCCCGTCTCCAAGTCATTGCCCATAGCTCTTAGAGGGACATTTAATTTATTTTTTTCAAATGACAATTTTTTTTTCAATTGCATTTTAGTGTAAATATGAGATCCGAGGTCTCTCTGACCCCAGATCTCATATTTAAGAGGACCTGTCATGATTTTTCTATTACAAGGGATTTTTACATTCCTTGTAATAAGAATAAAAGTGACACAACATTTTTTTTTAAAAGAACAGTGAAAAAAAAAAAAGTTAAAATAAGCAGAAAAAATAATAATTTTTAAACGCGCCCTGTCCTGCCCGCATATAAAATCGGTGTTCGAACCACACATAGGAGGTAGCGTCGTGATCGGTAGAGCGAGAGCAATAATTCTAGCCCCAGACCTCCTCTGTAACTCAAAACGTGCAACCTGTAGAATTTTTTTTAAACGTCGCCTATGGAGATTTGAAAGGGTAAAAGTTTGTCGCCATTCCATGAGCGGGTGCAATTTTGAAGCGTGACATGTTGGGTATCAATTTACTCGGCGTAACATTATCTTTCACAATATAAAAAATAATTGGGCTAACTTTACTGTTGTCTTATTTTTTTTATTAACTAAATTATTTTTCCCAACAAAAGTGCGCTTGTAAGTCCGCTGCACAAATACGGTGTGACAGACAGTATTGCAACAATCACCATTTTATTCTCTAGGGTGTTAGAATAAAAAATATATATAATGTTTAGGGGGTTCTAAATAAAGGGAAGAAGAGGCAGGTAATATAAAACAGGCAGAGGAAGCTTCATTAACATTGCTGGTTTGTCATACCAACGGCGACCACAAGAGGGTGCCAGATTCCATAAGGAATCATAGGACCGCAGAAGGCCTCAAAGCCGCGGCCTAAATTTTCGGCGGAACGGCCCGACGCGATCACGCTGGGGGGGTCCACAGAGACAGGATACCCCCAGCTGTGCTGCCCCAGGCGCGAGGTTGCTATTTCTAGTCGCCAATGCGACCTGGCGCCCGGGTTTTGTCGAGACCTGACATAAAGCCTAACAAAAGTAACACGCGTCAGTTCCCCATCATTGTCATCCCTTTGTGCAGTTTTCTCCCCAGCAAACTGTCGTTGAAATAGTGAGCAGCAAAGTAGACCTTACAAAATCTCACTCCAGATCCTGTGCGACTAGCAATCAGAGACCAGAAAGAGGCTCAGAAAAGGCCCCTTCACACTGGGGCGGGAGCCACGTCGGTGGTAAAGCGGAGCTATTTTTATCGCTGTTTTAGCAGTGGTATTTGGCTGCTAGCGGGGCGGTTTTAACCCCTGCTAGCGGCCCAAAAAGCTGGCGGTATAGCCGCGCTGCCCCATTGATTGCAATGGGTAGGAGTGGTGAATACACCGCTCCTTCACTGCTCCAAAGATGTTGCTAGCAGGACTTTTTTTTCACCGTCCTGCTAGCACACTGCTGCAGTGTGAAAGCCCTCCGGCTTTCACACTGGGGTGAAGAGGGGCCTTTTTTTTCCAGGCGCTATACAGGTGCTATTTTTTGCACTGTAGCACCTGAAAACCGCCTCGGTGTGAAAGGAGCCATAGTCTCTTGCTGCATACGGTGTGTATGTATGTATATATATATATATATATATATATATATATATATATATATATATATATATATATATATATATATATATATATGTGTATGTATATATATATATATATATGTATATGTGTGTATGTATATGTGTGTGTGTGTATATATATGTATGTATGTATGTATGTATGTATATATATATATATATATATATATATATATATATATATATATATATATATATATATATATATATATATATATATATATATATATATATATATCTCTCTATCTTTTGAGCTACAGAAGTGCCTAGGCACGCTCTCATGTTGGCAGTGCTCTATTTCAGGAAGAATTCAAAGCAAAATGTACAATTTATTGTTTCAGGATACTGCTTAGTAGAGCTGCACAATGAATTGTTATCCTGATTTTGACTAAAGTGTGTCAAAATTCTTTCTATGCAAAGAATTTTCTCTGCTCTTCTGAAGCCACAGCCTTCAAAAGAAAGGAGAAAAACCGGGCAGTCTGCCAAGAATCACAACCATTCTTTTATCAGTTGAACCAAGTATAAAGATTGTAACAATTTGTCAATGGAATAGACTGTAAGTGAAAAACGTTTAACCACTTAAACACTATCAAACATATATTTTTTTTTTAGTAGACACCCTAGAGAATAAAATGGTGGTTGTTGTAATATTTTATGTCGCACTGTATTTGAGCAGCAGTTTTTCCAATGCAATTTTTTTGGAAAAAAATTTACTTTCATGAATAAAAAGTTAGCCCATTTTTATTTATAATGTGAAATATTTTACGTTGTGAGAATCGTGATCTTTTTATGCTAGGCAAAAAAATTGTGATTTTCATTTTGGCCACAATCGTGCAGCTTTACTGCTTAGGCAAAATGGATACAATTTTCTATTTTTGGAGCGTAGGTCTACATTAAGGTGTGTGTGTGTGTGTGTGTGTGTGCGCGCGTGTTTTGGCATTTTTGGTCCTTATTGGTAACGGGTACTAGCAATTACTCGTTTACTTCTTCCTCTACCCATAGATGTTGGTGGTACTAGAGCCAGGACCTGGATGTACTATGTCTAGTCCCCACAGTACACAGAACATGGAAATGCAATTATATGCTAAACACCTTTTCTCCTCTGCAGTTAGAAGTCACAAGACGGCTATACCGGTGTCCAGCCAAGCACTGGTTAAAGCTTAAAGAGCTTTCAGACTGTCTTATGAGACTGCAAGACCCCTGACCCTTTGTCTGGACAATACTGACCGGCCTTTGATCACATGCACTCTCCCAAGAAAAAAAAAAAAAAAAAAACCTTTAGAAATACACACCAAACTGAGCATGTGCAGCCTGACTCCATATACTGTTATCAGGAAATTATCAGGGGACAGTGGAAGGAGGGAGGTTCAGAGAAGCTAGGATCCAACAGCCTTTTTACACAATGCGGTAGATTAACCCCTTAGGTTCCACAGGGAGTATAACCAGCATACTCTTCTGCATATACAGACTGATTTTACTGCTATGGGTTTAGTAACACTTTAAAGCTCCATACACACTATTAGATTTTCTGCAAAAAAAAGTGTAGGTGGTTATGACCACCCTCCAATACGCGATCCGGAAATAAGTTTTGCCTATAGTTCTACTTTAGCCTTCTAGTGCTGTCTAATGTGACACCTTCTTCATGGTCTCTCTACAGGAGGGTTGTTATCTTTCTCATCTTATCACTGATTGCACGCTGGTGACTACAACCCAGTTATGTTCAAAGACGACTGTTTTGCAGTATATACAATAAATTCTCATCCTAAATGCATCAAATCGGGCCTGGGCAGGTGGCTGGAATTTGTGGCCCTACGTATATTCATAATGGGTCTTAAGAAATAATATTTTCAGTTTTGCTTTTGTACAAAATATACTATTCACAACTGCTCTTGTAAAGCGTGTTCAGATGTCGGTGTTAAACTTCCACAGCTCTTTCCGAAAAAGAGAAGCTCATAAATAGCAAGCAAAAACCTGTGAATTTTTGTTAACCCCCCCCTCCCCCCCAAAGTGTTGGTGCGACAAATTATTACCATCTTCCGCACAGCCACCAACTAGATTCTAACCTGGTGTGCTGTTGGAGGATGAAAGCTCTGACTGTGACAAAAGATCAGCCGTGTGTTGAAAGTAATAGGATGCACTGTCTAAATCATACTGACATGGCCAGTATGTGGTCAGTGTACAGCATGAGAACCACACGACACCTGAAAATCCATCCTATACAAGTCTATTCAGTCTCCAGTGATTTTTTTTTTTTTCTTTTTTTCAAATCAAAACCAGAATGCTTTTTGGGATTGGGCATTTTTGTTTTAACTCCTCTGTGGATATAACAGCGTTAAGAGATGAGAGGCCAGCGTGACCTACAATTGTAAAACTGTGATTGTTGGGAAATGAGTCCAGTTGTTTTATTTTTTTTTTTTATTTTTTTTTATTTTTTCCCTCCTTTTTTTAGCTGCTTTGTTTTGCATTTAGTACTGGTACACATCCCAATGAAGCCTTTGTGTGCCAGCTCCTTGCCCAGAGCTCTGAAACATTTGATGCTCAGTGTAAGACCTCATTCACACGGGTGAACGATAGTGTGCGTCCCCCTGCACCCCAAAGTACCTTGACCCCATGTAGGTCAGACTGACAACCCTGGCCATTGGTTGTCTCTGTCTGTGGGGTCTTATTGGAATCTTGAAGCCCCCTTTAACAAGGGGCCCCCCAGATCCTGGCCCCCCACCCTAGGTGAATGAGTATGGGGTACATTGTACCCCTACCCATTCACCAAAAAAGTGTAAAATACAACACAGCACACAGAGTGTTAAAGTAACTTTATTAAGGCAGCTCTGGCTTCTCTTCCGACTTCTTCTTCTGCTGTCTTCTCCCTCTGTCTGCCCGCTGTCTTCTCCCTCTGTTCTACTTCCAGTGCCCCCCTGCCCCAAAGTGCACCCCCCCCCCCCCCCATGTTGAGGGCATGCTCCAGGTATGGTTCAGGATAGGGGGGGAGTGATGCTTTCAAATCTAGTGACAGTTATCCCCCCCCCCCCCCCCCCAAATCCACCATGTTGGCTACATTTCAACAAAATCAAATGAAGAAATCAAAGCAAAGCTTAACCTGTTTCTGCCAGCCTTACGCATATATGTGGCTGCTGGGCAAGTGGGCTTTAACATGTGCATCCATGAGGAATGGTTTTCCATCCTGGAAAAAATGCTCTCGGCACAGTATCTGTAATGTCACAGTAAGCTGTAAGCTCCTGATTGAAACGATCGGGAAGCTTCCAATTGTGTGACTGTCCAGCAGCCATTCCATTCTTAAAAAATATAAATGTATATATATAATTTCAAAAAACCAAAGATACGATTTCAAATGCAATGGCCATTTAACTCAAAAGTTGCCTATAATACATGCACGCACATCTAATTGCACTTTGGAATTAAAGGAGATTGGAGATTGTATTCCCCCCCCTTTTTTATTTATTTTTTTTTATTTTATTTTTTTTGATTCAAGGTGGATGAACTCCTAGGAGCCCACCATTGATGTAATCTGCCATACAACCAGAGACCACAGAAGGTATATGTATGTGTATTATGAGAGAGAGAATCTTCCCCCATTAAACAAGTGATGATAAAAAACCTGATGGGGGGGGGGGGGGGGGAGGGGGCTTAGCTAGTCCCTACAGTGTTTGTGTGTGTGTGTGTGGTTTTTATTTTTTGAAAATTGAAACATTGCCCGCAGAAAAGTTTTGAGGTTTTTGAATTGAGCCGTTTTTTATTTTAAACATATTTTGGCTACCTTGTTTTTGGAACGTAGATGGAAACTGTCATCTGCTTGTTGGTAAAGGTTGTTTTAGGTCATTCACATCTTGTATTTTCATTTTAGTGGCTCTATTTCAAATCTCTATTTTTTTTTTCTTTAAGAGCTGTACAGCAAAGATGCAACTACTGATGAGCGATGGTCTCCGAAGTTACATTCTGTATTGGTTTGTCACTCCCACCTGCTGCTGGGAAATGGAGCCTTTCTTAGGACATGGCTGCGGGGCAGTGGAAATGATAAACAGGGTGGTGTATTGAGTGAACAGCTCTAACAGTCTTTTCTGTGATTTAAGCTAGTCGTTTAATGGTTATTAGAATTTTAATGATTACTTGAAGGCCATTATTGCCTTATATGGGAAGTTTGACATTATGGATTTCCTTTAATTAGGAATGTAGTCTCTATTTTAATGATCTATGTCAGGTGAAAGAAGCTCCCAGTCTTCTGATTACATGCAGTACAAATTGTGTGTTAATCTTTGTGAATATTTATTATCTGCGTTTAATGCGAGGAACCTGTATCTGCAGGAAAAAACAAAGATCTAAAACTTTTTTTTGAAGTGATGCTGGAAGAGTTTAGAAGGGCCACTCTTTGTACAGGTCTGTGTTGAGCTTTTGGTGCCAAGCAAGCTTTTTATTTCCATACATGAATGCAAAAACTGCTTGAAGGGGGTCTACTGCAAGTCAAATGTTCCGGTCAATGAAATTTAGGGCTGGGTTCACGTTTTTTGGCTGTGGATCACAGCAGGGGGTCTGGGGCATCCCCGTTCACTGTTTCAGGTCTGAATTATTGCCTTAATTCAGACCTGAAAAGCAGCTGAAAGCGCACAGGACCCTTCTGCTGTGCGTGGCTGCGCCAGAGATGTGTGAAACGACTCCATTGAGAGCCGGTCACACTCTTCTGTCGTGCAGATTGGATGAGAAGAAACCCACATCAAATCGCATAGGTGTGAACCCGCCCTGAATGCTCTCAGAGGCGTCTCAAGCTGGCTGTAAACTGACAACACAAGCCCAAAGCATGTCGACTTTGCCAAGACTTTGCCAAGACTTTGCCAAGACTTTGCCAAGACTTTGCCAAGACTTTGCCAAGACTTTGCCAAGACTTTGCCAAGACTTTGCCAAGACTTTGCCAAGACTTTGCCAAGACTTTGCCAAGACTTTGCCAAGACTTTGCCAAGACTTTGCCAAGACTTTGCCAAGACTTTGCCAAGACTTTGCCAAGACTTTGCCAAGACTTTGCCAAGACTTTGCCAAGACTTTGCCAAGACTTTGCCAAGACTTTGCCAAGACTTTGCCAAGACTTTGCCAAGACTTTGCCAAGACTTTGCCAAGACTTTGCCAAGACTTTGCCAAGACTTTGCCAAGACTTTGCCAAGACTTTGCCAAGACTTTGCCAAGACTTTGCCAAGACTTTGCCAAGACTTTGCCAAGACTTTGCCAAGACTTTGCCAAGACTTTGCCAAGACTTTGCCAAGACTTTGCCAAGACTTTGCCAAGACTTTGCCAAGACTTTGCCAAGACTTTGCCAAGACTTTGCCAAGACTTTGCCAAGACTTTGCCAAGACTTTGCCAAGACTTTGCCAAGACTTTGCCAAGACTTTGCCAAGACTTTGCCAAGACTTTGCCAAGACTTTGCGTTAGTAGCTACAAGTACTATACACAAGTTTACCCAGCCCATAAATGTTCGTGTGATCTTCAACACCTGATTTTTATTTTTATTTTTGCAGGGCTTCTAACCATCTTAACTTCTGTTTTGCATTTGGAAGCTAGCTGTTTGCTTCCTGATCTCCTGCAGCCAGCCCCCAACGGTCTATGTGCAAGATCACTTTGGGCGGCACAGTGGTGTAGTGGGTAGTACTCTCACCTATCAATATATAAGGGTCGCTGGTTCGAATCCCAACCACAACACTACCTGCTTGGAGTTTGCATGTTCTCCCTGTGCTTGCGTGGGTTTCCTCCCACACTCCAAAGACATGCTGGTAGGTTAATTGGCTTCTGTCCAAAATTGGCCCTAGTATATGATTGGGAGGTGGGGACCTTGGATTGTGGGCTACTTGAGGTTAGGGACTGATGTGAGTGTGAATTTATACCGCTTGGTTACCTTAAATAATATAATGGATGAGCATATTAAAGTGGTTGTAAACCCTCCCCCCACAACTTTGTCCCATGTAAATCAGCATAAAAACCCCTAATGAACATTGATTGTAGATATCTCCTTACTTGCTTAGTATTGTTGTAATCCTTGTTGTTCTGTAGAATGAAGTCACTGAGCATGCCCAGATCTCCCCTGATTTAAGGCGCACACTCTCTGTGCTTATCTATCTGTTATCAGGACTTCTTACAGGACAACACTGAACTCTGCTAATCACTCAGAGCTTCCTCCTACACACCATGTGACTTGACATACAGTCTAAACTTGGCCATTACTGCAGTCTTATCAACTGAAGCTGATAAGTCTGACAAAGGGAAACCTTAGATATCCGCACAAGTAAATACTATGAAATAAACAAGTAAGCTATGAAGGAGGGAAGCAGTGTTGCCATAGAAACGTTGGATTGAGAAGGAGGCTTGGTTAACAGTACAGGAAGTGTTCAATGTAAGGATGGAAATACACTCCACTGTGGACTCAGAAAACAATACTTACGATGGCGCTGCCTAACCACGGGAAACGCTTTTTTTTTTTTTTTAAAGTTTCTTTAAACCGTAAGTAATATGCGATTTGGCTGGATTACAGTGGCTATAGTCTGATAATTACTTATTATAATGGACTAAATGAAAAGCATCAGAGTGGGAGAGTTTACTTCCTCTTTAATGAGATGCAATTTACAGGGATGGGGACAATTGTAGACGCTCACTCAGGTTGATCTGGATGGACTGGTGTCTTCAACCTTACTAACTATGTAACTATCACTGACTGCAGCGAGTTGTTGTACCTGCCTAAGTGAGAAATGAGGAAGGTGGGAGCAAGTACGCCAAAGAAAATACTTTTTTCCTGAGGCAGAAAATGCAATTTTGTACCAGGGGTTGGAAATTATTCTGAATGTCATTTCTGGGCAAAGGGCCACTTTGTGTTTCACTTGGCAGAAATGTGCAGTACCTTTTTATAGGCGGTCTTGGCCCATAATTTTTTTATTTATTTTTTTTGTGCTTCAGCTCTTTATTCCTGTCCGTTTTAAAACTCATACATAGCAAATGCAGGTTCTTGTGCAGCTCATTATACAACTAGTGTATTAAAACACAGGAAATCCAATGCTAGTTTTCGTTGGCGGTGCTATAGGTGAAATTTAATGTCTAAATGGTCTCTTAAAATCTTTTCATTATGTATATCATTTTCGTTTTACTTTAGCTTTAAGATGTTTGGCTTGCTAAAAAAAAATAAAAAAAAATAATAAAATAAAACAAAAAAAAAAAAATCCAACAGTGTCTGCACACATGGTGCCAAGTCTTCTTTTAAGGCTGCATTCACACCTGAGTGTTTTTAGCTCGTACAATGCCTGAAAAACTCCCAACAAGCAAAATCCCATTCATTTCAATGGCACCTGTTCACATGTGAGTGTTTTTGCCACCTGAACCTGAAAAACGCTCTAAGCGCCAAAAATAACATGTGCTTCTTTGGGGCAGATTACAGGTGTCTTGCTGCCTTTTTACATTGGTGACCTGAACAAAATCATGGTAAAAATGTATGACGCTCAGGTGTGAATGCAGCCAAAGGTGAGAGTTTTGGGCCCTCTAAGGCTGCATTCACACCTGAGCGTTTCCAAAATCACGAGGTTTTTTCTTTTGTTTTAGAACAGCCGTGATTTTGGTCACCTATGTAAAACGCCTGTACTCTGTCCCAAAGAAGCGTGTGTGTGTGTTGTTTTTTGTGTTTTTTTTTTAATTTTTTTTTTTTTTTTTTTGAGCTTGGGTATTTTTTTATTTTATTTTTTTTTCAGGCGTTTTGCTTCAGGTAAATGCTCAGATGTGAACAAGTACCTATGACATAAATGGGATTTTGCTTGTTGGGTGTTTTTTTTCCAAGTGTTTTATGAGATGAAAATGCTCAGGTATGAATGCAGCCTAAGTAATTCAGCTGTGCAGTTTTCTATCTAGGTGCTGTGTACTGGAAGCTCCTTCTACTGGCTTCTTCCCTGGCAGTCCTGTATCTGCACTGGAAAGGACCCAGAATTGAGGCTGGAACCCATTGCCCTGTTTTGTAAGATATGGTTACGCACATGCTCTTAAAGCAGCATTAAACCCAAAATCAAATATGTAATATTTAAATTTAGTAGTCCACAGGGGTTACTGGGAACAACACTAACTGTTAACAGTAAGGACAGACAGAACACAAGGAGTTAACACTAAAGCTAGGCAAAGACTGTTTGAATCTTGGCTGGTTCAGCAGGAACATCCGCCAATATATTCTAAGTATGTACAGATTTTACATGCGATTATTGCTAGTGGCTGTAATGCCACATGGGTTATACACCTACTGGTATTTGAAGGGTTAATTTTCCTGCCTTAGCTGAATGCACATCCTCAGAACCTCCTTATGGTGCTGTAGCTGGCCTGTCCCCTGTTGCATCATCCACGTTACTTTTGGCCAGGGAAGTAGCCCACCATAGGGATGGCCTAATATGAATGTGGGGTGGTGGGGTTGGCAGCAAGCATGGCCATGTACACTGGTGCTGCAGATATGGTGCCTGTATATTGTAGCCATCAGAAACATTCAGTATTCGTAAATCAATAGTCCAAAGTGCATTTTAACCGCTTCAGCCCCGGACCATTTGGCTGGCAAAAGATCAGAGCACTTTTTTGCGATTCGGCACTGCGTCACTTTAACTGACAACTTGCACGGTCATGTGACGTGTCTCGCAAACAAAATTGACATCCCCCCCCACAAATAGAGATTTATTTTGGTGGTATTTGATCACCTATGCAGTTATTTTTTGCGCTATCAAGAGAGTGACAATTTTGAAAAAAGGCATTTTTTGCTATAATAAATATCCCCAAAAAATATATTAAAAAAAAAATAAAAATTTCCTCAGTTTAGGCCAATACGTATTGTTCTACATGGTTTTTGATGTAAAAAAAATAAATAAATAAAAATCTCTAAGTGTATATTAGTTTGCACAAAAGTTATAGCATCTACAAAATAGAGTTTTTTTTATGGCTTTTTTTATAACTTTTTTTTTTTTTTTTTTTTTTTATTATTTACTAGTAATGGCAGCGATCATCATTAATACAGAGATCAGTGCAATAAAAAATGTCACTGGCATTGAAGGGGTTAACACTAGGGGGCAGTGAAGGGGTTAATGTGTTCTAACTGAAGAGGGATGGGGAATGTGGACAGATCGCTGTTCATACTCTTTATGAACAGACGATCTGTCAGTTTTCCGTTTGCCCCAAGCGATCGCGTGAGCCCAGCAGTGTTTGAGACTGCCAGGCAGAGAATGCGCCTCTGGCGGGGCGCATGCGCCCCCTAGTGGTCACAGGGCGAAGCGACATTGCACAATGTCTCCCCAGCCGTGCCAACTGCGGTGGCTGGTCAGCATGTGGTTAAATAGAGCCAATCAGCAGTGTGGATTTGGAAGAATATGAATCTGTACCTTTTTTTTTTGAACCTGTAATGGTACAGCCTTGCTTCCCTGGAATTAGGTGAGTGCTGGGATTTAGTTGTAATGCATCTCCCTGTCAAAACAGAAATGTCATCTCATTGTCGGGGTGTAAGGCCCCGATGGATGCTGGCCTGTCTCCTGCCTGAGCTCGGGACTGATAATTCTCTAGGCTGCCGGGGGAGCGGAAAACTGTCAATTAGCAAAACCTTTCATGTAATCTTGACAGTACCTTTTTTGTTATAGTATATGACAAGATTTTTGTGAGTCTATCTGTGCTGAGCTCCACCAGGAGATGCAACAGCTTGACACGGCTCTGATGGAAGAAAAAAAAAACGAATTAAAGATCAGAAGACAAAGTATTTTGAGCAATGTACCTTTTTTTTTTTTTTTTTTTTTTTAATTTATTTTTGTGGAGAATTCAGATATTACAAAAACCCTGATTGGAGACTGTTATCTGGACAGTCAGAACGGGAAGTGAAGGGAAATTTCCCTTTTCCTAAACTGGGACAATGGCAGCACATTTTTTGTAGCAGCGTGGCCAAGGTTTAGAACTTTGGTCGTGTTTTATGGCTGCCTCCCTTGGGGAGTTTCTCATTTTCTGTCCCAATGACCATGATTGCAGACTGGAGAGTTCTCTGATGGAGATAATACAATAAATCTTTTTTTTCGGTAAAGAGTTGAAACCCTGGCAGTTTTGTTTTACGCCAATTTCTGGCTCCGTTTTTAATTAGATAATGGTTTACCAAACCATAAAATCTTCAGGCGCAAACACCAATAAAAGTTGACTGGTTGCCATGCTAAGCTGGCTGTATACAGTAATGAACACGTCACCATTTTTTTAGATAAACCTAGTTCTAAAGGTGCTATTGACATGAATTTAAACCACATGTCAGTAACAACCCACACAATCTATACATACAAAGAAAGCAATACAAATAACGTTTTATGTGTAATAATATGCAATGACAGGGAAAAAGTATTGAACACGCAAATTGAACTTTTATTTAATGCTTTGTACGAAATCCTTGCTAATGACAGCTTCAAGACTCCGTCTGTATGAAGAAACAAGTCACAGGCATTGCTCAGATGTGATTTTTGGCCCATTCGTCCACACAAGTCTTCAAATCCTTGAAGGTTCTGTGGGCCTCTTCTATGAATTCTAATCTTTCCATAGATTTTCTATTGGATACTAGTCAGGTGATTGGCTGGGTCACAAGACTGCTACATAGTAAAACCTTGGATTACGAGGATAATTTGTTTCAGAAACATGCTTGTAATCCAAAGCACTTGTATATCAATGTGAATTTCCCCATAAGAAATAATGGAAACTCAGATGATTTGCTCCACAATTATTTATTCATAGGTCTTTCAGTTTAGAGCCCATATAAAAAGATTACACAATCGCATTGCTATAACCATAAAATGTCCATCCACAAATGGCAGCCTCCACAAGGGAATTGGAAGCAAAATCCAGCAGGGGCTACAGAGTATAAAAGAGGAGAGGCGCCTCCAAGTGTAACAATATGGTTGCATTTAATCGGGCAGTGGTGTAGTGGGTAGCACTCTCGCCTAGCAGTAAAAAGGGTCGCTGGTTCAAATCCCGACCACGACACTACCTGCTTGGAGTTTGCATGTTCTCCCTGTGCCTGCCTGGGTTTCCTCCGGGTACTCCGGTTTCCTCCCACAATCCAAAGACATGCTGGTAGGTCAATTGGCTTCTGTCCAAATTAGTATATGAATGGGGACCTTAGATTGTGGGCTCCTTGAGGGTAGGGACTGATGTGAGTGTGCAATGTACAGGCATAGGAAACTCACTTGGGTTGAACAGGATGGACTGGCGTCTTAATTTAACCTTGCTAACTATGTAATGAAGGTACAACATTTAACAACTCACATGGTTGATTAAAACATCTAAGTATGCAGGCATCTGGGGTAAAGATGTCCACATATTATTCTCCGCACCGCCGGCTCTACTGCTGTCAGTCTGCAATTGTGACTGGGAAGACTACCCTGAAAGCGAGGCTTCAAGTGCTTGTGGAGCGCAGCTTGGAAGGGATGACGTTGATGGTGGTGTGGAGGATGGTCTATGTGGACAGCTTTACCTTGGATGTGCCTGTTTTAACCATTAACAATGTCAGTTGCTAAATGTTGTACCTTCATTAAATGTAACCATATTGCTACACTTGGCCCTTGTACACACGGTCGGACAAAGTTGTCGGAAAATCCCATCCTTCAGAATGTGATGTTGTTTCGTTACGACAGGACTACGTTCAGGCTAGTAGCCCATAGCTTTGGCCTAGGAATTTGACCTGAGCATGCCTGGCACTTTGTCCGATCGGAATTCTCTACAAACGATCGGATCATGTTGTTGGGAAAACTTTATAGCCCGGCTCTAAAACTTTGTCGGTCGGATATTCCGATGGAGCCCACACACGGTCGGATTATCTGACAACACGGTCCGATCGGACATTTTCCGTCGTAATATCCGACCGTGTGTGTACAAGGGCTTAGATGTGCCTCTCTTTTATACTCAGTTGCTATGTGAGGCAACTTGTATATCAAGATTTGTGTGTGTGTGGTGTGTTTTTTTAAATATGTTGTGTTTTCTTGCAAATGCTCTCAAAGTCTTTACTGTATACTGCTAAAGAGAAAAGGTATTTAGCAGTTCATATTTACTAAAATAATTGCATTTCCATTTTCTGTGGGAGACAAGATATAGTGAATACAGGGTCCTGGGTTTATTAACGCTTAAAGGAGCTACCCTTTATTTTGGTTCTAGGTTCCAAGGTGGCACAGGGATGGGGTATGAAGGAAAAAAACCCTGGCAGCAATAGAAACCTCACCAATGTTCTATTTTTTTTGTTTACCCAAAACAAAGTGAGGATTTTCTTTAAAATGTTTCTTCAATGAATGCTAAAGCAGTCTCTAAATGTTTTCTTTTTCTTTATCTGACTGAGCTTGGCTTTGACATCCACCGATGATGTGATATGCACCTAGGGTGATTGTAGCCCTAAGAGTGGAAGTGGAGATGTTCTTCTGCATTGTACATAATGAGCATGAAAATGCTCGTAGGTGAGGAGTTTCATGTGTCATCCCTTCAGGTTTTTCACGGTAGGATTTTAATGAAAGTGTATTGGTATTCTGCTGCTCACCAGCAAAGATCCCGAATCTCCGCTGTGCAAATAAAAACATTTTCACAGCTTTTTTGTATCCCATAAGTGTGAATGTAGACACTCCTCTCCATGCAGGGCTGGTTTAAATTGGAATCCAGCTGCTCCTGTCTGACATTGTTTCCTATGCAGCACTTTTCACGATGGGCACTTATTTTTGTGCTTTGCAGGATGTCAATTTTGCCAACATATTTCATACGGCTTGCCACTGTTTTATCCAAACACATGATCATTTGGGATATAGTCAGAATGTTTACCGTGTTTTTACACATCCCACTTGATGACTTAACTACGTGATCACAAAAGCTTCAATAAAACTGAACAATGCCATTTATAAAGCTGTGCGTTTGACAACCTCCATCACTACTGGGAATGGAGCTTAAATCTTTCCCATTATTTCTTCTCTCCTGAAAAGTATTAGCAATATGCTCAGGGGATGTGCATTCGATTGTTCTTGATGATCTCGAGACACCAATATCTGTGCTTCAGCTAAGGCCAAGCAAACTCATATAAGAGGCAATATAATGTTTTATGACTGCTTTTTCACGTGTTTAAGGATTAGGTGGGGGATGGGGATGTTTAAGGGGCACTTCAATGTATATCAGAGAAAAAGCTGCAATGGGCAGATCTATACATGTTTTATGGCTGAAAAGAGTTGGTAATATTCCAACACCATTGGGTACATCTTTCCATCTTGTCTGTCACCGAATACTCTGGAGGCAGTCTAGGCTGAGGGAAGGGCATGCTTGACTGTCATTCTATAAAGGTTTTTTCTTTGTACCCATCATCTTACACTGTCACTAAACCTACATTCTAAAAAAAAAAAAAAAAAAATGCTGTATTACATGCTGTTCATACTCATTCAGTCCCTGAGATTTGTTTTCTGTATTCTGCATATACCTGGTTGATCCTGCTGCTCTCTAGCTCCACCTTCCGTTCATGTCCCCAATTCAGCTAGGGATTTTGTAGCTGCGGTGGCACCTCTGCGCATGCTCAGTTTTCAGTGAGTTTCTATGCTGAGCATTTCCTCGTCACATCTGAGCAGCCCATGTGACTATAGAGTAACATATGTGGGTGTATACACAATGACGGCTCACCCCCTCCCTCCTCCTTCATGCCCACTAACCAGCCAAACGCAATAGGGGCGGGATATTACATGTAGATTAATAGTGACTTCTTCACCTTCCTCTTATACTAAGACACAGACTGGTGGGGCATGACACAGCCTGTGACTGGTGCAAATCCACCCACACCATGTTGCAAAAAAAATTTTGATTTTAATAAATGTCTATCTCTATCTCTATATCTAATCTCTATCTGCGCCAACAGTTTACTCAGCGCTTTACAATGTATAGGGGGGACAACACAATTGCAGTACAATACAAAAGGTACAGGAGGGCCCTGCTCGTAGAGCTTACATTCTAAAGGGAGGGGGTGGTGGTACAAAAGGTAATGGCTGCAGAGAATGATTTGATGAGGGTGGCTCGGGGATAGTTAGGTGGGTGTGTGATCTAAATCGAGAGAGAGATGTGTGTGTATGTATGTATGTATGTATGTGTGTGTGTATATGTATGTATGTATGTCACATATGTATGACAATTAAACTTTTTTAATAATTCTTATGCTAGCGCAAAGGCGTATTTTTATTTTTTTTATTTTCTTGTGACCAGCAGCAGAGGACAAGAAGCTACTTCTGCTTAGATTTCCTTGCAGACAGGCTGGGTAAAGAGCTGAGTTACGTGACAACTGTATATTGATTTTTAAAAAGGTGGTGGGGGGGGTTAATAATAATTTGTGCCATCATCCACATACAGAAATAAAAGGGTCAATGTAAATTAAACAGTGTGTGTGCTTGGTATCATTTTAAGGCTTCGTTCACACTTCTGCGACCTGAAAGTCGGGCAACTTTGCCAGGACTTTGAAACAACTTCAGGAAATGCCTGGGTAATGTCAGATCCAAATCTCATCAATTGAGAAGAGGATCTGGCTTGGAGGTGACTTCCATTTTTAAAGTATTTGAACACAACTCAGAAGTCGCCTTGTAGTAGTACAGCAACCTTTTTCTAAAGTCGGAGTGACTTCAGTAGTTTTAATTAAGAAGGCTCTCATTGACTAACATGGGATTTCACATGTCGTGCAACTTTGAGTCTGAAGTCTGATCCCAAGTCACGGCAGTGTGAGCCGAGCCTTAGTCTCTGTCGCTATCAATTTGTCAGCCTTACACACCAGGTATAATGGGGATGTTCAGGAGTCTGCCACGAAACGCATGCTTACAATGCAGTGATCACCAGTTCTATCACAAAAAAGCATGCCAGAAGTTAATAAAGAAGATCTATAGATACAACATACACTTAAATTTTTTTTTAAAATCACCATTGTAACAATACCTACAGTAGTTATGCTTGACAATTCATAAGCTTACTTGAACAAACTCCTTCCATGTTGTGAGTGCTGCCTGTCTGCTTGCCATCTCTTTACACAACTTCCTGGATTCCCTGCATTCTTTTAGATTGTCTTTTTTGCTGTTTAATTTCAATTTCTAAGGACTACATATCCCATGGTACCTTGCTGCTTATAAACAGCGTGTCCTGTGCTGACTCCACATGCCGAAACTCCTCCTATCAGCACCTCTGTAATTCAGAAGGCAGGCTCTGAAAACTATGACACAGCAGTGCCTACTCGCAGGACACGGTGAATGTCAGAGATGGCAACCCATTGGATCAAAAACGTACAAAACTATTTTAATTTGCATGTTTGAGTATTCTTGTTGAACTTAAAAGCACTAGACTGGTGCAACTGGTTGCTAGGATGTGGACATGTATAGCACACAGTCTAGGCTTCTCTCCTGCTATAGGTGGGTGGGTGGGTAGTGTTAAATGTATTAGCAGGTTTAATTACATTAAAAAACTGAAGCCAAACTCCAGCTCACACTTTATAAGTGGTTACAGCAAAACAATGTCCCTTTCTGGCTCTGGGGGACAGATGCATTCACCTAAGTAAGCATGATTGGGGGAAATAAAAATACCCATACTGCTCTCTTAAAGTGGTTGTAAACCCTTACAACACACTTTGACCTACAGGTAAGCCTTGATTAAGGCTTACCTGTAGGTCCAAGAAATATCTCCTAAACCTACACGGTTTAGGAGATATTTGCCGAAAGACGGGCACTGAGCGCGCCGCGGTCAACGGCGATATGCTGCGAGCGGCGGCTCCCGTGCGAATGCGCGGGAGTGACGTCATCGCGGCTTCGCCGAATGACAGCGGCGGAGCGGTGAGACCCACTGAGAAGATGGATGCGCCGGACTACAGGGGACAGCGGTGACTTCGCTGGCTCCTGTGTCATGTAAGTGACACATAATGGACTACTATGCGATGCATAGTAGTCCATTATGCTTTACCTTTGCAGGGAATGAAAGAGGAAGTAAACCCATTAGGTTTTACTTTCTCTTTAAAGCCTTGATCCCATTTTTATTTAGCTGCGGTTTATGTCGTCTGATTTTTTCCACTCTTCTGTATTGTGGTTTTTGTGCTTTTAAAATTGAAACTTAAGGCAAACTGCAAAAAACATATTAGACATGCATGCGTCTGTTCACCTAGCAGACAATTTGTAATTCCTTTATCACCTGCACATAACGGGGAATTGGCATAGTTGCCTTTTGTAAAAGGAGCAGGGAGGAGACCAAGGAAGCAGTAGTAGGCACCTTTCACACTGTCACTTTTGACGGCAGACCTGAACGGGCGCTCCACGCTAATCTATGGAGTGACAGATGTTAGCGGTGACATGTGCCCCAGTCCGATCCGCCAAAAGCAGATGGATGGCCCTACGTTCGGATCCATCGCTGGCTGATCGGATTGGGTAAGATCTGATGAAAATGGACATGCTGTCCGTTTATTTTTATTCTTCCCCCCCCCCCCCCCATCCAGTCTCTCCATAGAAACTAGCGGTGCTCGACAAGCCTCAGAGAGGGACCTGTCATCCACTGGCTCAGCGGAGATCAACGGAGAGATCTCCCGCTGAGCTGGTGGACTCCGTGGAAGCGGATCCGCCTCGTATGAATGAGGATGTAGAAAACCTGTAGCGGAGTGAAGGTCCTGATTGATAGTGTGCTGTGTTTCACAAGACTGACTGGACAAAATTGCAAATCTGCAGTTGGAGAAAGGAAGGGGTGTATGTCACTACTTTAAAAAATTTTTTTTACATTTTTCCTTCCATGAAGCTGTTTATTTAGCAAATTTTAGTAGAACTTACGAAACAGAGGTCATCAGATCATAGCATGTGATGACACTATAATCGGCTATGCAGAGCACCAATAGCAGAAGTAACCAAAGAGGTAAAGTGGTGTCGTGTGTGTGTGTGTGTGTGTGTGTGTGTGTGTGTGTGTGTGTGTGTATATGTATAATATATTTATATTATTCTCTATTAATAATCTAGTCAGATGCTGGAGATCCCCATATAAAGGAGTAGTACTACATGTACGGGCAAACAAGCCAAGAAATTACGGACCCTAGCCAACAAAACGATACACGCACACCAAACGCTCACACATTTCTCTCTCCCGAAAAGACGTTTAGTTTGTAGATCCTCCTCTTGCTTTTTTTCTTTTTTTGAATGTCCACTCTTTAACTGTAATAATTATGCAGCCCAAGACTAGGACTGCACTGGCAGATGTACATTTAGCCAAAACTTTAAACCTTAAGCTTTGCATAGAGTGAGGAACGTTTAGAACCCTTTTGTTGGCTTTTTACATTTCTCCAGGGCACCATCAAAGATATTTCACCTGCTCTGCTGAGAGGTTTCCAATAGGGAATGGCTACAACGCATCAGCTTTGTATTGCTTTGTCCAAGTTGCAGATTTTCCCTTCCGGTGAAATCATTGTCTGCAGAACAGGTAGCAAGCGGAGCTCTATGTAGGGGAGAAATACAAAAGTCCCCCCCCCCCCCTTACAGACAGGATGCATGGATCTATAACTGAACCCAGCCAGTAATACAGGAATTTTATTAAAAAGGGCTCTTGGAGAGTTATATATCACTATTGGGAAGTCTATATTTCTATACTTGTACAATGGGACATGCAGACATAAAGGGAAACCTTTCTGATGGGACTACAGAGAGTAGTGAACTCAGGTTCTCACCATTCCTCACTGTGTTCAAAACGTTCAAAAAAAGCTTTGGCTAGAGGTGGGCTTTAAAGATTATATTCCACTTCCCCCATTCAGAGAAAAATTACCAAATCTCCTTCTACTCAAACTCTTATATTGGTCTTTTCGTGCTTTAACCTGCCATGAGGTTGCTTAAGCTTTTCCAGATATGGGGAACGTGTATTAGTAGCCTATTGCCAGTCCCTGACACTTCATGACAAATTCATCAACCAAAGCTAAAGAGGAGCCGCACTTGTTTCTTAAAAAAAAAAGCGTGCAGCTACAAATACTATAGCTGTCTTTTGATAGACACCTGTCCAGGGATCCAGCACTCTCCTCACCTTGGCCAGTTTGCTGGTCTTTGAATCCCCAGTGCCCGCCATCTTGGATATGGGAAGCCAGGTCCACAGCCGGCTTCCATTTGCGCATGTGAGAGACTCACTGTGCTTTGTGAGAGATTCTGCAGTGTCCTAGGAGATGTGACGGGTCCCAGGAGGTTTTGGGTGGGGAAGGGGGTCTAAACTTTCAGTCTTCTTGCCTAGATGATCAAGGAGGAAGTGGGCGCCTGACCAGAAACGGGTGAAACTCTGTCTAAGCTCCAACAGGAGATCCAGATTCCCAAACAAAGGGAAGAGCAGGGTGATTGCAAGGAAGGTTCTTGAGGATAAATGGGTCAAAATTCAGGCAGTAAAGGCCTGTTTACATGTATCAATACTCTGTGTTGGGGACGAGGCATTGGCGGTTCCTATATTTGAGAATGCACTGGGGGGAAATAAACTAGGACAGAGCAGCTCCAGGCACTTCTTGTTTGGACAGAACAGCCGTGTGGTAACTCCATTTGCTTCTGTGTGCAGCCAGCAATACTGCCAGTGCCAGACATGAACGGAGGCATTAAGAATTCTTGCCTGTGGCAAAAATTCTTGCATCAGCAAAGTGTTGATGCCAATAAGAGTCTGTGCCATCAACGGTTACAAATATACTTGAAATTGACAGTGCCAGCAAGTGTCATGAAGGCTGATATTAATGCATCAATACTTATAGTATAGACACGGCTGTCTGTTTCAATATCTGATATTAAGACAAATTTCAGCTGAAGAATCTGCTCACTGCCAATCACAAGGCAAGGAGACTTGATGGGGTGATTTTCTTCAGAAATGGCAATAAAGAGAATACTTGGACACCACTTGCTACAAAATGAAAAATGTTCTGGTGACACAGGATGCCTATCCATTGTGGCCCACATCAGTCGGGGTCTAAGGCTGGGTTCACACTGGTGTGTTGTAGTTTGGCCTCAGCACAATTTTATGTACAGTTTTCATACATTTTTACCTGCATTTCTAGCCATGGCCCCATAAATTATTCAATTGCAAATGTTTTGCCTCATTTTCTAAAAGTGCACCGAGGATGCAGCATGTAGAACTTTTTGATGCGCTTTCAGAAAATGTAACCTTATAGAAGTCTATGGGACTGCAGGTAAGATGTAAGAAAACCGCACATACACCCATGCTGCAGCTGGATCTGGCCTAACAATCTCTTGATGGGCATCAAACGTGGGTAAAATCAACTTTTTGTGGGTAAACCTGCAATTCATGATGGAGAATGGAAATGCTCCTTGGAAATTCTCCACAAGACTTTGGCATCCACCCAATACTGCTGCAACAACCTCTTTTAGGCTGGGACACTTTTTTTTTTTTTTTTTCCCCCCATGATCATACTTGAGCTGGACCAAGCACAGATCAAAATATAGGAATAAATCTTGCCTCAAAGCGGATAATTTCTTTCATCACTTTTGTCTTTAGACACTTCTCCCTAGAAAAACACTTTTTTTCATGGGAGTTTAACAAGCTTTTTTGATGCGTTTTTATTTTTTTTTATTTTTATTTTTTTTTAACATTTCAAAAATGTCATCAATGGCAGGTTAAAGCAGAACTCCATGAAAAAAGTTTCTGCCGGTGGGGGCTGTGCCCGCACTGTTTGGGTTAACTGCTAGTTTTGTCTAGGTGCACCAAAAGGCTACACTTACCGATCCTCTGGGAAATCGAAACCGCGCTCCCCCTTGTACAGCAGTGGACTGTTCCTCGCATCCAGAGCCAGTTTAAGGGTATGATGATGGCGGGAACAGTCCATTTACAAGACTGCTAGCGTGCAGCGAGGTGGGTGCGGCGGCGACAAGTCTTGGGTTCTGAGGATCCGTGGATTAGATAAGTAAATCTCCTCACTGAATTCCCCTAGACAAAAAGGAGCAGTTAACCCTTGCAGTGCGGGCATAACCCCACTATACATGGGGAATATTTTTTTTCAATGAGTGCCGTTTCCATCTTCATAATCAACGCGTGACCCAGCCCCTAAGAGGTTCTTATTTTGCTGTGGCTAGGCAAACTGATACTCTTTTTGCATCTGCTTATTAAAGAGGAACTGCAGTCTGCTCATATAATTTGTAGTATTTTGCCATTCTGAAGCTTCCCACCAACCACTTTAATGTGTATGTGTGTGTGTGTGTGTGTGTATATATATATATATATATATATGTGTGTGTGTGTGTGTGTGTGTGTGTGTATATATATATATATATATATATATATATATATATATATATATATATATATATATATATAACATTTATGTATAATATATAATTTTTTTTATACATACAGTGATTCTGTGCTTGCCAAATATGCTGCAGAAATCTCCCTCCACTGTCTGGCTGCATCCATTTTAACTGTGGGCAACGGAAGCTGCTGACCGTTCACTTCCTGGATTTACAGACAGAGGCATACCTCCCAGCTCTGCAGCTCTCATTTGCCCACTTACGACTTGCCCCCCTCCCTTCCTGGCAAACTGAGTGAGAAAGCTATGCGTGATATCATAAGCCTAGGCTTTTTTTTATCAGACAAAGTTGGCTGTATAAGGTATTTACTGGCAGAAAAAAAAGTTCTGCCTTAAGGAATGCTTAAAATTACTAAGCCACATGCAGTTGGTTTATGGCATATTAGGATGGCTATGAATTACTAAACTACTCATTTGTACATTTTCACAGTTTTTTAACTGAGTTTTTGTAGTGTTTCCAGTCCAGATGTAGCTAAAACAACGTTGTAGCAGTTCATGAGGTATGTAGACTTTCAATAGTTGTGGTCTTATTATAGAGCTGAAGTCCACCTTTTGCAAAAAAATAAGTAATGCACCTTTTAAACGCTTCAGCCCCGGAAGGTTTTACCACCTTCCTGACCAGAGCACTTTTTATAATTTGGCAATTTGTCGCGTTAACTGGTAATTGCGCTGTCATGCAATGCTGCACGCAGTGAAATTTGCGTCTTTATCCCTCACAAATGGAGCTTTCTTTTGGTGCAAATTGGTCACCTCCTTTTTTAATTTTTTAAATTTAATTTTTTTGTGCTATACACAAAAAAAAATGTTTTTTCTTCAAAACTGATGCTTTTTTGTTTTTCTATGATATCCCCAAAAATGTTTTTAAACAAATTTCTTCATCGGTTTAGGCCAATATATATTCTACGTATTTTTGATTGTGGACACTAACTTTCAAACTATGGGAAAGATTTATGGCATTTTTAGTTTTATTTTTTTACACTAGTAATGGCAGCGATCTGGTGTGTGGGTGTGCTTTTTTTTTTTTTTGTATTGCGACGGACAGATCGGACACTTTTGACACATTTTTGGGACCATCAACATTTATACAACAATCAGTGCTATAAAAATGCACGCTTTACTGTGTAAATGACACTGGTAGGGAAGGGGTTAACACTAGGGGGGCAATCAAGGGGTTAAATGTGTATTCCCTCAGTGTGTTCTAGCCATGTGGGGATAGGAGAGGAGACATATCGCTGTTCATACATAGGAACAAACATGTCTCGTCTCCTCTGACAGCACAGGGATTTGTGTTTTACACACAAATCCCTGTGCTCATGCACACTATCGCTGTCCACACGCATTGGGTCCCCCATCCTGCAGCAGGCGCTTGTGCCCCTCCGCCGGCTCTTAAAGGAACCCCTGTACCTGTACGGGGTTTTGCGCAGGGGAGCCATTCTGCCCCCGTATATAGATGTGAGCTGGTTAATAATTTTATTGCTAAATAAAAATTTGTATTCATTACTCTGTCTTGGAGCCTGTAAAGCATTAGCCCTTGTACACACGGTCGGAGATTCCGACGGAATGTGTCCGATCGGACCGTTTTGATAGATATTCCGACTGTGTGTGGTCTACATTGGACTGTTTCCGTCTGAGTATCCGACGGACCAAGTTTTCCAACTTGTTGGTAAAATTTTCCGACAAAATGCTCCGATCGGACATACTCCGATCATGTGTAGAGAATTCTGATCGGACAAAGTGCCACGCATGCTCAGAACAAATTCCTACACCAAAGCTATTGGCTACTAGCGTGAACGTAGTCCCGTTGTAACGAAATAACGTAATCAAGTTGGATTTTCCGACAACTTCGTCCGACCGTGTGTATGCAACAGTTTCGGACAAAATCCGTCGGATTTGGTTGTCGGAATCTCTGACCGTGTGTACAAGGGCTTACAACTTCATTATGGGTGCAATGCTTTGGCTCCAGCAGACTATTCCTCCAGCCACAGGTTCCTATTGAGGTACAGATCTTCAGTTATGGGGCTGGAGACAGTATCAGACTAAAAGTGCAGTGATGTCACCGCTGACGTGCTCTAGAAGTCCCTCTACTGCAGAGGATAATGGAACTTGTTTTGTTTTTTTTCACCGGCAAATTACATTTTCTTTTTTTTTTAATTACAAACATGTCCTACTTACCTGCTCTGTGCAGTGGTTTTGCACAGAGCAGTCTTGATACTACTGTTGTCCCCCCTCTGGCCAGGGCTGTTTTTAAGGCAGGGCATAAGGGGCAGCTACCCTGGGCCCTGTCATTGTTGTGGGGCCCAAAGCCTCATACTTGCCAACTATCCCAGTTTAAATTCCCTCGCCCCTTGAGATTTTAGTCCTGTGCTGTGTCCCGATATCTCAGTGTGAAGTGCTGCTACTAATGCTGCCCAGCTCTGCCCTATTTTTGTGTACAGATGACTCACCTGCTGACCCTGTGTTTACTTGTAAATTAACGGCATTCATATGCAAATAGTGGCAGCTGGCAGCATTGATATGTACATCATGCCCCCCTGAGGTCATATCCACAGTAATCTCTTGCAACCAATCAACAAGCAGAACTCATGTGCTGTGACCTCTAGAAACGAATGAGCTTTACAGCTTTCTGTAACCTCTAGCAACCAGTCAGTGAGCTGTAATGATACCTCTGGCAACCAATTTGCAATAGCTGCCTGATCTGATTCAGTAAACTGATTTTGAGTCTAGCTGCTATTTATTGTATGTCTCGGAGTAGGTGGAGAGCGAAACTGCATGGGGGGCACCAAGATAAGTTTTGCCCAGGGTCCACTCAGTATTAAAGACAGCACTGCCTCTGGTGCTCCTGTCTCCTAACCTCCACCGAGTGCCCCCATAGCAAGTCGCTATGTGCCCCCTCACGGTTTCCTCAATGGCTGTGATTGATAGAAGCGGGAGCCTAATAGCTCCTGCTGTGCTGTCTGTAAGCCATTGAGGAGGGGGAGAGCCAAGAGTATGGGCTTAGGTAAGTATAAGTGGGACTGGGGTGGGGAGCTACACGCAGGTGGTTTTTCACCTTAATGCAGAGAAAACATTAAGATGAGAAAACTTTCTGCTTTTAGCAACACTTTAAATAGCCAGCCGGGAGAAAAATGCCTGGATTCTGTAATTTCTCATTTAAAGCCAAAACCTTTTTTTTCCCCCATTTTAGAGTAGGGATCCCCTTCTTTTTTTTTTTTTTTTTTTTTTTTATATAATTTCTTGTGAAAGCATGTTACTCCAAAGTGGGATAACTTTCCCCTTAGTCATTGTCTGTGGATCAGATGTCACCATTATGGTGTCAACTCGAAAATGTTAAATTTTTTTCCATTTTCAGTCCCAGTGGTAGTTGTCGCCGTGACAAATGCAAAGAACAAATTTGCCTTTAAATATACTTTAAATGGTAATTTCCTTCAGAAAAATGATTGCACGCCAGTGTGACATTTACATTTGAGAACTGAGTAGTTTGTGAGAATTATCAAAAGATAAAGGGACAAATCTGTCCTATGTTTTCTGCCTCAACGTTCTTATCTTTTATTTTTCCTTTCTAATTGTTTCACTTTTGGCTGAATTTTATAAGCACGGGGGATCCAACAACCAGTAGCCACCCGCCAAAGAAAACTTTATTTATTTTTTAACCTTGAGGCTTTAATTCGATTGGGGGAAAAAAGCCTTTTTTTTTTTTTTTTTTTTAACAGGGTTGTTGTGTTTAGTATTAAAAAAAAAAAATTGTAACCATAGACCTTGCTTCATATTTTCTTAATTTCTTCATTTTCTTTAGGCATATGGTTTTTCCATTAAAACCTGGAAATATATCAGACATGGTGGCAAAATTTGCATGTATTTGGGTTTGCCAGTAAGGCACACCCATTGGTAGAGATGATGCTTTGCGGAGCTTAGTCCTGAAATTGTGGAAAGTAATGCCCTAGTACACACGATCAGAAAGACAGACAAAAAATTATGCGTTGGAAGCAGTCCTATGATAATCTGATCATTCGTACACGGCTTTCGTAAGCTGATCACGACAGTTCATCTGAAATGAGCCGACGGGATAAACGCAAACCGTTTCCTCGTATGATACCACAATGATTTATGTTTAATCAGTATAGTTTTCAAAAGTTGGAAGAGCGAGACCACGCATGCTCGGAAACGAAAGGAATGCGTTATTAATGTTCTACGTTGCATAACTTCCAGAGCTGTCGTACGAGATCCTACATAATTTTTAAGTAACCTCTTTATTTTCGATGTGAGACTATCCTGCAAAAAAAAACTATCATTCGGCCGATATTCTCATTGTGTGTACCAGGTTTAACTGCTTTCCGATGGCGACAGGTCTGCTTTCCTTCGTGAATTGCCGTAGCTGTACAGCGGTTCGTGCATGGTAGGTAGTGGGCATGCGTGCACTGTGGGAGCATAACCGCGGGTCTGGTGGACTCCCTGTCTGCCAGTCACCTGCAATCGTTGTGTACAGAGGCAGAACGGGATCTGCCAATGTAAACAAGGCGGATTCCCCTTCTGCCAGATGACATGTAATATCTTCTGTTCCCAGTGATCGGGAACAGGGATCTCTGTCCCTAGCAGCTCCTCCCTCCTACGGTTGGCACACACCAAGGAACACACTTAACCCCTTGATCACCCACTAGTGTTAACCTTTTCTCTGCTAGTGTTATACATTTATCAGTGCATTTTTATAGCACTGCTCTAGGGCTGAAACAACTAATCGATTAATCGACAACTAATTGATTATGAAATTAATCGATTACTATTTTCATAATCGATTAATCGGCCTGTAACATAATGTGGTTAAAAAAAAACTAAAATTAGCCCTTTATCGTACAAAAATATAATCACTACTGTAAATATTACTTTCACTGTTCTACAGAAAAAATGTAACCCCTTCCAGTAGTGATTATCTGCTTTTATTTTTTTTATTTTTTTTTTTTTTTCGTACTATAAAGGGCTAATTCTAGTCTTTTTAACCCCAGTATGTTACTAAACGTCTTGGACCTGGTTCACATCTATGAGTTTATTGGTGTTTTTTGCAGAAACGCACTACAGTTCATTTACATGGTTTTCTATGGGACACGTTCACATCTGAAAGGGTCAGGGACTTTTAACGCAAAACGGTGCTTTTTTGGTTCAATGTACTTCAATGGAGAAGCGGCAGAAAAGCATGTAATGCATTTTTGCAGCAATTTGTGTTTTTTAATCTGCCCAAAAAAATGCAAAAAACGCAAATTGCAGTAAAATCACATGTGCAAAAATCAAAACGCACAGCAAAAAGCACTGCAGAAACAGATCAAAAGCAAAAACTGCATAGGTTTGTACCGAGCCTTATGCTGGCCTCACCGATAAATTTTCAGGTGAGACTATTCAGATGAAAAATCTTTGTACATTTGCTGAATGAAAGAATTTTGTTTGAAATTTTCAGTTCATTTCTGAACAAAAACCACATACATTGTCTGAAAATTCCTTTGACTAAGAAGTTTTCTATTTCCAAATTTTCCCATCACTGTGGTTGAAAATGAACGTCAATTTGACCCACTTTCCTTTTTAAGGTTATTAACCGATTAATCGAAACAATAATCGGCCAACTAATCGATTATGAAAATAATCGTTAGTTGCAGCCCTACACTGCTCAATGTACTATCACTGGTCCCCAAAGTGTCATTTGGGGTCAGATTTGTACACCGCAATTTTGCAGATCGCCACAGAGGCACATGCACACGATCAAACACTGCTTTCTAAGCGATCGTATGATAATCTGATCGTTGGTACACAGCTTTTGTCTGAAATTATCCAAAAGAACAAACACGAAAATGTTTCTCGTACAATACCAGATCATACGATTTTTCATTTAATCCATACACTTTACTTGTCTGAAAATGCAATGCATGACATCACTTCTGAATTCTGTCGTATGAGAATTTTTGAACTTTAGTAACTCTAATTTCTGATAAGGAGATTAGCATTAAAAAAAATCAATAAAAAAAAAATCATTCATCTGATCTCATAGCAAAGTACAGCTGGCTTGAGAGAAGCACGGAGTGGTTTTCTGGAAAAAATAATGGTACATCTTGTGATGCCGGTTTCTCAGAGAGCACATTTATTTGTCAATTGTAAAATGGCTTACCCGGTTGTCTTTAACGTCTGAGACTGTTATGCAACTATTTAATAATGTGACTGTTGCTATTAACTGCCCTTCATCTGCCTGAATCCTTATTTCCTGATAAGAAAATGGCCTGAGGATATTGCTGAATGCTACAGATCCTGATCTCCAGTGCCTGTACTGAGTAGCCTGTAGCTAGCTCCAAGCATCTGATAAGATCGCAACAGTTTCATATTGCCAAGGGTGAAATTGTATTATCAACAGGGACCACAGCAATTTGTACAATTTTTTTTTTTTTTTTTTTAACACTGGATCATAATAAATATCTTGCAGAGCAGCTTGTACTAGACTATTGTCAAAATTAACTTTTGTATGAAAAAATCCTTCCTAAATATGGGACTATATTTCTTCATAACAAGCAACTTAGAAGGCTTTTGGAGTAGTTGGGGGGGGGGGGGGGGGGGGGGTGTACATATTTCTTTCCCTAAGGTTTTCATAGTGGAACACCAGCTAATGCTCTAGTATCAGCTAAATAAAGGGCAATAGACCATGCACTGCGCTCCTGGCTGAATACATATTCTCCAGCCCTTTGTATGGTTAAGGACTTTCTTGAGCCAATCTAAACCACTCTCCAATAACTGCAAGTGTCAACTGATGGCATGCCATTCACAGAAATAATTGCCAAGTCTTTATTTCAACCACTGTAATCTACGCTTATGTGTCTATCATACGGATAATGACCATTTGTGCCACTCCTCATGTAAGCCCCAGCTGCCAGTCATCCATCTGCAGAGATGGTGTCTGTTCAAGAGAATTGAGCCCCTTGGAAGCTCTCGTGTTTTCATGTCATAGAACTCTAAATTACAATAGATGTACTTTTTCTTTTGTGCATTTGTTGCAGATGTGTCCATGGAACGGCCCTTTTGCTTCTTTGACTGGGTTCACATCTAAATGTCCTGTTTCCAATCACTTGTTTGGGATGCCCTGCGCGTGATGGAAGCCCCCAGAAAGTTGACACTGTTCTCCAAAAAAAAGTGTAGCATGGGCTTTCACTATTCATATTAGCACGTTTGCTATGTGGCAACCATGCTTTTGAGGTGCCATTAACAAAGGGTTTCCTGTAATAAAGACCAACCACTGTTCCTCTCCTTTTCTTATGTAGGGTGACTGGTCTTGTCCCCACCCTTTTCATAATTTTCTGTGGGCAGCCTGTAATGGGTGGACCAACCACAGCTTTGATCTCTGCACAGCCTATATGCAGCCCCGTGATGAAGTAACTGCTACTTTTTTATGAAGAAATTCCTTGATTTGCAATGCCGTTTGGTGTACACAATTAATATATCCTTTCTGCCTATTGAGGAATACATTTGTAAATGTTTGTGCCTAAAGTTCAGCTCTTGAAGGAAAAAAAGAAAATGCTGAATGCATTATTGCATTTGTATACACTACCTGTTTAATGATTCACAAAACTCATCTTGGGTGCTACCAATTCTGTTCTGAAATGACAATTATGGAGGTCAACTGTGTCGTCAACTGTGTCGTCAACTGTGTCGTCAACTGTGTCGTCAACTGTGTCGTCAACTGTGTCGTCAACTGTGTCGTCAACTGTGTCGTCAACTGTGTCGAAGGAAAATCCAAATTTATCTGAAAGGTCCAACTCCTGGTGAGTCTGTTCCCTGGTGTAAACTACCACAAGAAAACAAAAGAACAATTTGCGACTGTGAAATTATGGTTAGGAAGCAAAAATTGGGAAGAATATAAGGAAACTTTGAAGTCACTGATTTATCCTTTGAAATAGTTAATCCATTATAAAGATTAATTTATTTGAAGTGTAGCACATCTGTAAAGAACAGGCTGGCCACCAATAAAAACAGAGTGTGCATGCAGGAGACTCGTGAAAGGAAGAACCCAAAAGATCCCTGACTATGTTCTAGGTTGGTGATGGCGAACCTTGGCACTCCAGATGTTCCAAAACATCTGGGGAGCCAAGGTTCGCCATCACTGTTCTAGGTGTTACAATCCTCTTTGGATGAGTTTGGAGGGACTTTGTACACAACAGCTTCACCAGTATACCAACAGAGTGCGTCATCAGTTGAAGTGTTTTGGTAGAGTACACTGAAAGGCACTTAACTAAAACTCTCATGGTCCTACAATTGTAGGCTCTGAAGATGGCTTTAGAAGGTTCTATGGTCTGGTGAGACCAGAATGTTGCTTTTTGACCACCAAACTAAACGTTGCTGTACTTCATAAATGCGCCATCACCCCATAAAGCTTTTGGGATATTTCAGCCTGAATGATTTGTAAGGGTAGAATAAATGCTGGGATATCTTGGCAAAAATGCTTACCTGCAAGGTAAATTTTATTTCAGCTATACTAAAACATTAAAGTGGAGGGCCACTGAAAAAAAAAAAAAACTAAAAATTTGCAGGAAGAAGTTTTATTTTTATTTTTAATTAGCTTACCAGAAATGCCTGTTACTAGGTAGATCGTTCGTTCTAATCTGCCTCTTCCTATTCCACAGTGATCTTCGGTCTTCTCCTCCTCACATTGTTTTCTAGTGAATGGGGAGCGGTGTGTAATGGGAACTGTGTCCCATTCACAAAGCGCTGCGCGACTCGTGCATGTGCAGTAGGAAATGGGCAGTGAAGCAGCAAGGCTCTACTGCCTGTTTCCCTTAGTTGGATTGGTGGCGCCAAGAGCCGAGGGTTGGTCTGCCTCGGGCGGCCGACATCGCGGCCACCCAGGACAGTTAAGTGGGCTTATTAAAAGTCAGAAGCTACAGTGTTTGTGAGAGAGGGATATAACCCCTGTAAGGTTTATTTTTTGCCATCAGTTTCCCATTGGGGATATTTCCCTTCACTTGCTGTCTTGTAGCCAAAACAGGATGTTGGAATACATCTGCAAATTAAGGGAATCTCTTGGGCACACCCAAGACGCCAGCACTAGTGCCCCCATTGGAAGATTTCTTGTACTTTTCTGGGAAAACCCAAAATTTGGTATTTTGTCTTTTTTGCTTTCACTTTCCATTACAATGGTAATCTTTATTGTAACCATTTTTGGGGGTGCAGCAGATACTTTTTGAAATGTCCCTGAAATTCTAGTATTTCAATGTGGTGTGTGTTTTTTTGTTTTTTTTGTTTTTGTTTTTTCCTCCCCTTGAGCTTATTGAGCAGTACCTAATACTTGGCCTATTTCCCTGATGGCTTTTTTTTAAGTTATTCTGCCTATGAAATTCTAGTTAAGCCTGCTTTAACTAATTTTGATTGATGAATGCGGTCAAAATCTGAAAGTGGAGTTGAAATTCATAACTAGCAAAGTGAGCTAGTGACAGATTTATTGCTGCACAGATGAATTTTCTTTTCTGCGACATATGCAGAGGCAGCCGTCCCATGTTCTCGCAGTAATATTAAAAATGCTCAGCATATTGGATTAGTAGCTCATGTCTAATGAGACCAAACCACTGGTCCTTGGAGAAGTAACTCGGATCACAGAATCCTTTTAAAGAAGGCATGCCTGTAATTAATAGTACTTAGCCATATACATCAGTTTTCATCAGCAGGTTTCACCATTGGATTTTTAAGCTAGAACATCTATCTGCTGATCATGTGTTTTGCTAAAGCAGAAGAGGGAATACTTAGTTTTGTCAAAGAAAAAAGCAGTTTGATGGATTTAATTTAATTATGCATGTTGCCGGTGTATGGATAGTCTGTTCGTGTTCCTATTTTTAAGTATTGGCTCAAAAGTACCACGGTCTTGGCAGTTTGTAATGAAACATTTATTAATACTTTAAACCCTACATTTAATCTGGATCAAATGGCTTTGCATGCCCATCTTACCCAGGGGTAGAGTGTGTCTAAGTTTTTTTTTTTTTTTTTTTTTTTTTTTTTGTGGTGTGTGTGTGTGTATGTATGTATGGAAGGCAATCCTGCCAGTGTAAATTGGCAGCTGGTTCAGTCACTGAATTGAAGGCCTATGAAAAGGTGTCTCATTATTTAAAGTCATGTTTTTTGTTTATAGCGCCAAAAGAAAAGAGGTGATCAAATACCACCAAAAGCTCTATTTTTGTGGGGGGAAAAGACATCAATTTTGTTTGGGAGCCACGTCACACGGCTGCGCAATTGTCAAAGCGACACAGTGCCAAATCGCAAAAAGTGCTCTGGTCTTTGGCCAGCCAAATGGTCCAGGGTTGAAGTGGTTAAGGTGTCGCACAAGAAACCTCTGATGCGTAAAAGCAAAGAACACTTTCAAGACCTTGGCAACCTCATTGTTGCAAAACATAAGGGTGGCATTGGTTACTAAACTTCTGAATGTTCCAGTGAGCACTGTTGGGGCCATAATCTGGAAGTGGAAAGAACATAATTTCACCATAAACCAGTCAGTACCAGGTGCTCAAAGTCCCAGGACCACTTGTTAAGAGCCTCGGAAAGACCTGGAATTATCTGGTACAATTGTTTCAAAGAAAACCATAAGTAATGCACTCAATCGCCTTGGCCTGTATGCACACTCGCCACGCAAGACTCCATTGCTGAAGAAAAAGCATGTTGAAGCTTGTTTAACCGCTTCAGTCCCGGAAGATTTTCACCCCCCCCCCCCTCCTGATCAGAGCACGTTTTGTGATTCAGCACTGCATCACTTTAACTGACAATTATGCGCTTGTGCGACGTTGCACCCAAACTCTGTCCCTTTTTTTCCCCCCCCCACAAATAGAGCTTTCTTTTGGTGGTATCTGAACACCTCTGCAGTTTATTTTACGCTATAAACAAAAAAAGCATCACTTTTGGGGGGAAAAAGCTTTTTTTTTTTTTACTTTTTGCTATAATATCCCTCCAAATATATTTAAAAAAACGACATCTTTTCCTCAGTTTAGGCCGATTATATGTATTCTACGTATTTTTGGTAAAAAGGGGGGGGGGAAAATCGCAAAAGGTGTATATTGATTGGTTTAAAGTTAAGGCGTCTACAAAATGGGAGGTGTTTTTTTTTTTTTTTTTTTTTTTTTTTTTTTTATGACATTTTTATTAATTTTCTTTTTACTAGTAATGGCTATGTATGTATGTATATGTGTCCCTTTATAATAAACATTAATATTGCATTACGATTTAACTAAACGCGTTCAATTTTAGTTGACTAAAACTGCATTTTAGTCCAGACTATGACTAAAATCAAAATTTGACGTCAAATTTCACACTGCTATAGGCTTCCTCCCTGCTGAACAGAGGGTGCAAAGAAGACACCCCCCAACCCCCCCCCCCCCCCCCTCCTTTTTATCACGACCTCTCTAATGTCATTACATATAACACAGGACCATCCTGCATTGTACTTGAGGTAGAGAACTCTAGGTTAACTATTGCTGACTATATATACCTTTTTTTTTTTTTTTTTTTTTTTTTTGTTACTGGATAAAATTTGCGATTTAACCCTTCAAGGGGAGCGCTGCCTGTACAATTTTCAGGGTTGCCTGGAGTTCAGCATTAAAGAAAAAGCACACATGAAAGCGATCGTGATTTCATTTCACTGTCATTCTTCCGTTCTCTGGAAGATGCAGTGAACCAGAGAACAGAATAGGTCATCTGACACACCAGAAGCGTTCGCTGTGATTTTATGCAATGATTGTTGCAGACAATCCATGTTCTGTAGTAGTAGCTAAAGAGACTTTCCAATTAATACCATGTACTTCTTCAAGCAATTAAGTGCTAAAAGGATTTTGTTTTGTAATTTTGTGTTTACTGGATGTCACTATAAATGAGCCATTAAGGTGTTCTAAATACATGGGGTGAAGAGGGGGGGGGGGGGGAGAAAGATGTCTCTTTGGAGCCACCTCCTATTGTCCTATAGGAGGGATGTGAATGTTGGAAGGTGAAATGGTTGTGGGAATAGTGATATGGTGATCATCTTGGGGGGGGGGGGGAGGGGGAGGGGAACTAAACTAAAAACTAAACTAAAGGAGGAAACCTCATCTTTTGCGCTCTTGTTTTTTTAAAGCGCTGGTGAGGTCATCCTAATCTTGGTATGAAAGAAGTATGCATGTTGGGATAAAGATTTGGCAAGATTTTTATTTTTCTAGTCATTGATTTACTAGGTAGTAAAGCTAGGGTGAGGTTGATGGCCCTGGGATCGGCAAATCTGTCAGAGGAAAAAGTTAGCCATCAGTTACAAAGTGCAGGTACCTAGAGGCACTATTTTGGGTGTACGTGTAGTCGCCTAAACATTATCGCAAAGGGCTAAGGAGGGGTTACATGACCGCTCCTACAGTATAATAACCATGACCTAAAGCCACTGAAACTGGGCTTGTTTTTAACCCCTTGAATATCCGTATATTTATAAATGTATCTTGCTAGACAAGACGATAAAGCTTATGTTTTGCCCACCCTTCTTACCACGCCCCCCCCCCCCCCCAAAATCAAACTGCTAAAGAAATGTTTTAATATTTCCTGTTTTTCATTCTATTCCTTATCTTAAACCTAGCAGCATCCCTGGGTCTTTGCTTCTTCCCACCAGCCATGATCGGCCCATATTTCACATGGAGGAGCACAAACCCCCTTCCTCAGTACTCCTCTCAAGGCCCCTCAGGTCCTGATAAAAGCAATGGGCTGTTTTGGGGGAGAGCTAAGATGGTGTCAAAATGCCTTGGTGGGTAGAAGTCAGCCTGGAGGAGTAGGTAATTATAGGCAGCTTTTGTTAATTTTGGTCTATGAAAACAATTCAGATAACTAAAATACGATTACGTTTAAAATATTATTTTTAGTCAAGACTGGCTACAACTAAATGGAAATTTGAGCTCAAAATTTGAGGTTTCTCTATTGCAACAGCTTAATCTGTGTCTGTAGTGCATGTTGACATTCATGCCATATTACGCCAGGAGTAAAAAATTTGTTTGTAAATTCTATAGAGATGCTTAAAACGTTACTAATCCCACACCAGTAAAATCGGTCTGTATATGCATGCAGTAAAGCATGCTTAATACTCACTGTGGAACCTAAGGGGTTAATTCTCTGCATTGTGTAAAAAGGCTGCTTGATCATGTCTTCTCTGATCCTCCCCTTCCACTGCCCCCAATCCATTTCCTAATAGAACAGAGTCTTTAAAGTAATTCTGCACATGCTCAGTTTGGTGTGTATTGCTAGAGTTGTGTGGGTTTTTTTTTTTTTTCCCTTCTTGGTTGGCCCTGTGCTGATCACATGCACCCAATCGGCACTGTCCAGACAGAGGTTCAGGGGTCCTGCAGCCTCATAGGACAGTAAGTAGAATGAAAACTCCTCCTTCAAGCTTTAATCGGACATTGATAGAAGTCATAGGACTGCTATATACTGCTGGTGCTAATGAATGTAGGGTCCTGGGTTTAGCAACACTTTAAGGCATTACAATTTAAACCCATTACAATTTTTAGTTGACTAAAATGTACTGAATTTTTTCAGAGAAGATTTTTAGAAACTGTGTATGCACAATTTCCAGGACAGCATCTTTTGGAAGGCAACATGGTCTAATGCCATATTTCTGGAGTTTCTCTGTCAATGTTACTGTGTTTTATTGGTAACAGTGTTTTGGGTATTATCCAGAGTTCGAATCTAATCCGGCATAGATCCGTTGCAGATATGTTTCCTATTTACAAAGATTGGCCATGCTGATACCTGCAATTCCATGGCTTTAAAGGGTGAAGGTCTGATGTTCTTCCTGGTTGATACCAGGTCTGGAATGTAACAAATTACACATCAAAGCATTCAGGCCTCCATCAAAGCTCCGGACCGCCTGTTGCTATAATGCAAACTTGAAAGGGACCATAGCTGAAAAGATTAATGAATGTCCTATTACAGAAGATCAAAGGGCCAGCTAAGATTGACCTAGGATACCGAGACATGACACATGGACAATGCTGCCCCTAGAGACCAATACAGCAGGACGAACAGTAATATAATCTGTTGAGGACTGCCCCATAAATACCGATTTGTCAACAGCCTAGATGGGATGGAAATGGGGTTGGGTTGTATGGTGTATGATCAAAGTATAAAAGGCTGAACGAGTGAGAGCCTTGAGAAAGCATTGTGATAAGTATCTTTTGATATTCTGATATTATGTTCTGTTGGTAATGTTTGTAATATCTTTCCTTAGTATTTTATGTTGGTGTTTTCCTACTTTCTTGGGAAATAAATAAGACTTTGTTTTATTAAGCCGTGTATTTAGTCTCATAGCTAACCTTGTATTGTGATATCAACAGTAACATGTTCAGAGTTTGAACAGACTAACTAGGGGATTAGACAAGTTAATACGTAGGTGTAATAGAGGGAATCTGTAACAACCCTGGATTAATATTTATTGTACCAATTACTTCAGCATTCACAATTGATATGAATATCAACAAATGACCTCATAAAGTTCATGCACATAAAATAATGCATGTATATAAATCCAAGAACAGTATCTCTCCTGTCACCTTAAAAGCAGTCGGTAAAGGAGATTTTAGTAGACTAGCTTACAAGTAAAACTTAAACCATTCAGAATCTGAAAATGGAATTTTAGTCAAAGGACTGATTAAAACTAAATCAAAATTTTGATGTAAAAATTAATACTGCTAGGTAGGTTGTATTTGCATGCAGACCGCCATAGGTAGTGCCCATGTGATGTTGAGCATCAATGACTGATAAACTCATTGAAAGGGGCAGTACTGATTGGTAAGATGAGCTCTAAAGGGCCCGTTCACACAGGCCCTCAGCCTTGTACAACATTAAAGCGGGAGTCCGCCGGGACTCCGCGTTTTTTTTTTTTTTTTTTTTTAAAAGCCAGCAGCTACAAATACTGCAGCTGCTGACTTTTAAAATAGTGACACTTACCTGTCCAGCGCGCCCGCGATGTCGGCACCCGAAGCCGATCTGTAGATCGTTTCTCGGGTGATGCCGCCGACATCTTCGGTATGGTAATCAGGAAATGGAGCCTTTCAGCTTCATTTCCCGGTTCCCTACTGTGCATGTGCGAGCCGCGCTGCGCAATAAGGACGGTCCCCACTGCCTCTGGGATCTGTGTGTTTTCCCAGCAGGCAGCGGGGCACTTGCGGAAAGGGGAGGGACTTGCGGAAAGGGGTGTAATATAAGCCCTTTTCCGCAGAGAGCTATCCCGGTAGTGGGTGCAGATACCTGTACTGTACAGGTATCTGTACCCCCTCCCCCCTGAAAGGTGCCAATTGTGGCGCCGGAGGGGGGGAGGGTTCCCATGAGCGGAAGGTCCACTTTAGGGTGGACCTCCGCTTTAAGAACCTTTTTTATTTTTTGTAGTGGTGCTGAGGCAGGCAGCTTATATAAGTAAATGAAAATGCATCAGCTGTATGCACCCGCCCCCACAGCTGGACATTTATGTGGGATTGGATGCATGGCCTCTAACGCAGAGCTTGCACATCTGAGACCTTGCATCCGTCTCTGCTTACCTTTTTAAACTTGGCTGTGTAGGGGGAGTTCATACAGTCGTTGTGATATCATTTTATTATATAGGCTGCCTGTAACCAATTTGGTGCTAGTATATTTTTTCTAAAAAAGCTTGTAACACTATGCAGTTGAGTGCTCAAGTGACTGAGCCTTAAAGTGTTGCTAAACCCAGTAATATGAAGATAGTTTATTCCCCTCGCATTGCCCACAGTTTATAAATCTTTTTACATTAAAATACTGCTACTCTATACTTTTTTGGCTGATCTGTATACGACGTTCACGTGATAAACTGCAGGGGTCTGCCTGAGTGTTCAGGTAGGAAGAGATTTCCACTATAGCCTGTGTCCTCAAGCTGTTATGGGAGGCGAATCATCCATCAATTAAGATGTGACCTCCCACCCACTGGGTTCCTCCCCCCCTCCTTTTTTTTTTTTTTTTTTAACTGGGCATGGAGGAGGGAGGGACTGGGCTGTCATTTGGCATCTGTATACATACCCAAATGTTGTGATGTCCATATCATGTGACCTGAAAAGCTCAGCTCAACAAGGAAATGTTCTCTCCAGCAATTGAGACCAAACTGAGCTTATGCAGCCTTACTATTCTGACTGTGTCTTATCTGGTCTTCCAGAGTGACCCTGCAGAAGGGGGGGGGGGGGGGGCGGGAGGAGGAATCTGTCCATATAAGATCAAAGCCTTTTTACACAATGCAGAGGATTAACCCCATAAAGTGATTTTGTAAAGTCTCATTTAAAAAAAAAACATGTACTTTTACCTGCCCTGTACAGTGGCTTTACACAGAACAGCCCAGACCCTCCTCTTCTCGGGTCCCACTTTACGGCTTCTGGCCCTCCCTCCTATCAAGTGCCTCCACATTCAGCAGCTTCCTATGGGGCACTGGAGCTGAGTCACAGCTTTGTGTGTCCATTCAGACATGGAGCCCCGACCTGGCGTATACATCGCTGGAGAGAGATGGGACTTGGGTGAGTAATGGGGGGGGGGGGGGGGGGGGGGCTACTGGGGAGGCTGCCACACACTAAGTTTTTTTTATCTACATGCATAGAATAAAAACCAAGTTCCACAGGGAGTATAACAAGCATGCTATTCTGCATACACTAACATATTTTACTGTTGTGGGTTTAGTAACTCTTTAAGGCTGCATTTACACCTGAGCATTTTCAGCTCCTAAAATGCCCGAAAAACGCCCAACACGCAAAATCTCTTTAATTTCAATGGTACCTGACGCAAAACACCTGAAAATTGCCCTCAAAAAAAGAACGTGAGCTTGTTTGGGTACAAATTACAGGCATTTTTCTGCCTTTTTTACATTGGTGACCTGATCAAAATCGCGGTAAAAAAAATTTGTAACTTTGAAACACTCAGGTGTGAATGCAGCCTAATACTCCCTGATGCTTTTGCACCTCTTGTCAGGGTGTTGGATAGTCAGGTGGGGGGGGGAGTTGTTCCTGTAGAACGTATGTATGTTTCTGTATGCCCGGTCTGGTAAATCCTTATAAAGAATTTTATTGCGGTAGGTACACTTTATCTCATGGAATACCTTGTCTTGGTAGAATATCTGTCATGCGTTAAGAGATTTGATTTTGGCATGTCAGTCGCTGTGTCTGCCTGTTCCCTGCCGAGCGGTGCACTCACTGAAATGAAAAGTCATGACTGATCTTCAAAAATTGGCTGAAACATCACCCGGCAATGAACGCTCGCCAGCATTTTTTCCTCGCATCCCCATTGGCTTACTTGACAGAGTTATCTGTATCAATTTAAACGAACAACGTTTAGTCCTGGACGTTAAATTTTGTTCATGCAGATTTAGACCCTAGAAATGGCCTCAGAATCTTAGTCATTATTTATAACCTAAATATGTAGTGAAATGTAAGTGACAGTTTTTTTTTTTTCTACGATGTCCGTTTATCTTTTAATATAATGCCTTCCTAATGTAGACACTTTGAAAGAACCAAGGTGACCTTTTTTCTGTTCCAATTTGCTGCTACTCTTTTGACACACTACAAAGTATAAATTCTAACCTTGTTAAAGCAATATTCAACCCAAAACCAAAAATGTATATTGCAGCTTACCAACCATAAGATGTGGTGGCTGTATTTTTTATTTTTTCCCCCTAGTAACACACGTTGGTGAGATGTATTGCCTTTCATTTTGGACACCTTGCCAACTAGCGTGCATTGAGATATTGCTGTATTTTTTTATGGGTCGGCACTGATAAGGTGGCACTGTGGGCGAGGGTGGGGTGTACCAAGATGTTCGGGGCGGAACATCACTTCCATTACAAAATGTGACGGGTCGCCTAATCTGACGAAACGCCTGCACTACTTTTGCTGCTTTTCATGTACAACTTGCATAGCTCTGTGCAGGAAGTCACACATGTCAGCCAAGCAGCACTGACATGCAACTGTGAAATTGTGCGATTTCAAGTCTGCATTCAGTGTGAACCAAGGCTGAAGGCATAGATCTCGATAAGAAATGTTTCAGGGTCATGATGTTCTAGCAACACTACTTGATCTCCCTATGAAGGAACAAAGTCCAGGTTATCTTGTAACTTTGACACAAATGCTCTATTGTTTGAGAGGCAGTTCAAACCAACGTGTTTGTTCTGGTGCTTACACCGACGACCACTTCTTTTTTTTTTTTTATATAATCCCAACATGCAGTGTACAGCACAAATTCTCTGTAATCTGCTCTTGTAATGCCGGTTTAACAGACATTGACTAATGATTTTTTTTTGTTTAACCCATCCGGACATTCAGTGTTTATCTGCCTTTCCAGATTACCATAAATAGGTTGATCCCACCCCAGTACAGAATGCAGAGGAGGATTGGGCTGTCTATTAATTGCCTTTGGGGGCAAAACTTTATGCATTGGAAGACATTTGTTTGTCGACCCATTTAATAACATTTTAGAAAATTTCTAATAACTCAGACTTGCTATTAAAGGGGAGGGCCAGTTGATTTTTTTTTTTTTATTATTTGGCAGCTACACACACTGTAGCTGCTGACTTCTAATAAGCGCACTTACCTGTCCAAGGTGCCCACGCCGTCTCTCGGCTCTTGGGTCCCGCCTCCGCCATTCTATCTAAGGGAAACAGGCAGTGGAGCCTTGAGGCTTCACTGCCCGTTTGCTGCTGCGCATGCGCGAGTCGTGCAGCGCTTTTGAATGGGGCACGCTGTGTTCTGTGACATACAGTTCCCAGAACACACTGAGGCCCAATTCCCAGAAGACTGAAGATCACTGTGGAGTAGGAAGAGGCAGATTAGGATGATCTGCCTAGCAGCAGGCATTTCTGGTAAATAAAAAAAAAAAAACATTTTTTTTTTTGAAATTTTTAATGCAATTTTATTTTTTAGGGTGGCCCTCCACTTTAAGTTACACAAATGGTCCTAGTGCATATCTACTTGCTGTTCTTGGGCAGACTTTCCCTGTCTATGCCCAATGTATAGTTATGCTTTCTGACAATACATTTTGTTTTTAAGAACTCTCTTTAGTATGTAAAAAAATAAAATAAAAAATAGTTTTGTTTAACGTATATATGTACACCTTCACCTTGTAAAACAACCAATTCAGTTTAACCCTCTTAAAAGAAAAGTATGGGGATTTACTTTTTGTAGCATTTACTTACCTAGGTGGATGCAGCATAGGTCAGATTCTGCATCTGTCCCCAGCACCTCTAACACTGAGAACTGAGTGTTCAAAAGCCTCTGATCGCTCAGAGCTCCCTGAGCATGGAACTGGTGACCCCCCCTACGCTCACTGGAGTGCTGGGCTGTGGAGGGGACGAGAGCAGCTGGCTCAGGCTCTCGGTGGCTCACTCCTGAGTGCCAGTCTAGGCATGTGGGTGGATCCCAACCCTATGGTCGCCATCTTTCCCAAGCCTGGACTGGCTCTTTGATATCAGTCGACTGCTGTCTGTTAAAAAGGGGTCACAGGAGTACAGAACGAACTAAACTCATGGGATCCACAGGAAAAGAACACCCAAACGTGTCTTGGCTGTACTCCTTCAAGACTATCCATGGTTCTTTTACTGTGGGTGGGTGGCACGGGTAGACTCGGCAACATAAACATATGTTGCTTCACACGTGTGCGCCGGCGCTCTGCTCCCATAGCCATTGGCGGATTACAGTTCCTTAAATTTCTGTATTAAACATTGTAAATATTATTTGTATGCTTTGATATTCTATATAGAATATCACTCTATCTAATCACATACACTCAGTTCTCCGCTGCATAAGAAGCTCAGAAAACTGGGGGAGGAGACACAGCTGCACACTGGTCTTCCCAGTGAATAGCTGTGGAGTAGGAGTGTTGGCAGGGCAAGCCTGATCAATAGAGGAGAGCGGGCTGAGTTCCCAGCACAGCCAGTAAACTGACCACGCTGTGCTCTCGTGCCTAATGTGGTTAACTTTTAATAGAAAAGCAGGACGACTGGCAGGAACACCAGGGATTTCATGCAAAGGTAGCAATACAAAGAACAGGATACTTTTTCATACATGTACATGTTGCAGCAGGCACGTACCAAGAATATAAATTGCTGGGTTCACATAATCTTTATTTGGGAAATGCTGAATACATCTTGAAACTTGCACTAAATCAAAAATTGCACAAATTTTTTTTTACCACCCCTCCCTCCCATCCTCCGCTAACCTATGCCGATATTTCCCCTTACCTGGTGCACTCAGAAATACTCGCAGCAATAGCATCCCAAGGCCATTGGACCCCTACTGTTTCCCTGTTTTGATCCTGCAATGATCTGAAAGAGGTCGGTGAGAGCGGGTAAGGCTTTATTCCAGAGAGGGGCTTTTAGAAGTTCCTCAGCCGCAAAGGATATAATCTTCTTTATATGCAACAAATGCATTGGCAGACCTGAAATGTTACACACATGGCAAAGTATAATAATGGAAAAGTAGCAGTGACATTACTGGGCTGCACATAGTTTAGGCATAGAGCAGAGCTGTGGTTGGGACTTGTAGGTCCACCCACTACTGGCTGCCGGCAGAAGCCTTTATGAAGGGGTGGATACAAGACCATTCATCCTGCACATGGAGAGCACAGCAGTGACTGGTCTTTATTACAAGAAATTCCTGCACAGAAGCAAAGTTTAGGAGCCAAACCTGGGGGAAATGTAAAAAAGAATAGAAAGGTTCAAATAAGAATACACATTCTCTGTACAAACACATCTTAAAAGAAATTATGCCGTTGTTTGTTAGGCTTTTAGGCTCAGTTCACACTTGTATGATCCAGCGTGATTCCAGTGCAGGTTCCAGTGCAGGTTCTCGTATCGCGCCTGAATCGTCAACGGTTCACACTGCCCTCTGCAAACTGCTGCAGGTGTCAATATAAAGTTAATGACACCCCCCCCCCCCCCCCCAGATCGGTTTGCAGATCGCAGTGCCTACCGTGAAATGGTGCAGGAATCGGATCGCATGGGTGAGCACCCATGCGATCCGATTCCAGTGCAGGTAAAAAAAAAAAAACTTGTCCTGCACCATTTTGATGCGAATGCTGTGTGACTTCAGCCATACAAACTGGCTGAATTTGCAATACGTTGTGAACCACATGCAATGTCTGGCATTGCACAGGTGTGAATTGAGCCTTAAAGTGGTTGTATACCGCTAGACTTTTTTTTTTTTTTTTTTTTTTATAACCCCGTAGGGTAAAGTCATAATGTGCTAGTATGCATTGCATTCTAGCACATTATGTTAAACTTGCCTTAAAACAAAGCCCTCCCGTGCCGAGAAGTCGGTGCTGCAGGCACTCCCATCTTGCTTCCAGGTTCGCAGACTCCGGAGCTGCGACTGGCCCAAGCCTTGATGACGTCCCTCCCGCTCACGGCACAGGGTTCTAGGGTTCTGAAGGAAAGACATGGCTGGCCGTTCCTTTAGAGCGCACGTGCCACTGATGTCATTGGCTGTATGTAATGTAAATATCTCCTAAACAGTGCATGTTTAGGATATATTTGCACTACCTATAGGTAAGCCTAGAATAAGGCTTACCTAATGGGTAGAAGTCAGCAAAGGAAGTTTTCTTCCTCTTTAAATATCTGGAATAGGAAGGTGGACAGAACCTTATTTAGCAGTTTTTGGAAAGGTGGGGGAGGTTTGCAGATCGTTTACTTTCGCTTATCTGTCTGACTAGTGATTGCAACCTAATTGCTTCACAAATAGAGCAGAAAAATTAATTACCTGTGACTGGAAGGACTGATGAATAGTCTTATCGCCACAAGACTTTCAGTAAAGTCCTTAACTCCCAAAAGCTTCTGGTTACTTCAGGGTTTGTTATGTTTGCATGTTCCCCTCTTATTTTTTCATTTCACATTGAAGTCTTGTTGATTTAAAAACCAAAACGGACCATTTAGGCAGTTTTATATAGAGAAGAGGAGTAATGTTATAAGAGCTTTAAATGTGTTTACATGATGATTAGAACTCCCTTAGGAGAAGCCTGGGGAAGTTTACAAGTTGTCTATTGACAAGGTGTTACATTTAATGGCTGAAAAGTGTATTATCCAGATATGGCCATGGATTGGCTGCACCGAAGTTTAATGGAGGCAATTCCGCATATCGTTTTACAATGTGATCGTGTAAATTTGTATGCAGATGTGAGTCAGATAGTGGGGCAAAAAGTTTTTTTTAAGCAAGAAAAGCTGCTAGAAAGTAGAATTTATTCTATATGAAGAATGTTGTCATGTTACCTCAATATAGTAATAAATGCCCCCCATTTTAAACCACACCTGGGCATGCTTGAGTTAAGATGATGTTACTATCGATTATCCTGCCGCTGGCATAAATTCACCAGCCACAGGATTGATGGGGTGTCAACTTTTTTTTTTTTTTTTTTTTGTTCTCTTTCTAACTCTTGCTCGCTCCCTCTCCCTCTCCCTCTCCCCCTTCCCCTTCCTCTTCCTCTTCCTCTTCCCCTTCCCCCTTCCTCTTCCTCTTCCTCCTCCTTCCTCTTCCTCCTCCTCCTCCTTCCTCTCTCTCTCGCTCTCGGTTCACACAGCTCCCTCAGCAGAAAGTTGGTGACTGTCACTGGCTCTCTGCGCTGCTCCCCTCCCGCTCACTGGAGCGCCAAGCTTTGGAGTGGCCAGCTCAGACTCTCAGCAGCTCGCTGAGAGGCTGAGCCAGGTGCCAGTTCTGACTTCAAGCCTGGACCGGCTATGTGATTATCAGCTGAAAATGGTTCACAGGAGCACAGAACGAACTGCACTCCTGTGATCCACAGGAGAAGTACAGCCAAACAAGCTTTGACTGTACTTTTGACTGCCAAAGCCAGCCAAGGAGTTACACGTACAATTCAGGTAAGTGTTCCCTATGCATCTTGTTGGTATATTATCCCCAGCAACAGGCTTGTGGCTGTGACATCAGCCTTAGTTGGCCAAGGCTAGAAGTAGTGGTCTAAAGTCCATTCCATTGATATATATAATATAGCGTATATGTATGTGAAACCTGGGGCCCATGTTCTATTCTGGACTATGTATACATTTGGACCAAACCCCCTGCTTCTCTGCCCTTGTTGATTGCTACGATGTAACAGCTAGGAGACATACCATGCTTCCTCCTGACTTATGCAGATGGGGACAAGGACTGATTTATGTTGGACAATTAAAATCTTGCTATATACTGTGTGTGTTAAAAAAAAAAAAAAAAATCTATATATTTTTTTTTCTCACACACAGTTGGAGTACTAATCTGAAGTATAAATGCACATTCATTAACATGACTGTTATCTAGTGAACAGAGGTAACATTTCATGTACAGTGGAACCTTCGGTTACGAGCATAATCCATTCCAGGAGAATGCTTGTAATCCAAAGCACTCGTATATCAAAGCTAGTTTCCCTGTAGAAGTCAATGGAAACTAAGATAATTTGTTCCACATTGCATCTATTGCATGCAATAGCGCATGTGACCAGAGTTATGTGGTTGCTGGAGAGACTTGGAGACCGCTCAGAAATGGCGTATTTCTGAACGGCTCCGTACCTCTGGCCAAATGCAGTACTGCAGAGGCTTGAATCCTGCTCGTTTTGTGAGAAAACACTCGCAAACAGTCAAGTTTTTTTTATTTAATTTTTATTTTTATTTTTTTAATGGTGTGTTGCAAAATGCTCGCTAACGGAGTTGCTCACAATCTGAGGTTCCACTGTATAGAGTAAAGTGACACCAGTCACCAAAAGCATGGTCACGGTCTACATTGTGACCTTACCAGCATGGTCGTGGTGTGTGTGGGTTGTTTTTCTTTTCTGTTGCCATGTTGTTGCTTTATTTGTTACTGGCAGCACTAGTATTGCTGAAGTACATGCATGCCAATCACTTTTGGGTGATTTCAGGAGTAAAGCCGCAAAACTTGAGACTTTCTTTGAAATTATACTTTGTAGTATGGGTGCGGAGGTTCCTGAAAGGTCAGGATCCTCAGGGGTGAGTTCCTATTCCTCGAAGCTCTGTACCAAACACTCATTATCTAGCAGACATAATTTCCTAAATGGATCCAGCATTAATATAGCAGTTGGAAGAACACGAACCAGGGCCTGGCAATCTTGGCAGCAACTCCTCTTCCATAGGATCCATGATGTTGCCCTTTGGAGGAGTAGCAATGTCAATCTGAACTTTGCATGGATAGGCTGGGTCCCTCTTTCCCTGATGAATTTTGCAGAACTTGGCATGGACAGACGTCAACACGTGGGTAGAGGTCTTGCACTTTTTTCTTTTATTTATTTTTTGCACTTCCCAGCTATATGCGCATATGGTTTCCTTGTTTACTTTTTCTGTGTACATGTCTTGCTCCAACATCTACGCATGCATACTTTAAATATGCGATTATCATCTAACACTAATACAGCCTGCACATGTATACTGTTGGATAGATGCCCATAGTGCAGATTTTTATAGATCTATGAAGTATTTGGATTGAGCTGGTTTTACTTTGTAGATGGATATCAACTCACCTAAGACTCCATGTTGAAGGATGAGATGATGTTGCAGTGTCTGTGGCCTTACCATGGGGCACCTATAATAGATATTTTAAACCTGGCCCACACTTGTTTTTTTTTTTTTTTTTCTCTCTTCCTTGAAGTAGCTGATGCCACTTGGTGGTGTTAATCTAGTTGTTTGGTGAACATGCTCCCATACTACCATTTACCAGATGACAATGAACATTCAACTTGCAGTTTCCTGAAATCTGCAGCAATTATTTTTTATGAAACCTGTTCATTATCTTCCCTGCATGTAACCCATCCAGCATATGGAACTTAGTCAGTCATATCAGTCTGTGGTGTTGTATAAATCTGAAATGGCTTATTTAAGCAAGTTGTGCGGCGTAAAGCTTCCTCTAGAAGTTTTGACTCCATTTGTAAGGGTTGTATTACCTTTTGGTTATCTCAGTAGAAATCTGTGAAAAAGATGAGGAGGTCTGATAAACCCCAGAATTGTACTGAACACAGTGTGGGTGGGGGGGGGGGGGGGGGGATTTAAAAAAAAAGTTCTCACTCTGGCTGTGCTCCAGTTTAGGCAAAGTTAATGGCCGTTAAGTATTAACTTTCCATACTGTGGGGGGAGGCGGGCAAATTATAAGCTGTTTGCTTAGGGCAATAACACCAGTTGGGATAAAACATGTGTCCATCTTAAGTGCGACACACCTTTTCCCCAAAATGTGCAAGTTGGTAACGGGGATGGTCTATTCTCAAGTCTGTGGTGGCAGCCAAGTAAGGTGAAAGAACACAGCCAGCTCAAGTCACAATTTGACGTAAAGCAGGAACGTTAGATGGAATGCAGTGTTATAACATGCACTCTAGCAGAATCTGCAAAATACTCTTAATGGGCCCTGTTGTAAGTGGTTGCAGTGCCAGGTCAAGGTTATTTGGCACCCAGGATGAAGATGGCATGCTGTGCCCTTCATTCCACCCTAACAGGAGTTTGACTAGCATGAGGTCCTGCATTAAAATGAGGCTGCAGTCTACTGTGATGTATAAAAAATTGCACCAGCGTTGGTTGTGCGACAGAAAATGTCCCTACATTAGTGGTGTCCCTAAAAGCACTTTTTTTTATAAATTTTTTACATCTTGTGGAAAGCCATGTGTGCATTTGCTGCTTACCTGGGGAAGAGAGGGCACCAGCATTCACTACAGGAAAAGGAGCTGCTACTTTTGATATTGTGCCAGATAGTACAGCATACCTTCAGACAGGTCGGGCAGTTGTGGCTTCAAAAGGGGGAACTAATCAATATTATGCAGGGTGGCCATGATGACCTGACTGGTCGGTGTATATTTTGCTGGGTTTTCGCAAACATTTTGAGGGGGGGGGTTGATTGGCCAATCCATTTCCGGTGCCAGCTTATTAAACTTTGAGAATGAAGGCTAGAAGCTGAATGGTTGGTTGCCATACACAACTGATCCAGGTTCTGTCTGATTTAGAAGTAAATTTCCATCACTCTGTTTCTGTTCAGTCATATGTTGGTTTTCTGACCAATGAAATTATGCAGTTAAGATAATACCTTGTGTCCCGTTTTTTTAAAACATATGGTCCCAGCTACTGTGCGTAAGTAAAGGGTTAACTGGTTTGTGATGTGGTGATCACTCTTCTGCTCTTGGTGCTTGGATTTCCCCACATAAGATGGGATCTGAGAGTGTAATGTAACAACGTGAGCTGTGTTCAATACTCCAAGCTTATAAACTATTCTCTAAAAGTCATAAGTGGGTCCCTGTTTTCATATATGGACTTGTAGGATCTGTGCATGGGGGAATCGCTAATATCTAAAGGCCTGATGGGACCTGCTGTTTTATTATGTTCATAATGATGCTGCTTCTCTAGCCATCAGTAGAACCTGCCTCCTGTATATTAGAGTCACGGAATTTATCTGGTCTTCACTAATGTTATGCTAGGATATTTGTGACGTTTTAAAATGAAAGTGTTGTCTGCATTGATGTAGAGTGCTTTATAATGGCACATTTTGGCTCTTTGTATTTTTTATACTGCAAGATTTAAAATCTGCTTTTCTGTGGTGGTTGCTCATTTTTGTGTGCCACTATTTTTTTATTTTAATGTTATTTACTTTGAAATTCACACCAAATCACAGAATACATTGGAGCAGTCTTCCTCAACCTTTTTACTACTACAAAAATAAACTTCGGTTGTGGGAGACCCCTGCTTAAAACTGAGTGTAATTGGGAAGCGTGGCCCCTTATGGTGGCACTCAGTGGGAAGGAGGGTGCCCCTTTATGTTGGTGTCATAACCCTGTCTCTACAAGGCACCATCAAATGGGAGGTAAATGTGCCACAGATCTCCTAGAATCCTCTGGAGGAACCCTAGTTGAGAATAGCTGCCTAGCGAGATGCTTTCTTACTCCCCTAGAATGGCTTCATGGGTTAGCTTAAAGTGATGCTAAAGTCATAGGTTGTTGGTTTCTAACTTAAAAAAAAAAAAAAAAAAAAAGAAAAAGTTATACTTTCCTGCCCTGCATGTGGGTTTTGCACAGAGCAGCCCAGATCCTCCTCTTCTCGGGTGCCTCTTCTGCACTCCTGGCCCCTTCCTCCTGTTGCAGGGCCCCACAGCACAAACGGCTTGCTATGGGGGCAACTGAGCCAAGCTGCACCTCCGTGCATCCATTTAGACACAGCTGTGTCCTGGCCATTGGCTGACTGAGTTTGACCTCAGCGGGAGCCAATGGCGTGACACGCTGTCTCAGCCAATGAGGGAAGTCCAGGCAGCCAAGACACTGGGGAGTGACGGATGTGTAAGCACAGACAACAGGCCCTAACCTCGTTCCCAATGGATTGATTTCTGTCCTTCAAGAACCGTCCTCAGATTGACAGCGAAGGGAAATTTCCTTATTAGTAATAAAAAGCCTGAAAGATTTTAACCCTTCTCTGTTCTATGTCAAACCAGAAATCGTTTTGGCTGGAATCCTGCGTTTATAAACCTGCCACATAAATGGGAATTTGTTGAATGTGTATGATTGGGCAGTTACTAAGAAAATTGTATAAGCATTCAATGATGGTAAAACCTTAATTTCTGTTGCAATATATACGTTTTTTTGTGCAGCAACACATGGCATGCAAATGCTACACAGAAGAAGCCATAAAGCTAAAGCAGCCAATGTATGCAGAACTACAGATGGCCTATTGCATAGTTCATGATATTTGCAAAACATGTCTGAATGTGTCTGCCAGAAGTGACATCCTATCCTGGTTCACATCCGATAAGCAGAGAACCTGGTAAAATGTTCTGCCTGCTATCCTCTAGACTTGGGTGGCTACCTCCTGTGTGTTTATTTTTTCCCCCCTAACAGACAGGCTATTATGGTGAAATGCTAACAGAAAAACTGGTGACTTGGGGCCCATTCACACCTATGCATGCACACATTTTGGTCATTGTTTAAAAAAAAAAAAAAAAAAAAATTCATATCATTGTGAAGAGTTGATGTGGATTGTCTGCACTTTAATGCATCTGTGAACATTCTAGGACCTAGTGATGCGTTGTCATGCATCTTCCACTGTCAAGTGAAAGCACATAAAAAAAATACATGTACTGAAAGTGACTTCAGCCTAAGAATTTAGCCTAATTGACTATTTTGGGCCTCCTTCCCATGGGCAATTACTGGCATACACCAAACTTCAGCCGTAGGAATCAGATTCTTGCAGCTGAGATGACTTCTGTATGAGAACAGTAACGGCAGCTTAGTGTGTACAGAGTAATAATCTACGAGGAGCTGTCGCCGTTCATGTATCTGCACACCCAGCAGTTACTTGTAGATGGGAATGGATGAGTAACCTTGCATGCTGACAGTTGCGTCCAGGCTGGGACATCTGTCCCTTAACACTGGTAAATGCTGGATACGTGTGGATCCATGCGAACAGAGACCACCATTACTCCCTACAGGCTGAGCGGCATTCACAGTTTGTCTCCTGTCATCTCGGCTTCAAGAATCCAGTGTATACCTGTAATATCCCCATACAATTTTTACTATGTGTTTTTTAGAATTTATTTAGAAATTAATAAGTATTTAGTATGAGGGCTTTCCTGATTGGATGCAAATTCTTTAGATGGGATGGGTAGGTCTTCACATTATATAGTTTTGGTAAATTTAAGGTGTTTGTACAATCAAATTGTATAATGGCCACCTTTTAAAACCGGTGCCAAAATGTTCCTTCTATTACGTTTTATTAACCAGAAACCTAGAACTGTGAAATTTGGGGGGAAGGGTTTTAAATGATCAAAAAGCGCCTAACTAACCCAATCTTAGAACAGAAAATCTCATTCTATCAGATAACCCAATAAGGGGGTTACTCCTCATCAGGACAGTGGGCAGAGCCATGCAGTATATCTGCACATGCTGACCTGCTGGTGTATAGTACAGATGCAGCCTATTCAAAAGTCGTTTGTACAAAAGTTGTGCATACAGCATCAGTACAATGCATGGAAGCAATGGCCTTGTACATGAGTATGGGGAAATAAAATGGGCTATTATCATATGCCTGTACGCTGTTCTTGTGTGTACAATGGTACAGCCAAATAAACCAGTACCGCACAATTTTTTTTACATCAGTGACGTGCTATACACTGCAGCTGGGCTGCCTGAGTGGGGGAACTGGTTGGGCTCAGCCGGGCTGTTGCCAAGAGCCCTTGTGATGGGTGGATGGAATTTATCCCTGAGGGTGTGAAAGTTGTTTGTTTTTTATTTGAATTTTTTTATGTGTGACCCGGAGAAATATGTAGTACCGCTCAAATCTGGAGGTGTAGATACTTCTCCGCTGGTCCTTGGACTAAGGGAGCAGGCGTCTAGATACTCTAATCCAGGGATGTTGGCATAAAGGGAATAGGACACCACTCAACCAACCCAATGCTTGTCGACGTGTATAGCCTCAGCCAGTACTGCTCCACTGGCCTCACTCACTGACGCGTTTCGTCTATGACCAAGCCCTGGTGGGCAGGGCCAAATGCATCAAAGGGCTTAGAGTGGTGCAGCGCTGGCTGATTCTATACACTTCCAATGAGCATTGGGTCAGTTGAGCTGTATCTTAAGGTGTGTGCTTTTAAGTCTAAAATAAATGACCAGTTCGCTGTAAAGATCTTCCCTACACTAGTGACAATTTGTAAAGTTGCTATACCTTTTTAAACCCAGTGCATTTCCATAATTCCAAGATTCTGTGGTAGAAAAGAATTCTAGTTTTTAGGATCCACATCCCTCTAATAGGCACATGTAAACAAAAAATAAATAAATTGGCATTTAGACATACTGTGTTTTTTTTACTCCATTGCAATGAACATTGCTAAAATATAATTATATTTAGTGATTTCAGCAGCTCCTTATTTGGTAAACAATACACTGTTCTTTTTCTGAGACCTTTTATCATTGCATCTTAGGTTGGCTATCTTTAGTACTGCGTTGAAGAATTCATTGCGCAGATCTTTCAGATTCCCCAGGAGTAGGTTTTCTGATCAGGTGTGTGGAAGAACTGGCAGGAGAAATGAGCAGTGTATTTTATGTATAAATGCAGCATAGTTGGAAATGTCCATAGCAGTTACATATTTATTCTGATTGCGGATAAGATCACAGTTATGGGATGGCCGCATGCTGAGCCAAAACCTGAAATTATCTGCATAGACTGTTGTACAGCGCAGAAAGAACCGCTTAATGAAATACCACAAATAGAATTTTGTATTATGGCTTTGTATTCAATAGCATAGATTTATCTTCATACATGTTACTCAGAGAATTATTATTTATTCTTAAAGGTTTACCTTCTCTTTGCCTTCTGCAGGTTCAACTACAGATCAACACATCATCTAGCATCTCACGGGTTTTATGAATTTTTAAATTGGTTTGACGAGCGAGCATGGTATCCATTGGGAAGAATAGTAGGTGGGACGGTAAGTACCTCAATTGTATAATTGTGTTAAAAAAAAAACTTTAATCGCAAACTCTTGGAAACACTTCTCCATGATAGACTTTGCATCTTGGTAACAGTGGCGATGTACAATAGGTACCATAAAGTGTCTCCTGTTTCTTTAAATCGGTGTTGCGCCCAGAAAAAATAAAAGCCAGCAGCTACACATACTGCAGCTGCTGGCTTTTAACAATAGGACTCTTGCCTATCCTGAAGTCCAGTGATGTCAGCACCGCAGCTGATGTTTTCATCAGCTGTCTGGTTCTGCCACCACCATCCCTGGTAAGGGAACCCGGCAGTGTAGCCTTGCGGTTTCACGCATGAGGCCCCGGTCCTCTCTCCTCCTGGCCCAGTAATGGAGAGAGGAGGGAGGGAACCCTGTGGTGATGTCACGGGCCGTGGCCCGGACTCCCGGGAGTGGGAACAGGATACCTGTCAGACTGGTATCCTGTCCCCCCTCCCCCCCGAAAGGTGCCAATTGTGGCACCAGGAGAGGAGACAATTGAGTGGAAGTTCCACTTTTGGGTGGCACTCCGCTTTAACCACTTGAAGACCAGACCTTTTCTGGCAAGTCCATATTTGCATGGAGTTTGGCCGGCCTACAACAGTAGTGCTCAGTCTAGTCTTAGTACTAATGGCACTCTATGTAGTAGGAAGTGGGAAGAGTCACCAGAATACAATGAAGTGACATTTTGGAGTATCTCAGGAGTGTGCCTCACTCCTGAAGTACCAAGTTTTTGGCACCAGTGGCACATCTAGAATGGGCTATGCAGGCAACATACAAAGTAGTACAAATATTCTTCAGCACACTGTAAAGTGTGGTTCTGAGCTCTAAATTATTCTCAACTATGGGACATACTGTATATTGCTAAGCAAGCATTTGTGCTGTCTAGCTGGAGAAAGTACTTGGGGATTTTGTATTGCACATTTGCATCCAACTGTGTTAAAATGTTAAACCCCAGCATCCCTTTAAATAGGTGTTCATGCCCGGGGGAGGGATGGACTGAATACAGAGCTGCTTTTTATTGGCTGGGGTGGAGAGATGGGTGGATGACATCACAATTTTCACCTCTGCCAATTAGAGGAACTCTTGTGTTCTTTAATAAAATAAAAGGCTTTTTTCCACTCCTATGCAGAGTTCTCAGATGAAGCCACAAAGCTGTCAAAAAAAGACAGGCAGTCTGCCAAGTTTCACAACATTCCTCAGCTGCTGAGCTTACTATAAACCTATAAAACATTTTGTTCTTTAGAGCAAAGGAATAAACTTCGGTCTGTAAATGACTTAAAAACAACCTTTTTCTGACACTTGGTTTTAAGTTAAAATCATTATTTTTTCGCTAGAAGGTACTTGGAACCCCTAAACATTAAAAATCTATTTTTAGCAGAGACCCTGTAGAATAAAACAGTGGTAGTTGCCATATTTTATGTATTTGTGCAGTGGTCTGTCAGATGCATTTTTTGGGGAAAAAATACACTTTACTGAATCTTAAACCTAAACCGTAAAGTTAGCTCAATTTACTATTATTACTATTATTATTTATTATTTTATTTTTTTGTTTAATGTGAAAGATGTTGCGCCCTGAGAATCGTGATCTTTATTCCAAGCAAAAAAAAGATTCTAATTTTTCCCAGAATCGGTCAGCTTTAATGTGAATGGTTGAGCAGCACAAAGTTCCAATGCCTCTACCAGAACACAGCACTTAATGCCCTATGTATCTGATGCTGTACACCTTTTTTATACAGCCCTCCATGTGGACACACTTGTTAGTGAAGCAAATGTTTAATTTGGTTTATCTTGGTCCAAACAAACTACGGTATTTAAAACAAGAAACCTGGAGTTGGAGAATAAGCATTATTGCTACCTGGGGCAGATCACCACATTATGCAGACAATGCATTGTGGAGATATCGGGGGTCTAGTAGAAAAGGATTAGAACCCCTTTCTGCTGCTTGTAAAAGTAATCCAGCAGATGTTTAGCCACTAGGATTACTTTTAAGGCAAAGGGAATCTCTAGACAACAAAAATGATACTGGGATCATGGTTGTAGCCTCAACCATGATCCTGATATATTCTTTCCAATATAGTTACATAGTTACATAGTTAGTCAGGTTGAAAAAAGACACAAGTCCATCCAGTTCAACCTTAAAAACAAATAAAATAAAAAATAATCGTACAATCCAAATACCCAATTTTATGCCCACAATTGATCCAGAGGAAGGCGAAAAAAAACCCCAGCAGAGCATGCTCCAATTTGCTACAGCAAGGGAAAAAAAATTCCTTCCTGATCCCCCAAGAGGCGATCGGACTTTCCCTGGATCAACTTTACCTATGTTAGTACCCAGTTATATTATGTACATTCAGGAAAGTATCCAGGCCTTTCTTAAAGCAATCTACTGAGCTGGCCAGAACCACCTCTGGCGGGAGTCTATTCCACATTTTCACAGCTCTGTGAAGAAACCTTTCCGTACTTGAAGATGAAATCTCTTTTCCTCTAGACGTAAAGAGTGCCCCCTTGTCCTCTGGGTTGACCGTATAGAGAACAACTCAACACCAAGTTCACTATATGGACCCCTAATATATTTGAACATGTTGATCATATCCCCCCTTATTCTCCTCTTCTCAAGAGTGAATAAATTCAGTTCCTCTAATCTTTCCTCATAGCTGAGTTCCTTCATGCCTCTTATCAGTTTGGTTGCCCTTCTCTGCACTTTCTCCAGTTCCCCCGATATCCTTTTTGAGAACTGGTGCCCAAAACTGAACTGCATATTCCAGGTGAGGTCTTACTAATGATTTGAACAGGGGCAAAATGATATCTCTCTCTCTGGAGTCCATACCTCTCAATACAAGAAAGGACTTTGCTCACTTTGGAAACAGCAGCTTGGCATTGCATGCTATTATTGAGCTTATGATCTACCCCCAGATTCTTCTCCACTATGGATCCCCCCAGTTGTACTCCCCTAGCATGTATGATGCATGCATATTCTTAGCCCCCAAGTGCATAACTTTACATTTATCAACATTAAACCTCATCTGCCACATAGTAGCCCAATTAGACAGTGTATTGAGGTTGGCTTGTAAATTGGAGACATCCTGTAAGGACGTTATTCCACTGCATATCTTGGTGTCATCTGCAAAGACAGAAATGTTACTTTTGATCCCAGACCCAATATCATTTTATAAAGATGTTAAAAAGTAAGGGTCCCAACACTGAACCTTGGGGTACACCACTGATAACCTTAGACCATTCAGAGTAAGAATCATTAATCACTACTCTCTGAATTCTGTCTTTTAGCCAATTTTCTATCCATTTACAAACTGATATTTCCAAACCTGTAGACTTTACCTTACACATGAGCCGTGTGTGGGGAACTGTATCGAACGCTTTTGCAAAATCCAAGTATACCACGTCCACCGCCACCCCTCTGTCCAAGGTTTTACTTGCCTCCTCATAAAAAGAAATCAGATTTGTCTGACAACTTCTGTCTTTCATGAATCCATGTTGTCTGTTGCTTAAAGTGTTTTTGTTCAGCAAGAACTCGTCGATGTGGTCTTTTATTAAAAGCTCCAGTATCTTCCCAGCTATAGAAGTTAAGCTAACAGGTCTATAGTTACTTGGTAAAGACTTTGATCCCTTTTTAAATACAGGCACCACGTTCGCCCTGCGCCAATCCAGTGGGATATGAGGCCGCATATATATGTACGGCGTTATCAAAGTGCTTAACTAGTTTTCATCCTCTGATGTCATATTGCACTGTTTGTCATAGCCCACCTGAGCCAGCTTCCTTCCCCCAGCTAGCACTCTATGTTCATCATCCACGCCACTTGTATTATGTACCATACCACTCCTCTCTGTACTCTGTTCTGTATGTAATCGGCTGCTTACAACTAATCGTAATGCATTTGTCATTAGGGCTGAAACAACTAATCCAGGGATATGCAATTAGTGGACCTCCAGCTGTTGCAGAACTACAAGTCCCATGAGGCATTGCAAGACTCTGACAGCCACAAGCATAACACGCAGAGGCATGATGGGACTTGTAGTTTTGCAACAGCTGGAGGTCCGCTAATTGCATATCCCTGAACTAATCGATTATTATTTTCATAATCCGCCAGTAACATAATGGGATTAAAAAAAAAGGCTAAAACGAGCCCTTTATAGTACAAAAAGAGAAAATAATCACTACTGTAAATATTTCACTGTTCTACAGTAAAAATAACCCCTTACAGTAGTGATTATCTGCTTTTTTTTTTTTTCTACTATCAAGGGCTCATTTTAGTTTTTGTTAACCCCATTATGTTACTAAACGTCTTAGACCTGGTTCACATCTACGCGTTTTATGGTGCTTTTTGCAGAAATGCACTACAGTTCATTTACATGGTTTCCTATGGGACCCGTTCACATCTGAAAGGGTCAGGGACTTTTAACGCTAAATGGTGCTTTATTGGTTCAATACACTTTAATGGAGAAGCTGCAGAAAAGCATGCAATGCGTTTTTGCAACAATTTGTGTTTTTTAATCTGCCCAAAAAAATGCAGATTGCAGTAGAATCACATGCGCAAAAATCAAAACGCACTGCATAAGGGAGGGGGGGGTGGCTATAATAGAGAGCTAAATTCGGATTCATGCATATAATTAAATGGACCTTCCAAGCAGCAGTACAGAAAATATCCATTAGGAAAAAAAAAATCTGAAACGGTGAAGCTGTTACATTAGTGCTCATGGGCATTCCATTCCATCCATGGAAGTATCTAAGGAAGGCAAAATAAATTTTTCGCTGCCTTCCACCTTTTTGTTTACTTTTTTGTTAAAGGTGAAGCTCACCTTTTTAAAAAATAAATGCACGTGTTTGCAGGTACCGGTAATCCTTTTTTTTTTTTTTTTTTTTTTTTTTTTTTTTTTTTTTTTTTTTTCCCCCTTTGATCCTGTAAAGATTTGCACCCACAATCAGCAGATCGTGGGTGTCATGCAGGATTCCTGAAGAGTTGTCAGCGTATCTGTCAAGGAGAGAGAATAGACTACCAAAGAACTCAACAGCGGCATGGTAGTGCATTTTGAACTACAAGCCGACGGCCGCATAAAAATGTCGGTACTTGTAGTTTCCCATTCACAGAGCACTGTGAACAAATGATGTGGCTACGCGGGCAGAGCAACGCTCGGCAACATTATTTTCAAACTGTGTCAACGGTCGGAAAATGTGCCCGCTTGTTGTTGTCACGGAGGGGGTTGATTTCTTTTCAATGTGCAGTACTATGAAATCTTAGTAATATCAATATAAATCGCCTAGCCTAATTAATGCAATAGATGAAATACCAAATTTAATTGTATGAATGGTACAATATGTGCTACTGTAGTTCAGTATAGGGGAGCTTGAAAGGGCTAATAACACTGCTTGGTATTTCAGTGTAACAAATACGCTGTTCACACTGATGCTAATTTGGATGCTGGTTTTACTCGCATGCAATTCGCAGGGCAGGAGTCTGACCGGCTCTCAATGGAGCCAGTTTACACCCCTCCGGGGTGGCCGCGGAGCGCACAGCAGAAGGGTCCTGTGCATCTTTGGCTCCATTTCAGGTCCGAATTCGGGAAAAAATTCAGATCCAAAATGGTGAACGAGGACGCACCGCACATAGTGTGAACACAGCCTTAAGAAGAACTTCAGCCATTCCTTCCCAACGCAGATACATTGTGCATGTCAATGAATTGCAACTCCACTGTCAGTTGGTTTAGCATTCGTGATGGATAGCCTACGTATGGATAAGCCAATGAGTAGGGAGTTGCAGTAATCAAAGCGAGAGATGACCAGGGAGCTAAGAGCTTTGTTGTGTCATTGGTTACAAAAAGATGTATTTTAGAGATGTTGAGGTGGCAAGATTCAGACAGTGATATGATGTGGGGCTTAAAGGAGAGTTCAGAGATCATGACTACACCTAGGACCTCGGAATGTGGGGATGGGCTGATAGTTGTAACGTCCTATTTTGACAGATCAGGGAAGGTGCATGTGGTGGAGGAAAATTACATTCGGTTTTGGATAGATTGAGTTTTAGGAAGTGGTGTGACATCCAGACTGATATATCGGTTAGTAAATTGGTGATATGTGAGAAGATTGAGGGAGTGAGCTGAGGTGTAGAGAAATAGATTTGGATGTTGTCAGCATTGAGATAGTCTCCCATGGCTTCAAATACCATCAGCTGGCCCAGTGAGGAGGTGTGGATTGAAAATAGAAGATGCCCAAGAACAGAACCTTGGGGCACCCCAGTGGAGAAAGGCAGAGAAGAGGAGGAAGTAGAGTTGTAAGTAATGCTAACTGTGCATTTGGCTGCATAGGAAGAGAACCAGCAAAGATTAAAGTCATGGAGACTAATGGTGGGGAGTTTTTGGAGGAGGGGGTGGGTAACCGTATCAAAGGCAGCAGAAAGGTCCAAGAGTACGAGTACAGAATAGTGTCCATTTGGTTTTGGTCATTTGTTAGTTTTAGGAGAGCAGTTTCTATAGAGTGTTCAGGACACAATCCAGACTGAAGGGGATATAGAGGGCTATTCTAAGCAAGGTGGTTACTCAGTTGCGTCTAGACCAGATGTTCAAGGAGTTTGGATAAAAAGGGGAGCAAGGAGATGGGGCGTAGGTTAAGATTGGTTGGGTCCAGTGAAGGCTTTTTTAGTATGGGGCCGACTAGTGTGTTTTTGAGAGTTGGGGAAGATGCGAGAGGAAGAGATTGAAGACGTGGGTTAGAGTGTAGAATAGTCAGAGGGTGAATGTAGGATTTATGAGGGAACAGGATCCAGAGGGCAGGTGGTCAGTTGGACATTAGCAAGTAGTTTAGCAACCTCGTCTATAGTGGTGGGGTTAAATGAGGGTAGTAATGATTGTACCAGGAAATGGCTCACAGCTTCTCCCCAGCCAATGAGGACAGAGGGGTCTGGACTGTGGAAGATAAAGTAGAAGTCTACTATTGGAATGTGGTTGTGGGGCCCTAGGGCAGATCAGAGCTGGTCTTTGTGGAGGACATGATAATAATAAAACAGGGAGGCTGCAGAGTCCTGGAGCTAGGGGCGGGGTTGCGATTGTGACCCCTGCAACGCCTTATGCTACGCCCACGTTCCTACCATAATATAACCAAAAGAAACCGGCACCAGTCTAGTCCCAAAATACACTAAATCCTTAAGGGCCGGTTCACACAGCGAGGCGCGGCGAGGCGTCTCCGACTTGCCTCGCCGCGACCTGCGGGGACCTCAGCGGCGACTTGCAGAGGACTTCTGTATAGAAGTCAATGCAAGTCGCCCCCGAAGTCGCCCAGAAGTAGTACAGGAACCTTTTTTCTGAGTCGGAGCGACTCGAGTCGCTCCTCTCAGAACGGTTCCATTGTACAGAACGGGGGCGACTTGCGGGAGCGAGGCGAGTCGTGTCGCCTCGCATCGCCTCGCTGTGTGAACCGGCCCTAATTCCCCATCTAATTTATTGCTCTTTAATATTAGAAATTACAGTGGATTTTTTTTTTCTATGGTCTGAAGTATTCATCAGATGTCACCTGTATCTTGCTTAGCTCAAAACAGATTCCTATAAATTTTAAATGAATACAAGAGGTGGAAGAAATCTTGTCTTCATATACATTTTATATCTGTTATTGGGCAAAAAAAGAACAAGTTATTTAAAAAATGGGTTTTCTTTTCCCTTTTTAAAAACTATTTCTGTTCTCACTAATACGGTTTATCTAACGTGGGAAGTAAAAAGACCCCTATAGGTGAAATCACATGCCTATTGTATACCCTGTGGGGAAGCTTGGTGAATAAACAGGTTGTAGGATCAGTTCATATCCTTTACTTAATCCAGGTGCTTGTACGAGGACATGAACACGGGGTGTGAGCGGAAATGGCTGCGTGTATCTGCACTTCAACAGTGTTGTAACCAGATGTTTACAAACCATTTTGGCCACAGTGATGGGGCTTGGGTGCTAAACGCCCTGGCTGACAGATGGTGATCCCTACCCTTTAACGGGTATAGCATGTGATGTAAAAAAAAAAAAAATAGATTTCTCTGTTGCTTACTTTAATAAAGCTTGGAGAAACATTGCTGCAATGCTTTTGGACCCGTGTAGCTTTTAATTGTCACTAAAGAATAATTAACACAATTTGGCCAGGAAAGGTGTAAATGTGTGTGGGTGTAGTGAAGTTAATGAACTAGTTTTTCCACTCTGAGGTCTGTAGACAAATGACTTGATAGTCCAAAGCTTCTTCTCCCTGAGCAATTACTCACGTTCAACTTCATCTTTTAAACCAGCTTTTTTTTTTTCTTGCAAATTGTCTATCAGGCTCTAGAGATAACTTGAGCCTCTGCCCACCTTCACAGTGTACCACTTTGTTTAATCTTCCGTATCCTAAGACAAGCAATGATTTACTAAAGGATTTGAGAATGTGTGAAGATTCACTTCAATTACCCAATGATGTGAAAGGAATCCTTTATTTTGCTGTCCATGATTGCATAATAATTTGAAGTGAATATTCAAATTGTTTTGTAAATGTACTTAAAAATATTGCTGTTTTTGCCTCGTACCACCTTTAAAAGTGGCTAAGGTTTGCCTTAGTTGGTGCAAATTTCATTCCTGCAGCCACAGATTGCACGATTCCCCTATCAACCCAGACAGCACTGACAGGAGAATTACACCTGCCGGAATTATCACTAGTAGCTATAGCAACCGCTTGCGATAATCGGAAGTGAATAGGGCAGGCTGGTTGTACCCAAGTTGATCAACGTTTTATGTTCAGCCTACCCATTAATGGTTTGAATCTGCTGAAACGGCTTGGATTCAAACCGTGTATGGTCAGTCTAAGATTCAGAATAGCTGATGCTATGACATCTCAATCTGGCCATTTTATGCTGATGGGCATTATTATTTGGTTTTAAATAATGTGGCCTTCTACGTGATCTGAGTCCCATGTAGTTATTCACTGGATAGCCTTTGCAACCCAAATCATTCAGCTTCTGTAACTTTTCCTATGCAGTGACCGTGCAGATGAAATTCAGGTTATAGGTCCCCAATATTTGAGAATTGATAGTTTATTGCTACATTGCTCAATAGGGTAGGGGTCTTCATTACATTAGAGAACCTATTGTTAACAGGCGAAATGCCCATTAGAAAAATGTTATCTGGCCCATAAGAGTGTTCCTAAGCTGGCTGTAGACAGTTCGAATCTCAGCTGGTTAAGCAGGTATCAGCTGAGATTCGAACCATGTACAGGCAGGCTGAAAGTACCCAAGTTGTTATAGCCGCTAGCAATCATCACTGTCTTCTCCTGGTTGGGATGGCTTACCTGCCACCCTAACACAACCCTCTCAAACCCCCCCCCCCCCCCACCCACTGTGTTTATAAAGGGGGTGGGGGGGGGGGGGGGGTTGAAAAGCTCACATGTGACATAAAACCTTGGCAAAGGATTTCCTAGTGTCTGGTGCTGCCAAGAGTACAGCAGTCTATTTTCAATTGGGCTACTTTCACACTGAGGCATATTTCAGGTGCCAAAGGGCTAAAAATAGCACCTGAAAAAATGCCTCCCCTGCAGCCCCATTGTGAGAGCCCAAGTACTTTCTAACGTCCTGCAAGCGCACTGCCACAGTGTGAAAATCCTGCAAGCAGCATCTTTCGGGGGTTGTGGGAGCGGTGTACAAACCACTCCACTCCACCGCCCCTGCTATTGAAGTCGATGGTCACTGCTGTCAAAGTGCTTTGGCAGCGGCGCTTTGCGGGTGCTTTTAACCCTTTATTCAGCTGCTACCAGGGGTTAAAAGCTCCCTGCCAGCGGCCAAAAAGTGCCGCTATAACAGCAGTATAGCGCTGATAAAATTAGTGGCGCTTTACCATTAGCGTCCCTCCGCCCCAGTGTAAAAGTAGCCTAAGATAGATCTGTCTTGTAGGACACCTTTTTGTCTCTCCTTAGCTCGCTAACAAGTGAGAGTTGCTGTGTAGTCCAACTGGATAGAACTCGCCCATGTTCACAACGTAGCTTGGGATTTTAGTGCAGCAAATGCAGTTACCGGAAGTTAGGGGCTCCTTGGCTTTTTGACAGGATCACCAGGTAGTTTTCTGCACTTGCAGCATTTGTAATGAGAAAAACACAAGGAAAGATGCATGTATTAAAGAGTTTAACACATTTTGTTCTTTTATATAAATCGGGAAAGACCTCCATTCTTTAATGTTAAAACAAAGTCAAAATCTTGCATGATTTTATTTTTAGTAATACGATTAAGGTTTCAGTGGATTTGAACAATTTTTAATTCCCTAATCAAACCGTTTTTGTTAATGGGTTGGTTTAAAACAAACAGCATTTTCTTTGTGAATAAAGAATGCTTAACTTGTAACCCTGGATTATTTGCAAAAATTAAAAAGGACATTAGATGATTAAAAGTCACTTGGATTTCTAAGGTTGTTAATTATAGATGTAGTACAATTTGAAACCTCCAGAAATTTCTTAATTGGTGTCTATGATGCATTTTAAATTCTACACACTCATTTGTATTTTTTTTCCCCCCTTTTCATACAGATATTGAATTGCTTGAAAAGTAGGTTTTTAATATCTACATTCATTGCATTGTATTGTATTAAAGAGGTTGTAAACCTCCATGGGGATGTTGTACCTTTAGGTAAGCCTAGAATAAGGCTTACCTATAGGTACTGTAAATATTTCCTAAACGTGAGCCATTCAGGAGATATTTACTGCTAACTGTGACGATAATGTCACCGGTGCATGCGCTCGGAAGGAATGGCGTTAAGTGCACCGTGCCCGGTGGGAGTGACGTCACACGGCTCCAGCCAATCAAGAGCCAGAGTCCTCAGCCCCTGGAAACAATACGGCCAAAGATTCATTTGGGCTTAGTTTTGCAGGTGTCGTATAACGTGCTAGTATGCGGTGCATACTAGCACATTATGCCTTCACTTTGCAGGGGAAAAAGGGAATAAAAACCCACCCACCAAGGTTTACTTCCTCTTTTATTTTAACCACTTCCCGACCAGCGCACGACGATGTACGTCGACAGAATGGCACGGGCAGGCATATTGGTGTACAGGTACGTCCAATATTCAATGCCGCCCTGCCATCGGGAGCGCGCCGCCGCCGGTCGGGACCCCTGTGAGTCCGGTCGCGGGACCCGCGGACTCGATCGCCGCGGGCATTCCCACGATCGTCTCACGGAGCGGCCGAATGGAGGAAATGCTGTGTAAACAACATTTCTCCATTCTGCCTAGCAACTAGTGACGCTGATCTCTGCTCCATGTGATTGGAGCAGAGATCAATGTTCACTAAATGAAAGCCCAACCCCCCCCACAGTTAGTAACAGACCCCTAGGAACACTTAACCCCTACACTGCCACCCACTGGTTAACCCTTTCACTGCCAGTGTCATTTACACAGGAATCGCTGCATTTATATAGCAGTGATTACTGTATAAATGACAATGGTCCCAAAAATGTCCGATGGGTCCCCCACAATGTCGCAGTCACAATAAAAATCGCTGATCGCCGCCATTACTAGTAAAAAAAATATAAAAAATTATTAATAAAAATGCCATAAAACTATCCCTATTTTGTAAACGCTATAACTTTTGCGCAAACCAATCAATAATCGCTTATTGCGATTTTTTTTTTTTACCAAAAATATGTAGAAGAATACGTATCGGCCTAAACTGAGGGAAAAAAATGTTTTTTTATATATTTTTGGGGGATATTTATTATAACAAAAAGTAAAAAATGCGTTTTTTTTTCAAAATTGTCCTATTTTTGGTTATAGCGCAAAAAATAAATACTGCAGGGGTGATCAAATACCACCAAAAGAAAGCTCTATTTGTGGGAAAAAAAGGACGTCAATTTTGTTTGGGAGCCACGTCGCACGACCGCACAATTGTCAGTTAAAGCGACGCAGTGCCGAATGGCAAAAGGGGGTCTGGTCTTTGACCAGCAAATTGGTCCGGTCTGCAAGTGGTTAAGCAGGTTACACATTTCCTCAAGTGTAGAATGTGCACCTCTGATAAGCATAGCAAACTACAGGATAGCCTTATGGGACTAGGTTACCTGTGACTACCGATGGCAAGCACCATTAAACTTATTTTTTTTTTTTTTTTTTATAAGAATATTTTTTTATTTTATTTATTTTTTTGTGTGTGTGAGAAACTTGAAGTGTCAGTTCTCAGAATTTTATGTTGACTTTCTGGATTCAGTATTTTAAACTCTTAATACATAGATGAGGACTTTCATCATCTGCATTTTTTACTTTTTAAGTCAGAAACTATTGAATCCATGGAGTCCACAGAACAGCCTTCCAGTGTTTCAGAAGGAGGTCAACAAATGACAGCCCACATATTTCTGTCTTGATAGGTTTACTTCTACCAGCAGACTGTGACTACTTTTATGGCCTACAGGCAGGCCCAGTTTGTAGAGAACATTGTGACTGCTGGACACTGTTCTGTGTGGACAAGAGTACTAGGATGTACTGTGTAAAAAGTGGAAGCGCTTAAGAAAAAGCGTGCAACCTTTCATAGAAATTTCCTAGCACCGGACCTTTGCACATGGTTTGACATTTTCTTTTCTAAGAAAATGCATTTGTATTGTAGACAGTATCTTACAGTTTACGTGCATTGAATTGACATGCATTCATGAAAGCAAACTTAAAAGCATAATTTTAGTACTGGTGCACCAAGTTCTAAAAATTCAGAATGCACTTGGCCGAAACCAAATTTTTTTTTTTTTTTTTTTTTTAAATATATACTTTTATAAATTTTTTGCATTCGACTTTTTAATTAATATCATGAATTTAAATTAATATATATTTGTCGGCCGTTTAGCAGTGTTAAAAATCCTGCTTGCTAAATTTTTGGTGCATATTTGGTCACTTAACCACAGAGAGAAACAATTGAACTGCATTGAAAATGCAGCAAGAACCCTTCTTTAATGCACCCGTGTTGCGTTTTTGATGCATTTTTATTTTTGTCCCATACCTAATGAATAACGCCATAAGTAAAGTAAAATCACAGGTGTTTTCGGCAGCCATTATTGTCCCTTTTTATTTTTTGTTCTGCACAAGGCTGAACGCCCCATTTTTGACCAATAATTTTCGGCACATCACTAAATTTTAGGAAAATGCTATAGACAGCTTCTCAGAGGTAGGGAAACCATAAGAAATGTACAGCTTCAGTAGGTGCCACTCGAGTCGGGGGGGGGGGGGGGGGGGGGGGGGGCTTGATCCTATATGAAATACTAAAACTACTTGAAGAGAGCAAATGGCGATGGAAAATTTGACCACTTAAAGCAGGAGTAAAGTCCATTTTTTATTTGTACCTATATAAGGCTTACATGTAGGTACATTAAATATCTCCTAAACGTGCACCTTTTTAGGAGATATTTACTTTAGTAGCAGCACGTCACCGATCCATGTGCTCTGAATGGAGTGTGGGGTCCATTCAGAACTGTGTCATGGCCTTGACTCACATGTGCATGCACAGGAGTGATGTCGCCTCTGCTCAGCCATTCAAATGGGCGAAATTGTGAACCCAGTGAAGATGGAAGCCTTGAATGGCACGCAGCTGGAGGGCTTTGTTTTAAGGAAAGTTTGTTATAATGTGCTAGTATGCACCTCATAGTAGCACATTTTGACATCAGCGCAGAGGCTAAGGGGTTAGCACTTCTGTCCTGCAACACTAGAGTCGGTTCGAATCCCATCCATGGCATTACTTTGCTGGAGTTTGCATGTCCTCCGGGTACTCTGGTTTACTCTAAAACGCCAAAGACCTGCTGGTAGGTTAATTGGCTCCTGTCTAAACTGACCCTAATATATGTATGAATGTGAGTTGAGGACCTTAGATTGTAAGCTCCTTGAGGACAGGAACTGTTACTGTACAATATACAGTGGATATAAAGTCTACACACCACTGTTAAAATGTCTGGTTTCTGTGATGTAAAAAAGAGAGGCCAAGATAAATAATATCAGAACTTTTTCCACTTTTTTTTTTTAATGTGACCTATAAACTGTCCCACTCGGTTGAACAACAAATTGAAATCTTTTAGGTGGAGGAAAAGAAACTAAAATGATATGGTTGCGTAAGTGTGCACACCCTTAAACTAATACCTTGTTAAAGCATCTTTTCAGTTTTATTACAGCACTCTGTCTTTTTGGGTATGAGTATCAGTATGGCACATCCCAACTTGGCAATATTTGCCCACTCTTCTTTGCAAAAACACTCCAAATCTGTCAGACTGCGAGGGCGTCGCCTTTACACAGCCTTTTCAAATCACCCCACAGATTTTCAATCAGATTCAGGTCTGGGCTTAGGCTGGACCATTCCAAAACTTTAATCTTCTGGTGAAACCATTCCTTTGTTGATTTTGGATGCATGGTTTTGGTCGTTGTCATGCTGAAAGGTGAAGTTCATCTTCCTGTTCAGCTTTCTAGCAGGAGCCTGAAGGTTTTGTGCCAATATTGACTGGTATTTGGAACTGTTCATAATTCCCTCTACCTTGACTAGGGCCCCTATTCCAGCTGAAGAAAAACTGCCCCAAAGCATGATGCTGCCACCACCATGCTTCTGTGGGTATGGTGTTCTTTTGTTGATGTGCAGTGTTTTTGACGCCAAACATATCTTTTGGCATTATGGCCAAAAAGTTCACCCTTGGTTTCATCAGAACATAACACATTTTCCCACATGCTTTTGGGACACGTAAAATGCAAAATTTAGCCTGGTTTGGATGGTTTTCTTCGTAGGAAAAGGCTTCCATCTTGCCACTCTATCCCATAGCCCAGACATATAAAGAATACAGGAGATTGTCACATGTTCCACACAGCCAGTACTTGCCAGATGTTCGTGTAGTGTCTTTAATGTTGCTGTAGGCCTCTTGGCAGCCTCCCTGACAAGTTTTCTTCTCGTCTTTTCATAAATTTTGGAGGGACGCCCAGTTCTTGGTAATGTCACTGTTGTGCCATATTTTCTCCACTTGATGACTGTGTTCTATGGTATATCTAATGCCTTGGAAATTATTTTTTACCCTTCTGCTGACTGATGTCTTTTAACAATGCGATCCCTCTGATACTTTGGAAGCTCTGTTGACCATGGCTTTTGCTGTAGGAAGCGTAGTAAAGTAAATGTCAGGAAAAACCTACTAAAACAGCTGAACTTTATTTGGGGTTAATCATAGGCACTTTAACCACTTCCGGACCAGCTCACGACTATATACGTTGGTACTTTTGAAGGAGGATATCATTGTTATGGCAGCAGCTAGCTGCCATAACTTCAGTATCCTCTTCTTCAGTGAGCAGTCCGGTTTAAGATGAGATAAAAGGGGTCTCTGCAGCAGATTTGCCGCAAGATCACTTTTATTGGTGGCTGGAGAGCCCCCCCCCTGTACGCCACTCTCTGGTCCCCTCCCCTTACCGGAGCCATGGGCAGCAGTGAAGGCGATCGAGTCCTTCCTGTGGCTGACATGGAGACAAGTGAGAGGAAGCTGGCCCCCACCCATCTTCATTTCATTGCATGGTGGGGGGGGGGGGCAATGTCAAAACGTCACTTCTGTCCATAGCTCTTAAAGGGCCATTTTTTTTTTTTTTGCATTTTAGTCTAAATATGAGATCTGAGGTCTTTTTGACCCCATATCTCATATTTAACCACCTCAATACAGTGCAGTTACACCCCCTTCCTGACCAGACCAATTTTCAGCTTTCAGCGCTCAGTTTGAATGACAATTACTCAGTCATTCAACACTGTACCCATATGAAACTTGCGTCCTTTTTTCCACACAAATAGAGCTTTCTTTTAATGGTATTTAATCACTAGTGGGTTTTTAATTTTTTGTGCTATAAATAAAATAAAACGAAAAATGCCTTTTTCTTTGTTTCTGTCATAAATTTTTCTTCATAAATTTTGGCCAAAATTAATACTGCTACCCATCTTTGGTAAAAATAACCCACATTAGTATATATTATTAGGTCTTTGTGAAAGTTTTATAGAGTCTACAAACTATGATCACATCTGATCAGGCCTTCAGTACATCAGGTGTACCTCATTTCTTGAGACACTAACAAGTACAAATACCCCCCAAATGACCCCTTTTTACGAAGTAGACATTCCAAGGTATTAAGTAGCATGGTGACTTTTTTTTAAGTTGTAATTTTTTTCCCACAATTCTTTGCAAAAAGTTTTTTTTTTGTGTTATAAAATGACCATTTTTTATTTTTTTTTTTTTTTTTTTTTTAAGGTTTTCTCTCACACACAGCATATGCATACAACAAATTACACCCCAAAATACATTCCGCTACTCTTCCCGAGTATGGCGATACCACATGTGTGAGACTTTTTTACACAGCCTGGCCACATACAGAGCACCAACATTGATGTAGTACCTTCAGACGTTCTACGAGCAAAAATGGCGCATCTCATTTCTCAACCACCTTTTTGGAATATGTGGAAAAATGAAAACGCATTTTTTTTTTTTATACAAAATTGTCAATTTATAAGATATTTCTAACACCTCGCATGTATATAGCAAAAATTACAAAATATATTCTGCTACTCTTCCCGAGTATGGCGATGCCACATGTGTAGGACTTTTACACAGCCTGGCCACATAGAGAGGCCGAACATTGAAGTAGTACGTTCAGGCATTCTAGGAGCATAAATGACACATCTCATTTCATTCCTACCTATCACACTTTTGAAGGTCCTGGACCACCAGGACAGTGAAATTACCCACAAAATGACCCCATTTTGGAAAGCAAACACCCCAACGTATATTCTATGAGACATGGGCTGCAAATAGGTACTCTGGTACTCTGGTGACAGGTACTTGTTTACTCTGGCCTGGTGACAGGTACTTGTTTACTCTGGCCTGGTGACAGGTACTTGTTTACTCTGATGGCCTGGTGGCAGGTACTTGTTTACTCTGATGGCCTGGTGGCAGGTACTTGTTTACTCTGATGGCCTGGTGACAGGTACTTGTTTACTCTGATGGCCTGGTGACAGGTACTTGTTTACTCTGATGGCCTGGTGACAGGTACTTGTTTACTCTGATGGCCTGGTGACAGGTACTCGTTTACGAAGATGAACTGTAACGGGTACTCGGGTACGAAGATGGGGCGTGACGGGTACTCGGGTACCCTGATGGGCCGTGACGGGATCACAGCCGATCACGTGGGTAAACAGCCGGCCAATGGCTCACGATCGCGCCGTGCACAGTAGGGGTGTGACCATTTGTGATCAGCCGTGACTTCATCACGGCCGATCACGTTGTAAACAGCCATAACCAATGGCTGTTCACCCCCTTCGGTGGCGAGCGGTGTCTTCGTGACACGCCGCCACCAAAGAAACGGATGCGCGCACACGATTGTGCGCATTCCCTCTTTAAATGGGAGGCCGTCATATGACGGCCTCCCACCACAATAGGTGTGCCGCCTGGCCGTCATTTGGTCAGCAACTAGTTAAGGGGTCCTGCCATGCTTTTTTTTTTTTTTTTTTTTTTTTTTTTTTTTTATTTATATTACAAGGGTTGTTTCCGACAAGCTTGCATGCAGAAGTGAATGCATACTGCCTGCATATGAAAACTGTGTTCAAACCACGCATGAGGTATTGCCGCGATTGGTAGAGCAAGAGCAATAATTCTAGCCCTAGACCTCCTCTGTCACTTAAAACATGCAACGTGTAGAATTTTTTAAACGTCGCCTATGGAGATTTTTAAGGGTAAAAGTTTTTGCCATTCCACGAGCGGGTGCAATCTTGAAGCGTGACATGTTGGGTATCAATTTACTTGGCGTAACATTATCTTTCACAATATAAAAAAAAAAAAAAAATGGGTTAACTGTACTGATGTCTTGGTGTTGTGTGTGTGTGTGTGTGTGTGTGTGTGTGTGTGTGTGTGTGTGTGTGTTTTTAATCCAAGTGTATTTTTTCAAAAAAAGTGTGCTTTTAAGACTGCTGTGCAAATACGGTGTGACAGAGTATTGCAATGGCTGCCATTTTATTCTCTAGGGTGTTAGAAAAAAAAAATGTACTTGTAAACCACAAATCTCAGAAAAAGTGGTTAAATGATGGCAGGTGTATACTGACTCCTATCTAACACGAGTTAATTCTGAACACCGCTACATTCCCAGTTATAAGAGGGTGTGCACACTTATGCCCCATACACACGATGAGATTATCGGACGAATGATCGTCCGTTTTTTTATTGCATGCTAATCTCAGATCGAATCTGAGTTTACTAAAGTCACAAATTCCCGCACGACAGAAAAAAAATTCGGAAGTGATGTCATGTGTTGTAATGCATTTGTATTGCATTTTCGAACGATGGCTGTACTGATTAAACGAAAATCGTACGATTTGGCATCGTACGAAAAAAATTTCCGTGCATGTCTGATAGAATAATATCGGATGTACTGTCCTAATCGGCTCTCGAAAGCTCTGTACTAACGATCCGATTATCGTACGATCGCTTCGAAAGCGGTATTTTCCGTACGTATTTCGGATCGTGTGTACGGGGCATTAGGCTTGAGTCACACCTATGCATTTTTAGTGATTTTTGCAGATTTGCGTTACAGAACATGTTCCATAGGAAACCATGGTGAATGGACTGTAGTGCAAATCTGCAAAAAGCACTAAAAATGCATAGGTGTAAATCCAGCCTTATGCACCCGTCACAGAAACCTGACTTTTTAACAGGGGTGTGTAGACTTTTTAGATCCACTGTATGTGTAAATTAACATCGCTATATAAGTGCCTGTAATAAATTTAAAAAAAAATGATCCTGCAGGGGCCCAATTTATTTTTTTGTGGTTTAATGCCCCTTTAAAGATCACTGAAAATAAGTTTTATGCATTTGATTTTGATGAGGTCTTCAAGCTCCTTACCTGAATGTAGCAACCCTGCCACATTCAGAAACCAAGACCAAACTGTTAGTAGGTTATATTTAGAGATCTTGAATGCTCTTTTAGAATCTATAGCAACGTTTTTGGACCATATTTCCTCATGAGTCGCCCCCATCCCAACTATAAATATCTCTACTTGTGTAAAATCTCATTACGTAATATTGAACATACTCCATAGGTTCACTCATTTGCAATTGCTGTCTTGCTCCCTGTAGGAGCTGCACAGTGGCTTCTATTTATGGGATGGATGATGGTTTCGAATTTTTATTTATTTATTTCTCATTCTCTATGTTCTTATAGATGTTCTTTCTAAAGCATATTTTGTATTTTTTGCAATGCATTAAAATTGGATAATAAAGCGGTTTCCTTACTAATCTTTGATCATTTCCCCTACAGGTGTACCCAGGATTGATGGTGACAGCTGGCCTTATTCATTGGATTTTAAATATGCTAAACATCACAGTCCACATCCGAGATGTATGCGTGTTTCTCGCACCAGTTTTCAGCGGCCTTACATCAATTTCCACCTTCCTGCTCACCCGAGAACTGTGGAACCAGGGAGCAGGGCTTCTAGCCGCCTGTTTCATTGCTATAGTGCCAGGCTACATATCCCGATCAGTAGCTGGATCTTTTGACAATGAAGGCATTGCTATTTTTGCACTGCAGTTTACATATTATTTGTGGGTAAGTAATTGGATTTTCCTCTTCCCTGTAGCCTTTCTCCACGCTCTGGCAGAGAAACAATAACTACCTTTATGAACTGCATAAATTGTCTGCACGTTCATCTGCATTTTCCTCACACACCACTGGCTTTTTAACATTACCCCGTCACAATTTTAAGGAATGAATAGAAATAAATACTGCTGGTTTTCAGAGGAATTTCTGTGCAAAGCCATTGCCAACCCCCCCCCCCCCCCTTTTTATTTTTTTTATTTATTTTTTTAACATGTTACTGTCAGCCAAAATCTATTTCAAAATTCTGCCATCTCTCCTGAGCTGCCTTGAGCGGTGTTCAAACTTTCACCCTCAGATTTGTGATACTTTTGCTTTTTATATAGTTCAGACGGGCTCTTCTAAATGCAAATTACTGTTCGAAAAGTTTCATTTCTGGAACAGACATCTCTATTTGGTAGGCACAGCATGCCATGCTAGTCTACCAGATCATTAATGAAGATGATGCCATTATTGGTTGTAGCTAAATTCTATAAATTTGTTTAAATCACTTCGTGCTTGGAACTTGATTTACTATGACTATTAGTTACTGCACATTAATGTTTTGACATTAATATATATTTAAATGCATTAATGATGTGGAGTATGTTTTGAGTTTTGCAGGAAGCATGGTTTCACTTTAATGCAGCCAGGAAACTGTCATTTATGCAGGAATTGCTTTTTTTGCACTAGGCCATGTTATTCAGGCTAAAGTATGTGAAGGCTGACATGTCTTTGCTTTAGAATTAACCAAAAAAAAAGCCACCACTGTAAGCCATATACCAACTACTTCAAAGAACTTTATTAATCTACTTGCATCACAAACTCCTCCTAGATCCTTGCACTCTGACAAGACTAGCCTTAATCGCAGAGTAAGTGCCGGTTCACATTCTTGCGGTGCGAGAACCCTGCGAATCAACTGCGGGTTCCTGCATCACACCCGACACGTACGGCAGTTCACACTGCCATATGCAAACTGCTGGGGCGTGTCATATGTTAACGACACCCCCATTTCAGCTTGCATATCGCACTGCAAACTGACAGTTCGGACATGAATCCGATCGCATATGTGTGAACACACATGCAATTCATTTCGGGTCTGAACATAAAGGGTCCTGTGCGTGTTTGGACCGAATGCGGTGCGATATCAGCTAGGGGGCAACGGATAAATAAAACTCACTGATCGGATCATTTTTCGGATCAGCAAATAATTGAATTTGCAAAAACCTGTGAAAATTCCACCACCATATAGTCCCCACTGTAATATCCACATCTCCCCCACTGTAATATTGGCTGAGCATGGCTGGGTATCACAGGGTATGGTGGGATGGCTGTGACTATAGTTGTCAGAGCAGCGCTGCAGGCACTACAGATCCAGCCCCCACAGCGCTGCTGCCACTCGATCTCTCCCCTCCACTGTACAGATCAGTACACAGAGGGGAAAGAGGAACCGGCGCCATGTCACATTTGTTTACAAGTGATGGGTCCATCATTTGATGGAGCGATCACATTGTAAACGGCCGCCAGGTGTATAAAGATGGCCGCTTCTCCGGAGCTAGGCTGAAGCCGCGGCCTTTCCTAAGGCCGAGGCAGCGGAGCGTTCGCACCGATCTGAATAGGGTGACCCGTTGCACCCCTAATATCAGCCATACTATTTGTGTGGCTGACATCGCACCACACAGACATCGCATGTAATATGAACAGCAGTGGCGCTGCAAATTACATGACTGAAAAAAATCGCAGGTGATATAATTTGCTCAGTGATTGCAGTATTCTAGTCTACATCTTCCCAAGGTAATACATAAAACCTGGCCTGTTAGTGGGCCCTGAGGACAGGGTTGATGACCACTGGTGTAGACCACTCAAGATCCTCCACACAATGTCAAACCATATCTTGTTTCTACTGGTTCCATAAAACTCTTAGATGACATTTACAATTTAAATCAAACCAATTGTTGGGCGATCTTGGGTATCCCATTCCAGTCACACATTTATTTGCAATAAATGCTAAGATTTTGAAATGACTGAAGTTGCATGAGTTAAAATGTCCAGTTTTGTAGGATTATGTTGGCCTCCCTTTGTGTGTCTGTGCTTGCTGCTGTATAAGCAATCAGCACACAAACACCGAGCATAGTATGAATACGCCATATCTGATCTATCATGAGAGGAAATGAGCAGGACCTGAATGCTGCATTAATGGCACAGATTAAATCTTTTGAAAAGGAAGCTGTATTTCGTGTTTGTATTAATCATTTTATAGAGCAGCTAATACTTCTAGTGCAAAGGAGTGATTTGCATATAAACATCCTTTTTCTTTGTGGACATAAATGCCATTTTATTTTTGAAGCAGAGCTAAAACCAAATACAGGTCCTTTTTTTAAATAAAACCCCCAAATTGAACAGGACTTTTTGCAATGTAGTCAAGCGTTTTTTCCGCAGGAAATGTCTGCTTATTTTCTACATTTGCAGAGGGGGAAAAAAAAACTGTACTAGTGTAATGGTAAAAGCTCAACTCCGGATTAGCAGCCATATAATAGAAAATAAGTACAGTATAGCCTAGTACACACTATCAGATTTTTTTTTATTTTTATTTTTTTTATTTTTTTATTTTTATTTTTTTACCGCTCAACTCAGTGGGTTGAAAGAAAAAAAAAAAAACCTCACAGTTCAGGTCGGAGCTGCTGTGCTAACAATATGATGTTAGTACAGTGACCTCCCCTGCTGTGCTATTGTGTTCCGACAGGGGGCAGCCCCCTGCTAGAACACTCCGGTCATTTCTCCCAGCCATTGGCTGAGTGTGCTGGTCGGGAGCTGGTCAGCTGCTGGTTTTACAGCATGCTTGTCAGACGGAAACTAGCCGCGAGGTCGGCTTCTGTTGGAGCGACTGCCCTACACACCTGCCGAATGTTGATCGTTTTTTTATTGAACCAACCAATGTTGCCCGGCAAGTATGCAGGAACTATTTTACCTGCCGGAGGATTTATGTGCGAGTATTTATGGCACCTGACAGCCCAGACAGGTTCTCAATCTCAACTGCAACAGTAGCACATTTTTCTGAGACTGAATAAAATGTGACACTACCAAGTGTAACTCCAGACAAAATATTTTGGGGACCGATGCTACCAGAACAGGAAGGGAGGGGGAAGTTTGTCCAGCTGGGGCACAGGCGATGGTGAAAGCATTTTAAGAGCTTCTAATTGCCTATCTCAGACAATGGTGCCACAAGGAACAAGATCAATTTTAAAGCCTGCAGGGGGAGGGGGGACTAACCCCTAGCATCTCTTAAAAATGGAAAACCTGCTCCGGTTGCAATACTCCTCCTCTCCAGCATTGTATTGTAGGCTCAGTAGCTCTGAGATCCACCACTAATGAGCATCATTCAACCAACTTTTTGTCGGCCAATGGTGACAAGGGCCCTCCCACACCCTGGACTCTTAGGAGAACACTCCAGAGATTGGCAATTGCATAGCTCTGTTCTCTGGAGGCTTCAGAATCGGTTCACCACTAGAGGAAAAATCATATGACAAAAATAGAGATGCCTTGAAAATACATATGTTTAAAGATTGGGGATGAAATAGAGGAAGTTCCAAAAAAAGGAAGCAAATATTTTGAGCGGGGTTTCATTTCAGGAAGACATTTTGCGTTTCAGAACTTTTTCATCTAAGATTTTAGGGAAGCAACCTTTCAAAAAGCTACACTATTATGTTGGTTATGATAAACTATTTAAAGTGGAATTACAGAGGCCTTCTCTTATCTACAAGACTGTATACTGGTTATTTGTAGATTTTTTTTTTTTTTTTTTTTTTTTTTTATTGGCTTTTCTAAAATCTTTGAAACTGTTTGCAATGCTTCCTTGAGCTTTCTAATGAGAGAATTGCATTTTTTTCCACCTTCTGTCTTCCTATGGCCTTATCCACATGGGGCATACAGTCCAATTGCTGCACCAAAGTGACATCCATGTGAGTGCACTGCACCAAACGAATCCAGGATGCATTCAGGGCCATGCACCCACATGGATGTCACATTGGGAACATCGGCTATGCTGTGTCCCAAATGACCGCAATGGGACTGCCTGCACAGGGATGCATGGAACCCTTGTGCAGGTAAATATGGCCCTCCAAAGTCGTACATTTGTGTATGCCCCATGCGAATGAGGCCTCCAACTAAAATTCCATGTGGGCCTAGCTCTGCAACTTTTTCATTTCCTTCTATTGAAGCTATTCTATTCGCAGTGTAGCAGTAAATTGTGTTTTCATTAATAAAATGTATTACAAAAAAGTCAACATTTTCCTGTAAAAGGCACTTGCCCCTATCCCATTCTGAATCGCTGGACATGCCACCTATTTCGTTGGCACACCTCAGATTGCGGCTCTTGAGTAGTGTCTGAACCGTGGAGATTGACCCTCCTGGTTTTCTTCCCATCCCTTCTCCCTATTCCTTTCTCCCTCCCCAACCCCTTAATTATCTATTAGTCTACCTCATCTGTGATTTCAGACTGGCTAACCCTTTCTTCAGTATGACCAAGCTCTATACCACACTTTTAGAACCTATTTGCTGTCTGTCCAACTGGAGACATTTTATTCTTTGGATTTTATTTTCACGGATACAGCCAGTCCTTGGGTTACAAACAAGACAGGTTCTGTAGGTTTGTGAAGTTAAATTTGTTTGCAAGTTGGAACAGGTACACCCCTGTAACGTTTGATCTTCTCTCTGTACCCCTGTTCAGAAGATTTCTCCTCTCTTCCTGTCCCTTTACAAATTGGATTTTTAAAATGTAGGGTTGTTGTGGAAACGAGGATTGGCATAAGCTTCAGTGGAGACACCTTTTTCAGTACATTCAGCCTGCCTATACATGGTTCATATCTTAGCCAGCCTTGGGTTATGATATACACTTGACTTTGGTTGAGCTAGCTTGGCTTAACTGAGCATTATTTCAGGATATGCGGCTAAAGTCGAGTGTTCTGGTTTTCTTTTATTACTTGCATTGCTCAGCTTTTGTTAGTTTTTTTTTTTTTTTTTGTACTTAATCACTTGTTGCAATTTTCTTATTGTGGCCTTGTGCGCTGTATGGTCTGCATAATGTCTGTAATATGCAAAGCCATAAACAAAGGTGTGTGTATGTATGTATATGTATGTATATATGTATGTATGTATATATATATATATATATATATATATATATATATATATATATATATATATATAATATTGTTACCCTTTAAAGCGTACAGTGTGTGTATAATATAATTTTTTTATTATTCTGTTCATCCTGCAAGGCAATATTGCATACTTTCACATTATGAAAGACTTGCCTTAAAACAAAGCCCTCCCGCGGCACACTGTCACTGCTGCAGAGTCTTCCATCTTCACTTGGTCTTCCTTCCAGGTTCATGGACTCCGGCTTTCTGACTGGCAAAGCCGCAATGCCGTAACTCCCGTGCATGCGCGCTGGAGTCTCGGCCGCTGCACACAGGAACGGCACAGGTATGCCCATCTTTCAGAGCTCATGCGCTGATATCACCGGCTGCTGCTCGCTAGATTTTACCTACAGGTAACCTTTTATTATAATCTTACCTGTAGGTAAAAAAAAAGTTTACTACCACTTTAAGGTCCGTTCACACCAGCCAGGCGTATTATACATGTGTTATTCGCAAGTCTACATGCATCAAGTTGGCAGCCCTAACGTTTCTCTACAAAACAAAATCACACCTGCTACATTTTTTGTATTGCAACCAAAACGCAGTATTGTGTTACCTGTTCTTGTGAGCTGCAATGCAGGTGCATTGTTGTATATTGGGTTACCTTTTAAAATGAATTGCAATGCAGTGCACCAACGCATTTTAATGTGCATACTGTAGTCCAATGGTGTAAATTAGTTCTTTAAAGTTTTTAAATCCACATTTGGTGAGAACAAAGTCAATCCTTCCCTGGGCGGTTACATAGATTGCAAATATTTTTTGCAAACTTTTTTTTATTGTAGGTTCCTGCTCTGTCTATAGAACATACATGCTTGATTTTGAGTTTGTTTAGCTTCAATAATATTCACTCTTGATGTTTTGTGCCAGAATATCTTTAATGAGGACTTTAGTACAGGCTCCTGTCACAGCAATATATCCTCCTGGCATTCTGGGCCATCATTTTGAAGGATTATTTATGTATAAAACTATAAAAATCCTTGCAACATGTTAATTTTTTATTAAAAAGTCTGGGCAGGGGTCTGGCGTGTCCTTTTTTTTTTTTCTCGGGTATGGATCGGGCCAGAATTTTTGCCTGAATTCGGACCTAAAACAGAGCCAAAGACGCACAGGACCCATGGAATGCACTTCGCAGCTGCCCCGGAGATGTGTGAACCTGCTCCATTGAGATGCTCACTCTCCTGCGAATTGGATGTGGAAAAACTCTGCATGCAATTTGCATATGTGAAAACCCAGCCTGAACGTGTGAAAAGATTGAATACTAGTTTAAGGCTTTTACATAGTGAATATAATTAGATTACCTGTACCAAAATAAGTACCAACACTAGTTAGTGGAATGGCTGCTTCCATTAAAGCCTTCTCACAAAGGTATTTTGCTTCATGGCAGACCCCTTTTAAAAGAAACGCATACTTTCTCTACATTAATAGTCATCTCTTTTTTTGCCTCTGGCTTTTGGAAGACCTTTTTTTATCTGAGGCCATGCCTTTATACATCTGACTGCTTTGATATATCCATCAGACCACACAGTTTGTAATGCATTTACATTCGTGTCTGCTGTTCTCGGCTGAGTTAAGGGTTTTCATTTGCGGTGCAGGCAGGCTTATACAGATAGCATTCTGAGTGGCACCTGGATGAGACTGCCTGCAGTCAATACGATTAAAAGCAAGCCCGTCTTGTAATATTACCAGTTTGCTGCTTTGGGGTCAGAAAATACATCTTAGGCCTGCAATTTCAATTGGAGCCTACAGAGACTTTGTGCCAGTCACAGGGATTAGACAATAATGCAATCGTTGAAATGTAAGTTTCTGGTAAATCTTGTTGCAGGAACAAAACCGATTACGTGTGTGTGTATAAGGAACATGTAATGCAAGAACTAGCACAGCAGAGTATACTGCATTTATGCAGAAGTATCTCGGAGGAAATTTCCTTTAGCTATACAGAAAGTTGCACCGCTGTATAGTAATCTCATGGAAAATATACACTCACCAGTCATCAATTGCTTGGTAACACAAATTGCTAATCGTCCAATCACATGGCAGAGACTCTATGCATTTAGACATCCTAGACGTGGCTAAGATGACTTGCTGAAGTTCAAACTAAATATCAGACTGGGGGGGAAAAAAAGGGGATTTAAAAGTTATTGTAAAGGCTCAATTCCCCCCCCCCCCCCCCCCCCCCCCCCATAAAAATAACAAATCTGTTCTACTTGCATGCCCTGTTGAAGTGGATTTCTACAGAGCAGCCTGCATCCTCCTCTTCCCGAGTCCCTCTTCTGTGATCCTGGCCCCTCCCACCTGGTCAGTGCCCCCACAGCAAGCAGCTTGCTATGGGGGCATCTGAGCTGAGTCACAGCTCCATATGCCCATTCAGACACGGAGCCCTGATTGGCTAGCTGACTTACACCAGCAGGAGCCACTGGCGCCGCTGCCGTGTCACAGCCAATCGTGAAGCAAAATCTGGATGGCTGAAACTCGGACATTGCTGGACATCGAGGGACTTCAGGTAAGTGTTAGGCTGGCTGCTGCACACCAAAAGCTTTTTATCTTCTAGATTGTAAGCTCTAATGAGCAGGGCCCTCTGATCCCTCCTGTATTGATTTGTATTGTAAGTGTACTGTCTGCCCTCATGTTGTAGAGCGCTGCGAAAACTGTTGGCACTATATAAATCCTGTATAATCTTCTTGATGCATAGAGGTCCTCCACACAGGGCGATTCCTGGTCCTGTTTACCATTATGACCAACAGTTAGTGATAGAAAGTGACACTGGTGACAACCAGGCATTCCCTCACATTAGATTTGCCCTGATTACCATTAGTTCAGTGGGACAGCCGGGTTACAGGTATTTGCAGAAGAATGGGCTGCAGTGGCTGGCTTCACTGTTTGCATTGTCACGGCTAGTTTCTCTACATCACAGGTACAGGTAATATTTATACAAGTTTAAAGTATATGTAAACAGAAAATCGCTTGCTGGTAAGTTACTCTGTTACTCCTGCACGTGCTGAGATACTTTGATCTGATAATCCTGTCGGTATGGGACTTCCTATCCTGGGTGACAGCACTTGTGTGTCAAAGGATCATTGTTGTCCTAGGATGCACATTCCTGAGGACTACAATCCAACACCTCCACCACACTCCCCATCAGACCTGCTCAGTAATGCCCCCCTGCCCAAGTAATCGGCTCCATTTATAACTTTATAACTTTTTTTTAAAGCCTTCCCAGATTCCACAGCCCAAATGGACACAACGCTGGTATCAAAAAGACACCAAATGTTGGAGAAGAAAGGCATTTTCAAAAATTATTTATATTTAAAAAAAAAAAAAAGGCACATTGATCAAGCACACATAAAAAGGCTTAACGGATTAGTATACCCTTACCAAAAACTGCATATGACGATAAGGGGGTGCCTGTACATAAAATAAACTGGGCAGCTCTGATTGAAGTTGAATAATGTCCTTGCTATAGGTGTAGGCCATTGATGTACCGTCCGGCTAGAATATTCCTAAGATGTTTCTAAGAGAGGCCTAGTGTTACTGTTTACCATCACAGGAGCAAGCTCTCACACTGAGCTCAGAGCTACTGCATATGGGAGGACAGAGTGTATGTGAGGAGGTTTGAATCGAAGAGCCCACTTCTGTGATGGTGAACAGTAATAGCTGGGCCTCTCTTGGCAATGTTCTGGGGCTTTTGCAGTCAGGCTTCATGAGGTGTGTAAATGGTCTAAATCGGGGGTCTCCAAACTTTCTACACAAAGGGGTCAGTTTACGGTCCTTCACACTTGAGGGGGGCTGGACTTGGAGCCAGTAGGAGTAGAAAATGTCCAGGGAGAGTAAACAATGCCCTATATTTTGGTCTCAGTGGAAGGTCTAGTGTGCCATTGTTGGTGTTAGTAGGAGGAATAATGCCCCCTAGTTGGTGGAATAGTACCCGATCGTTGAAGAGGAAAACCCATAGGGTGGCACTTTTAAGGCACTGCCGCATGGACAATGAAGTAGTAGTAGAATATTGTTAGACATTTATTATAAAACATATATAAAATGTTGCACATAGCCATGGATACAATGTGTACAGAAATGCAGAGAAAGCTACAATTTTCTGGACCCTATAGTACCCTATCAGTGTCATTTGGAGGAATTAGGCCCTTTTGTTGTCAGTGGGTGACGTTGGTGCCCCAGTGTTGGTCTGCGGCTCATTGTTTGACAATGAACGTAATTGTGCCCCATCATTGGTATCAGTGGGAGGAATTGTGCCCCATTATTGGTGTCAGCGGGAGAAATGAAGCTCCATTGTTGGTGTCGCCGGGAGAAATGAAGCTCCATTGTTGGTGTCGCCGGGAGAAATGAAGCTCCATTGTTGGTGTCGCCGGGAGAAATGAAGCTCCATTGTTGGTGTCGCCGGGAGAAATGAAGCTCCATTGTTGGTGTCGCCGGGAGAAATGAAGCTCCATTGTTGGTGTTGGCGACAGAAATGAAGCCCCATTGTCCAATCAAAATATATATCTATTCTTATATTTTAGGCGCATATACATGAAGCGGTGATTCCAGACACTCACCAAACATTTTCTGCTAGTGGTCTTTGAGGCGCTTGTGACAGTGATTCACCACTAGTGAATGTTTTGGAGAAAGTCCCATTCACTACTTTATAAATAGGTCTAATGCCCTGTGTGGATTCCCCCCCCCCGATATAGCTGTTAATACAACATAAATCGACTCCTGCACTTTGTCTGTATACAGGAGTTTTCTATAATAAATCACTGCTACTCTCTCGCAGGGTGTCTGGTATCGCCCCGCCCCCTGTCGTTTCAGCAGGTAGCCTGTAGGGGGAGTACCTACTGGGTCCCACAGGATATGTCTTTTATAGGACCATATCTGGGTTTGCAAATGCATTTAGTGCAAATTAAGGTCATTTATATGTTTTGGCTGTTGAGGAATAAATGTTTTTGTGCCTGGAGTTCAGCCTTAACTGCACACAAAGCTGATTTCATATTTTGGCTGTCAGTTGTGCAGGAAAGCTCTGTCTCGGCAAGGCTTTTGCGATGCATTTTTTATCATCTTTAGTAGATGATATCTGTTGACCCGAATAATCTAAATATAGTGTACTTGGTTTTGCACATTGTACATAGATTTGTGTTTTTCTCCTGGAAATTTTTCTTTTTAGTCTGTTTTAACACTTGCATATTTTTTTTTTTTTTTTTAAATAAAAATATAGAGCCAGCTGATTTTGTATGTACTGTCATGGTATCGCGATCACATACAACTTGATTTGTGGCATAGTAGATCACGACTCTTCAGTCTGGGAGTTTGCAGTTCTGGCTCTCCAGCAGCATAGTTCTCATTCTTGTTACATAACAAGCCTATAGGAGTCTCATTCTGATGCCTATATTAGGGCTAAAGATATGCACTCTGTTATACAGTAGAAAATGGAATGACCGCAGGAAAATGACTGTATGCCTTTTATTGTATACTTTACTTTTTTTTTTTTTTTTTCTTTTTTTTTTTTGTGACAGATGTATTTTCAAGGTTAATGGAAACCATAGGTGGAATTGCAGTGTACATAAACAATTTTTGCCCTGCTCATTGAGTTTTGTATGCAGATTCTGACTTTTCAGAGAATCGGTAATATATGCCCTTGGTTATCGCAAAGTGCAATGGAGACACTAGTGAGAGATACCCACATGACAGTGTGAATACGTTTTAAAATGGTTGTAAACCTCATATGTGAAAAATATGAACAAAGCATTTCCCTCTATAGTGTGTACTTGTCTCAATCCAGAGCACAAAGTGTCATTTCTATCTGCTGCTCTGTTCCTCTACTATCTGAGTCACTGACAAGTTTTTCTGATACCAAGAGAAAAATGGTGACGGGAGGGATTTCCAGCTGATTGACTGCCTCAGTTCTGTTCCTGTGTGGAGAGGAGTTGTGTCCCTTCCCTCCAATCAGCTCCTGTAACTCTTTTCACTGAGCTGTGCAGAATGTTATTTCGGGGCTCCCATGCTTTGACGGCTCAGGCGAGCGTTAAATTCTCGGCTTCAATCTGCCATAGAGAAAAGTGCTGATAAATGGGTACAGCTTATATGAGGATTGGTTTCATCTGTGTGTATTGCCTGAAGTCATTATCTTTACTGGGTATATGAAAGGATTTACAATTGCTGGTGTCCTTTTATATCAAATTTTGCCACGCCACTCTACCCCTAAGCAAAACTACACTGCTGAAGACACCTTCGTCTGTCAGGCAGCCCCAACTCTGGCACTGAGGTAAATAGTCAGCTTTGGATACGGTTGGGCAGTGGGATAGGGGGCAGAACGGGATTGGGACTAATCATGGTGTCGATCAGTTGGTGTGATCAAATTGAAATCGCAGAGGGAGTATAATGGCATGCGGAGGTCAGGACTAAGACCGGCCATACACTGTTCGAATCTCAGCCGGTTCAGCAGGAACCAGCTGAGTTTTGAACTGTTAATGTGCAGGCTGAATGTACCAAGTTGATCAATCAACGTGGGTACAACCAGCCTGCCGGATTTGCAAGTGCCTGCTATAGCCGCTAGCGATTTTTAAACGATGTCTTGCTGATTCCCGTGTCGGCACTGCCTGTGGTTGCAGGAAATAAATTTCCACATTGTGTGACTGGCCTAACACACAGGTTTCAGGAGTGCGTAATTGTGAGAATATACCTGTCTTTTCCTAAACCTCTCCATGAACGACATCTGGGTGCTGATGCTCTGGTATTTTGGTCTGTCATGCCTGCAGTGCTGGCTTTTACATTAGTTATACTAACAATTCTACTGTCAGGTTTACGTTGAAGGACACCTTTCATGGCATCAATGTGAGGGCATTTGTATCTAGTGGGTGGCCTTGGATCACAAGAAGACAAGCTTTCAATATATGGATACTTCTATTGTCAGAAAAATTGGTCAATTTGCTCCCTGGAATCATTTTACAACTACAACAGTAAATGAAGCGCTGCTTAGGACATATTTCCAAAGGTTATTCCAAATTGCTTTGGACCGTTTCGCTCTTCTTTTTCACCGTTATTGAACATGAGTATATCTGTTCTGCATGTAACCTGACAATTTATCAAGACTTTATTTTTGGTGCCTCTCTCTGCATTCTGTTAGACTTACGTTTTCACCATGTGCAGGAGTGACGTAATCGTGGTTTTCGGAAGAAACACTGAGGGAACATGTCGGCTCCCTTGGCGTGGACCAGGATCAGATGTCGAGGCCTCCTTATAAGGTGAGTATTTTCATAAAGAGCTAGTATGTGCTGCATACTAGCTCATTATGCCTTTGCCTTGCAGGTTTTTTTTCTTTAAAAAAAAATCTGTGCGGTTAAGGTATACAACTGCTTTAAAGGAGAAGTCCAGCCTGAGCTAGTTCTGAGCTTCTCCTATGGATCACAGGATTGCAGTTAATTTTGCACTCCTGTGACCTGTTTTCAGCAGAGAGTGGACTGAAGTCGGCTCTCTGCTGATGTCACAGGAATCGGTCCAGGCACCACGCTATCACAAATAAGTCTGGATCCGCCAGGTGCGGACGCCCCTCTCAGCGAGCTAATGAGAGCCTGAGACGGCCACTCCCTGCCGTTCTACCAAACCCATACGCATACTTCTCTTAAGTCTTGATGCTGACAATTCAAAACGGAACGCCACATATTTAAGAGGTAATTTCACAAGTGTTAAAGCAATACTAAACAAATACGCTTGCGCTCTCTGGGGACAGCCATACACATTTATGAAAAAAAAAAATTTCTAGTGATTTTGTAAATTTGAATCTTCTGACTGCAAACTTACAAAAGCTTTACATGGTGCAACTGCAAGAAGTGGTGTTTTTAATTGCTGGAAGGTGTGTGGTCGATTAAGTGAAGAACATAAAATATAGTTATCTGAAAGTTGAAATGCTTTTTGATATGCTCTGTAGCAAAACATGAAAAATGTGTCATTTAACATTTCAACATCTTTCAGTGATGTGAACAAAATAATCTGTCATGGCTGGTCCCCTCTTGTACATCCCTTAATGGCTGTGAAATGGTTATTTTTCAACCTGCAGTTATTCAGGATCTTGATTATGGTTTCAGCAGGCAGCAGATAAGAATCCGCAAATTCCCTTCCAGTGAAGATGTGAATTAGCCCATTATTGCTCATGACTGAGCCGTCCCATGTTAGAACTTGGTTTTTGATACCAAGAACCAAGCGAGTAGGAAATCTGATCTTGATCTCCATCAGCAGCATACATAAGACATCGGGCATCAGTTTTACCCCAAGTATAAATAAAATAATTGGTAACCACTTTCTTTGTAGGCAAAAAGGTAACCTAGTAGCAAACTCATTACTCTATGACCCCTCTCACACGTTTGTATAGAATTCAGCTTTTAGCTGCAGATAGATGAAGTTATCTACCGCACCTAAACTCACACAATGCTTTCCTATGGCCCCATTCACACGCTGCATTTAGCAACGGTATTGTTACATGGGGTTTGGTGCAGTTAGAAAAAAATAAATTTGACTGTGTCCAGGACCAATTTATTGCAGCTATCTTCACATAACTGCAGGTAATCTCAGTGTACTATTTCACCTGCAGATAGCGGCGGCAACAAGGGAAGAAAAACAGCAAGCACATTTAGAAATGGAAAGAATGTTTCAACGCAGCTAATTGCAATGTACAACTGCAAGTGATCGCTATGCCAGGATTCTCTGAATTTCAAAATAACAAAACATGCTTTAAACAGCAGCAGAACAGCCGTCCATGTGAAAGGGGCCTATAGGTTTCAAAAATGGATGCCTCTTTGATGGTATTGCTTGTATATTGTAATGTGGCGACATGTCTGCTTTATGACCGACCATAAGGGCTCGTTGATATGGATATTGCTTGTATCCAGCGCCTGCATTTTTGGGTTTCATTCCTCCTGCCTTGGTAACATTCCTGGCAGATGCAGCTGACGTCTGTATAAACATCCATCAGTAAGTCCGCCAATTTACCCGCCTGTTTGGCTCTGCACTCTATCAGACTGCGCACTTGGCATGGGTTCAAACAGGCTGCCAAGCACCCGTCTGAACATTCCCTAATGGTTTTATTTTGTATTTGCAGGACTTACAGTATACAGGTGCATCTCATACAATTTAAAATATCAAATTAATTTCAATAATTCAAAAAGTGAAATTCATATACATTTTATATAGATGCGTTACACAGTGATTTCAAGCATTTATTTCTTTTAATTTAGATGCTTACAGCTGGTGAAAACGCAAAATTCAGTATCTTAGAATATTACATAAAGCCTATAAAAAGGGATTTTTAATGCAGAAATGTGAGCTTGGTGAAAAGCATGTCCATGTAAAGTATAGTATGCACTCAATACTTTTGCATGAGTTACTGTATCAATGCGGAGTGGCATGGAGGTGATCAGCCTGTGGTAGGGAACCCCCGATTGCTTTGATGGCGGCCTTCAGCTCATCTGGGTCTGGTGTCTCATCTTCCTCCTGACCATATCACACAGATTCTCTTTAGGTCAGGTGCGTTTGCTGGCCATTCAAGCACAGTGATGCCATGGTCATTAAACCAGGTATTGGTACTTTTGGCAGTGTGGGCACGTGCCAAGTTCTGCTGGAAAATTAAATCTGCATCTCCATAAAGCTGGTCAGAGGGAATCGTAAAGTGCTTTAGAATTTCCTGGTAAAGGGCTGCACAGACTTTGAACTTGATAAAAACCCAGTGGACCAACACCAGCAGAGGATATGGCTCCCCAAATCATTACTGACTGGAAACTTCACACTGGACCTCATGCAATTTGGATTCTGTGCCTCTCCACTGTCCCGCCAGACTCCGGGACCTATTTCCAAATGAAATGTAAAGTTTTCCACAGTCTGTGATGATTTGGGGAGCCAAAGTTGGCTCAGCCCTCTACCAGGAAATTCTATATGACTTCATGCTTCCCTCTGCTGAGCAGCTTTATGGAGTTGTAAATTTAATTTTCCAGCAGGACTTGGCATCTGCCCACACTGCCAAAAGTACCAATACCTGGTTTAATGATCATGGGATCACTGTGCTTGATTGCCCAGCAAACTCTCCTGACCTAAAGAGAATCTGTGTGATATGGTCAGGAGGAAGATGAGACACCAGACCCAGATGAGCTGAAGGCCACCATCAAAGCAATCGGGGGTTCCCTACCACAGGCTGCTGGTGTTAGTGTAGTGTTGGTGAAAACTCGCATTGATGTCGTCTTTCGTCGGAAGTTGGAATGAAAAGGCTCCGCGAGGAGAGATTACATCACTTCCTCTGCTTCTGTTTACATTTCAGAAGCAGAGGAAGCTTCCCATTCATCAGACTCAATCATGAGGGAGAGGCCATGAATTGGTGGCCTCACATCGGCACCGGCACATGAGCTCTGAAGGACTGGCAACCCCATGCTGTTCCTTTGGAGCTGTGTGACGTGGCCAAAACCGCGCGCAGGAGTGACAATCGCGGCTCGTCCAGTCAGACTGCGTCCCCGAACCTTGGTGGAAGACCAGATGGAAGTCTGACCGTGTGTCCGTGTTCGTCCAATCCGCTCTGCAGACGGATAGAAAAATAGGATTTTCCTCCGTCTGCAGAATCGGACTGTTGCGGAGGCGGACGAAATCGAGTGTCTGCGGATGCTCATCCGCAGACACCCGCTATCCCATAGGGATGAATGTATGTCCGTATTTCATCCGCAAACGGATGGATGAAATACGGACATATCGTCCGCATGTGTGAAAGGGGCCTAATAGTTTGCTACCACTTTAAAAAAACAAAAACAAATCCAGCCTCGTTATCTAATGATTGGTAGGTAAGCTGCGATTTGTATTACATTTTTTTGACTTTCACTGAGCTGCGGGAATGAAGCCGCGCAAATTCAGCTGAACTCGCACGATTTCACTCCCGCATGTCAGTCCGGATTTTGGCAGCAATTTCAGAGACTTTTTTTTTTGTGCAGGTTTCTGCACAGATGTCAATGTAAATTGCAAACCGTAGTACAAAAACTGTATTTTGTAATTGGTGCAGCGCCGCACTGATTAGGCCGCTACCATTGACGGCAATTGCTACCTATTTGACACGTCAAATTGCTCCAGTGTGAACCAGGGCTTATACTGGTTTAAGAGACAAGGAAGGGGGAAATAGACTGCAATGTGATTTTTCATTTTTTATTTTTATTTTTTTTCATATCTGCATGCAGTGTTGTATAGTATGATTTTTTATGAAACCAAGGAGATAATCTGACAATGAGCTTTACTACAAGCATTAACCTCTGCTTGAGAACGGGCCCCTTTTTGAAACAAAATACAACACCCACCATACAGCAGCTCATAGATAGATAGATATACAACATTGCTGCCGCCTGTCAGAAGCAGAGGATGACACTGAAATCTTCCAAGCGCCAAAGTTCTCGCCTTTAGACAGCCATCTAACCTCAGACAAACTAATTAGCTGTAAAACACATTCAGTGGGAATGAAGCTTTACTAAAGTATTACTGCAAACTGTGTATTCTCATTAATCGCTCATCAACTGTCACACATGCAACAGGGACTTTTATCACAGCATCACGCTACTGTTTCCTGGAATGTTGTGTACTGAAAACTTCTTCAAAACTCAACTGTAAGTGTGAATAAAAAATTCACTTATGGTACAGAAATATATGATTTTTTTTTATTGTGCACAAATGGCAATAATTGCCTTTTTTTTTTTTTTTTTTAACATGTCATAACGTGAAAACTAAAGTCTCTTTAACCAGAAATACAGATATATATATAAAAGGCAAAAATTCAGTTAGTTTAAAGTAATATTAAAGCCCCATACACACATGAGATTTTCTGCTGATTTTTGTCTTCAGATTTACCGAAACCATGTAGTGCAAAGGCCTGCCTGCGTACAAATTGAAACGCCTAAGGTTTGACCTCATATTATATGGTTTTGGTAAATCTGAAGACCAAAATCGGCAGACAATCTAATGGTTTGTATGGGGCTTAAGACTGGGTTCACACTTATGTGACTTGGATCTCAATGGAGCCGGTTCACACATCTTCGGGGCGGCTGTGGAGCGCACTGCAGAAGGGTCCTGTGCATCTTTGGCTCCATTTCGGGTCCACATTCATGCAAAAATTTGGACCGGACGCTGCGAGCTGCGCCGCAAATTTTTCCTTCAGATTTACCAAAACCATATAATATGAGGTCAAACCTTAGGAGTTTCAATTTGTATGCAATCAGGCAGGCCCTTGTACTACATGGGTTTTGGTAAACCTGAAGGAAAAACTCAGCAGAAAAACTGATGGTGTGTATGGGGCTTAAAGGGTTGTTATTTTAAAAAGGAAAAAAAAATATATAGCCCTGATCCTCTTTCTGGGGTCCCCTGCTGGCACTCTAGAGTCCTCCTTTTTGGTGAGTACCCCATAAAAAGTCAGCACAGAAGGTAAAAAACCTTAAAGCTTTACAGCCACTTTAATTGGCTGAATGTGACTTGGTATTAGCCTCTTGTAATTCCCTATGTACAGCGGCACTTGGACCAGAAGATTTAGGGAAATGACTGAAAGCCTAACAAGTGTGCTGCATGTGTTGGCAAGGAACTTGCTGACCCTAGAAAAGAATAGAGGGATAACTTTATTAATCTGCTGCCACTTTTTCTCTGTCCAGTCCACTGGACAGAGAAGGGCACTTTCACACTGAGGCGGAGGGACGTCAGCAGTAAAGCGCTGCTATTTTTACTGTTTTTTGCGGCGCATTTTGCCTGGTAGTGGGCCGCTTTTAACCCCTGCTAGTGGCTAATGAAGGGGTTAATAGCGCCCTTGTAGAGCCGCAGGCCATTGATTTAAGTGGGCAGGGGCACTTATTAGCGGTGTATACACTGCTCCTAAAGCGTCCCAAAGATGCTACTTGCAAGACTTTTCTTTAACGTCTCACAAGCGCGCACCGCTCCAGTGTGAAAGCCTCGGGCTATCATACTGGAATGGCAGGAGAGGCTCTTTATAGGTGCTATTTTAAGAGCTGAAACGCCTGTAAAGCACCTCAGTGTGAAAGTAGCCTAAGACTTTGTATTTTGATGATGCTACAACAGATCTGCTGCATACCTGACAATTGCTTCGCTGGCAGTGAGAGCAGCACAGGAGGCAGAGGGTTGGCATGTTGTGTGGCATTCAAGAACTGGCCGTTTTGATAGAAGATGCCTAATTTTAATAAACCTACCCACTAATTGGATTGTGCCTTTTGTGGTTGTGTCTGCGCAAACTATTCTAGGACTACAGAGACTCAGTTTGGGGACCTGTCACCTGGCTGAGCATAAAGCAAAACCTGGTTTCTGGACTCCTAAAAAGGATATTTGGGGCAGGAGCACTCTGAAGGTACACTTCTGTAGAAGATTACTGAAGAAAAAAGCAGAGAATGTTGAATTCAAGGACACCACTTGTATAAGCATTTAATTCTTTGCATACATGCGGAAAAAGAAATTTGCCCAGAGATGAGCACTTACACCCTATCACTATTTGCTCAGCTTCATCATTTTGTGATCGGACTGGTTGGGTAAAAATTAGCTCCAATTTTTTCCGCAAAAAAAAAAAAAAAATTTCCTCTGGGTGATCAATGTACATTGCAAGAAATATTTTTATTTCCTTTTTTTTTTTTACATTTCTACTTTCCTGCTCTGAAGAAAATTTAGCTGTATGTTTCTCTAAGTTTTTTGGATACTGATTCTGAAAGTTGCCGATTAATTTAAATCAACTGGTGTATTTGCAATGCTCGGACAAGTCGCAGTGGCTCCATCCCTTAAGAAAATTTTTCATTTAGTTGATCACTTTTAAATTTATTTTTTTGTTGCAGAGGATGCCTAAAACCTGACCAACTGTGTACTGAATGCCCCCAGGAGCCTATTGCATTGACATTCTAGAAAATTACAGCTACTGCAGTTTGAAATTGAAAGATAATGTTTAATGACCTTAAATTACAATATGGATTGTGTAGCAACTGTATATGCTATATTAACTTTTTTTTTTTTGCTTGCCATATATATTTGAGTTTTTCCATGAAAGTGCCATTATCGTTTTTATGGAGGTAAAAGGCTGTCTGTAATAACCTAGTATTAAGCTAACCTCCTTGGAGTGTGTGACCATAACAGCCCTGCTGTGCACGGGAGGTATAACTCAACTCTCCAGTCATGTAATAACATGTTTCAAATTATTGTATGTGTGATAATAATCCTGCAAGGATACGATTGACAGCAGGGCGCTGGAGGGAAAGGTTTGATGCCAACTTTTATTTAATTGTTGAAATGCTATCGCGTGTATTGAACGATGTATGCAAATGGTAAATCCACTAACCGTTTGTTTAGCCATTGTGGAAATTTAATCAAAGGGGATGTAAAGGCAGGAGGTTTTTGATCTTAATGCATTCTATGTATTAAGATAAAAAAAACCTGTGTACAGCCCCCCCTCCCAGCCCCTCTAATACTTACCTGAGGTTACGCTAGATCCAGCGATGTTGCAGGAGTGTGTCGGCTGCCCAGGACTCCCCTCCTCATTGGTTGAGACAGCAGCATGGCGCCATTGGCTCACGCTGCGGTCAGTCAAGCAAATGCGGAGAGAAGGGGGCGAAGCTGGGCTGTGGCTCAGGTGCCCCCTTAGCAAGCTATGGGGGGCACTGAACAAGAGGTAGGGGACAGGAGCACAGAAGAGGAGGTTCTGGGGGCTGCTCTGTGCAAAACCATTACACAGGGCAGGCAAGTATAACATTTGTTATTTTTTAACTAAAAAAAAAAAAAATCACTTTAAGCCTCTTACAAAATGATACTTGTTACTAAAACCCCTAAAGTGATCCGGACAGCTGGTAAATAAAAAATGTAAAAGTGAATTCCCTTCAAGTACCTGGGTTGATGGAAGGACTTTACACTACCCTTGTCTTTCCATACGTCCTCTTCCTTCATGCTAGCAATGACAGCCTATCACTACAGGCAATCAGCAACGGTATAGGAAATACGATGGAAATGTCAGCCATCAAGAAGTCACTCGAGTAGCAGAGATATGGAAGTTGAGTTTTTTTTTTTTTTCTTCCTCCAGAATGTCTGTAGTATTTACACCTTTTAGGATATATGTAAAATGTGTTGACGTGTTCATTGATGCATCTGTACAGAACACAATCCTAATAGAAGATGACGGTGGAAGTTTGGCATCTAGGTTTGTCTAAAGCCGACCCTAGATAATGCAATTTTCTTTCTTGCAGCAATGGGCGAACACAGCGATTTATTGCTAGAGGCTATAATCACTGACGATCGCATAAAAAAAAACCGACATGCTGATTGTCGATTTGATGGATCAACTTGGGTACAGTCAGCCTGCCTATAGATGGTTCATCCCTGCTGAACCGACTGAGATTCAAACGGTCTATGGCTGGCTTAATTCGTTGTCTCCTAATGTTTTAGTACTTGCCGAATCTTGACTTGTGGCCGGATTTTTTTTTTTTTTTTTTATTTTTTATTTTTTTCATAGCTGTTCCTTTCTATTATAAGCTTTAGTTTAACAAAGTACGGTTAGCTTTGAAAATCTTGTTGCCAAGAAAAGGGTGTTTTGAGATATACTGTATTTATGGGCGTATAACACGCACCCCAAGTTTAGGAGGGAAGTTTAAGGAATAAAAATTAAGTTTTAAATGCCCATCAATGCAGCCTTATCAGGGTTCATCTGCAGCATTGTCCATCATTTTGGGCGACACACCTGTCGCCCAAAAGAACTTCTTTTGGGCAGCAGGCGTCCCGTGATTCTGTTTGCACGATTTTACTCTGTCACCCGACGAATCGCAGCAAAATCGCGACGCCCTTTTTGGAAGTGATTTTGAATCGCGGGCAGAATTGTGGCGATTCTGTATGCTAAGATGTGAACTGAGCCTAAAGGATTCACACATCAGTATTGGTCTTCTCTGCAAACTGCATCCCTAATATATATATATTTTTTTTTTTTATTGCTCTCAAAACATCATGGTTGAAGAAAAAAAGGCATATTTTGGCATTGCTAAACCATATGCTATTGCTGAGGTTTCTATTGCATCAATAACAATGTTTTCTCATCTTATCAAACTTTATATATAATCCCTATGCAGTACATTCAGCCTGGGTTTGCACTTGTGCGAACAAAGACATTGCATGTGATTTGTACCGCATTGCTGTGCACATATAGATGTATGGCTGAACTCTCATCATATTTGCACGAAAATGCTGCAGGGCTTTATTTTTTATTTTTTTTTATTTTTTTTGAGCCTGTAGAGCATTGCAACAGAGATCAGCAGATTTCTGGTGCCATGCAGGTCTCCTTTAGATCTGTCAGTGCATCTGTGTGCCCATACATCATGCATGAGCAGGTAGATGCAATCTGACAAGGCGACCCAATAAAGAAAATGAAAAACATTGCATCTATGCAAGATCTTCCTGTAATGAGGACTGGTTACTTCTGTGCTCTCTCCTTGTGCTGGATGACTGGTCTTTTCTCCGCCCCTCCTGTAGTGGATGGATTCTGTTGAGTCACTCCCACAGCGTACAGGTAGTACATAAGGCCCCTTTCACACTGGGGCGGTACAGCTCTAAAATAGCAACTGCAAAGCACCCTGAAACAGCTGGTGCCATGTCTCCAGTGAAGGCCCAAAGGCTTTTCACACTGGAGCGGTGCGCTTGCAGGGTATTAACTCCGGCAAGCAGCATCTTTGGAGCAGTGAAGGAGCGGTGTATACACTTGAAATCAATGGGGCAGCACAGCTATACCACCGGCAAAGCATGGGAGGTTTTAACCCTTTCAGCCGCTAGCGGGGGCTTAAAACCACCCCGCTAGCTAAAAAGCGCCATTTTTACCGCTGACGCCGCTCCCACCCCAGTGTGAAAGGGGCCTTACAGTGAGGATGTCACTGCGCCTTTACAAGATGACAGTGTTTGCAAAGTCATTTGGTGCACACAGTGTGAATTTATATACGGTACTTTATCATACTAGCATCTGATTTACATAAACTAGCTAATGTCAATACTATGAACTGTATCCATATGTCTGTTATAGATGTGCAAACATGTACTGACCACCTTCTCAAAGGTGGTTTAAACCAGCAGTTTTGGGTCCCTGTAGGTAACCCTCAAAAACATGGAGATAACATAACTGGGATCCTTGTTGGAAATGGAACCCAGAACCCCAACACTCCAAGGCCAGATTCCAAACTACTAAACCACCACACAAATGACATTCTGAAGACTAAACGCACTTCTTCATAGGTCAGCAAAAGTTTTCCGGTTGTCCCTGAATAGGCACTTGTGATTGAGGGTAATAAGTTGTGCAATGTCAGCGCATTGCAAGTGAAATGTGAGGGGACAGGAGGATTAGAGCTGCCATTTATTTTCAGAGGTATGTATGGCAATTTATATATTACAGATCAGTTTTTGCTCTCTGGCATTAAATTTTAAATAAGCCATCACGGTTCAGCGGTAATTTACACTGTGCCATTCTGACTTATTGTAAAACAGCTAAATATGCAGCTGAAATGCATCTTTTGTGAACTGATTTTCTATTAAAAATATATTTTTCTCTTTGTTTACCTATTATTGCCATTCTCACATTCTCATGCCCAATCACATTTGTGCAATTCTGCAACACACCTGCTCCATGAGAATGAAAGACCTAGTAGTTTTAATCTTCTTCATTCAAGCCCGCAGGGCTGAACGGAAAAAAAACTGACCGCTCAGGAGGAGCCTCTGTACTAAATTACCAACCCCACACTACTCCCCCCCACCCTCTTGCGCACACATTCCCCCTAAGAAGCACACTATGGTCACTGCTGAGGGTGCTGATCAAGACCCGATAGGTAGTCCTTTTTCAGTGATGCCCCTTTGACAGAAGCTGGCCAAACGGTCCGACTGCAGTACACACTGGGTCGAACGTGTGTGTTAGGCATAACACGACATACGTTAACTTACATCAGTAGGAGTCCAACCTTGCTGTAAATCACGGCAATATCCATATTAGGAACCTGGAGCTCTACAACTTCCTCTATCTGCTCTGTACAAATAGATGTTATATTGGGACATGTATGAAAATCAGTTCTAAGATCCTCCTTGTAGTTCTAATTCCAGAAAGTCTGCGCACACACACACACACACTCCCCTTGACCCTGCTAACCTGCTGCAAGAATGAACGCATTGTTCAGTGCAGTAATCTGTTTAATTTGCACTGCGGAACCACTCATGCTCAGAAATCATATACTGTTCATCTGTCACATCCAAAACTTTGCACAAAAATATAATTAGAACTAACAGACTTTACTGGCATTGAAGGGAAGCAAACAGATATTCCTATAAAAATATATAGTACTTTATATAGTACTTTATTACTAAAGAATAATAGTACTTTATTACTAAAGAATAAAACTTACTTGGCCAAATAGATAAAAATTAGCCCAAATAGCCACACAATTAGAAGTCCGGGTGCCAACTCAAGGACCACACTAGTATTAACGCTTTAGTTTGTCTCATAACCGTATATTGTGTGGCCATAAGTCAACGCATTTCCATTTTTGGCTTCTTCAGGACGGATAAGAAAATTGGCAGTGATAACTGAACATACAGAAAAGAATAACACATAATTATGTATATTGGGTAACAATAACACAGTACATTGTTGTGTATTCCATAGTCAGATCATGACAGACACCTTACATAGAAGGCATGGGGTGTACCACTCAGGCTCACCCCTTTTATGATATGCAGGGAACTATGGGAAGTGTTCTGGGGGGAACCAGCCGTCGAAAAACTATCGGTTATCTGGGTTTTGCCGATAGAAAAAAAAGTGCCGATAATGGCTACAGAAATACTTGTGCGTGAGATTTTCCTAGGTCATGTGACTGAAAAACGGATGCGTTTTTGATGTGTTTGCCACATTTTCAATGCATTTCAATAGGAAGGTGTTACAGAGCAGTGTGAAGACGTACATTGAATTTACACGGGATGCGTTTTTTTTCTCTGTTTAACACAAAAGCGCTTCAAAAACTATTAAATAAAAACTTGAATATAATACAATAATATGTAAAAAAAAAAAATTATTTTTTTTTTTTTTTTTTTTTGTAACTGTCCATTTTGGTGTTGGTTTTCAGTCAAGTACATCCTGAATTTTCAGTTTCAGAACAGAATTTTCATTTCGGTGCACCTCTAGGAAGTATAGATTATAGCAATGGCAGTATTTATTGGCGTGTTATACGCCAATACTTCAATTTTAGCTACCTCGGAGTGGATAGAGGGGGGGACGGGACAAGTGCCATCAGATTACATACAGTGAGACTCTCCGATTTACTTGGCGGCCTTTGTAATAGGAAGTCCCATCTCCTGGGCCCCATTGGACCACTGTTCTGTCTATCATAGGAGAATTATCACTGTATGTCATCTGTCGGCGCTCATCCTGCCCCCCTACCTGTCCCCTCTAGGCTGCAGATGGGCATCGATCAGGCGGCATTGATGGCAATGGGAGAGGCTGTGGATGGGCACTGGCCCTTATTGTGCTTCAAAGTTCCATATTTTAAATTTAACTTTTTTTCACTGAAACTTCCCTCTTAAAATGAATGTGCGTGTTCTATGCCGATAAATACGGTATTTAAGAATTAGGCTTCATGTACACTGTATACCCTTTTTGCCTCACAGGAGAAAAACAGGTTTAAAAAACATGCCTACATTTTTTGCAAATATATTTAGGCGCGTCAAGCACTTGGGCATTTATTTCATTAGCCAGAATATTCTGGCCATTCAAACGAAAAATCGCTTAGGCACTAAACTCATCTGGCGCTTGCAGGTGCAGTTAGGCAAAATTTTGACTTTTTTTTTTTTTTTTTCTGCCAAAATCCTCTTCTGTCTCTAAACTCCTATGTGTGCATGGACACAGTCTAACATGAATGGGCATTTAGAGGGTCGTTAAAGAAAAGTTAAACGTCTTGAAAACCGCTCAAGTGTGCAAGATCAACTCAAAGGTAGGCACAAAAGTGACGTGTGCTATTTGTATAGCGATGTCATATTGCACCCTAAGGCTACTTTCACGCTGGCGAAAAAGCGGCACTATATTTAGCGGCACTTTACCGTTGTTTTAGCGGCGCTGATCGGCTGCAGTTTTAACCCCCGCTAGCGGCCGAAAAAGAGTTAAAACCGATCCCCTAATCTTTTGAATGGGAAGGGGCGCTTTAGAAGCAGTAAATACACCGCTCCTACAACGCTCCAAAAATGCGGCTTGCAGGATTTTTTTGACCATCCTGCAAGTGCACCGCTCCAGTTTGAAAGCCCTCAGAACAATGTAGGTTGAATGGTACTGGGCATCATTTAACCCAGGAAGCCAAAGAAGTAAAAGGAATCTAGTTTTGTTTGTTTGTTTTTTTTTTTTTTTTTTTTTTTACAAAAAGCCTGTGGCTCCCCCCCTTATTCCTAATATCTTGACTATCTGGCCTTGCCTGACACACCACTTTTGTATGTAAAAAGTCCTGACCCCAGGCCCTTTTCTTACTTTATTTTATTTTATTCCTTTGGCTGGTCCATTCTGTTGCTGACTCCAGACATCCAGGGGGGTATGAAATGAGGCCACTGCTGCATGCATACATTGTACTTTAAATTCTTATCATTTAGATGTGGTTCATGCCAGCTGCAATGGGTTGTATTTGGCAGCACTGCCCAAGGTTTAGACCAGCAAATGTGCCTTACTTGCTATTAGTTTAACGGTGTTGGTTTGACCTATTAAATTCTTACACAGTGCATTGCTCCCACACATAGGGGTAATGGACTGTAATGTTAAAAAAAGAGCCAATAGTTAGAGCAAGCACTGCAATGCTTTGTACAATGCAGCACACAGACACTGGGCACACCAACGAGCACACATTATGGGCACCCACTGGTGTGAATAGCCCCTTAAAATTGAATTCCAAACCAACAGCTAAATATTTTGTTGGAATTCATATGCGATCTGCAATTTGCAATTCTGTTCAGTCTTTTGTGATTCAGACAGTCATGGCACAGTTCATACAGGCATGTGTTTGCCCTGTTTCAGCGGTTTAGCTCTTCAGTTTGCTTTCCCATCTCTCCACCTCACTGGGCTTTTCATAACGTCAGAAAAGAAGCCGTGTTGCCTCTGCCATGCTTTAGAATTTCCTGGCTGTCGGTGGTATGTTGGGGGACATGCGCTGTGGTTCCTCCTGACTGCTGACGATAAGCGGGGTGCAGACAACAAATAATTCTGGTAGGCCGTTTTTAGCAGCTTTCTCGTCTTCAGAATCTGAGAGTCGTTGATTGGTTACATTTATGAATATTCACATGTTGCCATTTAAAATGGATGAAGAAAAGTTCAGGATGGAGATCTTTAATGTAAATTCAGAATAAAATCATGTTTTACACATCCTTGCTTCCCCCCCCCCCCCAACTCAACATGTTTAGATGCCAACCACCACATTGCAACACCACTGAGGTGAATAGAGCTGATTGAAGTGGCACTTGTGACGTTTCAATAAAGTTGTAACAAAAATAAACAGTGTACAATGTGACGTGCTAGAATCCTCCCCAGAGTAGACCAGCTTTCTTGTATTTAGCGCAGGGGTCTCAAACTGGCGGCCCTCCAGCTGTTGCAAAACTACAGGTCCCATCATGCCTCTGCCTGTGGGAGTCATGCTTGTAACTGTCAGCCTTGCAATGCGTCATGGGGCTTGTAGTTTTGCAACAGCTGGAGGGCAGGCAGTTTGAGACCCCTGATTTAGAGCAACTGCTGGTCCCCCAAAGGCCTGAACAATTTAAATGGTGCTTATGATCCAGCCTTTCTCAACCAGGGTGCCACCGGAGGTTGCCAGGGGTGCCATGACATCCTGATAGGCATTCAGGTGACACCAAGCTCCCGCTCTTCTGCCCAGGTGCAGTCAGGAAAGGGAAAGCCATGTAAGGGGGAGGTATCTTCCCGAGTCCTGAGCACGCTCTGTCTCCACCCTACGGTGCAGTGCCCAGCAGTGGAAGTGCAGGTGTAATTTTTAAAAAGGGCCTAAAAGTACTTTTCAAGGCTGTGGTAACCGGGAAAAGGTTGAGAATTAGTTACATTCAGTAAAAACTACATGGCAACATGGTCATTGGATTCAGAGATTTAGCTCTCAACTTGAATGCAAAATAATACTTTTTTTTCCGATTTCCATAAAAAAGTATACGTAAACCTTCACAATTTAATTTCTCTATTTGCTCATTTTGGTCAGTCATTCCTTTTTTGAAGGCATTGTGCTAAAATGGTTCATACTTGTTGGTCCTGCCAGAAATCCAGCATTGTCCTCTGCAGTCTGTTCTCTCAATGTCACCAGGAAGTGTTTTAGGATGAAAGGTTATATTTTATTGGTCATTCTAATGTGATGGGCAGTTTCAATGTAAAATGCAAAGGTTTGGAATGAGGAAAGACAGGGGAAAAAACTCAGGATTTGCATATTTTGTAGGTTGCTTAAACTTTTAAGGTATATAGTTATTGTGCAATCATGCTAAAAACCCAGCCGTAAAATCTTTACGGTGTTTTTTCCAGTGTTGAGTGCTTTACTCTGTGTTGAGTCAGAAATCTTAAACTTGTACTGAGAGGATGTGTATGCTGCCATTGCCAACCTCTGAAAATGTTGCTTGGTGTCTGCTGATCAGTGGCATTTTAATATTTAAGCCATTGACCCAAAACAAGCGTGCAGCTCAGTAGTGCTGACTTAACTTGCTGCATGATTTTTTTGGAACAGGAAATTTTGAAGCCAGGCATCCCGCACTTTGCTAATTGGATTAGCAATAGTAGTCTTATAAGGAGGAGCTATTAAAATTGTCTCTCATTTATGCCATCATACGTAAATTCAAAGGGTGTTGACAAACCATGTTATTTGATTAAAAAAGATAAAGTATTCGCTATGAATTAGGAAAATAAAAATCTCTATTTCAAGCATAGGCTAGATCGCATTTTGTTTCTGGCTACCAATCATTACTTCAGAATCTAATAAGGCCCAAGTCTCGAGGCCTGAGCCCCCATATAAATTAGACCCTTTTCACACTGAGGTGCTTTGCAGGCGCTATAACACTAAAAATAGCGCTTGGTAAGCTCCCCGAAATAGCCGCTGCTGTCTCTCCAATGTGAAAGCCCCGAGGCCTCTCGCACTGGAGCGGTGCACTAGCAGGACACTGAAAAAAATCCTGCTAGCAGCATCTCTGGAGCGGTGTATACACCTCTCCTGCCCATTGAAATAAATAGGGGCAGCTCGGCTATACCACCGGCATAGCGCTGCAGCAGCGCTTTGCGGTAGTTCTAACCCTTTCTCGGCCGCTAGCCGGGGTAAAAACACCCCGCTAGCGGCCGAATAGCGCCACAAAATTGATGGTAAAGTGCCTCTAAAAATAGCATCGCTTTACCACCAACGCACCCAACGCTCCAGTGTGAAAGTTGCATTATTCCAAACTGCAGGCAGAAAAGGGTTTAATAAGATGTGAAAATTTTTTTTTATCTTAAAACGGCTATATGAAAGTTTTATAATGCTCCTTGGTCAATTTTATTTTGGTTGCTTGGATTTAAACACTTGCCTTGAGGACCACTTTTTCATTGCTTGTATAATTTTATTTAATACAGTTAATATTTAATACAGAATGCTTCCTTACTATGTATGAGCGATATGTGCAGAATAGGGGTAGCTCCTCTGACTAAGCTTGATGTAGTTTGTTGTGAACATTGTTGAACAGCAGAAACTCAAATTGCAGCCGCTTCACAATGTGGTAGTGAAGCTGTAAAGTTCTGCCTCAACTGCACCACCTGCTGACTGCATGTGGTAAATAGGAAATATTTATCTGACCAAAAATAGAGCAATAGTCCTGAGCTTAGTGTAAAAAATTATATATTCTCTCAATATACATGTAAAACATTTATAAATTCTTTCATATTTTTTCATGTATGCTTTTGGAACATTGAATTAAAGTGAAAAATAAGCCTTTACTGTCAGTGCTTCATGTTCTTAAACTGTCTCCTGTCATTTTAGGTGAAATCCGTAAAAACGGGCTCCGTCTTTTGGACGATATGCTGCTGTTTGTCTTATTTTTACATGGTAAGTTCATGCCAGATACATTTTCTGTTGTCATTCAACAATGCCCCAATGTCCAGCATCTATCTTTTGCAATCTGACATCTTTAACTGCTTCAGCCCCGGAAGATTTTAACCCCTTCCTGACCAGAGCACTGTTTTGTGATTTTGACACTGCGTCGCTTTACCTGACAATTGCGCGGTAGTGCAATGTTGCACCCCAAAAAATTGATGTCCTTTTTTTCCCCACAATTAGAGCTTTCTTTTGGTGGTATTTGATCGCCTCTGGCTTTTATTTTTTGCGCTATAAACAAACAAGGGACAATTTTGAAGAAAACAATATTTTTTTTACTTTTTGCTATACCCCCCCCCCCCCAAAAAAAAAATATAATTTTTTATTTATATATATATATATATATATATATATATATATATATATATATATATATATATATATATATATATATATATATATATATATATATATATATATATATATATATATATAAAATTCCCCTCAGTTTAGGCTGATATGTATTCTTCTACATATTTTTGGTTAAAAGAAACCTCAATAACAGTATAGTGATTGGTTTGCGCAAAAGTTATAGCATCTACAAAAGGGGGGATAGTTTTATGGCTTTTTATTTTTTTTTTCTTTACTAGTAGTGACGATCTGCGATTTTTATCAGGACTGCGACGTTATGGCGGACACATCGGACAATTTTGACACATTTTTGGGGCAATTGGTGTTAATACAGCGATCAGTGCTATGAAAATGCATTGATTACTGTACAAATGTCACTGGCAGTGAAGGTGTTAAAACTAGGGGGGCGATCAAGGGGTTAATGTGTTCCCTATTGTGTGTTCTAACTGAAGGGGGGAGGGAACTGTGAAAGCATTTTTATTAGTACATTACTTGTACAGGAAACTCACATTTTTGTTGTAAATCATGAGCATAAAAACGATATCCATCTTAGGTACATCAGGTCTGTCATGCACTCACAGAAAAAACGCCTGGCTATGTATTGAAGACAGGCCACGCTTTGAGTATCTTCTCCACTGTGGCCGCCTTTTCTCCACTTAGCGGTGTCTTCAATACATGGCCAGGCGTTTTTTTGTGAGCGGAACGAGTGCATGACAGACCTGATGTACCTATGATGGAGATCGTTTTTATGCTCGTGATTTACTACAAAAATGTGAGTTGCCTGTACAAGTAATGTACTAATAAAAATTGTGTCATACATCTACACTCAGAGGCCCCCCCCCCTTTGTGCTTTTGTTGTAGAATTTTGGAACTTGGTTTCAGTTCCCCTTTGGAGGAAGCCCTGCTTGTGGAATTCACCCCATCAATCTCCTTATTGGACTTTAGCAATAATTCTGCTTTATGCTCTATTAATGGACTCCATCTTTAACTCCATTTAATATAGTGTTGCTATTTACACTTTTTTTTTGTCCAGAAAAGTTTTTTTCCCTCTTTATTGTCCTGACAGCTGCGCCTTTACTTGTATACGGGGAGGGAACTGTGCATGGGAGTTGACAGATCGCTGTTCATACTCTGTATGAACAGACGAACTGTTCTCCTCTCTGAGAACCGGAAACTGTTTACACACACCGATCCCAGTTCTCGGTGTGCCCCGAGTGATCGCGGGAGACCAGTGGTGATCGCAACAGACAGGCACTCGCATCAGCTCCGTGGGCGAGCACAGGACATACGCCCCCTAGTGGCATATTGTTACCGATGTAACTTGACAGTGGTTCGCACAGCTGGGCCATGTTGCCACAGTACTGCGGCGGCTGGTCGGCAAGCGGTTAAAGTGGTAGTTTGTAAAATGGTTTGAGCTTTGTGATGAAGCATGTCTAGAATGCTGGTCAGGGCTGTCTATCACCATTAACTTTCATAGCATACTTATGGAGTTATTCAAGTTCAGGTTTTTAAAGGCAGCATAAAAAGCAGTTTTGGGTTGCATTAACCGGAGATGCACGGCAGTACTGAACTAAGGTCATGGACACTACAGGACAGTCTGACATGCAGGCATGATCCAAACCATTTGTGGCATCTCCACTAGCTTTCATATCTGAGGTTATATTCACATTTCTTTACCATAACATAGGTAACAGACTGTGTGCAGAACTGTAGTGCCATGCATTTTAAATGTTGCAAAGCACCCTGCCAGCGCCCCCCAACATGTGCTTTTTAGTGCACCACCAAACAGACCTGATGTTGCGATACATTGGGTTAAAAAAAAAAGCACTACCATAAGAACCTGGATTTTGGTCAGGGTGGATTTTATTTAAATCGGGTTCATTTAAATGACTAGTACAAAGGCTTTATTTAAATCCAGTTGATTTTTAAATCATAATTTTTAAAGAGCAACTGTCATCTTTGACCTGCTTGCTCAGTCTCAAGGTGACTCGCTAGAGGCTGAGCTGTTGACTCACTGACAGTCCCATTAACTTTAATGGGGTGGCTGATGCGGCAGTGACACAAGGTGAGGGACGTGGCAGCTGCAGGTGAGTGGATGCCCGCTAACGGGCGCTGCCATGATGGATCTGAAATGACAGGTGCTCTTTAAATGTAAGGACTGATTCTTGCTGGTAGTTAGAATCCTTAACCACTTAAGGACAGAGCCTCGTTTTTTTGAGATTTGCTTTTTAAAAGTTAAAATCAAAATTTTTTTATATTTTTTTTCTGCTAGAAAATTACTTGGAACCCCCAAACATTATATATATATATATATATATATATATATATATATATATATATATATATATATATATATATATATATATATATATATATATATATATATATATATATATATATATATATATATATATATATATATTTTTTTTTTTTTTTCCTCTAACACCTGATGCAATACTTTGTCATACTGTATTTGCGCAGCAGTGTGACAGCTAACTGCTGCCATAACAATATTCCTCTTTAAACAGCTGGCACATAACGGCGGGCAGTCGGGAGGTGGTTAATATTTGTAAAACAAAATGAAGGTTTCGTATTTAGAATAATAAGCTGTCAGGTTAAAGCGGGATTCCACCCTAAAGTGGAACCTCCGCTGATCGGACCCCCCCCCCCCCCCTCCGGTGTCACAATTGACACCTTTTCAGGGGGGAGGGGGGTGGAGATACCTGTCAAAGACAGGTATTTTCACCCACTTCCGGGCATAGACTCCCACGGGAGTCTACGCCATTTCCTGCCCTGCCGCGCTGTCTGCTGGGACACACACGGGTCCCAGTGACAGCGCAGAGATTTCCTATTGCGCGGCTCGCGCATGCGCAGTAGGGAACCGGGAAGGGAAGCCGATTCGCTTCACTTCCTGATTCCCTCACCTAGAATGGCGGCGGCAGCCGCCGAGGCCCGAGCGGTCGATCGGCCTCGGCTGCCGGCATCGCTGGAACCCGGGACAGGTGAGTGTCCATTTATTAAAAGTCAGCAGCTGTAGTATTTATAGCTGCTGGCTTTTAATATTTTTTTTTTTTTGGCAGAATCCCTCTTTAATAAAAGTGATATCACAGATTTTAGGTTATCACACATACAGTGCCTTGAAAAAGTATTCATAACCTTGAAATGTTTCACGATTTGTCATGTAAATGTATTTTATTGGGATTTTATGTGATGGACCAACACAAAGTGGCACATAATTGTGAAGTGGAAGGAAAATAAATGGTTTTCAAACACATCTATGAAAAGTGCGGCATGCATTTGTATTCAGCTCCCCTGAGTCGATACTTTGTAGAACCACCTTTTGCTGCAATTACAGCTGCAAGTCTTTGGGCATGTCTCTACCAGCTTTGCCCATCTAGAGTGACATTTTTGTCCATTCTTTCCAAAATGACTCGAGCTCTGTCAGATTGAATAGAGAACATATGTGAACAGCAATTCTCAATTGGATTGAGGTCTGGACTTTGACTGGGCCATAAACACATAAATATGCTTTGATCTAAGCCAAGCATGCCCAAAGTCCAGCCCGTGGGCCAATTACAGCCGCGTTCCAGTTTTGAACAGCCCGCCTGGTAATTTGGACATGTATATCTTTTGTGGCCCCCAACGCATCTCTGAGCGCCGGGGCCACAAAAGATATATATGCTGGCTGCCTTGGAAGAGAGAGGGAGGAGGAACGAGTACCGTACATACGGTATTTATGGTTTACGCAGGCCTCTATAATAGAAAGTCCCGTCTCCTGTGCTGCCATTGTACGACTGTTCTGTCCATCAAAGAAGGTGGGGCTTTCTATTAAAGAGGTCGCTGAGAAAACTGTTTTGCCTGTATGTAATCTGTTGGCGCTCATCCGGTCCCCCCCCTCTCTGTCCCCCCCCTCTCTGTCCCCCCCCCTCTCTGTCCCCCCCCCTCTCTGTCCCCCCCCCTCTCTGTCCCCCCCCCTCTCTGTCCCCCCCCCTCTCTGTCCCCCCCTCTCTGTCCCCCCCTCTCTCTGCACTGATGGGCCATAAGTCTACACTGCTGGATTACCTTACTTGCAATGGAGGCAGATGATGGAAACATCAGCTGCTGTGCTGACATCGTTGAACGTCAGGACAGATAAGTGTCCGATTAGTAAGTCAGCAGCTGCAGTATGTGCAGCTGCTGGCTTTTAATTTTGGTGGGAGGTCTGCCCACCGCTTTAAGTTTTTTTTTTTTTTTTCCTGAAACTTCCCTCTTAATGTGAAGGTGCGTGTTATATGCCAATAGATACAGTATATCCAAAGAACACACTCCAAGCTCATCTCTTCACCACACAGCCACAAAGGCAGGAGAATTCTTCCTGGGCAGTGTATTGGTGCTCGGACGAACACGCTTGCACCGAATTTTAATCGTTCAAAAAATATCAGGCAAAATTGTCGGCCCCCACGCATGTTCACTTCATCAAATCTGGCCCGCTTTGAAATGTTTTGACACCCCTGTTCTAAGCCATTCCATTGTAGCTCTGGCTGTATGTTTAGTGTCGTTGTCCCACTGAAAGGTGAACCTCCGCCCCAAGTCTTGAGTCTTTTGCAGACTAACAGGTTTTCGTCTAAGATTGCCCTGTATTTGGCTCCATCTATCTTCCTATCAACTCTGACCAGCTTCCCTGTCCCTGCTGAAGAAAAGCATCCTGACAACATGCTACCACCACCATGTTTCATGGATGTTGTTGTGTTTAGGTGATGGGCAATGTTATGCCCTGTACACACAGTCGGACATTCCGACTACAAAATCCGTTGGATTTTGGCCCGAAACTTGTCTAGCTAGCATACACACGGTCGCACAAAGTTGTCGGGAAAATACAATCGTTTCCAAACGAGATGTCGTCAAACGCGTACGTCGGGGCTATAAACGGGCCAGTAGCCAATAGCTTTCATCTTAGTTTATTCTGAGCATGCGTGGCACTTTTGTCCGTCGGAATTATCTACACACGATCAGAATTTATGCGATCAGATTTTGTTGTCAGAAAATTTCAGATCCTGCTCTCAAACTTTGTGCGTCAGAAAAATCGGATTTTCTGAAAACATAATCCGATCGGACTTTTTCCATCGGAATTTCTGAGCGTGTGTACAGGGCATTCGTTTTCCATCACACAGCGTTTTGATTTTAGGCCAAAATTTTATTTTGGTCACATCTGACCAGAGCACCTTCTTCCAAATGTTTGCGACTAATAGTTGTCCTGTGGACAGATTCTCCTACCTGAGCTGTGGATTTCTGCAGCTCCTCCAGTGTTACCATGGGCCTCTTTGCTGCTTCTCTGTTTTAATGCTCTCCTTGCCCGGCTTGTCCATTTAGGTGGACGGCCATGTCTTGGTAGGTTTGCAGTTGTGCCATACTCTTTTTCCATTTTCGGATTGAATAGTGCTCTGTGAGATATTCAAAGCTTGGGATGTTTTTTTATAACCTAACCCTACTTTAAACGTCTCCACAACTTTATCTTTGACCTGTCTGGTGTGTTTTGTCCTTCATGATGCTGTTTGTTCACTAAGGTTCTCTAACAAACCAGGCTTCTCAGAACAGCTGTATTTATACGGAGATTAAATTACACACAGGTGGACTCTAATTACTGATTAGATGACTTCTGAAGACAATTGTGTTCACTAGATTTTAGTTAGGGTTATCAGAGTAAGGCCCCTTTCACACTGACGTTCCGTTCAGGCCCGCCTGTCAGTTTTTCAGGCGGACCTGAACGGGTGCTCCATAGAGCTCTATGGAGCGTCGGATGTCAGCGGTGACATGTCCGCTGACATCCGACCTGCTCCGATCCGAAAAAGTGTAACGGAGGAAAAAGCTATTTTTCCATCCGTCATCGGATCGGGTGACGACGGGCACTGCGGTCCGTCATCCGATCTCCCATAGGGGAGAGCGGCGCTGTGACAGGTCTGTCCCTGCGCAGTGTGCAGAGACGGACCTGTCATCTCCCTGCTCGGCGGGGATCGACGGAGTGATCCCCGCTGAGCAAACGGATATCCAAGGGGCGGATCAGAACTGATCCGCCCCGTGTGAGAGGACCCTAAAGGGGGCTAAATACAAATGCTCAACGCACTTTTCACGTATTTTTTTTTTTTGTAAAAAATGTTGAAAACCATTTCATTTATCTAAAGAAACAAACTAAAACTCACGCTAAGGAGAATGTTTAAAATGAAAAAAATCAATAATCATTTAAAGTGAAAAAATATATAAATAAAAGAATTAGGTCCGCTACTGCTGTTTGCAAAGGTATAAACCTTAAAAATGGATAACAAGATAGAAAAACTGCCCAAGCGGAATAAAGTACTTATAGATAAAGTGCTTAACTTATACAATAGTGATCATATAATGTGTGTATGTATGTATATGCGTGTATGTATGTAATCTCATATCAAAATAAAATACAATGTAAAGTGCATGGCGTCTTAAGGCTGGCTCACTAGAGGCTGTGCCAGCTGCCGGTCCAGGCATCTGGGTGAATCTTGACGGCATAGCCGTGATCAGTCCAGTGCCTGGACCGGCTGAGTGATGTCAGTGGACAGCTGACTTTAACTCGCTGTCAGCTAAAAACGAGTCACAGGAGTTGAGACTGAACAGCATTGATAGTGCGATACTTCTCCTTTTAACATGGTAGCCCTAACCTGATTTATGACTATTGTGTTGAATTGGTTATTTACCAATATTAGACATACCTGTTCCAAGGGGGTGGTACCTTCTAAACTAAAGGGGTGCAATGCTAATGATGATTAAAGCAATTTTTTAACAGATTTTAGGATTATGCATTAATAAAATGTGTGGTTTTTTTTTCTTCAAATTTTTGGTTGGCGCCTTAAAAGTATATTTTCAAAAAGCTTGTCATTATTCTGTACTTGGGATATTGCGCTGTGAAATTGTATGCTAGATGAGTTTCCACATTACCACCCGATGGCTTCTTGTGCTTTTTTTTTTTTTGTGATGGTTTATACCAGGGGTCTCCAAACTTTCTAAACAAAGGGCCACTTTGCTGTCCTTCAGACTTTAAGGGGGCCGGACAAGGGCCAGTGGGAATAGAAAATGTCCTGGCATCCGGTGGAAGTAAACAGTGCCCTGTCTTTGTCAGTGGAGGAATAGTACCCCATTGTTGGTATCAATAGAAGGCATTCTGCCCCATTGTTGGTGTCAGTGGGAAGAATTGTGCCCTTTTGCTGGTGTCAATGGGAGGAATAGTGGTCCATCGTTGGGATCAGTGGAAGGAAATGTGCCCCATTGTTGGTGTCAATGGAAGGAAATATTGTTGGTGTCAATAGAAGGAAATATGTGCCCTATTGGTGTCAATGGGAGGAATAGTGCCCCACTGTTGGTATCGGCAACAGGAATTCTGCTCCATTGTTGGTGTCGGTAGTTAAAATAGTGCCCCAAGGGCCACATAAAGTCAGGCAAAGGGCCGCATCTGGCCCCCCCTGGGCTGCAGTTTGGAGACCACTGGTTTATACATAGTTCATGGCTGGGTTTATTTCACCTTCTGTTGACCTACTTCAGCCCAGGTTCACACTGAGCTGCAGGAATGAAGCCGTGTGAGTTCAGCTAAACTCACACGATTTCACTCCCGCTTGTCAGTCCCGATTTCGGACGCGATTTCAGAGACATCTGTGCATGTTTCTGCACAGATGTCAATGTAAATCGCAGCCCGAAATCGCAAAAAGTAGAACCGAAACTACTTTTTGAAATCGGTGCAGCACAGCAAATGCAGCGTTGCACCGATTAGGGAGGTGCCATTGCCGCCAATTTGACATGTCAAATCTGACCAGTGTGAACAATGGCTAAAGTGAGTTCTGCACTCCCATAGACTTGTATAGGAATGCATAACCTGCTCAAAGAAAACAGAAGTCCTTCGACACAAGCCCTTGATGCTAGTTCACACCAGACACAGTTCCGCTCAGTTCCGTGCACTTTTTTCTGCACTAAAAATGCATGCACAGTGTTTTCAATGTATTCCAATGGCTTTAGTGCACTGGAAACTGACTGCATGGTGTGAACTAGAGCCATTGGAATACATTAAAAACACTGCATGCATTTTTAGTGCAGGAAAAAAGCACACGGAACTGAATGGAACTGAATCTGGTGTGAACTGCCCCTTAGGGTCTTTTAAACCATTCTGTCAACTTTCCACTTAACTGTTTTCATAGGCCAGGTAAAGAGATTGAGTTCTAATGTAGCTGCAATTTTATTGTCTGTTTTTTCCTTTGCTTCCTGTCTTCTAGGTGTCTGCCTGGGGTGGCTATGTGTTTATTATCAATCTTATTCCACTCCATGTGTTTGTGTTGCTTTTGATGCAGCGTTACAGCAAGAGAGTCTACATAGGTAAGCAGCTACAAGTGCAAAGATTTTCCATATAGTTATTTCCTGTGCAAAAAATTCCCACTCTAAGTTGAATAGCAGAAATGTGCTTTCTGTCCGTTACCTTTAAAAAATGCCATTGCTGGTACATGTTTTGTTGCAGTCAGCCAGATAAAAAATTGATTACTTTACTGTGATGCAGTGCTTCAATGAACGATTCAGTGAAATCCATTACCCACTCATTACGTTTCCACACTCTGCACCATGTCAGTAGCTGTGACTGCATGTCAGGTCTTTCCACATACCGGCCCACCCATGACCGTACCTTGTCAGTCAGTGCTCGCCCCATGTGATGGTTATCAGTAAACCAGAAATTGTGTTGTATAGCAGTGTGTCCCTATCCTCTTCATGTGTGCCACTATTGTCTTGGTGTGGAGGTTTAGCTCCTGGAATACCTGTCCTCTACACCTTGAGACCAGATCTCTTGTCAACCTAAATTTTGTTGATTTAGGACCATCTCCTGTTCATGTAAAATGAGTCTGATGTAAATTAGTATTACTTTAAAAACAAAGGTTTATTTATTTTGTGTCCCTATAGCAAATCACTTGCTATGGGGGTACTCATGCATGCTCACTCAAAATCCCCACTGTATATGTCCTTAAGAGTGTGGCTCAGCCCGACTCACTCCTTGCTGGCTGTGATTGACAGCAGTGGGAGGCAATGGCTCCCAATACTGTATCTGAGTCAATGAGGAGGGAGAGAGTTGGGAGAGCAGCTGCTCTCGTGCACATCGCTGGATCGAGATTGGGCTCGGGTAAGTATAAGGCGAGATGCTGCACTCTGAAGGTATTTACATAAGATCCATGAAGGTAAAAAAGACCTCCAGCTTTTAGAACTACTTTAAGGTACATCTTGCACTCGTTGCAAGCTCGTTGTTCCAAATTCCCTTCCAAAAAGGGCATATGTGGCTTCATTGCTTAGTAGCACATTTTTTTTGAGCCAGGTTATAATTTTTTTGTTTTTTTTCTGGAATGTTTTTGTAGAATGCTTACTAGTATTATGAATGCTAGAGGTGCACTAAACAGAAAATCTGGTGCCGAAACCAAAAATGCAGGCTGCACTTGGCCGAAAACCAAAAATGAATGTTTTTGTTTTTTATATATTTGTATTAGAGCTGCACAATTGTTAAAAAAATTGTGATCACGATTCACCTCCTCTGACCATCTCCTGCAGAGTTTGCTGATTCTTTCATATAAACAAGTGGAGAGACTATCTGCTCACTCAGATGTCAAAAGAAAGCATCCGGGCAGTCTGCCAAGTCTTTAACCTGAAACATTGTAGCTAAGCTTCCTACTTAGATCAAAGGGATAGAATGTCTGTGTAAATAATCTGGGCAGTCTGCCAAGTTTTCAACAAAGTGTAAATGCAGAAAGTTTAACCACTTAAAGTCTAAATCTTTTTCGGACACTTCTTTCTTAAAGCGGTTCTCCACCCTAAAGTGGAAGGGCCGCTCATCTGATCCCTCCCCCCCACCTCCGGTGCCACAATCGGCACCTTTCAGGCGGGAGGGGGGGTGCAGTTACCTGGATAATCCAGGTATCTGCACCCACTTCCGAGACAGACCGCTGCAGAATTTTTTTGTTTTAATATGAAAGATGATGTTACACCGTGAGAATCGTGATCTATCTTCTAAACAAAAAAAATCGTGATTCTTGCTTTAGCAAGCTCTAATTTTTATTATATTTGACTTTTTAACTAATATATGAATTTATTATGAGCTATTATTGGCACCTTCAGCACAAAAAAAAAAGAAAAATGCATCCCTACAAATTCTATGTATGGTGTCACACCGGTCCGGTGCGCTTCTGTTTGGTGTTAAAATGCTTACTGCATTTTTGACAGTTAAAAAAAAAAAAAAAAAAAAAAAAAAAAATCAATAAAAAACCCAAAAATGTGATTTTTGAGTGAAAAACACACCATAAGCACGGTAAAATTGTGATAAAATCGCATGCGCTTTGGTGCTATATTTTTCACTTTTTTCTCATCTGCAGAATGCCGATAACACCATTATTAGCTGATATTTTGGTGCATCACTAATGAATGCCATTCTGTACCCTTACATCTCCTCTTGTTTTATGCCAAGAGTGTAAAATTAGCCCTAGCTGGTGCCTCCATGGGAGTCTACCTAGAACTGAAATATAGGTTGTGGCTAAAGTTGACTTTTAAATTGTATGGGGGGGTTTTAGGTTGTTTGTTAGCACCGTGGAAAAGGGGAAAAGTGGCAAATGTAAAATCGGTAGAAGTTTAATTCCCTAGAATGTAGATATTCAGGTACAGTAATTAAAACCGAGGCAATAATTGTACAAGCAATGTGCAGTTCAAGGATGGTATTGGGTGTTCATCTTTGCAATTACTGGAACTTCAATGACCTAACATTTCATTGCTTTCTAAATGTGGAACTTTCACATTTCATCATGTTGTGGTATTGGGTTCTTTAGAAATGGTTGGTTCTTGTTAGCTATAGATTGAAGAGATATTGGTATTGTGTTAGGGGAAATAAGGGACCTCTATATGGCAAGTTTAGAATTCAGTTTTTTTTTTTTTCTCTCTATTTAAACAGTAGGTCACATTGACATAGCTGACCTATGAGACCTATGAGATTAAACCCTTTTATAGATGTGATTGTCTTATATTTTTTCAACAGTTTACCACAGCCTTCTCTCTGAGAAAACTGATTGTAAAAATGACTGTAGAAATACATCATCGTGCTTGCGGTTTTCTGCTTGCATACTTGGCTGCCCATACAAGTTTTGCTATGCTCCCTTTTTTTTTATTTAGCTGTGGTTTTTGAAAATGTAAATGATTCAGAACTGAATTTAGAACATTTCTATAAGGGACATTACTGCTAGATTGTGATCTTCACAAGGTGCTTCCTGTGTTAATGGGTAGACTCTACATGGTGTTCCTCCTCTCTAGCACAAAAGGGCTCCTGTAAATGGACATGTTGCTGTTCTGAGCTATGAGATATTTTTAACATCTGATCATATATCTAACTTTGTAATGCATCTCTTAACTGGAACACAACATGCATGGAGGCAAGGCTGGGGCTTGTATTGGTGGGTAAAAGGCTACCAGTTCATGTTTGTCTTTTAGGCCGGCCATGGCTGGCTCAGATGTTTGATAGGATTCAGATCAGGGCTCGTAGAGTTCGTTCAGTGTAGCCCAGTGTTTTGCGTTTGGCCATTCTTGGGCACTTTTAGGTGTATGTCTTGGGTCGTTATCCTATTGCAGTAATAATCGCGCAAACCAATTGAGTGATCAGGCACGCTAACAAAGTGCATAAAAAATTATGTATACGACAAATCCACTAATTGCATGAATAAGTCTGACAAACTTTATAATCACACTAACCATGAGTTTAATAAGTAGAATAAGTGCTACACACACTAAAAGTGAAAAGTGCGATGTGCATCAAAAATGGCAAATTTGGTAGTAAAAAAAAAGTGAGTATAGTATAAAAATTAGTCCTGAATGAATACATTGTGTGCCTCAACCAATAATGAATCTTCTGTGGCACACCATGTTTGGTAATCGGGGACTCTTACCAGCTAGAAGGGACCACATATCGCTAGGATGGTGAACCGAGCAAGCAGGTTAACCTCTGTGGAGTAACAGGGCAAGGCCCCTAAAGATAATCCAAACACCAGGTAATCTTTCTCTCTAGCTTCCACTCGCAGTGCTATCCCCACATCATCCAAAGGAGTCTCGTAAGGAGGAAACAAAACCGCCAATAGTGTTTATTGAAGAAAAAGGACCAAATGGCTACTTACAAAGTTAAAAATCGTATGCACATATAAAATCCCCAGGAAGATGTCCCGTGTGACAAAACATCGGAGGTGCTACGTGTTGACAACATTACGCCCCATGTGAAGCCCAGAAAGACGGGTGTTTTTTTTGTTTGCCGGCAAAGGGATTTTATATGTGCGCATACGGTTTTTAACTTTGTAAGTGGCCATTTGGCCTTTTTTCTTCAATTGGTGGATTTGTCGTATACATAATTTTATTTTTATTTTTTTGCACTTTAATCATTTTATTAATGTGCCTAATCACTGATTAATTGGTTTGTGAGATTGTTATTTTTGTATGTATTTTTGCCTGGTCTATCACATGGTTAATCGCAGCAGTCTCCACTTTAGATAATGGTTCTAATTTAACGTGGTATATTGCTTTTTGTTCATCTTATTGAAGTACCTATGAGATGGATTGAATAGTGGAGATGGATTAGAACACTGTCAGGTTTGTATTACTTTCTCCACCCCTACTAGGGAGATTCCCCCTCTCTGTCATATTAACATTATCATTGAACATGAAAGTAAAATAATATTCTAAGATTTGGTTGTCTTCAGAAAAGTAATATAATGGAAATCTTCCAATGGTGACACTTGTTTTGGTGACCTGGGACTCCCCAAGGGATTCCTTTTTGTTTGGAGGGGTTTCTTCTCACTTCCTGTTTGGTTATGAGACAGGAAGTGAAGGAAAATCTCCCCAATGAGACACAGATGGAAAAAAATTACAGGAGTTATGACCCTCTCTTACTGTGTTCATAATTGGAAAAAATGCCTATAGTTCTACTCTACACTCCCTTGCAAGAGTTGGCAATGCTGATGAGTACAGTTGTCACAATAGGGCAGCAAGTGAGTTCACCTTTTGGGAACATGTTACCTGTTCCACCCGTTTTTAGGGTGGAACATGCTCCAAATGCTGCAGTTGCTGCCCTGTTCCCACATTTCCCGTGACAGCAGTATGGGGAGAAGTTCACCTACACGGTTTAGGAAATATTTACCATATACACATGCGGCAACGTCATTGGCGCATGCAGCCACCACATCTAAGAACCGGTAAGCTGTAATACTATCAATTTGTTCTTGGGTTTAGATACGCTTTTAAGATCTCTGGTCTGGACATGAACACTTAAAATTTTAGATGTAAAATCTAGTTGATATTCCAAAGTACAGTCCTACATCCATTATTTTCATTAAAGGCAGCTGAAATGCGGTGTAGGAACCTATACACTCAGTTACTATGTGTTTTACTTGTCCTCTACTTTCTTACAGCATAATTTGCATAACATAGACTAAAGTAGGATTGTACTGCTTCAGGGGAGTGGAACTTTCCATTCTTCAGATCTGCTCAGCTGTGACATACTGACATAATGAAGAATGGCATGCAATAGGAAGAAAAATTCTAACTTCACCTGGCAGCAGCAATTAGGGGAACACTTGTTTTGAGACCAAGTTTTATTTCTTCAAAAATTTTGATAATTTGTCCATTTTGGGCAGACCTAGTGCTTAATGGAGTAGTTCATGTTCAGACTCGTTGGATAAGTCCAACAATAGCTGGACTTGCTGGCTCCTGAACCATTTGACTTGTAAACCCTACACTCTTAGATCTTGACAACCTGTTCAGTTTATGTAAATGGTACTTGTACAGCATTCAAGTGGAAGTAAACCCATGGATTTAAACAGTTTAAAAAAAAAGGTATGCCAGGAATGCTAACTGCACATTGGCTGTGCTCTCAGCCAAACTATCAAACCATCCAATGGCTGGTGTCATAACGAATCGCATGTGCAGCACCATAGCAGTTGAAGATTAAACGGAGGCAAAGATGGCAGCTTCCTTGGCTGAAAACGATAGGGGAGTTTACTTCCACTTTCATAATTATATTTTTCCTACAAACCTTGGACAGAGATAAAGACATGTCTATAAATGAGACATGAGGGTATTTATGTCGTGGACTTGACTTGTTCCTTAGTATAGCCTTTCAACCTTTTTACTCTGTAGGAACTCTTAAAGTATTTTTCAAGCCTTGCGGGACCCTCATAAAAAACATTTTACTTTCACCTCATGGTATATGGAGTGTGGTGTAGAATATTTTTTTTTATTTTTTAGCATAAACATTAGGCATGCCATGTTAAGTTCACACCCTCAAGCTCTATACCATGGGTCTCCAAACTTTTCAAACAAGGGGCTGAATTGTGGCCGGTGGAGGTAGAAAATATCCCAGGCCCAGCATTATTGAGAATTCATATGGCCTCGGGCTTGGTGGTCAGTACAAGTAGTAGTGCCCATTATTGATATTTGAGGAAGGAGTAATGCCCGATAATTGGCGTCAATGGCAACAATTTTTCCACATGGTTGGTGTCAGTGGGAGAAATGGGGCCCCCGATGTTGGTGTCAATAGTGCCCCATCATTTGGCTATCAATGAAATAAACATTGCCCTATTGTTGGTGTCGCTAAGAGGAATCGTGCCGTATCATTGATAAGAGGAAGGAATAATGCCCAGTCATTAGTGTAAGTGGAAATAATTATGCCCCACTGTTGGTGTCAGTGGAAGAAACAAGGTCCCGTTGTTAGTGTCAGTGGGCGGAATAATGCACCGTTATTATGGCCCGTGCACACGATCCGAAAATCGGACTAAAAATACTGCTTTTGACGCAATCGTACAATAATTGGTTTGTTAGTACAGTGCTTTCGAGAGTCAATCACAACGGCTTATCTTATTTGCTCAGACAAGCATGAAAATGTTCCTTGTACGATGCCAGATTGTACGATTTACAATAATTCAGTACCGTTCGAAAATACAATACAAATACACTACAACACATGACATCACTTCCAACTTTTTTTTTTTTCTGTCTTACGAGAATTTTCGTGCCTTTAGTAATCTATTCAATTTCTACTTGTGACTAGTATGTGAAAAAAGTCAGATCTATCGCCTGATTTTCAGATCGTGTGTACGGGGCATTTGAGTCAGTGACAGGAATTATGCCACACCGTTGGTGTCAGTGGGAGGAATAGGGCATCATATCATTGGGCAGAGTAGTGCCCCAAGGGCTACATCTGGCCCTCAGGCCACAGCTTAGAGACCACTGCTCTATACATTTTCTGTAATAATCTTTTAAATATAAAGCATAGTAAACCGAAAAACAATTAAAATGTTAACCAGCATTGGTGGCCACTGTAGAAGGAAGATCAGTTTGCCATTGCTCACTACTCAAGGAACCCTGGTTGAGAGAGACTTGGCGCTTATGGTTTATGCAAAGTATACTGTGTGGCCTAAATTACAGCACTTTAAGCGGCATTCCAGGCAAAAAGTGTCTCAAACAATTGACCACCCCCCTCATTTTTATATTTATTTTTCTTTTTGGTACAGTTGCTATGATCTTTCTTATGGTGAAGAGAATTGCTGGATGAAAGACTATATCTGAATGATGCCTGTAGCTTCAGGCGTGATTCAGATATCCCCGCTCAAAGTCAAGGACGCCATATGACGCTCAGTGATCGGGACGTGGTTAAAAAAATAATAATTTGATCTGAGTCTGATGTTTACCAGATTCAACGTCTCATAGTATATAAAGTATATCTCTTCTGTCTGTTGTTCTCAGAGTGGATTAGAGATGTTGCTCCCTAACCATATAGTTGGTTATTTACCCCTGCATATAGATATTTAAGAATAAATTGCCTTGTATTTTAAACTTTACATATTAAAGAGGAAGTAAACCCTGATGAGTTCACTTCCTCTTTCATTCCCTGCAAAGGTAAAGCATAATGGACTACTATGCATCGCATATTAGCCCATTATGTGTCACTTACCTGACACAGGAGCCAGCGAAGTCACCGCTGTCCCCTGTAGTCCGGCACATCCATCTTCTCGGTGGGTCTTGCCGCTCCGCCGCTGTCATTCGGCGATGACCTCACTCCCACGCATGCGCACGGGACCCGCCACTCGTGGCATATCACCGTTGACCGCGGCGCGCTCAGTGCGCCTGCGCGCCGCTGTCTTTTGGCAAATATCTCCTAAACCGTGTAGGTTCAGGAGATATTTCTTGGACCTACAGGTAAGCCTCAATCTAGGCTTACCTGTAGGTCAAAGTTGGTTGTAAGGGTTTTCAACCACTTTAACTAATTTATAAACCACACTTTTGTTAAGGTTATGCGATCGAATCAATAATTGACCAACTAATCAATTATGAAAATTGTTAGTTGCCACCCCAAAGGCTTGTCTATACTACTTTTGCACGTGTCTCTAGCAAGGTTACTTTGCGGTATAAGCAAGGAAACTCAGACCTCTGCAGTGTGTAAATATGCTTTTACGGAACAAAAATGCTGTACATACAAAACTATTGCAATATTAGTTAGGGCTGGGGAAAAAAATCAATTTGAATCTTGAATCGAGTTGAGAGGTCAAATCAATTTCAAATTTTCAGCAATTTTTTTTTTCCTTCTTCTCACCAGGACCGGCGGTGACACCGTGCCGCTCCTGGGAGCTGTGGGCAGGAGTTTTTATAGGTGAGGCCTCGGCCTAGTCCGCAGCGTCCGGCCTCGCGGACTAAGCCGAAGCCGCGGTCTCGCCTAAAAACGCCTGCACGCAGCTTCTCGGACCTCTCGTTTTAATTAGAGATGCACTCTCAAATTCTACCTAAGGATGGTACTCATTTACTGTAGCTATAGAGACAATAGCCTATTCAAACTGTCAATTGAATACAACAATGGTATCTACATTCCCACTGTATCCAACAGCATTTGTTTGAGAAGTTCTGTGTCTGTGAAACCAGAATGCTATAACAACCTAATAGAAAAATCATGTTTTATATCAAACGCAAGATATTGCACCCGTGATTTTTTTTTTTTCTTCTCTCAGACTACACACAGAAAATCTCTTCATTACTAAACTCATTCTAGACATTAATTTTCCTTGAATGCAACCCCTCCCATATTTGTTACTGTCATGCTTGTAATATGTCAAAGGCCTTGCACTCCACGGTTATTGTGGTCTTCCATCATTCTGTCCATCATGTAACCACTTTTTCTCTGGTCTTCCTATTGATCAAATCGGAGACAGCCTGTGGAGTGGAAAACAAAGCAGATTTTCTGTTCCTTCTAATACATAAACGGTAGACCCTGGCCCTTCAGCTACAATTCCTCCTCTAACTACCTTTTTGCCTGGATCTCTGACCAACACTTTGCCACTTGCCTCTATCCACTTCTGATCCTCCCAAAACATCAATAGGGAGGAAAGGAAATGTACTGATATTTCCCAGAAGATCACTGCTGTTTATTTTGGAAGGTTTGATGTTATACAGCCTCACTTTCCCACTCCTGCTGAGAAGTATCTACTAACCAGAGTCCCAGCCACTATCCTGAAGCTCCTCATCAACCCAGATGTTGTCTCTTTAGATGAAACGTATCGGGACAAGCCTTGCTGATGCCATTGCATTAACTACATATCTATTGTACAAGTGCTTTTTATCTGCTCAAAATGTGAGTGTTCCCAAAATGTTTAATTCTTTTGTTATACGGATTTACACTATGTGAAACTTTGTTTCATTTTTGGTTGCATCGTGTGAACACATAGGAAAGATTCGGCCAACCTCCATTTTGAGCTTTCCTTCTCCATTGGGAACGAAGGACAGTGTGATCACCATTCACTTGTGCCAGTAATTTCATACATGGATGTCCCTGTTTACCGGGGTGTCTTCACCGTAAGCCTTGACGACTCATTGGGCATATGCCTTGAGTCCCTTAGCTCTGGTAAGTAAGCTTTCCTTATGTTGGTTGTGGCTTTCTTCCAGTATCCACTCTTTACACCTGTCCTTCCATTGATGTCCTAAGCAGGTTATTCACTCACCTGGATTACCATTGTATCCTAGTTGTCTGTGGATTTTATTTTATTTTTCAATAGGTTGTGGACGTTATTATTCACTTCACAGTTTATTCACTTATGTGTTTGCACATGTGTCATTATGGGTATTAAACAATGTTTAGTTTTTCACCTTGGTATATACGGCCTCATTTAGTTATCTCTATTTGCAGTTGTCCCTTGCTGTGCTGGCTGCCATCTTATGTTTTAAGGTGACAGCGTGGTATTTTCCACTTTTACTTTGTTATACAGCCTCAATTTCTACTCTTGCTGAGAAGTATCCACTGACCAATTGGAGTCCCAGACACTATCTTGAAGCTCTTCCGATGCCAATGCAAATATAACCTCAAAGCTTCTTTCCAGGTTCCCCCTCATTCCTAGATAGGCTTCAGCTTCAGGTATGTCACTCTTGGTTTCTGTGTCACGGGAAGCAGTAACATGGTACCTGTTAAGCCCTGTACTTTCAGGAACCTTATGTACATACTGAACTCTGCACTCCAGCTGTGAAATCTGTTTCCCATCTCCTACCATTCTCTCATATGGTGTGCTTTTGACCATTGGCCTAGAATTTAACATGACTGCCTATGTGAGGACCCGATCCCACCCCCTTAGAGTGTATGTGGTTGTAAGCTTGCGTATATGGTCCTTTAATGGCCCTTTGTATCTTTCAATCAAACCAGCTGCCTGTGGATGTGGCACAACCAGTACACTCAATCTTTGGCCCACTTCTGTACTGTTGATCTGGTGAAGTGTGAGCTATTATCACTTTGGACTTGTTTGGGACAACCATAAAGGACAAGTTTCTGGAGCAGTTGAAGCATTGCAGCTTGATCTGCATGTTTGCAAGGGTGAACAAGCAAAAGACCCGAATAGGTGTCCACTGCAGTGCAACAATTTCTCAGTCCATTGTTCCCCGGGGCAGGGGACTGATGAAGTCGATCTGCCAGTTCTCTGCAGGCCTCTCACCCCTCTTAATCGACCCGGCTGAGTACTTTTGCAATGGCCATTGTTGCACTCCTCCACACACTGGTACAGTTCCCTATTACAGTCTTTATCATGTCCATAGATATAGGCAGTTCTCTCTGTTGGCCAAGTTCATCAAGACAGAATCAGTTGACACAGCTGCTTTCACTTTGGCAATTTTATCTGCCACTTAAAGCCTGGGACCAAGGGCATATGGGCATCAACATGCTCCACTTTTTTATGGTGCAGACGTAAGCTTCCTTCCAGATGTCGTTCCAGACTTCCTTGCCTCCCCACCTCACCTTTTCAAGAATCATCCATTCATTGGACTTCTATGTGGGTATCCAAGTTGTCAGTCTTTTAAAAACTGCCCAGCTGTCAGTGTAGATGGTGTCGTGGGAAGAAGGATCCTCATAAAGAGTCATCACTACAGCTTTCAACTCTGCATGCTGACTGGATCCTCCAATTCCAGTCTTCTGCAGGACTGTTTCTGTACTTGGGTTGTAGAATGCTGCTGTCCATTGGCACCCAGATGAGGTAACTGTGGCGGAACCCTCAGTGAACCATGCTGACTTTGTCTTCCAAACAGAGCTTCGATGTAGAGCCTCTTGAATGGGAGATGACTGCAGCACAGGAAGAAGACTGTGACCAGTTCCAGGTCGAAATGCATTGGGGTATTTCCCTACATCAAGTGGTCTCTTGAAATATGTAAAGAAATTTGGGAACCTTTTTAACCACTTCAGTTCCGGACCAATAAACACCTTAAGGACCAGAGGTCTTTTTGCAATTTCGCACTGCGCTGCTTTAACTGGTAATTGCGCGGTCATGCAATATTGCACCCAAACGAAATTTGCGTCCTTTTCTTCCCACAAATAGAGCTTTCTTTTGATGGTATTTGATTGCCTCTGCGATTTTTTTTTTTTTGCGATATAAATGAAAAAAGAGCGAAAATTTTGAAAAAAAAAGATATTTTCTTCTTTTTGTTATAAGAAAAATCGAATAAACTAAATTTTAGTCATACATTGAGGGCAAAATTTATTCAGCCACATGTCTTTAGTAAAAAAAATGTCAATAAGCGTATATTTTTTGGTTTGCGCAAAAGTTATAGCGTCTACAAACTAGAGTACATTTTCTGGAATTTACACAGCTTTTAATTTATGACTGCTGATCTCATTTCTTGAGGTGCTAAAATGGCAGGGCAGTACAAATCCCCCCCAAATGACCCCATTTTGGAAAGTAGACACCCCAAGGAAATTGCTGATGGGTATGTTGAGCCCATTGAATATTTATTTTTTTTGTCCTAAGGGATTGAATAATGACAAAAAAAAAAAAAAAAATTTTTTTTTACAAAAAGTTGTCACTAAATGATATATTGCTCACACATGCCATGGTTATATGTGAAATGACACCCCAAAATACATTCTGCTGCTTCTCCCGAGTACGGGGATACCACATGTGTGGGACTTTTTGGGAGTCTAGTCGCGCACGGCACCCCGAAAACCAATCACCACCTTCAGAATTTCTAAGGGTGCAAATTTTTGATTTAACTCCTCACTACCTATCAGTTTCGAAGGCCATAAAATGCCAAAATAGCACAAAACCCCCCCCAAATGACCCCATTTTGGAAAGTAGACACCCCAAGCTATTTACTGAGAGGCATGTTGAGTCCATGGAATATTTTATATTTTGCCAAAAGTTGCGGGAATATTACAAACTTTTTTTTTTTTTGCACAAAGTTGTCACTAAATGATATATTGCTCACACATGCTATGGGCAGAAGTCAAATTACACCCCAAAATAAATTCTGCTGCTTCTCCCGAGTACGGGGATACCACATGTGGGGGACTTTTTGGGAGCCTAGTTAACTAGCTACCTAGCGACACTAGCGACACTGATGCAGCGTTCAGAAAAATTATCGCTTAGTGACACTGGCAAAAGGGGGTGAAAGGGTTAACTAGCGGAAATCAGGGGGTTAAAACCATTATTGGGTAGTATATCGGGGTACCTAGCGCTATAAAAACCTGGCGGTGAACCTAAAAAAATAACTAGCTACCTAGCGACTGTAGCGACACTAATGCAGCGATCAGAAAAACGATCGCTTAGTGACACTGGCAAAAGGGGGTGAAAGGGTTAACTAGCGGCAATCAGGGGGTTAAAAACATTATTGGGTAGTATATCGGGGTACCTAGCGCTATAAAAACCTGGCGGTGAACCTAAAAAAATAACTAGCTACCTAGCGACTGTAGCGACACTAATGCAGCGATCAGAAAAACGATCGCTTAGTGACACTGGCAAAAGGGGGTGAAAGGGTTAACTAGCGGCAATCAGGGGGTTAAAAACATTATTGGGTAGTATATCGGGGTACCTAGCGATATAAAAACCTGGCGGTGAACCTAAAAAAATAACTAGCTACCTAGCGACACATGCAGCGATCAGAAAAATGATCGCTTAGTGACACTGGCAAAAGGGGGTGAAAGGGTTAACTCTAGGGGCAATCAGGGGGTTAAATCTTTATTGGGGGGTGATAGGGGGCTACCCTGGACCTAACACTAACTGTCCTGACAGTTTTTACTGTCACAACTGACACTGAATGCATTGATCAGTAAAGAAATGATCAATGCAATCAGTGACACTGTGACTGGGGGGGGAGGGGGGGCGATCGGGGGGGGGGATCGGGGGGGGTTTGTGTGCCTGTGTGTACCTACATGTCAGTGTAGTGTTCGTGCAGACTTACTTTTACTCTTCTCCTCGTAGTCCGGTCAAAAAGACCGCCCCGAGGAGAATGACATCACTTCCTCCTTCCTGTGTAAACAATACACAGGGGAGGAAGCTTCTCATTGGCCAGGAGCGATCCAGAGGGGGTGGCCGAAAACGAACGGCCATCCCCTCATCACGGATCGCTGCTGGACCGAATCGGACCGCCGTATCCAGCGGGAGGGGGTCCGATGGGACCCCCCACCCGCTGGAAGGCAATCACGTAGATGTACGTGATTCTGCCTGCCTGTGCCATTGTGCTGACGTACAATGGCAATACGGCGGTCCTGAAGTGGTTAAGTAGAGATCTTCGATTGAACGGAGATATATATTTTTTGGGAGAAAATTGTAGATTTAATATTATTGTATGGAGGTTTGCAGATCATCTTCTTACAGCAGGGCTCATATTTTAATTATGTTCATTCACTTATTGTGATGTATCCATCATTTTTTAAAATAAAAAATATTTTTTTGATTTTATTTTATTTTTTTTTTTATTTTTTTTGTGTCTCTCAATTAGCTGCTAAACCCCACAGGGAGTTTTTCTACATCGTTTTCTAGATATGGTACCATCCAGCTGAAATGTCACCCCTTGTCTCACTGGTCCCAATCCCTGTTGTTCTGAACCCCATGAGAACTCAGTCTTTTTCCCGGTAACATTGTATGTAAGCCTCAGAATCGGCCAAAGATGTGGGATGAATGATCGCCAGGATCCCTCCACTCCAATTAACTTCTGTGCCTCCTTTTTGGTAGTAGGGGGCGACAGTGCCTGGATAGTTTGCACATCTGTCTCTGGAATCTTCCTTTATGGCAAGTCCTTGGACTTTGTCTGTTAGCAAACCCTCTGTTCTCTAAGTGCTGTATCAGCAGGTGTAGTGCTTCAGTTGCATCTTTTTTCCCAGAGATCATGTCAATGTAGTGAAACACAGCAGCTTTCAAATTCAGGGTACTTAAATGTTGGCCAATCAGTCCATGACAAATCATTGGAGAATGAAGACAGCCTTGTGGAAGGACAGTGAAAGTGTACTGGTGGCCGTCCTACACCATAGCAAACTGGTCTTGACACTCTGGGTCTATCAAAATTGAAAAGAAAGAATTAGCCAAGTCTATCACAACATAATATTCTCCTGCCTCTTTAGCAATTTTCTCAACAATTGAGATCATATCCGGTACAGCTGACTTCATTTGAGGTGCCACTTTGTTTAGACCTCTGTAATCCAGTCATTCTATATGTCCCATCCGGTTTCTTTACTGGGAATACTGGAGACTAGAAAGGACTAGCAGCAAGTCTAAGGATCCCTATTCTCAACAGTTCTTGAAAAGTCCCCCCAATTTATTTGTGGCCTCCTGGAAGTCGGTACTACTTGAGACAGACTGGCTTCTCTGGTGGAGGAATGTATACGGGGTCCATTTCGCATAACTTCCAACCACAGCCTTCACCGCCCTAACCAGATACGCTTTATCAGGATACCCGAATGTGATTGTACCCCGTTCAGTCTGAATAGACTGACAAGTACATCCATCCCAATAATATTTTCAGGTAACTCTCTGATACTAAAACATTTTGTGTCAAATCCTGATCCCCTGCCAATAGCCAATTTCACCTGTGTCCTAACTGCTGGTGTGGTTTGCCCTCCCAAACCTTCTAAATCAATTCTCCTTTGTGATGGGAAAGATTTCCTTGCAAAAGTGTAACTTCAGCTCTAGTATAGACTAAAGCCATCAGATGTGTAGAAGACAACTTTCCCCACCATACAGTGACAGGTGCATATGTACGTCAGTCTCCTGCTGCCACTGCACTCACTGCTATTACAGGATACCCACGTTCCCTTCATAAAGGACAAGGAATCCCCTATTTTTGGGTCTCTTTAACTCCTCCCCAAGATATACAGTTTTGGGGCTAACAGGAACGGTCTGTTCTGTTTTCTATAAATCTAGGCTGCTATTATCTTCACTAGGAGTACTGTTCCTAACCCTGACAGTTTTGCCCACTAAATGTTTCCACCTCTTCAGTATTTCTGCAGTAGAAATCCCATCTAGGACACTGTGAAATTGGCGAGTTAAGGGCAGTGCAGATTTTTCACCATACAGGACTAGCGTATACTGACACTGCCATTTCTCACGAGGTTTAACAGTGAAAAATTCACTCTTAAACTCTTGAACTTTTCACATTGCCTGATGCAATTGTGGCTCATGGGTTAACACTCCCATAGCCACTGCTTGCTTACCTGACAAAACACTGTCCGCCCCTTCATCCCACATGTGTTAGGAGCCAACTCAATAGGGGCTCCTCAGACCTTTTGTTTGTATTGTTTTGCCAGCTTGTAGCGTTAAGTTTGTGTAAACTTTTTCAAATTCCACATCTCTGGGGTTTGCGATAATGCACCTCCCCATCTGCCATATCCTCTCTATCATGTTGCCTTTTCCTATGCTTAGTAATGAGAGATCTGGCACACTTTCTTTCCCCCTAGCAGATCATCTAAAATATCAAACTCTATCTCCTCATCCTTACTATCATTTGAGGAGAGCACATCCTCACAATCCCAGTTTGGTATGTGACTAGGGCTGAAACAACGAATGGATTAATCGAGAACTAATCGATTATGAAATTAATCGATTACTATTTTCATAATTGAGCAATCGGCCAGTAACATAATGGGGTTAAAAAAAAAAACTAAAAAGAGCCATTTATAGTAGAAAAAAAAGCAGATAATCACTACTGTAAGAGGTTAATTTTTTTTTTTTTTTACTGTAGAACTGTGAAAGTAATATTTAGAGTAGCGATTATTTGCTCTTTTTGTACTATAAAGGGCTAATTTTAGTTTTTATTAACCCCATTATGTTGCTAAACCTCTTAGACCTGGTTCACATCTATGCGTTTTATGGTGCCTTTTACAGAAATGCACTACAGTTCATTTACATAGTCTCCTTTTGGGGCACGTTCACATCTGAAAGGGTCACGGACTTTTAACGCACAATGGTGCTTTTATTGGTTCAATATACTTCAATGGAGAAGCTGCAGAAAAGCATGTAATGCATTTTTGCAGCAATTTTTGTTTTTTAATCTGCCCAATTGCAGTAAAATCACGTGCACAAAAATAACGTACAGCAAAAAGAACTGCAGAAACAGATCAAAAGCAAACTGCATAGGTGTGTACCGAGCCTTATGCTGGCCACACAGATCAATTTTCAGATGAGACTATTCATAAGAAAAATCTTTGTACATTCGCTGAATGAAAGAATTTTGTTTGAAATTTTCACTTGTTTTTAACATTCTCTTTTTAAAATGAATAATTTCTGAATGAAATTCCTTTGACTAAAGTTTTCTATTTCCGAATTTTCCCATCACTGTGGTTGAAAATGAACATCAATTTGACCCACTTCTTTTTTTATTTTATTTTTTTTAAGGGTTTTAACCAATTAATTGAAACAATAATCGGCCAACTAATCAATTATCAAAATAATCATTAGTTGCAGCCCTATATGTGACAATGGCACATACCCTGACTTTACTAACAGCTTTACAGCCCTTCCTTTTCTTTAATGCATTAATTGATTTGGTCATGAGGGCTGCACACCGCTCTTGCAAATCATCAGCCCGGACACACTCTGACTCAGCTGCTAGCTGGTCTTTTAATACCTTAACGTCTGCCTTTGCCTTCTCTGTGGTTCAGTATCGATGGCATGAAGGAAGTACCAACCCACTGTGGATGCTGTCCTCTTCTCTGCTTTACTTATATCCAACCCCTTAAGGCTAAAATCTACAAAATTATGTGAGACTTTATCACCCCAAGTCTTATTCAAGGGCGAAGCATACTTTACAAATCCTTTAGCAAGAGGCTCCCACTCATTCTCTCTGGCCCAGATAGGTAGGCTACACGCCACATTTTTATCTAGCACAAGCTACACAACCCCACAGAAAAACGGGTCTGTTTCAGTTGAACTTTAGCACAATAAATTCTGGATGAGCCCCCAATTGTTTTGCTTGCGTATATCTAGCAAGGTTACTTTGTGGTATAAGCAAGGAAACAGACCTCCTGCAGTGTGTAAATGTGCTTTTACTATTCAAAACTGCTTTACATACAAAGCTATTACAATATTGGGAATACGGTACAAGACGGACGGATATCTATAACAAGTAAAATGCCTAGCAAATGAGCAGCAACTATGGCCTGTAACAGTGGAAATGCACTGTAGAAATACAAGTTACTTAACTCTGGTTACTGTGTGTTCGTGATGTCCGTTGACAACTAGGACTTGGGCTTCTTCAAGAGTCGGGTACCTTCTTGGCTGGTTATAGAGTCTTTTTGGTGTTGAAGCATGATGAGTGGCCTCCAGTTTATACCTGACCATCCTTTTTATATGTATGTTATCGGATAAACCAAATGCATATTATATTTGGTTCCCTTATTTAGATAGGATAGAATTTCTACTTCGAGCGTGTTGAATGGGGCTAGAATGTTTCACTGTTATAACTCATATTAAAAAAGAAGGAACATTCTCTGTGTCTGTACTTTGAGAAATGTTACCATAGTGATCTTAAATGGCCGTATTCAATAGCAGCTGCTGGTACTGGGTAAGTATAAACCTTTTAACACCTTATTGTGCATTTTTGATTCCTATGTGGCACAACTGTTCTTAGACTTTGTTTTTATGCTTTTAAGAAAGCAATAACGTATATAGCAAGCTGCATTTCTGTTATGAAGTTTTTATGTGAGAGTGCGACATATTATGTTCTTTGCAACAAATGGCTGTATTACAAGAATACTTGCCTATTTTGGTCTTTAGGTGTGCTCGCTGGGAAGAATTGACTATACAATAAATGTCACAGATAGACCTAACAGTCCACTTTAATTCACGTTGACTATAAAAAATTTTTTATCAAAAAATGTTCCAATTGATATTGTATAACTTCAGAGTCAGTATGTGCATTATAGTGCTCCCCTGGTTTCTTGGCTCTCAGGGTTCTCTGAAAGTATCTGAATCTCTGGGAACCTGTATTTAGAAGAGCTGGTCTGCATAGTAATATATGTTTTCTTGTGTTTTAAAGCCTTATTTTTATAAAAGGTGTAAGCTCTGGAGCTCTAGACATTTCAGTGCAATCCTCTGACCCAGAACAAGTATCCAGACATAGGCATTAGGTAACACCAGATGCGAACCCCAAAAAAAATAAAAAAATCCACCTATTTATACATCTGCCTTCACTTTTTATAGAAGTATTCATCAGTTTTTCTCATGTCTGCAAACTGTTTCCATTCTTCTGCAGACATAAACAGACTTTGATGTAAGCAGATATAAATATATGCGTATCTGTTCACATCTGACCATTCATAGACTTGCATTGTGGTTCTGTGTGAAATTAAAAACTGACAAAACACGTCTTGGTGTCATTAAAACTGGTGCACACCGAATCTGGTGTAGCTGTTCACAGTAACCAATCGGCTCTTAACTTCAGCTTGTTCAATTAGGCTTTGACGAAACTTGGAAGCTGATTGGCTACTGTGGGCAGCTGCACCAGATTCTGTGTGCACCAAAGTCAGTGGCTCAGTAAGCAAAGGATAAAGAAACAGGACACCTGTGTACAGGAATATGCAGCTTTTAAAGATAAGTTCAACTTTGGAACATGTGAATGAATGAATGAAATACTTATATAGCGCACAATGCGAACTGAATCGCCTCTAGGCGCTGTGGCGAGCTTTGATCATCTGCTAAAAGAGGAAGGTCTTGAGTTTTTTCCTAAAAGCCAGGTGATTTTCTTCCAGGCGGATGTTGATTGGTAGAGCATTCCATAGCCGAGGCCCTTGGACAGCGAATCTCCGATCCCCCTTGGATTTATACCGGGCTTTGGGCACGAGGAGGAGGTTTTTGTTGGCTGATCGAAGACTGCGGTTTGGTGTGTAATGATTTATTTTCTCCATTAGGTATTGCGGAGCTTCTCTATGCACGCATTTGTGGGTGAGGCAAAGGGTCTTGAACGTGATCCGATTTTTTACGGTTAGCCAATGTAAGCTCCTCAGTGAAGGAGAAATGGATTCCCAGGGTTTTTTCCTGTTATCAGCCTTGCCGCTGTGTTTTGGATCAGTTGTAATCGCGCAAGTTGATATTGTGGTAATCCTATGTAAAGCGAGTTTGCGTAGTCCAGTCGTGAATTAATGATTGTTCCAACTACCACTGCTTTGTCATTCTTTGGGATAAAAGGGATGAGTCTGCGAAGCATGCGCAGCAGATGGTGAGATCGACTCACTACTGCTCCTATTTGCGCATCCATTGACATTTGTGCGTCTAAAATAACCCCGAGACTCTTCGCTTTGGTCTTTGGGGAGATAGTCTGCCCAAAGACGGTTGGTGGAGACCAGGAGGTTTTGGCTGCGGGCTTATGATTTTGGTGTAAGATAAGAAGCTCTGTCTTTGATTGGTTCAGCTGGAGGGAGTTGGTGGTCATCCAGTCCTCTATTGATTTGAGGCAGTTTTCAAGTTGTTGTTGGTGATCTTTTTTTCCATTGATCCGGAAATAAATTTGCGTGTCGTCAGCGTAAGAGTAGAAGCAGAGATCTGAGCATCTGATGATTTGAAGGAGTGGGCGAATGTAAATGTTGAAGAGAACGGGTGACAACGGAGAGCCTTGAGGGACTCCGCAGGTGACTGCCCGAGTTTCGGAGAGGAATTTTCCTAGTTTCACTGTCTGTGACCGATTTCCTAGGAAGGACGCGAACCAATGGAGATCTATGTCTTGGACTCCGGCTACTTCTGTGAGGCGGACGAGTAGAGTATTGTGATCTACTGTATCAAACGCTGCACTTAGGTCTAGCAGTACGAGGAGACACGGCTCTCCGTCATCTGCCGCTTCGAGGTGGTTACATGGTTTTTCCCCTATTTATGCTGGAACATGTAACATGTTCCAGCTCCTGTCTCATTTCCCCCCTCCCTGTAATAGCCGGTGGGGAATCTTCTCCACAAACACTGAAGTTATGCAGGGCACCAACCACATGGCCGCATCATTCATTCACAAAGTTCTGTGAATAAACTACAAGTACCATCGCCCTTTGCAGCCTACGGCTTGTAGTTCTCAAACTATAAAGGTGCCAATGAATGAAATACTTGTATAGCGCACAATGCGAACTGAATCGCCTCTAGGCGCTGTGAGCGTTTTTGTAGTCTATTGATTCCTCGTGCCATTCAGTTTGTCTGCCCATATCAGAGGTACAAGCAGACAGTGTACTGAGTCTCCAGGCATTGCACCTACAATCAGTAGTTCTTCTTCTTCTTTTTTTTTTTTTTTTTTTTTTTATTGTTTATATGTAATGTTTTACATTTCATGTACAGTCGAAAGAACAAGCAGTTGATGTTTACCAGTAGTGTTAACAAAGACAAATGTTATAATACATCTCGAATATGTGTACTCTGTATCAGAGTAGAAGGTAGTGAGGTAGAAGAGGAACGGAGAGGAAGGAAAGACAGATACCAAAGGGGAAGAGAAGGGGGGGGGGGGACTGCCGAGATAGACCAATTAGCGGTGACCCTGCTTGTCACTGTATGTAGCTAAACGCCATATTTAAAATGGATATACGACTATAGGTAAAAGATGATGATTTTGGCCAAAATAGTCTTGGCATCTGAGCTAGATAAACTGTTAGCAGAAGATATAATCTCTCTATATTGAGGGGAGGACCTGAATGTCAGCCAGCATGCCCACCTTTTTCGTGAAGGTTGATTGGGTGTTACGGAGCTCTGATGTGAGATTTTCCATGATGTAGATATAGTCAAGCGCTTGCAGCCATAATTTCAAGGTGGGTATTTGTTGTTTTTTCCATAATAGCGGAATCGGACATAGCCGCGTTTTTAGCATGTGAGGTACAATGGAGTTTTTCTGTTTGTATTATTTTTTATCAATTCTTGAGCAGTGGAAAAGCACAAACCAGGGGTCATTGGGTTATGTGGGTAATGAGACCGGTCCACCAAATGTGAGCATGAGTGGCATTCAGGTCACACCCCCTTCAACAAGTGGGTGAGTACTGACATTTGGTGTAAACGTGAAGGAGAATGCCATCTTGTCAGCATTTTAATGTTCCTCTCAATCGTCCTAGAGGAGATGTGAGCTAACTAAGCTTTTTGTCTTTTTGGTCCTTTGAGAGTGTACATCGTAAGTCACGCTCGCGTGCTGCTAAATAGGAAAGGTAATGTTTTCTGTAGCCTGGAAAGCAGTATAAAATTGGGAGATACCCTCGAAAGTGGTTTAGTTGAGGCAAAGATGTGTGTGTTGCGGTTGAGGTCCTTAAATAATCTAAAGGGTTTTGGTAAGTAACATACAAATTGAGACAGTTGCATGTGGCACCATTAAAGAGGAAGTAAACCCTGATGGGTTTACTTCCTCTCTGATTCCCTGCAAAGGTAAAGCATAATGGACTACTATGCATCGCATAGTAGCCCATTATGTGTCACTTACCTGACACAGGAGCCAACAAACTCACCGCTGTCCCCTGTAGTCCGGAGCCTCCATCTTCTTGGTGGGTCTCGCTGCTCCCGCGCTGTCATTCGACCATGCACTCGGGAGACGCATATCGCCATTGACCGCGGCGCGCTCAGTGCGCCTGCGTGCCACTGTCTATAGCACATGTGCCGTTGTCAGCGGTGCCTGTCTTTCGGCAAATATATGTCCTAAACTTACACAGTTTAGGAGATTTCTTGGACCTACAGGTAAGCCTTAATCTAGGCTTACCTGTAGGTCAAAGTGGTTTGTAATGGTTTACAACCACTTTAATCAAGCTTGGTGATTGACTAGGATGTTTTGAACAAGGAAAGTGGTTTGAGTTCCTCTCGATGGAGTAGATGTGGAGACTTCTCCTGTGATAAAAAGCCAGCGTCAATCTGCCCTGGGGGAAAGTAGGAATGGCCCAGGATGGGCAGCATAGGTGAGTTGTAGTCTGTTTGAAGTTTCCTCATGACAGAGTCCCAGATGGCAAGTTCAGGGCAATGGCAAGTTCGGGGGGATGATGTGAAAGAGAGAGCTGTGTGTTTTGGAATCCATGGTTGTAGATGTAGCAAAGCTTGGGATAGCTCGTATTCCAGGCTGATCCAAAGTTTATTGGGACGGTGGAAAGTCCATTCAGCTATTCAACACAACTGCTTGAAAATAACATTTGATGTCAGGAAGTGCAATACCACCCCATTATTTAGATCTATAAAGAACCATAATCTATGACAACTGGGGTCTAGCTCTTTTCCAGATATGTGTAAGGATTCCTTTATACCTTACAAAAGTTTAATTCTGTTAACTTCATGTAAGGCCGGTCATAGATGGGGCAAATTTCTTTCCTGCAACCACAGCTTGCAGCAATGAAAATTGCTTGGTTTCCCCATCAACACAGATCGTGTTGACGGGAATCCGCCAGCAATAATCACATGTAAAATCAGACCGGCTGGTTGTACACAAGTTAATCAAACAACTTGGGTACATTCTTTCTGCTACGATTCGAATTGTCAATGGCCAGCTTAAGGGCTCATTCACAAGGGTGCTCAGCGCAGTGCAAGAGTAATTTTTGTTTAGTCTTTTTCACCCATTAAAAGTGAATAGGAGCCGATCAGTCATATGGACTCACCTGTCCAGTTTGGCATGTACACATGGATGGGTGCATGGACCCAGATGCAAAGCCTGTTCATCCTGTCTGATTTGAGCCTTCAGGTTCACTCAAACTCTAGTTTTTGGCTTCAATACTTTGAGTACCGACCTAGGACAAGTGTGCAGATCTGGAAGTCAGAACCTATTCTACATGTGCACTCTTTATCAATGGCTTAAATAGAACTGAAGCCTGGTATGAGTATGATGGGCAGGAAGGTGGCATTTTTGAGCAGAGATGTTCATTTTGACAACCTGTATGGTTCCTCACCCAGCTATAAAATTTTTGTATGAAAACGTATATACATTTGTTACACATACTAAGGTCTGCAGTCTGGTTGCTGTGTTGGGAGAAGGATTTTCTTTTGTCATTTTCAGTCTTTGATACAGATTTTATGTTTTGTGATTCTGGTTAATGTGTATGTTTACCTCTCTAAAAGCCATTTCCCCAATGAATGTTGTATACTACACTGTTTCCACAGGATGGCAGTCTAACAGTTGTTATATAAAACGACTTTGCAGGAAATTATTTACAATTCTGCCTTCCTTAATAGGTTGACATGACATAAGTTGGTTTGTTCTAAGTAAAACCTCTTGTGCCAGTGAGTTACATCTGCAATGTAAATGAAAAAGCTTTTATGCAGTCCAGAAATGATTTCTCTCAATGACATTAGGTACAAAAGCGAGATAAAATATGTGCCATGTTTTTCTTGCCTTGACATTTTTTTTTCTTTTTCTTTCAAAGTGGCTTAAAATTAATGAAGACCTGAATTGGTCATGTTTCTGTGCAATGTTTTCTTTCAGCTTTGTGTTTTATAACCTGTTCTTAACCTATAATGCTAGTTGTCTATCTAAGATGTATTTTCTAGTAATTGTAAAGTGTTTTGCTAGCATGACATTGAGTGTTAATTATCAGAGGTTATCCAGGATTATGTTAAGGTATAAGAATGCTGTGCGTTATATAATGACAAAGTCCTAATGGGAAGCTTCTCTATGGAATGCTTAAAGCTGAATTCAGAGGAAAACCAAGACCTACTCTTGTAATGTTACTCCACACGCACTGAGTAGGTTAAATGTTCATTTATGCCTAGAGTACCTGGAAAAAGGACACTTGCCCCACCCCTCATTCCCCCAGCAGCCCATGGTCAACATGTCTCCTTATGGTCCAGCTTGTGAGCAGTCTTTCCACATTCTCCTTAGGGGTCGACCAATTATCGGAGCGTCCATTTATTGGGGTCATATATTTATATTTTTCAAATAATCGCCATCTGTCAGACTTACCGACGTTACCGATATTGGTCAGATGTCCTCCCCCTATCACTACGCAGCACTTACTGCAGTCTCTGCCAATCTCTTTCAGCAGTGCGGCAGGCAGCGGAGCGTCTCTCACTGCCCGTCTCGCATTGCCACTGTTCTGCACCTACAGCAGGGCCATGGAGGCTGACAGAGCTGCAGCCGTGGGTGAGCAAAGAGATAGCGACATCATCTCCCACTGTGTGCCTTGCATAACCACTGATCGCTCAGTTCTCAGTCAGCTCTGAGCAGAGCGTGGTGACAGTCAGTCTCTGCTTAGCCCCTACAGCATGGAGCGGGTTAATGTATTGCCATTGGTCACTGATGCTATAGTGACCAATGAATATTAACCCCTTTGTGTTGCATTAGTGGCAGTGCTAATTAACCCCTTTATGATGCAGCATGAAGGGGTTAATAAACACTGCCACTGGTGCCACTAATGCAGCACAAAGGGGTTAATTGCCACTGGAAACTCATGAGTGACCAATGGCAATACATTAACCCCCTCCATGCTGCATATTACAAATGGCACTGTAGATTGACCCCCCAAACAGTTAGTGGTTGTAAAGGCGGTTGTTCACCTTCATGCATTCTATGGACACCAATAGGCTGCATTGATGGGCACTGGTGAGGCTGCTTTTGATTATGATTTTGCACACAAAAACCATCACACACAGAAATCATACACTTACTGATATTACACACACATACACCCACACAATAGAAATCACTTTCTCGAGACGGGTACATAGGATGTTTTTTAGATGTGCAGGGGTACTTCACCATGGTTGAGAAACATTGCTCTAGAGGACCCTGCAAAGTAGAATTACCGTACTTGCCCTATCCCCTGCTGCTAAACCCCTCCCCGGCATCTTCTCCCCCAAGCTTGGGTGGTCTAAGGCACTGATGTCATCAAGACTGACGCGAGGTCTATAACGCTGCATTAAATGCAAGTACGCTGTGGGAAATGCCACATCTAGAGCATGGGGAAGCGCTGTCTGCTTGGGGAGCAAAGGAGATTTCCCAGAGATGAAGCTTTAAATATTTTTAGCCCTTACTACTTTGCTTCAATAAAGAGAATCCTATTCTGTGAGTGCCCTTGAAATCTTTCTGTGAAATATGATTTATTGAACTGTGACAAGTGAGCACTGAGATCCACTCCCGTGGATGATACGTGGAGATGTATGACGCAGTTTCTTGTGGCAATTTCCCTTGAATATAGAAGTCTGCCTCTCCCTCTATAATATCAACTGAGTGCCAGCTAATTTTCTGTTGTATATCTAATTTGCATATTTATTTCATTTATTTTTATTTTTTTTTTCATTGTAGCATACAGCACTTTCTTCATTGTGGGTTTAATTTTATCCATGCAAATTCCTTTTGTTGGATTCCAGCCCATTCGGACCAGTGAGCACATGGCGGCAGCAGGTGAGATTTATATTTCTATCCTTTTTTTTTTTTTTTTTTTTTCGCGATTTCTTTGTGATGACGCTTAAAAGTTTCTTCTAGACGTTGGGTGCTGGATCTTGATAACTTTAGTAGATGTCAAGGGAATCTATCATTATTCACTTTAGGATAAATAACTGTTAAGTTTGAACATCACAGTAATGATGCAAAATATATATAAATACTTTTTTTTTGGTGTAAGAATGGCTATACATTATAAAATGTTATTTAATTTCCTTTAGCTTTATCTACAGTTATGTAGTGCAAGAGGCAGCCTGATTGCATACAAATTGAAAATGTTTAGGTTTGACCTCCTATTATATGGTTTTGGCAAATCTAAGGCCGGGTTCACACTGCTCGGACATGCAAGTCAGACAACTTCCGATATGACTTTGCCCTACGATTCTGTCCAGAGCCCTCAACATGGGGGGTGCTTTGGGACAGGGGTTCCATGCTCCCTACTCATTAACCTAAAATGTCAAAAGTAAATACCGTACACATGTTTTTGACAAAGTCCTTTTTATTAAAGAAGCTCCAATGTGTCGTCTTTCTCCAATGGGGCCTTCTCCCTCTGCCGGTTCTTCTCCCTCTGGCAGTTCTTATATAGTCATGAGGCATGGCCATCCGTTGATGTCACCTGGAGACAACACCCCCTTGTGACATCACCGCCACATTATGGTAGACAATGGGAGCTGGGAGAAGAAAGGGGAGGGAGCAGACATCACCGGAGAAAGGAGACACGTTGAGGCTACTTAAAGGGCTTTGTGGAAAACCTGTGTACTGTTTTAAATTTTATTTTTGACACTTTTGGGTGAATGAGTAGGGTCACAAGTGACCCTTGTCCTCATCAACAAAGCAGGGATTGTAAAAAACTTACAAAATCTCAAAAGAAACCGTTTCCCAGATATCTGTAATATCCATGGCTCACCACAAACTTAAAAATGGCAGCCATCTTGAGGTTATGTGGTAAGCTGTGGGTATTAGGTTTTTCACTTAGAGATGGAGGTTCACATGACACCAGACGAAGAGTGAAAAGTTTGGAACCGCTTATCACACTGTGTGTGCCATGATTAATTGGGACTATTTTATATATTTAAATTTTTGTGTTTTGGACTGATATCACTGTATAATTTGTATTGTCATATTAACACAAGTGCATTTACTTTCATGAAAGTTTGATATAGTTGCACTGCACTTTTTATGGTTTATTTGAAGATATGGAGGGTGTTGTGAAATCATCTATATAGTGTTTTAGCAGCAACATCTGAATAGTTATCACCACCACTGGGGGTGTTGGGGGTTATTTATTTGTTCACATTTGCTGGCAGGTTGTACTGACTGCACTTTTGGTTTTGATATTGTAACAGTTACTACTAGTACTTTTGCTTTCACAGCCATTTTTGAAGAGCTATATGGAACCTGGATGTCTTCTTGGTGGCTGTGTTGAATTTATGGGAGGATGTTTACTCTGCCCATTCATTGCCATAGCATATATCTCATCAAATATAGCTGTGTTAAGCTGGATACCCACTATACAACTTGTGTTCGATTTCCTTTAGATTTACCTTCAACTATGTAGTGCAAGGGCCTGCCTGACTGCATACAAATTGAAAGTATTTAGATATGACCTCATATTATATGGTTTTGGTAAAAAAAATCTAAAGAAAATTGTGTAGTGTATCCAGCTAAAGGCTGGCCATAGACATAGTGGTTTTCTTTCCTGGGTCAAAATTTTTTCCCAGATCCCCCCCCCCCATCAACACAGTGTTGACAGGGGAATCCCTCCCAGGGAGCTAGTGTATTCTCCCTGTGGGGGAAGCCATCCCCACCTGGAGAACAGTGTTACAGCCCCTAGCAATAATCACATGTAAAATCCGATAGGCTGGTTGTACCTAAGTTGATTGATCGACCAGCTTGGGTACATTCAGCTTGCCCATACATGGTTTGAATCTCCAGGTGCTTCCTGCTGAACCGGCTGAGATTCAAACTGTCCATGGCTGGCTTTATTCTGGCACAGCTCTGTGTTTCCAAAGTCTTACTGAAGTTATTATTCATACTACCTTATATTAAAACATTACTAAATGTTAAGGATTGGCACACTGTGGATTTGGAAATGCTTTGCTAATGCATCATCTTTTTTTTTATTTAATTTTTTCTTCCTGTCATTCAGGAGTATTTGCTCTGCTGCAGGCATATGCTTTCCTCCAGTACCTAAGAGACAAGCTGACAAAGCAAGAGTTCCAGACACTCTTCTTCCTGGGAGTGTCTCTAGCTGCTGGAATTGTGTTCCTTACTGTGATCTACTTGACCTACACAGGTAATACACAAAGTATTTTCTGAACTTACTTTAAAGTGTTACTAAACCCAGTACATTAAAATACTGCCACTTTATACTTTTTGTATGATCTGTATACCACGGTTATATCAGCTGCACAGTTGCTCAAGCGTTGAGAGTTCAGGTAGGAGGAGATTTCCACTGCAGCCTGTATACATGCCCACATGTGTGATGTCAATATCCATGTGACCTGGCTATCTTTGAGAACAAGTAAATGTTCTCTCCAGCATAAAAAAAGCTACTGATCATCTGCAGGTCAGCTACCCTGCCTGTGTTAGCTGGCCTTCCCCAGTTAGACAGTGCAGGAGGGGGAGGATCTCTGCATACAGGATAAAACAGCGGTTTTACACAATGCAGAGGATTAATCCCTTAAGTTCCACAGTGAGTTTAACAGGCATGCTATGCTGCATATGCAGACTGATTTTACTGTTGTGGGTTTAGTACAACTTTAATTATTAGAAGCATACACTTGAAACTTGCTTTTAGGTATTCATTATGTATATTTGCATGTAAATATTAGGCAGCAAATAAACATGTTGATGTGTTGAAAGCAGAAAAGCTGATAAAGCGTAAGGAATGGAGCAACTTTTAAGAGTCAAATTGTAATGGGTAGACAACTGGGCCAGAGTATCTCTGCAGAGTTGCAGTTTCTAGGGTTAGGATGAGATGTTCCTGGTGTGCAGTTTTTAAGGTCTACTAAAAAAAAAAAAAAAAACCCAGTGAATCTGTGACATGGTCGTGGATGGACAAGTCTTAATATTGCACATGGGGAGTGAGGACTGACCCATGTAGTTTTATCCAGAAGAACAACTACTGTACCTCACATTTCTGAAAACGCTAATGCTGGTTTTGATAGAAAGGTGTACATCGCAGTTTGCTATGTATGGATCTGAAAAGTCATGGACTAGTCAGGGAGCCCATGCTGACCAGTGTCCAGCCCAAAAAGCCGACAATGGGCAGGTGAGCATCAGAACTGGACAACAGAAATGGAAGAAGGTGGCCTTGTTTAATAAATCACAGGGTGGGGGGATTTGTGCTACTTGACCTGAAAAAAGGTTGAAAAGCTCTGGTATACAGTATCGGCGCAAGTACCATTATTTTGGTTTCTCTTTGAGCTTGCATACTTTGGTTAAATTACCGTATTGGTGATCTTGTTTGGTTACATTCTCCTAATGTGCTTGTGTATGTGTTAGGCTCTAGCAAATTAAGATTTCCCACTATGTACCTATGTATGGGTCTTTCCTGAAAGTTTTGCCTTGGCAGCTTATGGGAAAATTAGGTTGATTTGCTAAAGGCAAAAATATACTGTACACTGCAAGTGCATTTGTTCTAGATCTGAGGGGAAGCTCTGCTGATTTTTATCCAACTATGCACACGCAAAATTTTTTATTTTTTATTTTTTCCTTCCATGCGATTTAAGTATTTTTTGTAAAGTTTTACCTCATTTACTAAGCTCTGGAGCAAGTGCACTTGCAGTGCACAGTGTATTTACCTTTAGTAAATCTTTCCCAATAATGCCACTTCTTAGTAAGGGTAGGTTACTATGCAGTCCTTAAGCCCCCATTCACATTGACGCAATTTGACAGGTCAAATTGCATATCAAATCGGACCCTTTTGCTGACAATAGGAGTGCCACCATCGGTGCGACACCGAATTTGCGGCACTGCACCGATTTCCAAAAGTAGTTCCTGCACTACCTTTGGTGACTTCGAGGGCAATTTCGATAGACCTCTATGCATGAACCTGCACAGATATCTTTGAAGTCGGACTGAAATACGGCTTTGAAATCGTGCAAGTTCGGATGAAGCCATTGTGTGAACGAGGACTTGGACTGCTGGGATTTCTTCTGCTTTGTTGTAATTGCATTTGAAGGCAGTTTTATCTGGATTTTTTTTTTTTTTTTATTTAGTTGGTAAATGTAATAACTGTTTGAACTTATATTTCAAGTGTTTTTTTTAATTGCTTTATTGCCATGTTGAAAAATTTGACTTTTAACCACTATTAATACTATAATATAATAATTATATTATATAATAGATGAGCATCTCAATGAGATGCAATGTACAGGGATGGGGACAATTGTAGACACTCAGGTTGAACTGGATGGACTGGTGTCTTTATTCAGCCTAACTAACTATGTAACTATGTAATAGTCAATTTCATACACTAATGTAATAAAATATTTTCATTTCATTCCACAAGCACCTGCATAGGCTTGAACAAATGGTTTAGATGCCAACTAAGTATAGATCTACAGATAAGGCAAAGCATACACGGCTAGATTTCTAATTTAGCCCCATATCTGTGCTAAATGGCATAAATGGAGGAATCTCTCTTGCCAGCTGTACTTTTCTGGCAGCTGCAACAGCTTTGGCTATCCAAATACCATAGCAGTGACGGCATCGGATTGGATGCTCTCACTGTGCCACCATCAATTTTCTACCCAGCGCCTTCAATTTTTCAATTTGAATTGTGTTGAACCAGCTTTTTTTATATATGGCCGCCTTTATTCATCCTGCATCAGGAGTTGCCCCTGACTTTCAAAAATTATTTGGTTGGATTCTGAATGGCCATAAGTTGCTGTAGGGTATATAATTACTTTCTTCCTTACCATTTTAAAAGCTTCTTGATGGGAGTTGGACAACTATAGTGGTAAGATTTGTTATTGGTATGGGTAGATGAATCATTTGTGGAACAGGGCTACCAGCAAACATTGGGTGGCTTAGCAATCTCATCAGTGTGGTGTAGTTGTACACCTCTCTAACACTAGCTATAGAAAAATGCAGTTCTTAAAATCAGATGTTTGTCATGTTCTAATGTATGGTAAACAGGATTCTCTTTATTTCTTGGTAGTACATTTTTTTTTTTTTTTTTTTCTTGCTGTACTTGGAACTATAATGAATAGCAATTTATACAGAAGTCATGAATATACATCTATAATGGCAGCAGTGATGACATTCAGAAGTTTTTGTGCAGTACACTTTATTCCTAAAACAAATACTCTTATATTGCATTACAGGGTACATTGCTCCTTGGAGTGGAAGGTTTTATTCCCTTTGGGACACAGGGTAAGTTTTTTGTTTAGTTTAGTTTCAGAATTTATGCACAAATTCTTTATTTGAATAGTAATGAAAAGCCTGGTATTGCCATAGATATTTGATTAGAATTTGTTGGCTTGCTCAAATATTCATTTCCTGAACATGGAAATGATTAAATTAAGTCCAGTGTTAATTGTATGTTTGAGTTGGCAATTGCAGAATGCATATTATAACATGTCTGGCATTTCCACAATGACGGTTTTTGCTCTTTTCAGGGTTATATGTTATGGTGATTCAGGGTTCCTAATTGAAGCTTCTTTTTCTGCTTCTTTAACCTCTTCGTGATCCCAGAGCACTTATTGCGATTCGGCACGGTCGCTTGAACTGACAATCGCGCGTTTGTGCGACGTGGCTCCCAAACAAAATTGGTGTCCCTTTTCTTCCCCCCCCCCCCCCCCCCCCCAAAAGAGCTTTCTTTTGGTGGTATTTGATTACCTCTGTGGTTTTTAATTTTTTTACGCTATAAACAAAAAAAGCTACAATTTTGGAGAAACGCATTATTTTTTGCAAAAATATATAAAAACATTCTCCCCCCACCCCCAGTTTAGGCCGATATGTATTCTTCATATTTTTGGTAAAAAAATCACAATAAGCGTTTGTTGTACGCAAATGTTATAGCGTCTACAAAATAGGGGATAGTTTTATGGCATTTTTATTATTTTTTTTACTAGTAATGGTGGCGATCAGCGATTTTTATTTTTTTATCGTAACTGCGACATTATGGTGGACACATCGGACAATTTTAACATATCTTTGCATTAATACAGCGATCAGTGCTAAAAAAAAAAAAAATTGCATTGATTACTGTAAAAATGTCACTGGCAGTGACAGGGTTAACCAATAGGGTACGGGGAGGTGTTAAGCATGTCCTGGGGAATGGGCGAGCAGTGACACGACTCTGATCGCTGCTACCGATGACCTCTCCCCTTCATCTCCGTGACATAATCGCTGGTATCCCTGCAGCGATAGAGTCCGCTGTCACAGAGCCCGCAACAAGAGCGCGTGCACCGGGGGAAATTCAAAGTAACGCACGGATACGACAGCGGTCGGCAAGTGGTTAAAGCGGAGCTCCACTCAAAAGGGAAGTTCCGATTTAAGCATTCCTCCATCCTTCCCCTGCCATGTTTGGAATATGTTTTTTGACAGGTACCCACTCCCACTTCCGGTCAGACAGCTTATGCGCTCTGTCTGAAAGTTCTCCTCTCCCCCTTTCTCCCATGTGAGACTGCAAGCTGTCATAGCTGGGTGCCCACATTTGTAATACCGAGGAGAGGGAGAGAATCGAAGGTTCAGGGTAACCACATCGCTGGATCATGGGACAGGTGAATGTGTGTGTATTAAAAGGCAGCAGCTACATGTTTTTGTAGCTGCTGACTTTTAATAAACACAAAAAAGACTGGAACTCTACTTTAATTGACCAGACTTGATATTGTGTGGCCAAAAGGGCCCAAAAAAAACAACCTTTTCAGCCTTTGTGTGTTTGCTGCTTCTTAAAGGAGTTGTAAAGTCAGGTGGTTTCTTATCTAGATGCATTCTGTGCATGAAGATAAAAAAACGTGTGCAGCAGCAGCCCCCTAATTACCTGAGCCCCTTCTCTCTCCAGCAATGTCCACAATCCCCTCAGCTATCCAGGACACGCCTCCTGATTACCTGACATAGTGCAGAGGCGCCATTGGCTCCCGCAGCAGTCAGTCAACCAGTCACGGGAGAGGGGGTGGGGCTAGGTCGGTGCTCTGTGTCTGACTAGATACACGTAGCTCTGATTCGGATTGGGTGCCCCCTGTAGCAAGGGGCACTCAGAGGGAGGGGGTAGAGCAGTGACGGGGGATCAGAGAAGAGGAGGATCCAGGCTGCCCTGTGCAAAACCAACTGCCCAGATGAGGCAAGTATAACATGTTTGTTATTTAATTTTAAAAAAAGAGCCTTTACAATCACTTAACTGCTTGCCGACCGCCGCACGGACATTTACGTCATCAGAATGGCACGGACAGGCAAATGGACGTACAGGTACATACCTTTAAATTTGCCGCCACGTGGTCACGCGCCGCCGGTGGCATGCTCGCTACCCTGCCGCAAGCTCAGTGAGTGTGATCGCGGGTTGTCTTACGGAGCTGAAGAACGGGGAGATGCTAATGTAAACAAGCATTTCCCTGTTCTGCCTAGTGACACTGATCACAGCTCCCTGTGATGGGAGAGCAGTGATCAGTGTCGCCACATGTAGCCCCCCACAGTTAGAATCACTCCCTAGGACACACCCCTGCAGCGCTCCTAGTGATTAACCCCTTCACTGCCAATCACATTTACACAGTAATCAGGGCATTTTTTTTAATCGCACTGATCGCTGTATAAATGTGAATGTTCAAATAGCGGCAAGTGTTTTGATGTGTCCGACATAATGTCGCAGTCATCGGCATCATTGCTAATAAAAGAATAAATGGCATAAAACTATCCCCTATTTTGTAGACTCTATAACTTTTGCGCAAACCGATCAGCCGCTTTATTAAGATTTTGTTTGGGAGCCACGTCGCACGACCCCGCAATTGTCAGTTAAAGCGACACAGTGATGAATCACAAAAAACTCTCTGGTATTTGGGCAGCCAAATGGTCCGGGATGAAGTGGTTAAATTCTCTAGGAAACACAGCATTAAATTCTGAACCTTAAAGTTGAACAGCAGCCAAATCAATTTAGTGGTTATATGAAGTATCAATGCAGATCTCCTTTCTGGGATATCTGCTTTCTTCCTCCATAACAGCAGTGTCCAGCAGTCCTGTTAGGAAGTTGAACGTTTCAATGCTTCTGCAAATGAATTTCCGTTATGGAGACCTGTCAACACTGCCTGCACTCGGTGAGGGGGGTGACCAATCTTGTAAGCACCCACTTGCACTCCTGGAAAAGTGGTGCTGCCAGGGATTCGGAGACCAGGTTCACCCAATCCTATTTTTTATTTTTTTTCCAGCTGAGAGGTGTCTCTTAAATTTTATTGGCATGACATGGTAATGAGAGAGCGAAAGAGCCTGAAACATGAGCTGACATGCGAAGAACTGAAAGGGCAGCATTGCTTTATATGTATATAGTAACAAAAATAGAGAAAACTCTATGTAGATTGCAAACCAAGGTGGGGGGAGAAACATACCCTAGTTTATACTTTGAGAGAAATAAAAGATTATTATGCCTCTGAATGAGACTATCTCTACTCACGTCCCACCCAAAAATGCCCACAAGTATGATTCTGAAGAAGTGAAATAATGAAAAATTTAGTTTCCCAAGGATGCCCACATGACCAAAAAATGTCCTAGCAAGTCAGAAGAAAGCCCACAGCAAAGCGGTAATGATACTACATAAGTTGTAGCTGTGTATCTGCAGCCATTTCTTCTGTGTGTTTTCAGAACAACTCTACAGAAGAAAGGATTTCTCTTTAGTTTTAGGAGCAGGGGGCTGGGAGCTGAATTCCTCACTCCGCAATCAGATTCCAATCTCTCCCCCAAGGCCTAGACCAAAGAGCCATCCAAGGATGTCAGGACAAGATGATAGACCTACATAAGGCTGGAATGGGCTACAAGACCATCGCCCAGCAGCTTGGTGAGAGTGTGACAATGGTGCGATTGTTCGCAAATGGAAGAAACACAAAAGAACTGTCAATCTCCCTTGGTCAGGGGCTCGCCTCGTGCCATTTCAATGATCGTAGGAATGATGAGGAATCATCCTAGAACTACATGGGAGACTGATAAATGATCTCAAGGCAGCTAGGACCATAGTTGCCAAGAAAACAATTGGTAACACTACACTGTGAAGGACCGAAATCCTGCAGCGCCCACAAGGTCCCCCCTGCTCAAGAAACTGCATACAAATGCATGTACAGGTCTGTCTGAAGTTTGCTATTGAACATCTGAATGATTCAGAGGAGAACGGGGTGAAAGTGTTGACAGATGAGACCAAAATCAAGCTCTTTGGCATCAATTCAACTTCCCGTGTTTGGAGGTGGAGGAATGCTGCCTATGATCCCAAGAACACCATCCCCACTGTCAAACATGGAGGTGGAAACATTATTGCTGGGGGGGAGGGGGGGGAGTTTCCTCTGCTAAGGGGACAGGACAATGTCACAACATCAAAGGGATGATGGATGGGGCCATGTACAATCAAATTTTGGGAGAGAACCTCCTTCCCTCAGCCAGGGCATTAAAAATGGGTCGTGGATGGGTATTCCAGCATGACAATGACCCAAAACACATGGCCAAGGCAACAAAGGAGTGGCTCAAGAAGCAGCACATTAACCACTTGACCACTGGGCACTTAAACACCCTTAATAACCAGACCAATTTTCAGCTTTCGGTGCTCTCGCATTTTGAATGACAATTACTCAGTCATGCAACACTGGACCTATATGAAATTTTTGTCCTTTTTTTTCACACAAATAGAGCTTTCTTTTGGTGGTATATAAAAAAAAACACAGTAAAGTTAGCCCAATTCTTGCATAATGTGAAAGATGAAATTAAGCCGAGTAAATAGATACCTAACATGTCACTCTTCAAAATTGCACACGCTCGTGGAATGCCGCCAAACGTCACTACTTAAAAATCCCCATAGGCGACGCTTTAAATTTTTTTTTTACTGGTTACATGTTTTGAGTTAGAGGAGGTCTAGGGCTAGAATTATTGCTCTCGCTCTAACGTTTGCAGCGATGCCTCACATGTGTGGTTTGAACATAGTTTTCATATGTGGGCTGGACTTAGGTATGCGTTCGCTTCTGCATGCGAGCACATGGAGACAGGGGCCCTTTAAAAATATATTTTCTTATTGTTCATTTTACTTTATTTTAGTTTGACTTCCCCCCCCCCCCAAAAAAAATTTTTGATCACTTTTATTCCTATTACAAGGAATGTAAACATCCCTTGTAATAGGAATATGGCATGACAGGTCCTCTTTACAGTGAGATATGGGGTCAATAAGACCCCACATCTCACCTCTAAGCTGGGAAGCCTGAAAAAAAAAAAAGTTATGGCTTTGATCGTATTGGCGAGTCGGTAGAAGCACCGGAAGGGCAGCGGGGGGGGGGGGATGTCTATGGCTCGGTATTGCAGGGTATCTCCGGGTATGGCTTGGTATCTCCGGGTATGGCTGGGTATTGGCTGGCATTGCAGAGTATTGGCTGTGAATTGAGGGGTTACATTTCAGTGAGCAGCGATATGGGCACTGCAGATGCAGCCCACAGCGCTGCTGACACCGATCTCTTCCCCCTCCGCTGTACCGATCGGTACAGAGAGGGGGAGGGAGGAACCGGCGTCATAACATGACGCCGGTTTATTTACAAGTGATCACTCCGTCATTTGACGGAGCGATCGCGTGGTAAGCGGCTGGGATATGACGGCCTCCCAGAGTTAAACAACCGCCCTGTAGCCGTCATTTGGCTATGGGCCGGTTGTTAAGTGGTTAAGGTCCTGGAGTGGCCTAGCCAGTCTCCAGACCTTTAATCCCATTGAAAGTATGTGGAGGGAGCTGAAGGTTAGAGTTGCCAAACATCAGCCTTAAAACCTTAATGACTTGGAGAGGCTCTGCAAAGAGGAATGTGCCAAAATCCTCCTAAAATGTGTGCAAAACCGGTGGCCAACTACAAGAAATGTCTGACCTCTGTGATTGCCAACAAGGGTTTTGCAAAGGGGTCAAATACTTATTTCACTCATTGAAATGCACATCAATTTATAACTTATTTGAAATGCATTTTTCTGGTTATTTTTGTGCTCTTTTACTGTTAAAATTATAGACTGATCATTTCCATCATTGACCATCAGTGGGCAAACGTACAAAATCAGCAGGAGATCAAATACTTTTTCCCTCCCTGTAATATACCTTCCTATTTACTAATGTTAGTAGCATAGGTATAATATTAGTTGATAGTTTTTAGTTCCGCTTTAATACCAACTTTTATTTTTAATATACATGTTATAAAGTGATGCAGAAGCAGCTGCGTAGCAAGTTTCTCGTCCGTGGCTTCAGATTGCGTACACCTTTGTCATTATGCCAGAACATCCTGCAGGTGATATTGAAGAGTGCTGTGCAGGTGTAAGTGATCAATGGCTCCAGTGTCCGACACATCAACCATAAAAAGAGCTTGCCACCAAGAGCTTTGCTCCTTTTGCTGAAAACCTCCTATATACATGAAGAAACCAGACTCGTGGAGACCTAGGGATTGCATACTGTTAAGACTTGAACCAACTTAAACAGCAACAATAGGCAAATTACTGTTTTGTGTAGAGGAGATGCCAGTAATGCACTAGTCCTTTCTCACTGGTCCACATGCATTACATATAATTGTTTTTCCATGACCGCAGCTGGCTGGCATTTCTGAACTCTCTGGAAAGGAAAATCCAGCCAACTCAACAGCCGGGGAGGATCAGGCATCTGGGCAGAAAACTGACCTGTAAAATTGCAAGGCACATCCCTTGTTAGAAGCAATTGGTATCTAAGCACTTGGCAGGTGTTTTCTGAAATGTTTTGGCATAGAATAGCAATAAAAGCTGTCTTTATACCCAAGATCCCTGTGAAATTGCCATCGGTTTAACGCTTTAGTCTGTAACTAAAAGGTCATCATTTTAACATCAGGTTCACTGACTTCATCCATTGGCTCTGAACAGCGGCTATCTCGCAGAGTAATCCAAGCAATAAATTGACAGTTAAATTGCCACTTTTTGAGCTAGATTTATTTGCAATCTACTTGTGCGCCATCACACTTTCATTCATTTTTTTATTTGGAATAGGGGAAAACTTTGGTTGATTAAGGGATTTAATATTTTTTGCTTATTTACTTTTTTTAAATATCAAGTCCAGCTTATAAAATGGATCATGGCAATCTGTAAGATGTTTTGATTTATATTTTCAGCACAGTGATATTCGTTTTTTTTTTTTTTCTTCTTCTTCTTCTTTAAAAGTAACAAACAAGTTGTACTTGCCTGCTCTGTGTAATGGATTTGCACAGAGCAGCCCAGATCCTCTTCTTCTCGGGTCCCTCTTTGGCTCTCCTGGGCCCTCCCTCCTGTTGAGTGCCCCCATAGCAAGCAGCTTGCTATGGGGGCACCCATGCCGAGCTGCAGCTCTGTGTGTCAATTCTGACATGGAGCTGCGGCCCAGCCCCACCTTCTGTCTCTCCTCATTGGCTGACTAATTTTGATTGACAGCAGCAGGTGCCAATGGTGCCGCGCTGCTGTCTCAGCCAATGAGGAGGGGAGTCACGGGCAGCCAAAACACTCCTACAATATTGCTGGATAGAGATGGTGCTCAGGTAAGTATGAGGGGGCTGCTGCACACAGAAGACTTTAAGATTAAAAAACTTCTGCATCAAGTAGCAACATCAGAGTAATTGAGGATGGCAGTGTAAGTCTGTTTGGACTGTGTTTTTTTTTTTGTTTGTTTAAATGCAAGACTAGGGCCCCATACCCTACGTTGCATACGTCCTAAAATCTCATGTATTTCTGTGCGTAGATTAAACTTTGCATTAGAGACCTCAACAAAGTTTCTGTGTGTAGCTATTAATGAAGTAAGGATAATGTGTAAATTAGACTTCATGGTGTACTTGGCAGGATATGCTGATTGCATTGCTCTCCTCTGTCTGTACAGTCACTGCACAACACATTTGCACTTTGTTCTCTTTTTCAAATTAAGTGCTCGGGTCCCATAGATGCCTATGGGGATCACCTGACTACCCAGCTCAATTCTTTTACATTTTTCAGTAAATACGATCCCTTTTTTAATGACAGTTTTTGTGTTTCCTCCTTTTTCTACCAGGTACGCAAAAATTCACATCCCTATTATTGCTTCAGTATCAGAACACCAGCCGACAACATGGGTTTCTTTTTTCTTTGACCTTCACATATTAGTCTGTACTTTTCCAGCAGGGCTGTGGTTCTGCATAAAAAATATCAACGATGAGCGAGTATTTGGTAAGAACCGTCAGCAACTAAATTTCATCTGCATGCTTTGAACGTTGCCATTTTGTGTTATATTTTTGCTTTGGTATTTGTGGCGTAAAATTATTTTATGAGAAGCAAAATGAGATCCTGCTTTATTCTGGTCATGCTTTGCTACTTGTGCTCAGATAATGGGCCATCGTTCAGTCGGGAAAACCTCCAGTTGTACGCTATTACTTGGAATTCTGTGTGAGGCACCATATGTTCTAGAATACATTTCATTAGGTAGATTATGACTCTTAAGATGAGGGAGAAGCTGACCGTCACTGGCATTGCCAAAATGGCTGGTAGAGTTCCTGTAGGCTATTTAGCTCAACACTCTTCTGCTTAAAAGGTAAACTATAGGTAATTTGAATTCATGTTGTGAGTTACTGCTGTACGTTTTTTAACTGCAATTATTATTTAAAATTGTACATGTTGGCTTATTTTTAAGATAGCAATTCATACGGATTAACAGGTTCTCCTTCTAGTGGTTATCTGTCGGCAATCCTACTGTTAAAGTGGAGGGCCACCCTAAAAAAAGCATTAATATTCCTAAAAAAATATAAAAAAAAAACATTTGAAGAAAATTATTTTTTTACCTGTCCAGAAATCCCTGTTGCTAGGCAGTCTTCCTAATCTGCCTTCTTCCTGCTCCTCTGTGATCTTCGGTCTTCTCCCCTCCTTCTGGGTAATGGGGCGTGCTGTGTTCTGGGAACTGTGTTCCCTAACACAGCGCGCCGCGCGACTCACGCATGCGCAGTAGGAAACGGGCAGTAGAGCCGCAAGGCTCCACTGCCTGTTTCCCTTAGTTGGAATGGCAGCGCTGGGACCCGAGAGCCGAGGGACATGTCAGCCTTGGCGGCCGACATCGCGGGCACCCTGGAAAGGTAAGTCTACTTATTAAGTCAGCAGCTACTTTTTGTTTCAGCTGCTGACTTAAAAAAAAAAAAAAAATGTTTTAGGGCTGAAACACTGCTTTAAGCTAACCATATTATAGGTAGTGTTTTTTATTTTTTTCCACCAGCAGCATGGAACAGCTTCCTCCAGTCATGGTATTCATTTTGGTAGCATAAGTAATGTATGTTCCTTGCTAAAGAACTTTATTTTTTTATCAAGTTGCTATGGGTAAAGTTCCACTTTAATGCTGAGCCAGAAAATCTATTGGCCACGCAATGGCTGTTTGCAGTCATCCTGACTAAACTTATAATTATACCGAGAGAGAAGTAGTACAACACAAACACCCAGCAGGAAGTAGTGAAGCCCTCAACCAGTTTACGTACTGTATATCTTTGCAATGTTGGAAATATAATGCAATATGTGTATATATAAATATGTAAGATAGAACTCCGTTATGGATAGGAGGGCGAAGTGTTTGCATCTCCTGAAGGTTTATTCTTTAGCCATGGTACTATTCTTTATCCTCACTTCTTGTGGGACCTTTGAGACCGGAAGGGAGCAAAAGATCTGCAGTATAGCTGCAGGCAGCTAAACAATGAGAGCAAAAGATCAGACCCTTGTTCAGATTTTTATTGCCACTTTTGTTACCGCCGACATTTCCCCTCTTTTTTTTTTTGATCCAGACAGTTCAGAGGGAACATGGCAATTAGTGACAAGGCTCCATGCACACTGGGCCTCTGCCCTTGGCAGAAAAAGACGCACATATAGAGCATTTTTTGTACAGAGTTTAGACAAGTTTAGGAGAGTTTTGCGTTTTTTTTTTTTTTTTTTTTTTCTGCCACAAAGCTCCAATCAGAAATGCAAACCAGTAGGGTTTTTTCTCTGCTGCTGAAAGTTGAGCTTAAAATCTGCCTGTAGAAGCAGCTTTGTTATCTTATGCGTCCATGCACATTAGGATGGATTACAGGCATAACACAAAACTCCTGTAGTAGCAGCAATTTTTAAGCCAGTTTGCAACAGATTTCAATCTTACCTCACAGTAGCATTGGATGCTAGTCAAGTGTGCCGCATGCAAATGCGCGTACAAAAAACTTTCTCCTAGGTGACTTGCCTGGGGTGGAAAGAAATCCACTGCATCCTTTCTACAGTATTAATGTGGTGTTAGCCTGGTGGGTGGTGCTGTGTGGCTGGGATGTAGAAATCTCAAGACTTTTTTAAAGGTTAAATAGCTCACTTGCATCTTTTTCATATGCAGATGGCTTTAAAAGAGAAATTCGGGATTAAAATGTGTGTATATGTATATATGTATATATGTATATATATATATATATATATATATATATATATATATATATATATATGTGTATGTATGTATGTATATGTGTATGTATATGTGTATATATATATATATATATATATATATATGTATATTTATATATATATATATTTATATATATATTTAATAAATATATAATATATATATATAATGTATATCTCGATGTTGATCTGATGCTGCATCTGTTCCCCATCAGCTCTACAGTGAGATCTGATCCATCGAATACTGCTGACTGCTTTGCTCTGAGCGGAGGCAAGAACTGAGTGTCATGACTGACAATTTCCAGCTCTGTTATGGAATGCAGCTAGGACCTTGTTCTGGTTAAATTCTTAAACATGTATTGGAAGGATGGTCAAAAAACACCAGCTTGACATGTCCACAGTAATGAATTCCAATAACAAAGTTTTTGAAGTTACAATTCCCTGCATGAGTGCTTCATGTGGATTCTTTAAAAAAAAAAATAAAAAAAAAATAAATGATGTTTAGTACGCACCATATTGTGTGGTTTTTACATTTTTGATTTGATATGAGCTTTGAAAAGTCCCTTTCTGCAAACATACCAATGTTCATTGGATATATAAGCTTTGCAAATGCCTTCCTGTAAGCAATCCAACATTTGTTTTCTGGAAGCTTGCAACATGTATTGCTTTTTATTTTGAGCCATTACAAAGCAGGGCACTCATATTCAACAAGGAACAGTACAATTTTATGGCTTTTCTTTGGCATCAATTGAGGTACCTGGCTTGTTCGCGTTAACGTTTGCTTTGCCTGACATGCCAGAGCAAATTATTTGAACTGCTCCTCTGACAATCAGCAGTTATTGGCTTTAGTTAGCAGAGCATCCTCTACGCTGTAGTATTGTGTATATCTGAGATTTATGTTATTAGTTCTGCAATGGTTATGTACCTTATAAATTATTAGGTGTTATAAACTGTAAGTAAATCACATATAGTGAGTCTGATTTTCCTAATTGACAGAATGACTAAGTAATCTCAAATTTCTCTTCACAGTTGCCCTTTATGCAATCAGTGCTGTTTATTTTGCTGGAGTGATGGTTCGTTTGATGTTGACATTGACTCCTGTAGTCTGCATGCTGTCTGCTATTGCTTTCTCCAATGTCTTTGAGCATTATCTGGGTGATGATATGAAAAGGGAGAACCCACCAATAGAGGACAGCAGTGATGAGGATGGAAAGAGTTCTGGCAATCTATATGACAAGGTAAACTTACCACATTTTATTTCCCTTTTTGTTATGAAGAATTTACCTAATTTCTTTGACAGCACAGAAACCTGGAAAGCACACGTCAATTATTGTAATATTTATTGGAAACCATTTTTTAAGGAACCTTTGTTTAGGCCTGGGGTGCTTAGCCTTTTGTAGAGTGCATGGGCTACAGTGAAATGAAGTGGTTCAGAATTTTGGATTTTTTATGTTGAATAATGGCTTTTTTAAACCTCAATCAGGATCCTCCTTTTACATGGGACCATTTCACGTTGGATGTTTACCCACTGTTCACAAAAAGTGGATGACACTAGTGTGATCAGTGACGGTCTACTTTTTACAAGCACTCTGTCTATTTCAGCAATTGCAGAAGGAAAATTGAGAGTATAATTTCCTGTATATGCCATTCCTCCTGTCCAATTTTAAATATGCCCGGTAGATCGCTTTGGCCCCCTGGAGCATGAAGCAGGGTCGACCTTGTGACCCCTGACACTACACCAGTGGTTGAGGGGGAGTGGTAAAAACCAGGCTTAACTGTGGGGTTTTACTGCTTCCCCAAATTGCAAATGTAGACTAACCCTTTATTGTCCTAAGCCTCCTATACCCTGTTTACCCTCAGCACAGGGCACCTGTGGGTTAGCTATGCTTTGCCATAGGCTTCTATTATATCTTGTGGGGGTGGTGCACTTTCAGAAACAGCTGTATATAATAGGAGTCTATGGCTCAGTGCAGCTAAACCCGCAGGAAAGCAGCAGGTGCCCTGCTCTCCATCCAGGATGTAGGTAAACTGCAGTACGTCAATGTGAAAGCAGCCCAATAGTTAACCCCTTTTATAGATGCTAATATGCTCATCGCTAGAATCTTTATGCCCAGTCTATGCATCTAATACACTGACTTGAAGACTTCTTTTCCTCTTGCAGCGGCTGCTGCTGGGATCTCTCCCCAGACTACTAGAGGGAATAAGAGGCGGAGTGCACTTGGTATCACTCCCCCTGGGACAGAAGTCATGTCTACAAAGGAAGCATTGGCTTATGTTGCTCTTTCTGCCTCCGCCTCCCTCCACTGCCAGCACTGGCTCGCGGCACTCTGATGCACTGGGATGGGGAGGGTCAGGAACCCCAGATCACGGTCAATGGGTTGCCGACCCCGGGCATTCGCTTCACTTCCCTTGTCTATTTTTACAATTTTTATTAATAATCATATTAGGTTTGCGGTCGCAGGCTACATCAGTCAGCTCCATGGCCATCGATTGTGCACCCACTGGTTTACGTTGGGTATCTGTCTAGATTTACATAAGACAAAAATGGCCTGTTGAGAAATTTCATGTTTCTAAAAGGAGATAAAAAACTTGCTGATAAAAAAGAAGAAAAAATATACAACACAAACAAAAATGTATTAAATTAATAAAACATGAATTGGTCCTGCGCATGCAACATACAAAAAGTTCATACAGAACTAAAGGAAGCTGCATCTCTTACTGTAGTAAAAAAATGCACTTAAACCAGCTTGCTCCACCTTAAAGCGGTAGTAATTCCATCAGACAATTTTTCTGTATATGGACAATTGGAGGCTATGAAATTTATTGTGCTAGATGAATATTCCCTTACCTGATCGCTTTGCGAGTAATCTCGAAAAAAAGAAGGAAAAATGCAGGGTCTATGCCGGGGCTGCATCATTTTCCTAGTGTCGACGTCGGCCCCGACATCCCGCAATACTCATTGAGAAGCTGAGCCTTGAGCCCAAGTGACTCGCTACGTCAGAGGGGTTGTGGAGAGGAAACGAGGCTCAGCTTCAGTTAATAATGTGCACGCGTGGGATTATAGCCACAGCTACATACTGAGGGTGGAAATATATTACTGTATAGTCACAAAAGACAGCAGTAGTAATGGCGGCAGCGAGGTACAAGCAGGAGTGTTCATAAAAACCTATATTATAACAAGTAAGAAGGTTTTTTTGGCATACTATATATGGAACTTTGATTGAAAACACCTAAATTAAGTTATATTGCGATTTGTAATTACATTGCCTGAGTTTACTACCGCTTTAACCACTTCAGCCCTGGAAGATTTGGCTGCTCAATGACCAGGCCATTTTTTGCAAAACGGCACTGCATTGCTTTAACTGACAATTGCACGGACAAGCGACGCTGTACCCAAAAAATATTTCCCACAAATAGAGCTTTCTTTGGTATTTGATCATGTCTGCGGGTTTTTATTTTTTGCGCTGGTAACAAAAATAAACGACAATTTTGAAAAAAACACTATTTTGTACTTTTTGCTATAATATCCTCAAAGATTGAAAGATTTTTCCCATGCTCCTGTGCAGATAAAAACTGTAACGGTTTCGATTTTCTATAACCTTCTGTCCTGATGACAATGGTCACCAGGAGAAAAATTGGTTTAATATCCCCAGCTTAGACAAAGAAAACAAATGTGGGACAGAGGTGTTAAAAATTAAATCTAAAAAGGAAAGCTAAAAAAAAAATTCTGCTTTAACCACTTTGCGTCGGGAGGGCGTCCAGGGACGTCCTTGACTTTGCGGTCGTATATCTGAATGATGCCTGCAGCTACAGACATCATTCAGATATCGGCCTTTTCAGACGGCAATTCCCTACACCAGGGATATGCAATTAGCTGTTGCAAAACTACAAGTCCCATCATGCCTCTGCCTCTGGGTGTCATGGTTGTGGCTTTCAGTCTTTCTGTGCCTCATGGGACTCGTAGTTCTGCAGCAGCTGGAGGTCCACTAATTGCATATCCCTGCCCTACACCATAAGAACGATCGTATTAGCTGTTCCACCGCTTGATTGTTACGGGCGGTGGGAGGGGTTGCCCACTGCCCTCCGGTGCTTCTACCGACGCACCGCTTCCATGGTGAGTTGGAGGAACAGATCCGCCGGCCCCAGATGGTGATCATAGAGATGACGTCACGCCCGGCCTCTGCATTCAAAAATGTTTTTGATTTTAGGCTTCCCAGCCTAGAGGTGAGATGTGGGGTCTAATTGATCCCCATATCTCACTGTAAAAAGGTCCGATCGTGTCATACTCCTATTATAAGGGATGTTTACATTCCTTGTAATAGGAATAAAAATTATCAAACTAAAAAAAAGTGAAATTTAACAATAAAAAATTAAAGCGACCCTGTCCCCTTGTGCTCGCCAGCCGAAGGGAGTGCATACGTAAGTCCCACCCACATATGAAACCGGTGTTCAAAAACCACAGATGTGAGTTATTGGTGTGAATGTTAGAGCGAGAGAAATAATTCTAGCCCTAAACTTCCTCTCTAACTCCAAACATGTAACCAGTAAATAATTTTAAAGCGTCACCTGTGGGGATTTTTAAGTACCAGAGTTTGGCGCCATTCCACGAGCGTGCGCAATTTTGAAGCATGACATGTTAGGTATCTATTTACTTGCCATAACTTCATCTTTCACATTATGCAAAAAAATTGGTCTAACTTTCATTTATTTTTTGCATGAATGTTTTTTTTTTTTTTTTTTTTTTAAAGAGTTTGAAAAATTGCTGCCCAAATACTCTGCGAGAAAAAAAGTTGCAACGACCGCCATTGTATTCTCTAGGGTCTTTGCTAAAAAAAAAAAAAATCATGTTTGGGGGTTCTATGTAATTTTCTAGCCAAAAAATGATGAATTTTACATGTAGGAGAGAAATGTCAGAATTGGCGGTACGAAATGGTTAAATATACTTTAAATATAACTTTCAAGGCCCATTCTTGCCAATAGCGTTGCATTAATGCATGCGCATGTCGCTAGCACAGCCTATTCAATAGAGCGCCAGCGTACCACAACACATTTTAATGGATTTACAGTAATTGTTTTACACAATATACCCAAATGTTATGTGAATTGTTGGAGAATAAAAATTGCATGCATAGGTTGAACTGGATGGACCTACGTCGTGTGTGTGTGTTTTTTTTTTTTTTTTTTTTTTCCTCAAACTTTGTAAGATCATTAACAGCTGTGCATTGCTCTATGCCAAATTGCAAGTGTGTTATTTGCTACACTGCCTAGGTGTGTTCATGTAAAAGAAATGGCAACACACTGCACTATTTCATGCATTACCATGCATAGATCTGAATGCATCAGCTTGTATCTAGAATGGCTGCCTAACCACCATATAACCTTGGCCAGTCTGTAGCTCTGTGATAAAGAAGCATGCTAGAAAAATGTTTAGTTTAAAATTTACTTCATCTGTGACAGAAGAAAAAATTAGGAGGAAAGGAGATAAAAAAAACCTTTCTCTGGCTTGGCGGAAAGCTGCTGGAGAAAAATGTTCCTCCACATAAGTTTCTATGATGTGACTATAGTTCATCTAACAAAGAAAGATGGGATAGGATAGCTTGAAAATTAATATAAAATATATATATGTATATACAGTGTTGCACGTCCGTAATTATCAATTATAGTAACGTTGTCGTATCGCAAAACATGCCCTGGTCAGGAACCGGCATAAATCTTCCAGAGCTGAAGTGGTTAAATGGTGTACTAAAAGGTCACATGACCTAAAATGCAGGTGAATTTAATATACTATATACAAAATCCAAAATGAAAGAGGAAATATCGCACAGTGCATGCGATCATAGAGCAAGTATAAAGAAGTAAAAAAAAAATGAGGATATCCCTAAAATGACTATTATTTGACCCATACTACATAGTCATTTTAGGGATATTACCCCGAAAATAGTAGTAGAATATCGTATTTTCACCTGTGTATTTGGTCATGTGAGCTTTTTAGTGTACTAGTGTTATGTTTATCAGCCACAATTAACCACTTCCCAGCTGCCTACCACAGATGTACTGCAGCAGGTCAGCTCTATTGCGTGAAATGACTTACCTGTACATAATTTCGTGCAATAGACACTGGGGGGCGCACATGCCAATTGGACAGAGAGGGAGCCGATGTCTGCCGGCCACCTACGATCACTCTCCAGAGAGGCAGGTTGCGATTCTGACAGTAAAGAAGATGGAGATCTTATGTTCCTGCTAACACCGATCTTGGTCTTCACCCAGTCAGACCATCCCCCACACAGTTGGCAACCACCTCCTAGAGAGACTGATCACTGTAATGTCTCTGGTTCCCCAAAAAAGTGTCAGCGTCCGGTTTGTCCATCGCATTGTTGCAGGCCCGTTAAAAATCACTGATCGCCGCCATGACTAGTGGGGGGAAAAAAGCCTTGAAAAAATCCAATAGTTTGTAGACGCAATAACTTTTGTGCAAACCAATCAATATACACTTATTGGGATTTTTTTTTACCAGAAGCTGTATGTAGTAGCATGCATAATGGCCTAAATTGATGATTTTTTTTTTTATTGTATGTATGCAGAACGTACACAATTTTATTTTTATTTTTTTCAAAATTGATGCCTTTTTTTTGTTTACTAAGCCAAAAAGCTTGATTTGTGGGGAAAAAAGGGAAATTAATTTTAAAGCAGTGCTGTGTCGCAAAAAATGGCTTGGTCATTAAGGGGGGGAAAGATTCCGGGGCTGAAGTGGTTAAGGCCTGATAGCTGAGATGCGTGGGCTGTTTTACATTGATTGTACATGTGGTTTCAATAAAGGAAGATTTATTTTTGGATGCTATCCCGAGTGCAAATCATCCTCCCCATGATCCATGTGCATTAGAGGTGTCAGCAGCCTTAGAGTCTGAGTGCTGGGCGGAACTGTTATGCATAAGCCCCGGTTCACACTGCTATGGCGGCTTTGAATCCAACATCTCTGCGCAACTTCATTGCAGCTTGTATGCGACTTCAAGCCAATGCAAATCATGTAGAAGTCACACCAAAAGTAGTACAAGCACCTTTTTCTAAGTCGGAGAGACTTGAGTCGCACAGATGAGAACAGTTCCATTGCCGTTAGTGGGACTGCCGCCATGCGACTTTAATTTACAGCAGTGTGAACTGGGGTTCAAGGTGGAAGTGCCTATACACCCGTTTCCAATCATAGAAGTGGGTCAGTAGAAATGTATAGGAGGAATGTATGCGAGTAAGGCCCCTTTCTCAAGGGCTTTCCGATCAGGTGACCCTATTTTCCATCCATCTGGTGGATTGGATGAAAATGGACCACCTGTCCAATCTCCCCATAGAGGACAGTGGGGCTTTGACAGGTCTGTCTCCGCACAGTAAGCGCAGACGGACCTGCCATCTGCCTGCTCAGTGAATTGATCGATCTGCTGAGCAAAACTGAGTGCATTGGGCGGATCGCCCGTGTGAAAGGACCCAAGGTCTACGCTAAATGGTAAAAGTAAAGGTTTGAATGTAAATTGAGCTGATGACCTCCCTGCATTTATCATGCGTTTTTTCTCAAGTGGTTTCATTGTAGGAAAATCCTGCATATAAATGTTCATATATATGATCGTTTTAAATCTGCCCATGTCATTTATTTTTTGCTCCTTGCCTTTGATTTTAAAGGTGCCGCCACAAAGCTAAATATAGATGGCGTTACAAGTACGACTATAATATAATGATTCTTCCTTGCTGAGAAAATTATGCTAATAGTTTATATGAGCCAGAGCCTTTACATATCTAGTCATAAAGAAAAGCGTACTATTTAAAATATCAGAAGAATGCTCCTTTGCAGGTTTCTATTTGCCAGTGATTCATTGTTTTTTCCACATAAGTGCAGCTCGCTGTAATAGAGGTGAAGTAGCGAGCAGTGTTTAATCTCTGAATTGTGTAACCACCTCTACAAGAACTTGGGTAATGAAGTGCAGACAATCACAATTCAGACGACTTTTTTTTTTTTTTTTCTCCCCCTACTTTTAATTGCTGAACAAAATGAAAGCACTTGGCTAGGCAGTGAATGCGGGGGATAACAGTTTGATTATACAATTATCGTTTTCAATGTCAGATTATTTTCCATGCTGGTTGCCACTCAGCAGGGTGGATGCTAGATTGCCTGCTGCTGTGTAAGTGTTACATTATGAGCAATAGTCTGCCAAGACACCACCTGGGAACAACTGGCTGCTCATGCTTTGTTTGGAAAGGGCAACACCACATCTGATGAGCTCGATTTAACATGTTTGTTGCCGGGCTGACAGCGTGCATGCTGGGTCCCCTGGCTGCTTCATCTTCCCAGGCAGACATTGACATTAGCGTGTTGGTGTATAAAAGGAATGCCAAGCATATTAATGCATTTATGAGTGATGGTCATGTAAGGGCAGTGGCCCTAAAGTCAAAGGACAGTCTTGCTGAAAAAAAAGCCATCTGGTCCATGTGAATTGTATGCATTGCGAGCCTTACCATGTCCTTTCTCAGATGGTCTAGATCAGAAGTCTCCAAACTCTCTAAACAAGGGGCCAGTTTACTGTCCTTCAGACTTTAAAGGGTCCGAACTGTGGTCAGTGGGTGTAAACAATACCACAACTTTAGCGGAAAGAATAATGTCCCCTCTTTGGTGTCAGTGGGGGGATTAGTGCCCCGTTGGTGTCAGTGGGGGGATTAGGGCCCCGTTGGTGTCAGTGGGGGGATTAGGGCCCCGTTGGTGTCAGTGGGGGGGGGATTAGGGCCCCGTTGGTGTCAGTGGGGGGGGATTAGGGCCCCGTTGGTGTCAGTGGGGGGGATTAGGGCCCCGTTGGTGTCAGTGGGGGGGGGGATTAGGGCAGGGCTTGACAAATTTGCTTGGAATCTAGGAGCCAGCTAAAAAAGTTAGGAGCCAGGTCGGTAACGGCAATCCAGACCTGTCCCTGGCCTGACATGGAGACGAGTGAGGGGAGGATAGCGCGGCCCCCCCACCTGTCTCCATGTCATTGCCCATAGCTCTTAGAGGGACATTTTTATTTTTTTTTATTTTTTTTCAAATGACAATTTTTTTTTATTTTTTTTATTGCATTTTAGTGTAAATTTGAGATCTGAGGTCTCTCTGACCCCAGATCTCATATATTTAAGAGGACCTGTCCTGTTTTTTTCAATTACAAGGGATTTTTACATTCCTTGTAATAGGAATAAAAGTGACAATTTTTTTTTTTTTTAAAAGCACCGTGAAAAAATAAAAAGTTAAAATAAGAAAAAAAAAAATGTTTTAAATGCGCCCTGTCCTGCCAAGCTTGCGTGCAGAAGCGAACGCATACGTGAGTAGCGCCCGCATAGGAAAGCGGTGTTCAAACCACACATGAGGTATCGCTGCGTTCGGTAGAGCGAGAGCAATAATTCTAGCCCTAGACCTCCTCTGTAACCCAAAACGTGCAACCTGTAGAATTTTTTAAACGTCGCCTATGGAGATTTTAAAGGCTAAAAGTTTGTCGCCATTCCATGAGCGGACGCAATTTTGAAGCGTGACATGTTGGGTATCAATTTATTCGGTGTAACATTATTTTTCACAATATAAAAAAATTGGGCCAACTTTACTGTTATATTTAATTAAAAAAATAAGACTTTTTCCCCGAAAATGCGCTTGTAAGTCCGCTGCACAAATACGGTGTGACAGACAGTATTGCAACGACCACCATTTTATTCTCTAGGTTGTTAGAACTCCTAAACACACATACACACTATATATATATATATATATATATATATATATATATATATATATATATATATATATATATATATATATATATATATATATATATATATATATATATATATATATATACACACACACACATTTTTTTTTTTTTTATTATTCTAAGTAAAGGTGAGATGGGTGGGCAGTGAAAGCTTCATTAGCATCGCTGGCTGTCATACCAACAGCCACCACTAGATGGCGCCAGATTACAGAACTAAACATAGGACCACAGAAGGCCTCAAAGCCGCGGCCTCAATTACCGGCCGGCGGCGGCCCGACACGATCACGCCAGGGGGGGGGGGGTGGAAGGAGACAGGATACCCCCGCTGTGCTGCCCCAGGCGCCAGATCACAAATTCTAGTCGCCAATGCGATCTGGCGCCCGGGGTTTGTCGAGCCCTGGATTAGGGCCCGTTGGTGTCAGTGGGGGGGGGGGATTAGGGCCCCGTTGGTGTCAGTGGGGGGGGATTAGGGCCCCCTTGGTGTCAGTGGGGGGGGATTAGGGCCCCCTTGGTGTCAGTGGGGGGGGATTAGTTGGTGTCAGTGGGGGGGGGGGGATTAGTTGGTGTCAGTGGGGGGGATTGTCCCCCATTGTTGGTGTCGGTGGCAGGCGGAATAGTGGCCCGTTGGAGTCGGTGGCAGGCGGAATAGTGGCCTGTTGTTGGAGTCGGTGTGAGCAATAGTGCCCCAAGGGTCAGATAAAGTCAAAGAAAGGGCCACTTTATCTTTTTATTTTTATCTTGAGACACCGCTTTCTTTTGGTGGTATAAAATCACCTGTTTTTTTTTTTTTTTTTTTTTTGGTTTATAAATCAAAAATAAATAAATAAAAATTAAGGATTATTTTTAGACACAAATTGCAGTGATAATCTGTGTAAAAGCAATTGTTTTAACTGTAATGTTTTTCATTCATGATTCATTGTCTACTGTTGCTGCCATAATTTGGCTACAGCTATCTCATGGTACAGAACCACTGTAATTTTCTTTGTAATCACTGTGACCAAGTACAGAGATCACAATCGTAAACTATGTTCTCTTGAATGGATTCCATTCATGAGTTGTTAAAGCAGAAGTAAACTCTCCCACTCTAATTATCAAACTATAGCCACTATAATCCAGCCCAAATTGCATATTACTTGCTGTTTAAATAAACTTTAAAAAAAACTTGTGTCACGGGGTTAGGCAGTGCCATCTTAAGTATTTTGAGTCCACAGTGGAGTGTTTTTCCGCCCTTACATTGAGCATTTCCTGTGCTGATAACTAAGCCTCCTTCTCAATCCAACGTTGCTATGGAAACCCTGCTTCCCTGCTCATAGCTGACTTGTTTTATTTCATAGTATTTACTTGTGCTGATTACCTAATGTTTGCCCGTGTGAGTCCTATCAGCTTCAGCTGTCCCATGCCCTGCTTTACACTGCATGCCAGGTCACATGGTGTGTAGGAGGTATCAGCGGTGTGCCAGGAAGTCCTGATAACAGTTAAGCACATAGTGTGTGCCGCAAATCAGGGGAGATCTGGGCATGCTTGGTGACGTCATTTTAAACAACAAAAAGGATTACAACAATACTAAGCAAGTAAGGGGATATCTACAAGCAGTGTTCATTACGTTTTTTATGCTGATTTACATGGGACGAAGTTGTGGGGGAGGGTTTACAATCACTTTTAGTGGACATTCGCTTGCTGTGATCAACTGCTGTTTTGAGATCTCTCCACAGATACTTAATGGGATTTAGATCTGGACTCATTGCTGGGCAGTTCAGTTCTCCAGTGCTTTGTCTTAAAAAATTTCTGGGTAATAAACATGAGATAAACATTTGTAATCGCAACAATTTTCTGGGTGAAGTGGTGCCTTATTTGACAGAAATGCAGATGTGCCAATATTTTTGGCTATGACTGTAGTTCTTTTGGATCAATCTGGTCCAAATGAACAATTTCCTTCTCTTGATCAGCTGCAGGGAGCTTACAGCCAATACTGGTAACTGGTCCTTTGAAGCCATTTTTGGACTCGGCTTTCAGAGTTCAGGCTTAGATTCGGTGCAAGAGCCATCAGTTGCCAGACACAAATGGCTGAGTTTGAGAAGTAAAAAGGGACATTGCCAGGTACTATATTTATCAAAAAAATAAATCTGGTGAAAGGGAGAGAGTTAAGTTTGTAGAGATGGGCTTTAAACTGGTGCAGAGGACAAGGCCTATCTTTCAGTTGCCTCTGATTTTCCTGGTGATACTCTTGTGGTTCACATGACTTTATTAGTAGTTGTTTTTTTATAATTGTTTTACCTTCTTGGAATGGTCCAGAGATTGAACCTGTGTGTCCAGTGGTTTAAGAATTGCTTTCTGTGTGCCAACTGCAGCCTCGCACATTGGAACATGAGAGGAAGACTGCACAACAGATGGCTTCCAGTCCACGCCATAATCTATGAAAAAACACCACTCTAATATATAGAGTATCACTATATTGCAGGCCTTTTGGGAAAATAAATAAATTTCAGTAATTAAAAAAAAAAAAAAAAAAACACTAAAGTTAGCCATATTCTTTGTATAATGTGAAAGATATTATGCTGAGTAAATAGATGCCGAACATGTTGCACTTTAAAATTGCATCTGTCCGTGGAATGGCGGCAAAGTATGGAGCTTAAAATTCCCAACATTTTGAATGCCCTTACGGGTTACCAGTTTAGAGTTGCACAGGAGGCCTGGTGCTAGAATTATTGCTCTCGCTCTGATGGTCGTGACAATACCTCACATTTGTGGTTCGATTGGCGTTTACATATGCACGCAGGAGCACCCCAAATATCTCTCCTCTGGCCTCCCACACAGCCAATCACACAGATCTGTTTGATCGGCTGCTTATCTGGCCACTGATGGCCAGGTAAAAAAAGGAATGGGACCGGTAGTAAAAAAAAACTACTCGTCACTCCCGCTTTCCAGGGTAGCAGGCAGGGGGGAACGTCGGTTCCACTTTTATTATTTTGCAAGTAGTAAAACTTTTATTAGTTTTTTAAGTAGTATCTTCTGATTTTATTTCAGAAAGCATTGGATCACTTATTTCCCTTGTGACCGATCTCCTTTAAAAATACCTTGGGTGGACCATTTGACTTTAGGCACCTTGCCAGTGTTTCCTGCATAACAATATCTGATTGATTTTTATAATTCTGTGATCAATTTTACTTGTCTGGAGTTGCTCATTAAATGAAAACTCTCGGCAGATTACTGAATACACAAGTGAAGTGCGTACATATGAGCTGGTACAAAAAGCGTTCTAATTTTGTATAACCAATATTCCGATTCCCTCCCACCTGCCCAGCTGTACAAACACAGTGGTAGATGTGTGATCCTGCTGTTTGGTTTTGGGCTCCTTTCCCACCTTAAAGCAGCTTACTGAACTGTGAATCAACATTATTGCACCAAAGGTCTTCTCCTTAATTGCCCAAATATATCCTTTCCAATTCCTAGTGCCTGAGACCTTGTAGGATGACAGCACTCTGCAGTGGAGAAAAGCCTGTCAGGTAGCCTCCCATGTGTGAACTGCCAAATCCTCCATTTAGTGTGCTATAATGAACAGTTGCTTGTCTCTACTGTGTGATTTGTTTCTGAACAGTCTGTTTATCGGGAGATCTGTTATAAATGATACTGAAGAGATGCTGTAATTCGTATGTGGGAGTTAACATACACCAAGAGTGGTTTAACAGGCCCTACCTAGTCCATCAAGTGAGTTGCTTCTATGCCTGATTAGTTATTTGTAGGTGGTATGTTCTATTAATGGTTGTTATACAGGATTTGTATAGCGCCAACAGTTTGCTCAGTGCTTTACGTTAGGGCAGACAGTAGATTTACAATACAATTCAACACAGGAGGGATCAGGTGACTCTGCTCGTTAGAGCTGTTCTAATGATTTCTTCTTTTCCAACTGATTATGCCCTGTGAAGTCATTTGTATTGCCCTTGGTGTTCAAAGATGATGGCAACATGATCTGCGGAGAATCGGAACTCGTCATTCTCTCTTCATACTCCGGGTTACTTAGCAGGTTCCCTTAAAGGAGAAGTAAGGCTAAAGCTCTTTTTTTTTTTTTTTTTTATTTTTTTTTTTTTTAGAACAGGTACTGTGCCGTCAATTTACACAGCGCATTACGTATATGATACATTCATATCCCCGCCCTTGAAGAGCTTACAATCGTAGATCCCTAATTCAAACATACACGTACACAGGAGCCAATTAACTTATCCCAACTTTAATGTCTGAATCCACCCAGATGCCTGCACCACCAGCTTCCACCCCCTCCACAGCCCGACGCTCAAGTTGGCACTGGAGGGGCAGGCCATGGAGCTGGCAATGGTCATCGGCTCCCTGAAGACCAAGAACTGAGTGGTCAGCGGTCTTTGATCACTCAGATCTCAGTCTTAGGGTCCTTTCACACGGGGCGGATCAGTTCTGATCCGCCCCGTGGATGTCCGTTTGCTCAGCGGGGATCACTCCGCCGATCCCCGCTGAGCAGGGAGATGACAGCTCCGTCTCTGCACACTGCGCAGGGACGGACCTGTCACAGCGCCGCTCTCCCCTATGGGAGATCGGATGATGACGGACCGCAGTGCCCGTCACCCGATCCGATCCGCAGACGGATGGAAAAATAGCTTTTTCCTCCGTCACACTTTTTCGGATCGGAGCGGGTCGGATGTCAGCGGACATGTCACCGCTGACATCCGACGCTCCATAGAGCTCTATGGAGCACCCGTTCAGGTCCGCCTGAAAAACTGACAGGCGGGCCTGAACGGATCGTCAGTGTGAAAGGGGCCTTAGGGTTGGGGAGAGATGCAGCATCCACCTAGGTGAGAATGATTGGTTTTTTTTTTTCTTTTTTTCTAATTCCGAACTTTTTAATCTGTCTGATTTATGGTGTGCTGGTAGGACATAGGTTTTTAGGTTTGGTGCTAGTTGTACTAAAAAAACAAAGACTTTTAAATAGTGGTGTGTGTGTGTGTGTGTGTGTGTGTGTGTGTGTGTGTGCATCTATATATCCTTTTCTTTTTTCTTTTTCTTTTTTTTTTTTTTCCACCAACATGTCCACTTTAATTTGGTGTAAATGCCCAGCAAAGACTTTTAACCACTTCCCGACCAGCACACGACGATGTACGTCGCCAGAATGGCACGGGCAGGCATATTGGCGTACATGTACGTCCAATCTTCAATGCCGCCCTGCCATCGGGAGCGCGCCGCCGGCGGCGTGCTCCCACGCCGGTCGGGACCCCCGTGAGTCCGGTTGCGGAACCAGCGGACTTGATCGCCACGGGCATCTCCGCAATCGTCTCACGGCACGGCTGAATGGAAGAAATGCCGTGTAAACAGCATTTCTCCATTCTGCCTAGCAACTAGTGACGCTGATCTCTGCTCCATGTGATTGGAGCAGAGATCAGTGTTCACTAAATGAAAGCCCAACCCCCCCCCCCCCCCCCCCAGTTAGTAACACACCCCTAGGAACACTTAACCCCTACACTGCCACCCACTGGTTAACCCCTTTACTGCCAGTGTCATTTACACAGGAATCACTGCATTTATATAGCAGTGATTACTGTATAAATGACAATGGTCCCAAAAATGTCCGATGGGTCCCCCACAATGTCGCAGTCACAATAAAAATCGCTGATTGCCGCCATTACTAGTAAAAAAAATAATAAAGAATTATTAATAAAAATGCTATAAAACTATCCCTATTTTGTAAACACTATAACTTTTGCACAAACCAATCAATCGCTTATTGCGATTTTTTTTTTTTTTTTTTTTTACCAAAAATATGTAGAAGAATACGTATCGGCCTAAACTGAGGGAAAAAAATGTTTTTTATATATTTTTGGGGGATATTTATTATAACAAAAAGTAAAAAATAATGCGTTTTTTTTAAATTGTCGCTCTATTTTTGTTTATAGCGCAAAAAATAAAAACCGCAGGGGTGATCAAATACCACCAAAAGAAAGCTCTATTTGTGGGAAAAAAAGGACGTCAATTTTGTTTGGGAGCCACGTCACACGACCCCGAAATTGTCAGTTAAAGCGACGCAGTGCCGAATCGCAAAAAGTGGTCTGGTCTTTGACCAGCAAAATGCTCCGGTCTGAAAGTGGTTAAATGCAGCCTCAATTTCTGATATTTATTTGATATTCATACTGTGGTTTTAATTATCTTTAGCTGTATTCTCAACTACAAGGTTGAGGAGACTACACATAACATATAGAGGAAATGTGTTATTTATGTGGCACATTAATAGCTTAGATTAGGCTGCGTAATGGCAAGCTCTTTAGACCCCCAGCACTGCTTAAACCTTTATTGTAACTTAACAAGTGTAGAAGAGGTGAGTGCTCTGCTATCATGGCTTGGATCAATGTTTTTTTATATCTAAAGGATTACACTTAAAATAAATCATCACGTTGGCTCACTTTATACAAATGTGTATATCATTTAAAAAAGAAAAAAATAATTTTGGCAGGGGACATCCCCTTTTTAATAGCTGGCTCAATGTTGAGCTTATAATGAAGCACACAGCAATTCCGGTTTGTAGAAAGATATTTTACTGCAGAAAAAATTGATTTTTTTTTTTTTCGTCTATAACCACAAACTGCATTATTAGAGAAGCAGACCGTTCTTTAGGCCTTTTGAAATATGTAATTTGTGCTTCTTCTCAAAATTTTCAGGCTGAATTAGAGCTAGGTATTCTCATCGATCAAATAAAACCCAAGCTTTGACCTAAAAAGACATTGACATGTTTTATTTATAATTAGTAGATTTTCAGATGCTGCTTCCTTGTTGGCACCGTTTCTGCTGGCACCGTTTTTTGGCAACCCTGCAGCTAATTCTTTCTGTGTCCTTCCAGGCTGGTAAAGTGAAGAAGCCCGTGTCCGAGCAGGAGAAGACTGAGGAAGGTCTGGGGCCTAATATTAAGAGTATAGTCACCATGCTCATGCTGATGCTCTTGATGATGTTTGCTGTACACTGTACATGGGTAACTAGCAATGCCTACTCCAGCCCCAGTGTTGTACTCGCATCATACAATCATGACGGGTAAGAAATGGCGCTCATTGTGCTTATGTGGTTATGGTAGAAAACGTGTAATGCATGCATGAAGTCTTTCAAAACTGTTGAAGTTTGATGTTATAGGACAGTTGTGCAAAGGTTTATCAAAACTATATTTTTGATAATATACTATTATTATTTGCACACACAAACCCATCCCCTTAGAAAATCAATAATAAATATTTTGTACACTTTCATTTGTGCCTTTTTTGCAAAACTGAAAATCAAAACTGGTGGGCAAAACTGCAATTAAGCGACTTTCACAAAAAATCTGAAGGTTGGCTTTAGAGGTACCTATGCATTGCGTTTTGGGAACACCCAATCCATAGTGCCATGCGTATTGCAATAAAATGATGCTGTCATACATTATATTGCAGAGCAGTGTATTACAACGCATGTCAACACACCCCAGTGCGCTAGTGTGCATGTAGTTCATTGAACTTGGGAGAAAAAAAAAAGCCTTGTGTTGCATTGTAGTAATGCATTGCCACATGTACATTATATAGGTGTGTTGTTTGTGTGTGCGTGCGGGTAGTAGGGGTGTTTTTGGGTCTTATTCACTTGGCCGCAATGGGTCTTGCTGTGGTAGTCGCTGACAGGCGCTGCAGCTCGCACACAGTGTTATGCCCAGACTCCACACCCACTGCTGAATGAGTAAGAGATCTGTAACACAATGTACACTTTCTAAAGAATGTAGAAAGGGAAAGACTGCAGATATACATGTAAAACTTATGTAGGGAGATTTGTTTCACCTTTATGTATCGTCTTAGGCTGTTCCCTTTACTGGGTATAGGAGAGGGTTTACAACCACTTTAGGCTGGGTTCACACTGCTGCGGGTGGGAGATCCGGATGTGATTCGCACTGCAGTGCAAATCACATCCGATCTCTGTAGCGATGCGAGTTCAGCCATACAGATAGTATGGCTGAATTCTCATCGCTCCCGCCGCAAACTCGCACGGGACCCTTTTTTTGGTCCGCAGCAGAATCGGATCGCATGGGTGTTCACACCATGCGATCCGATTCCTGTCCGAGTGTGCAGATCGCACTGCGATATGCGGACTGGTCTGGGGGTGTCATTAAGATTTCATTGACACTCCCAGCAGTCCGCATAGGGCAGTGTGAACTGCCGGCGGGAGGCATGCGATGCGGGAAAACGCCGCGGATTTGCGGCGTTCCCGCATCGCTATGGTGTGAACCTAGCCTAAAGGTAAAAAAAAGTGCGACTCCCCTGCTCTCTCCTCTGCTCAGACAGCAGTAGGAGCCATTGGCTTCTGCTGCTGTCAATCACAGCCAGTGAGGAGGGAGCTAGGGACAGAGCCAAGCCCTGCCCTGTGTGTCAATGGACAAGCGGCTTGCTATGGTGGCTGCTCAGTGTGCTGGAGAAGCCAGGAGCGCCAGCTGGAGACCTCAGAAGAGGAGGATTGGGGCTCGCTTGCACAGAGCAGGGACGTATAACATGTTTTTTGTTTACAATTGCAATCAACTAAACATATACTGCTACAATATAGGGTTCTGTAGCGTATAAATAAGGGCTTACTGAGAGTTTTGTCCTCCAAGTATTCTGGTTTAAGCTTCTTACTTGTATATGGCTAAGCTTCCCGTAGATGCAAGGCAGTGCTCCTCAGACTAGTGGCTGATTGCTCTGCTGTACATGTTGTCGTATGAGTTATTTCATAAATGCTAATTACTTTCTCTGTGGGGAAAATCATATGCTCACAATATGCAACCCATGCCAGGAAAAAAAAAATAAGGCTACATTTCCTCTATAGATGGGCTTACTGTGCCGAAATGAAGACTTAGCGACCTACAACACTTTCACAGTACTTGACACGTTATAAAATCTGGGTGCTATAGGGAATATCACAGTTCTTCCTATTTACATGCAATGACCACCTGCAATTCCTAATCTTCTGCAGAAAAATTATAGCAGTTACCTTTTTGTATAAGCATCATAGATCTAGTGCATTTGGTGGGTGTGCTGATATTTTAGGAAGGATGCATTATTCCATTTCAGTGCTTTGACATCATCGGTCTTCTTTCAGAACCAGAAACATTTTGGATGACTTCAGAGAAGCTTACTACTGGCTAAGACAGAACACAGATGAGCATGCCCGAGTTATGTCATGGTGGGATTATGGCTACCAAATAGCAGGAATGGCAAATCGGACGACGTTAGTAGATAACAATACATGGAATAACAGTCACATAGCACTGGTAAGAACTGACTAGTGTGAAACAAGATAAATAGAATGTTTACTACATATGTAAGTAAAACCCAACAAATGGAAAAAAAATACCATGCCCTAATGTGTGTTAATATACAGAAAGGGATATTAGGAGAGTTTCTGACATAATCAAGGCTTTCTCTACAAAAAAACATTGGATCTGCTGCTCAAGGCACTTGGGGATTTTGACTTTTTCACACTTTTTCACACTTCATGCAAAATCACCCTTATAGGCTACTGCATACAATATAAAAAATCTCTCTTGTGCCGTGGCCTCTTTCCCCAGTGATGGGATACCTGGATTTCCCTTCCAGATCAGATAGTAAACAACTTTGGCATCTCATGGAGGCAGGCAGGGTCAGAATTAAGCACTTTATTTCAAACTAGACTGATTTGACCATACAAAGATCCAAGCCCTGCTATTGCCTCTACTGGATCCCCTAGCTGCATTTCAAATCTGGCATTTTTTTGGGTCTTTACCACCTCCCAAACAATACAAGAGGCCACTTCCCCCTTCCAATCCTTGTGCCAAAATAATACACACATCTGTTCTGGGTGTTCTACAAGTTGATCATTTCCCCCCCATTATATTTTCAAATGGGAATCCAAAGTATGCATCACATTTACCAAACCTCAGTTACAGAGAGCATTTCATTATTTTTATGTATCACATACCTGCCCATAAACCAATCCTGCAGGTTCCTAACTCATGCTGGTGTTACCAGCAGGGTGTGGGATCACTAATGCACATTTTTGGGACTGACCATTACTCCACCCATTTTGGCCTGATGTACGCAAAATCTGCCAGCTTACTTCGGTGGGTTTGGGGGCCATCCCTACCAGCTGTGCTGGACAGCCTTCACTTGCTCTTCCTCATACCAAGCTCTGATATCCCCTGCTACTTGAACTCCCCCATCTTTCTATAATTTTGCTAGTAAAGCATCTAGGCAGTACTCTTGTGCCACTATCGAATGGTATTTTTCTGTGTCTACCCTTCCCCAATTCTCCCTCATTCCTTTCTCTCTCTCCTCTCCCTCTCCCTCCTTTCTCTCTCTCTCCTCTCCCTCTCCCTCCTTTCTCTCTCTCCTCTCCCTCTCCCCCCCTTTCTCTCTCTCCTCTCCCTCTCCTCCCCTTTCTCTCTCTCCTCTCCCTCTCCTCCCCCCCTTTCTCTCTCTCCTCTCCCTCTCCTCCTCCCCTTTCTCTCTCTCCTCTCCCTCTCCTCCCCCCCTTTCTCTCTCTCCTCTCCCTCTCCTCCCCCCCTTTCTCTCTCTCCTCTCCCTCTCCCCCCCCCTTTCTCTCTCTCCTCTCCCTCTCCCCCCCCCTTCTCTCTCTCCTCTCCCTCTCCCCCCCCCCCTTTCTCTCTCTCCTCTCCCTCTCCCCCCCCCCTTTCTCTCTCTCCTCTCCCTCTCCCCCCCCCTTTCTCTCTCTCCTCTCCCCCCCCCTTTCTCTCTCTCTCTCCTCTCCCCCCCCCCTTTCTCTCTCTCCTCTCCCTCTCCCCCCCCTTTCTCTCTCCCGGCTTTTGAATTACATTCATGAATTAGACACACTTGAGTTATTTTTCTTTGGCCTCTCTCTCTCTCTCTCTCTCTCTCTCTCTCTCTCTCTCTCTCTCCTGCATGTAAGCCCACCGTTTTTGTCTCCCTCAGTCTGTGACATGCTGTCGCATACTGTGCAGCCGTTTTCAAAATTGGTTCCTCTTCTTCCTGTAGAATTGAAAGTGTTCTCTTCTAAAGATTGTAAATAGGAGATGAGAGCAGTGTCTCTCTGTAAGTGAGCCTCTCTCACTAATGAGTACTTGGGGCACTGTAGCAGGAAGTGGCTCTCATCCTCTAGGACCACTTGGTCGCATTGCTGGCACAATCTACTTTTCCTGGGCTTGCAGGTCTGTCTGTGCCATTGTAATTTGTATTACAGGCTATGGGCACTTATTCTGTACAGGCTCCAGCTCTGTCTTTGGGCTCTTGTAGCACCTCCATGTATGAGGCTAGTTTGCAGTCTCTCTGCAGTACCTGTGAAACCATTAGTTTCTTAGGGTTTATTTAATTTCTTTATTCCTGAACAAATTTTTTTTTTTAATTGGTCATTTTGTCTTTTATTTGAGATTTTGTTAGGCCGAATTGTTGGGCATTTGGGGTGGACAAGCTGGTGATTAGTTGTTACAGGCTGCATGGTTTAGAGTTGTCCTTGTTTAGTAGTGCTATTGTAGCTGGTCCCAATATGATTGGCATCTTTTTCTGTACTGCGAGCACTAAGGGAAATCTGCCCAGCTCAGACCGGAAAGCACTGTTGGAGGTTCTCCAATAGACTTGGAGGAGGTGCTTGCAGAATTCCCTGATAAAATGTTTCTGTAGGGCTGGAGTGAGTCACATTTGGATTGGTCTGGGTATGCAACAGTACCCCAAATTTCACTGCCATAAAGGATTGGGGTGATGATGTTCTCAAAGATATTAAGCCAGACTTTTTTTACTGCTGGTTTTAGTTAAATCTTTCACTTCTCCCTCCTCCTTCCTCGTTCTTTTGCATCACATTGTTGTATCATCTCTTATGTGATATTATTTATTGTATATACATTTTGATTTTGCCATTTTTTGTATACAGAAGATAGTTACTGGCTTTATATGTTATCCTTGTATATAGCTATAATAGCATTACATAATTCCTGGCTGCTTCCTGTCTGAGTCAGGTTCAGAGGGGATAAATAGTTTAATTGCTTTCTTTTTTGCTGTCGGTGAACTGGCTGGCTGTTTTGTATCCCTAGATGTTTCTTTTCAAACATTGATTAATACTATATCTGCATTTTCTTTCAGGTCGGAAAAGCAATGTCTTCAAATGAATCTGCTGCCTATGAAATCATGAGAAGCTTGGATGTAGATTATGTATTGATTATTTTTGGAGGTGTAATTGGCTACTCTGGCGATGACATCAATAAGTTTCTCTGGATGGTTAGGATAGCAGAAGGAGAACATCCAAAAGATATCAGGGTAAGAACATTTTCTGTGTACATGCCCTTTGAAAGGAAAGTGTTCTGGCTGCCCTTGTATATTAAGTCCTCTAGGACAGGGCTTTTAGTGCCTGCTAGCTCAAAAGCTTCATTCTTTTGCAACAAAATGTTCAAACCTCAAAAAAATTAAAGGCCTTGGGTATGTATGTACAAAACCATGATATTTATGGAAATGGTTTATTTACATGCATGTTAACCCTTCATTTTATTATGGCACTGCAGTATCAGAATGTAAATCTATATTTTGAAAAGTACGCTTTTAGATGGCTGTAAACACTTCTACATGGAAAAAGGTGCCCCTATCGCTACTCACACGTGTCCCACATCAATTGCAATCTTCAGGAAAGAGAGCAGAGACAAGAATCCCCCATTTCTCAGTATTCCTGTGAGGTACAAACCGGAAGCTCAACTTTTGGGTGGCACAGTGGTGTAGTGGGTAGCACTCTCACCTAGCAGTAAAAAGGGTCGCTGGTTCAAATCCCAGCCACTACCTGCCTGGAGTTTGCATGTTCTTCCTGTGCCTGCGTGGGTTTCCTCTGGGTACTCCGGTTTCCTCTGAGCCTTTGCCTGAGTTCAGACCTGAAACTGAGCCAAAGATGCACAATTTTCCTAATGTGGAACGCGACAGCCCTGCGTGAACCGGCTCCATTGAGAGCCAGGCAGTCTCCTGTTATGCAAATTGGATGCAGGGAAACTCGCAGCCAATTCGCATAATTGTGAACCCATCCTAATATTGGCTGTATTAAACATAAAAAATGCCTTGAAAGCCAACACTTTAAAATAAAGTCAAAGTAGACGAGTTTACCGTACCGGCAAGAGTCCCATATCAGAAAAAAACGCCAACCACTGTGGCTGGGTTAGCAACAGATCAAGTACCATCTGTATCTGCTCTATAGAGACAAAGGAGGCATTAGGGACCTGTCATAAAAAAAAGACTATCACATTGGGGGGGCTGGTCAGTGAATGTACATTTAAAAAAAAAAAGCCCTGCACATGCAAAATGTGCATGTAGATCAGGCACTTAAGCAATTGTGCTATACGTTAAAATCACAGCACACACCATAATGAGGAATAATTCTGAGTACAGTGTTACAGGTGAATCAAAATTGACAAAGCTGTAATGTTGGGGTCCCCTATGGACAGTTTTGGGTATTGCACTTTTTGCAGGGACATACAAAATTAAATGACCCATCTGGTATCTCTACTAAACGTGGTCTCATCTTTTTTATATTTTACAGACAATTTGGAGATTTTACACTTTAACCCTTGTGTACATCAAAATTGGGTGTAAAATATAGCTTTGACACCATACCAAAAAACACAAATCCAAAAAAAGAAACAATTCACTATACAACACTATGGGGTTGGTTTACTAAAAGCAAATCCACTTTGCACTACAAGTACACTGCAAGTTCAGTCGCTGTAGATATGAGTGGAATGGTTGGAAATGAGCGGAAGCTCTGCTGATTTCATCATCCAATCATGTACAAGCAAAAATGCTGATTTTTATTTTCCTAGCATGTCCCTCTCAGATCTACATTGACTTGTAGTGCAAAGTGGATTTGCCTTTAGTAAATAAACCCTTATGTGTAAAAGAATAAATAAAATTAACAACATGTAAGTAATCAATGCATTAAATATAAATGAAGTGTAACAAATTGGTGCGTCAAAGCCACATATAAAACAAAAATAACCAGATCATCAAATAGTGCAACGGTTCATCGGATGTCAGAAAAAGTTGTATGGAGTCCAGACAATCAATCCACCGTGATTCTCTGTGAATAAATCTTCAGATGAATCTAGAACATGGCTCAGTGCCCTCCTCACCCTCCAGACAGACGCTCGTCGCATAAACATGCCTCTCTAATCAAATATTGGCATAAAAAGCTGGACATCAGTGGCTGTTCATTCCTGCAAACTTCCCTCCATGGGACAGTAGTTCTCTCCTTTTGTATGTCGACCAGACATGTTATAAAATAGTGTTTATAAACCCAATACTGTATCCATCAAGATGCAACTTATCAAATAAAAGAAAAGCACTCACATAGAAATTAAACAAATGCCCCTCTGCATCTGGATAAACGCTGTGTGAGATCACATCAGCCCTCCTGCAGAGTCTAAAGCCAGCTGCTATGTAAGTACTTGTCTCTCACCGGCAGAATAGATCAGCATGTAAACACCAACAACACCTTAAATTTTAATGTGCGGCAGTGGAGTGCATGCATCGTGTTGCAAAGATCAGAGTTAAAGTTTATAAAAGTATTTGTATTAAAGCCATCAGCTTTGATCTGGATTTATTTTTCAACTTTTAGGAAAGTGATTATTTCACACCCCAAGGAGAATTTCGTGTTGACAAGGCTGGATCTCCAACTCTGCTAAATTGCCTCATGTATAAAATGTCGTATTATCGATTTGGTGAAATGCAAGTAAGTATGAAATTTAACACTGCAAATTCTGTACAGAGCAAGAATTCTGTGTAGGTAATAATGGTTGGACTCATGAGCTATGGCATGTTATTGCCATCATCCCGAAAATAGTAGATACAATTGAATGACACCTCAAATTTATTTGTGATTTTTAAGGCAATAGAGAAAAAAATATAATATACTAAAATGTATATGAAAAAATATATACATTTTTATTACAACTATTAAACAACATTACAATACCACAAAAATCCATAAAATGACAGTGTTGTGCTAACATATGTAAATGGCATAGAATATTACTACATGCGTAGACTCTATACAGCAGAACAGGCAGCGCTTTCCCTACGCGTTTCGAAAAATATGTATTAATAATTTCTTCTTCAGGGAAGCCACTGTCTGTAAGCACACAACAAGCAATCAATATTACAAAAAAATACATGTATACAAAGAACATAATACATTAAAACCCAATACTTGAATACTCACAAGCTGATTTTTTTATGCCAAAATAGGCATTTTCTCTTGTTTTGGCGACCGTCCCAAAGACGGAAAAACAAGCCAAGAGAAGAGGATTAAACCAAAAAAGTGAAGATGGTAAGGATCTGTTACAGTATCACCGCATTCAAAACCCTGGAGTTAAAATAAACTCAACAAAGGATGGGAATAAAAGGTTCCTTTACATAAATGTCCGATGGCCCATCAGATAGGAAAATGTTATGTTGTATGAGCCTCAGTCTTGTCTAGGAAACCTAAAACAAAAAGAACCAAGGAATATTTTAGTCTAATCCCTATCGTTACATTTGTCATAAGAAGGGGGTTCCTAAAATGTAGTTTACCGCCATATCAAGGTTCAACGTTTCCCAGTCTTTTTACCAATATCACCGAATCTGGAGAATCCAAGGGACATAAGAAAAATTCCCACCTGCTTAGGGCTTCTGGCGTCTGCCTTAAATAGCCCTTATTGAGTAGATTGGCGCCAAAAGTTCCCTCAATGGAAATGGAGACTCCTCCTATCTATCCATCAATTCGGTTCTAATTGGAGGTTCTTTAATGAGCTCCTCTTTGTTTATAACAGCATCTTTTTTCATTGGAGATCGCCCTTGGCGATTACTCTAAGTATAAAGTCCCTTATTGGTCAAATAGCAGCGTTTTTGCCGCTATTTGTCGCACTTCCGGTGCGTCATCTTCCGCCGGAACCGGACGTGCCGTCATTCTCACCCGGAACCAGAAATGACGTCATTTTTTCCAGAACCGGAAGTGACGCTTTTTTAAGACTTCCGGAGGTGACATCCTCTCTCCACTGAACAATAACTGTATACAATGACCACAAGTTATTTCAAAACACACGGGAGGAAACAAATAATAAAGAATCGCTGAATCTGTTGCAATCTACTTCAAGGGGCTTATCCCAATCGACTCTTATTGATGGGCATGTGGAAATTAATCCCCAACAGTGACTATAAATCCACAGATGAACACCAATTGAATTTGTCCCCTGCAATATGTCACTAAGGCAAGAACTAAAACCACCGACACAGAGATAAATTGGGTAAACACCCGACTTGCAAGCCACTGATCAGATTTATAGAATTGTTCAGCAGTCTGCACTTGGCCGCCTGTGGGCACTTTCTAGGTCTGTATGGCCCTGGCAGTGAAAGGGTTACAGGAAAAGTACAGCCAAAGCGCGTTTGGCTGTACTTTTCTTGCGGATGTGACATCAAAGAGCCGGTCCAGGCTCAGGAAAGATCGCCACTGTATCGTCAGAATCTGCCCACATGCCTGGACCGTCTCTCAGCGAGCTGCTGAGAGCCTGAGCAGACCATTCACGCACCTTCCACAAACCAGCACTCCAATGAGGGTGGCAGAGCAGAGAGCCCGTGACTCGCATTCACCTGCTCTGTGCTCACAGAGCTCTGAAAACCAATTGATAGGTGGTGTTTGATCGGTTCTCAGTCTTAGAGGTGGCGGGGGACAGATGCAGCAATTGGATCAATGCTGCATCCACCTAAGCAAGTATGGTTCCAAAAAAACAAAACACATTCCCATACGTTTTAACCCTTTCCCACTCTTGTCTCCATTGTAATCCAAGAGGAACACTTTTGGCTAGACATACGCTTTAAGTCGTATAAATAGAATTCCAAGGAAGCCTGGAAAACATGCAATACATTGAGGCCTTTTTTTTTCCATTTCCATGGTGTTATGACCCAATTGCAATAAATGATGATAAAAAAAATAGTAAAGTTTGTCAAACACCTTAAATCACATGTTACACATGTTCATGTGTAGGAAGTCAAGAAGCCTCTGATATGCTTATAGTTCTCTGCCCTATGTGAAAAACGAATTGGGGATAAACAGATATTGATCTGCTGTTTTAACCTCTGCCCTTCTTTACAGCAGTGAATAGTTCAGACTTTGTGATAATCATGTTACTGATCTGACCTGTAAACTATCAGTATCTGAAGTTGTTGGTGCCTTATTGAAGCATCAGAACCTGGTAAACGCTTTATCTTGAATAGATGTAGTCTTCCTCACTGTAAATTTAGTACACTTATGAAGCTTTAACCCCTGACCTGCCACCCATTTTATATTGAAAGCGTCAAGAACATGAAGGTCGGGGGGGGGGGGGGGGGGGGCTACATTTCCAAATCTATAGTTCTGTCCAAGTGTAGCATGGTTTGGGACTAGCTTACCATATGGTTAATCTAAGGAAGACACTTACATCTGTGTTGCTGACAATCAGATGGTATAATTAAAGTAATTAAAATCCACTGCACAGACATGAGTCAGTATTAAATACAGTATAAGCTTACAACACTGTATAACTCTAAAAATGTGCAGTAAATGGTTTTCCGAATGCATTGCAGAAACATTTCCCTGGAAGTGCAGATATAAAATGGCAAGAATTAGAGCGCAGTTAAGGAATGCAGTGAAAATAAATGTGTCTATAAACACATGTTGATAAACTATTTAGTGGACTGAAGAGAAGCAATCTCAAGATTAATTTGTTACATAAACCATTGATGGGATTTTTTTTCTGGGACGGTTACATAAGTATGATTTTTTTCCATCAGCCTATAAGCCAATCCTGTTAATTCTTGTACTGAAGGAGATCTCTGTATCCTTATGCAGATGGTTACCTCAATGCACAACTCTGGGCAAAAAATAGTTTTTCCATGCAGTGGGGCTGTGCCTGCGCTGCAAGGGTTAGCTTCTCATTTTTGTCTAGGGGCTTGGAAAAGGGAGATGTACTTACCTACTCTTTCCATCGCCCTGCAGTTATGTGTAGTGGACTGTTCCTGATGCCATGAAGTCCATGGTCCTACTCTGGATGTGAGGATGTCAGGAACAGTCCACCGCTGGATCACGGGGGAGCATCATTTTGCTGCTGGAGCAGAGGATCGGGTGAGTATAAGCGTCTTGGTCGCCCCTGGACAAAACAAGCCAATAATGCACGCAGTGCGGGTTAAACTTTCATAATGTTCCAAATCCATTAGTTTTCCTTTTAAGATTTGCTTTAAATTTTGACCTAGACTGTTGGTTGTCTGTCTATAGAGGATATACCTGTATTGAATAACACTTGCTATATATATATTCAGTGTTCAATAATGATACAAGTGTTGGCGAGATTCAATATGTATAATTTATTTAAAGCGGGATTCCACCCTAAAGTGGAACCTCCGCTGATCGGAACCCCCCCCCCCCTTCCGGTGTCGCAATTGACACCTTTCAGGGGGGAGGGCGGTGGAGATACCTGTCAAAGACAGGTATTTTCAACCACTTCCGGGCATAGATTCCCACAGGAGTCTACGCCATTTCCTGCCCTGCCGCGCTGTCTGCTGGGACACACACGGGTCCCAGTGACAGCGCGGAGATTTCCTGTTGCGCGGCGTAGCTCGCGCATGCGCAGTAGGGAACCGGGAAGTGAAGCCGATTCGCTTTACTTCCTGATTCCCTCACCTCGAATGGCGGCGGCAGCAGCCGAGGCCCGAGGTGAGTGTCCATTTATTAAAAGTCAGCAGCTGTAGTATTTATAGCTGCTGGCTTTTAATATTTTTTTTTAAATCCCTCTTTAACATTCGGCATCATTCCTGAATTATTGCATTAGTCCAATGTCAGCAATATTTGGACACTGACTCTTTTTTTTTGTGTGTTGTTTTTGTTTTTCCAGTTAGATTTTCGAACCCCGCCAGGATTTGATCGTACTCGTAATGCTGAGATTGGTAATAAAGATATAAAGTTCAAACATCTGGAAGAGGCTTTTACATCAGAACACTGGCTTGTCAGAATATACAAAGTTAAACCGTTAGACAACAGAGAGGCACTGGACCACAAACCAAGAATGACAAACATTGTACCCAAACAGAAGTATTTATCTAAGAAGGTGGGTTATACGTAGACTGAATAAAGGGAAACTTTATAAATACTGCAGTTTATCATTACATTGGTGTAATTTAATGAAGTTAAAAGTAAATACTAATCCTTTGGGTAACAAAACATTAAAAAGGCCAGCGTGTGACATCATAGCTCTGTTGAAGGTGAAAAGTGGAAAAAAAAAACATTGATCCTCATACACTGGCAAAATGTGTTTGAGAATTGGTATTTTCTGAAAATGCGGGTGCAGTCCTTTTACCAAACAAAATTAAATAATTATTACAGGGCGCAGACACACATTCTCATTACTATTCTGTATTCAAGACTAAATTTAAAATCAAACAACATTAACCACTTCCCGACCAGCGCACGACGATGTACGTCGACAAAATGGCACGGGCAGGCATATTGGCATACAGGTACGTCCAATATTCAATGCCGCCCTGCCAGCTGGTCGGGACCCCCGTGAGTCCGGTCGCGGGACCCACAGACTCGATCGCCGCGGGCATCCCCGCGATCGTCTCACGGAGCGGCCGAATGGAGGAAATGCTGTGTAAACAACATTTCTCCATTCTGCCTAGCAACTAGTGACGCTGATCTCTGCTCCATGTGATTGGAGCAGAGATCAGTGTTCACTAAATGAAAGCCCAACCCCCCCACAGTTAGTAACACACCCCTAGGAACACTTAACCCCTACACTGCCACCCACTGGTTAACCCTTTCACTGCCAGTGTCATTTACACAGGAATCGCTGCATTTATATAGCAGTGATTACTGTATAAATGACAATGGTCCCAAAAATGTCCGATGGGTCCCCCACAATGTCGCAGTCACAATAAAAATCGCTGATCGCCGCCATTACTAGTAAAAAAATAAATAATAAAAATGCTAAAAACTATCCCTATTTTGTAAACGCTATAACTTTTGCGCAAACCAATCAATAATCGCTTATTGCGATTTTTTTTTTTACCAAAAATATGTAGAAGAATACGTATCGGCCTAAACTGAGGGAAAAAAATGTTTTTTTATATATTTTTGGGGGATATTTATTATAACAAAAAGTAAAAAATGCGTTTTTTTCAAAATTGACGCTCTATTTTTGTTTATAGCGCAAAAAATAAAAACCGCAGGGGTGATCAAATACCACCAAAAGAAAGCTCTATTTGTGGGAAAAAAAAGGACGTCAATTTTGTTTGGGAGCCACGTCGCACGACCGCGCAATTGTCAGTTAAAGCGACGCAGTGCCGAATCGCAAAAAGTGGTCTGGTCTTTGACCAGCAAAATGGTCCGGTCTGCAAGTGGTTAAATAATGCAAATGGGTAAAACAGCGTTTATAATTAAGGCAAACCTATCATGTGAAATATCCAGTGATATCAAATTATATTCAAATAAATAAATCTATATAATGTGTACAATTAAAGTTCATATGCTGAAACGTTTCTGCATTTAATTATTGTGACTTCTCAATTCATATATCATCTACCACTGTGCAAATCATGTCTTCAGCAGATTCTGTGCGCACCTTCGCCAGCCGTTCTACCTGTCACCTCATACATGAATCAGACTCAAAACAATTCCTTTCTTTCAGCTATGGACTCATCCCTTCCACATCCAACCAGCTACTCTGTATCCACTTTCCAATCAGTAGTCTCCCAGGGGGATCGCAACAAAGATCTCATATATACTGCCCCACTGCTTTTCTCCCTCCACACGAGCGTGATTATTTGGTATTCCTGATAGAACATGGCTCCACCTTCATGCAATCAGGAATACCGAATAATTACACTGGTGTGGAGGAAGGAAAAAAGCAACGGGGCAGTATATATGAGAGATCTTTCTTGCGACCCCTGCCTCTGGGAGGCTACTGATTGGAAAGTGGCTACAGAGTAGCTGGTCGGATGTGGAAGGGATGAGTCCATAGCTGAAAGAAAGGAATTGTTTTGAGTCTGACTGATGTATGAGGTGACGGGTATAACGGCTGGCGAAGGTGTGCACATAATCTGCTGAAGACACGATTTGCACAGTGGTAGATGATATATGAATTGAGAATTCACAATAATTCAACGCAGAAACTTTTCGGCATATGAACTTTTTACACATTATTATATAGATTTATTTGAATATAATTTGATATTGCTGGATATTTCACATAATAGATTGATAGCTCTACGCTTATTTTTAATTTTATATGTTGTATGGTGAGGTGAATTCACTGGAAGTGTACAGCAGCTGTGAAGTACTAATTAGTAAACTTTATAGTTTATTTATAGCACATAATACTTTAGGTAGGTGGCGCTAATTGTCTTATATACACAAAGAATTAAGGCAAACCACTAAATCTTTAAAGAGTTGTGGCGCTGCTCAAGAAAAAACAAATCAAGCCCATTCTAGTTTAGATGCTACGCTAGCACAAGGGTTCCTGATAATAATTAAAATAAACTAAAATTGTCTATATAAAGGGTAAAGCTGGCATGCTAATAAAATGTGGTGTGTATATATATATATATATATATATATATATATATATATATATATATATATATATATATATATATATATATATATATATATTCGGACCCAGTTCACTTTAAAAAAAAAAATTGTTTTTTTTTTTTCTTTCCTCTTCTCTTTAATCTACACTCATTACCCCATAATGACAAAGTTTAAATCCACATTTTGGAAATGTCTGTGAATTTATTAGAAATGAAAAACTGAAGTATCACATTGGCATAATTAGTCAGACCCTTTGCAACAGCACTTGAATTTTAGCTCAGGTGTCTCCCATTTCTCTTGATCATTGTTGAGATGTGTCTACATCTTGATTGGAGTCCACCTCTGGTAAATTAAATTGATTGGGCATGATAAAGCCTCACAGCTGACAATCCATACTGTATCCAGGTAAAAGCCATGAAGTGAAAGGAGAGCTGCAGAGCTGAGACAGGATTGTTGCAAGGCACAAATCTGGGGAAGGCTACAAAAACTCTGCTGCAGTGATGGTTCCCAAGAGTGATCTCCATAATTCTCAAATGGAAGAAGCTTGGCACAACTGGGAGCTGGTCACCCAACCAAACTGAGCAATCGGGGGGGTTGGTCAAGGGGACCAAAAACCCAATGGTCACTCTGAGCTCCAGAGATCCTGTGTGGAGATGGGACAAAGTTCCAGAAGTACAGCCATCGCTGCAGCCCTCCCACTAATCTGGGCTTTTTAGCAGTGTGTACACGGAAGCCTCTCCTCCTCCAAAACACATCAAAGCCCGATTGGAGTAAAACGCACTTGTTTGCCTCACACAGCCAAATCACAGGTTTAATTTAAGGTTATGTGTAGGTATCTGTTTAAGGATTCATCCACACCAGCCCTGCTTCAATGCAGGTAAGCGGTTCTATAGAACTCGTTTCTACTGCTACGTTTTATCGCAATGCCTAGGAATAAATCCTTGTTTTTGCCGTTTTATTCCTTTAAGCCAACTGCAGTTACCTGAATTTGCATGATTCACTGTACACTTCAGTAAACTTTTTACTCAAGTTGTCTTGTAACAAAGTACCTCAGTTAGGCTGGTTATAGATTGAAATTTGGCCAGTTCAGCAGGGACTGGTTGCATTTTTCTGTCTATGGCATTGGTGCTTAACCTGTGGCCCTCCAGCTGTTGCAGACCTACGAGTCCCATCATGCCTCTGCCCTTGGGAGTCATGCTTGTAACTGTCAGCCTTGCCATGACTCATGGGACTTGTAGTTCTGTCTATGGCCCTTTTCCCTCGACAAAAGGAAGAGGAGTCAGAATACAATGTCACAGCAGGAAGAATTCCACCATCCACCTCAGCGTGAAAGGTGAACATTAAAAATGCCGTAAAGAGTTTTTTTCTAGTGACCTCTTGAAATGCTTTATATAAGATTTCAGCATCTTCCATTGCCTAACCTAAGTAGAAGTCAAATTTATTTCTCAAAGACTTTGAGCACAGAGCTAAAACAGAATTGTTTAAAGCTACATTTTAAGAGATTTGGAGATGAGCTCTAAGAAGGTGCTTATAATTTTTGACTTTTTTTTTCCTGTCCCCAGTCATCGTCTAGGGCAGCCTCTGAGATATTGAACGCTTCCCAGAAGAGGGGAAACTCATTGCCAGATATGAGTTAAAAGGCAGTCCTCCAGTAGCTTTTTTAAATTTATTTTGGGGAGACAGAGGATCAGATCTCAGGCTCTAGTCAAGAAGAATACTTAATTTTTCTGTTAGATTTACCTTTTTCCTGGGTCATGTGTGGGAGGTGCAGGTTTCCTCGCATGCTTTTTGTCAGATGGGCGCAAGGTGGTTTGTAGGGCCATGAGTGTAGTGGAGCCCGCATACCTCGAGGATGGCTGGGAGCATAAATCGGGGGAAACTTGATGTCCCTTCCGGAATTAACTACATCAACGTTGAGCGCCAGCCTGAGGGGCGGCACAGGGGAAGGGGAGAAGCTGGACCTGGTGCCCCTTTTATACTGCTGGTTAAAGTGATTTGTAAACCAAAAAAGTGTTAACTGAAAAAAGACTAACGTATACTTGCCTGCTCTGTGCAGTGGTTTTGCACAGAGTAGTCCCGGTCCTCCTCTTCTCAGGCCCCCTGCGCATGCCGAGTGCCCCTATAGTTAATCACTTGCTGAGGGGGCACTCATGCTTGCTCGCTATTGATTCGACTCTGTCCATAAGACACAGAGCATGGCTCAGCCTCGCCCCCACCTCACTGGTTTTGATTGAAAGCAGCAGGAGCTAATAGCCCCTGCTGCTGCATCTCAGCCAATCAGGAGAGAGGGACTCGGGAGAGCCCCGTGTCTCGTGTATATAGCTGGGTCAAGATCGGGCTTGGGTTTTAGGGGGGAGCTGCACGCTGAAGGTTTTGCACCTTCATGCAATGCATGAAGGTAAAAAACCTTCATCCTTTACAACCACTTTAATGGCTGCGGAAACGCCAGAGGACAGCTTGGACAGCTATGAAGGCCTCAGGCCAGCAAGCTCCAGAGGTAATGGACATCAGCTCAACACAGGTAATGGATTGTATTGCTCTTGACCTTATTCCTGTTTTTCTCTACTTTTTGGTTTGGGTCCCTTAGTGGTGGCAGTCTCTTTTTTTGCCCAATTGGCACATTTTTATTTTTTTTTATGGATTTAGGAGTTTCGCCTTGACTCCTTTTTTTGCTTGTTTTCTTGCTGTAAGCTAAAGTCGCTTATAAAAGCAACAATTGTGCACTCAAAGCCAAGTGTGCTAGATGTGCTGTTGAGTTGTGGTCTGCTTTGTCCATGCCATTGTGCCGCAGCTGTATTAAAGGTCTGCTAAAAAGTGAAACTACTTCTGCCTGTAACACGTTTTTATTCATGAAGGAAGAAACGGCACCCACTTTTCATAAATGTAGGTCTCTATTATCTGATGCGCAAAATCCAGAAAATGGAAAAGAAAGCCAATACGCAATGGATGTGGGCTCTACCTGTCACCATACTCACTAAATTGTCAATTTTGACTATTGCATGAAACATACCATACTTTACCACTCACATTTTTTATATATATATCAGTTCCCAGTTGTTGAAATAGAATCAAAATCTTTATTAAGAATGATTCCCTAAACATAAATGATTGAGGAATCTCTCATCCAACCTATAATCTAACGTTATGGATGCATACATAAAGTCTTTAAAAGACATATAATGGCAATTTCTTGAGGTAGCCACCAGGTGAAGATATCTTGATGAAAAAAAGAATGAAAAAAAACTTTCCTGAGGACAAATAAAGTTTGTGGTGAAAGCCTGCTGTAGCTGTATCGAACTGGTTCTGCTTTAAAGATGAAAATTACGAACACTGTCATATGGTGCTGAAGATTCCATAAATATGTGGATATAATTAAAATTTGGGAACAGAATGTACCTCCTTTTAATATACTTGACAGAAAACTAATGGATTCAGAAAACCATAGTCTGGAGGAGGTGACACATGGGAATGGGGACCCAGTCCTCTGGTGCTCAAGGATTGTTCACACTGCTCAACCCCAGTCAACTCCCTCACACCGATGAATTCATTGGTGTGCAGACAAATATCTCCTGGTCTAGAGGAGCTAAATTAACTTGTATTAATATATCTGATCCAGATTTCCTTTCATAAAGGCACAGATTCTTCTCCCTTACAGGCTATCTGCTCCCATGTGTTATCAGAATGCAAATAAATCAACTTTCAAAGCATATGACATCCACTCATCAGCAAGATATATCCAGGATTATTCAGCACTGAAAGGCCATAGAAGTCCATAAAGTTTCTATTAAAACTGATATTTCCCATACAGCCAATGCAAAAGGGTTTAAACTTAAGCTGGAGTATAAGTCACTTGTAAAAAGCATGCAGTATAAAGAATCCTCATGAAGGAAAGTTCAATACTTATCATATAGTATGGAATCCATTTCATCCAGTATATCCATTGTCCAGAAAAAACACTGAACAGGTCAAGAAAAGTTGAGGAAAATTCTGTATTCTCCAAACCTCCGGACAAGTCCTCCAACTTGCAATGACCAGAAACTTTCGATAGAGCGATTTAGGATTCCTCTCCCTGTGGAAATCTATCAACTCCAACGGATTTAGTTTAAGCCCAATTGAGCAGGGCTACAGGTTGGAGTTAAACTGCCAGCCACCACTTTACCCGGTGACGGCTTCTGAAGGATTCAGAAAAAGTAAAAGCTCATCTTCCTCTTCTTAGGCCACATAGTGGATCAGAACATTCTAATTCCAGTACCAAAAGATGAGGGACAGGTTTTTACTTTAAATTTTTTTTGTAAAAAAAAAAGCTGTTGGGCAAAATTCGCCTTTAGGCTGTTAAAAAGGACCATCGGATACAAAAAAGCGGATGGAATTTATCACTGTCAGAGCAATTCTCCAGCACACGTGCTTTATGGCAGACCTTTGGAATGCATACCTTCATATCCCCGTAAATTGTGATTTGCAAAGGTGTTTATAGCTAGCCTTAAAAATGGGGATCAACATTTCACTAAATTAAACTTTGTTGGCTAATGAACCAGGACAGGTCGAATACAGCTGTCTCCAAAAAGCAAACCACCTTCCTTACATTAAAGATCAACTCTGTTTTGGCCACCTTAATGCAGTTAGCCAGCTCCTGTAAGAACTGTCAGTCTTGGGTCTTAGGACTGCAAGCTTTCCAGCAGTTCCCTAGGTTAAGTTTCACCACAGACTGTTGCAGAATTTTCTACTGTAGGCTTGGAGAGGCGATCAGGAAGAAGATGTCTTGAGATGGCAGGGAGTCTCAGAAAGTTATTAGAATATACATTTATGGAAAGGTATAGAAGTATAAATCATGGATGAAAAAGACAATTTTGCATTTAACATGCTCTCCATTTTGAAATTTCTGGATTGGCCATCAAGTACCTTTTTTAAAGATCCAGGTTGCAGCACTAAGCGTATTTTGGCATAAATCCTAGCTGGAAGATTCTCTGTTATTTTAAGGCTTTGTCTAATAAGAGGTCAGCCTGGATCATGGCATGTCCTAAGTGTGATTTGCCCTTAGGCTTGTAGGGAGTAAGCAGGTCTCTTTTGAGCCAATTACAGATGCCACCATCAAGCATCCCATGCTTAAAACTGTATTATTGATTGCCATAATTTTTGTCCGCTGAATAAGTAAGTTTGAAGCCTGGTCTATTAACCACTTGCTTACTGGGCACAAACCCCCCTCTTGCCCAGGCCAATCTTCAGCTTTCAGCGCTGTCACACTTTAAATGACAGTTGCATGGTCATGCTACTGTACTCAAATTCACATTTTTATCTTTTTTTTCCACACAAATAGCGCTTTCTTTTGGTGGTATTTAATCACTACTGGAGTTTTTATTTTTTTCTAAACAAAAAAGATGGAATATTTAAAAATAAAATAAAAAAAGTTTCATAGTTTTTGCAAACGGGTAATTTTTCTCCTTCATTGATATTCGCTGATGAGGCTGCACTGATGGGTCCAGATAAGGCGGCACTGATTGACATTGATAGGTGGCACTGGTAGGTGTCACAGGTGGGCACAGATTAGGCGGAGGCTGCTCTCCTTGATCACGGCCAACAGCTGCCGGTGATCAGCTCCCCCCCCCCCCCCCCCTCACGCTAGCAACTTGAGGAGAAACAATAGCTGATTACTGGCTCCTCCCCCACCCCCAGGAAAGTCATTTGGATATAGCATGGATCTTTAGGGGTTCGTTTTTTATTTTTATTTATTTATTTTGACAGTTCAGGAACAATGCATTTTTTTTTTTTTTTTTTTTTTTTTTTTATTGATTGAAGATTTCTCCAAAAGTCTTCTTCAACTTATTGTTCATCAATCCATCTTGGAATGTCAGAAGATTTTTACTTGCTTATCTTACCTTGATGCAACCGGGCACTCATTAATTGCAAGCTTTTTTCATACCCTTTTGTGGGTAGACAGCGTTGGTTAAAACAAGTTGTTTTGGAATCTTACAAGAGTGTGAATAGGAATTCTGCACAATGCACTAGAGCTTTAGCATCCCCATAGGCAGAAAGCTGGTGCCACCCTGTAAGGCAGCCATTTTTTTTTTTTTTCCAACATTTATTCAGAACTACTGGGTGGAGTTGCTAACAAGTCAAGATCAAACCTTTGAGCATAAGGTTTTCCAAGCAGTGGTCCCACCTTAGCTGATAACCAAAAACTTATCTCAGAGGTTGTCCTGGAAGATGGCTGGGGAAAAGTGGAGTTATGCTTAGTGGTTACTCTATTCCCAGTAGTCTTCCAGGACAGCCGAGTGCCCACCCCAGGTTTCTGTTTATTATTTTTTTTGTTTATATTTTTCAGAGCCGTTCTGCGTTTCTCATGTAGACTGAGACATGTGCCTGCAAGACCACCTTTTAAATCCTATCTGGCAATGTGTTACCTGTCCTAGGGAAGAACTGTGTATCTCAGAGGTTGTCCTGGAAGACTACTGGAAATAGTTACCAGGAAAACCAACTCTGGTTTTCTACACTTCAGACAGAATTTGTTAGTTTTGAGTTGCATCAGCTCTTTATGGAAGTAGAGTTGTGCACAACTGAATAGTAAGCAGGAACCTGATTTTAAACCTTGTGCAGCTTAGTTCTCCAACCCAATATTTTATGAAGAGGCTGATTACTACTTACCAGATGATACAGTATGGAATTTAGAGGGGTTAGCATCAGGGATACTTTTTATGAAAATAAAAAACACATCTAATGCTAGAATTTCTTTTTAATGGTCAGATTTTCATTGCAGTCCTTTGTATCTGCTGGAAAGATTTGCCCTCTTGGTGTGTGGTGTATTTTATTTTCACTGGTATGGCCAGTGACCAAATCGATAAAAAGGGAAATCTTCCAATGGGGACTTTTTTTCCAGCAGCAACTGTCTAGGCCTGAATTTCTTCCCATTTAGGAATCTTATTGTGCCTGTGGCTGGAAGTAAAGGAAATCCCACCGATGGAATACAGCAAAAACAAAATTGCAAATAACACATTTACTTATTTTTTTTAATTTTCCTTCTTATCTGTTTTTAGACCTCAAAGAGGAAGCGTGGCTACATTAAGAACAAGCTGACTCTGAAGAAAGGCAAGAAATCCAGCAAGAAGACGGTTTAAACCAACCCATCTCATAGGACAACGTCCTTGAGATAACCAGTCTTTGCCTTTAGATGAACTCATGTTTATCAGGGACATGAGAGTACAGAACCTTCTTTGGTCCAGGATATTGTACAAAATTTTCAGGCAATGTCTGATTACAAAATATATATTTATTGGCTTATTAAGAACAGCTGTTTTAGATTTGTAATGTGAAGCCAGACAGACAGTGCTGTTGTCCACGAATAACAGCAGGTTTTTCTTTTCCCCATTTTTTTTTTTTTTTTTTTTTTTGGTAAATGATTTTCAAATCCTTTCACAATTTGGAGTGATCGCACCAAAGAGCCCTTTGGTTATTGGCACATGCATACTTGTCAATTTTTTTATTTTTTTTTTTTTATTAAAAATAAAATGAAACGTGAAACCTTGAGCTTCATTTTTCTTTACAACACTCGGAGGAGTCTGCATAGATGTAATTTGTGGCATCTGTGAGTGGCCCACTTTTTTGCCTGTGACTTGTATCATAACATAAAAAGCATGAGTTCTTGAATAAAGTCATATTTTGTTCCCTAAAGCTGTTTTTTCCTCCTCTTGAAAACAATGAACGACGCACAAGGAATGTCTTTTTTTTTTTTTTTTTTTTTTTTTTTATCTAGTCAGGGAAGTGGGTGTATGCTATAACTGCTGCTCTATTTTATATGTGGACAAGTAAATCACAGTGAATCAAAACTGTGTCTAGGAGATGTACAGCTAGGGCACTCTGCTTCATGATATTTCTGAAAGGGCATAACCTGTTAAATGATTTCACATGCCAGTGGTATCCATTTTGTGCAGCCTGTCATCTCTCTAGAAGTTAGTAATATCCTTGAGGCAGAAGTTAAGTGCCTCACCAATGTTCCTAATGAATTGGTATGATCAATTATATATATTATTATTGTGTTTTTTTTTTTTATTTTTTTTTTTGCTATAGACTACAACGTAGCTGCTGCTTTTCATGGCTGGACTTCAACTATATTCTGCCCTAAGCCACTTGGCTCTCCCCTGTGACAATAGATACTTCTGGCCACAGATATTTATGTAATTTAATTACAAAAGTTCTACATGCGATCAATACCAATGGCCTTTTTTTTTTTTTCTAGCAATTTCAGAGGTTCGGTAATATAATTTAATAAGGGAGATGGCTACTTAAAATTTTAACATCCTATGCCAAGTCTGTGGCCATAATTCAAGTGAACTCCTCCTGTGTTGATGGCAAGTCCATCTAAATTCTACAAAGCATTAACCAGGCATAACTTCATGTCTCACCTGTGCTCTGATATTGTTACATTATACTGTTTTATACATCCAGATGTATACACAGGGAGAAGGGAGGGAGGAATAGAGAGAATGCTGATTTATGTTGAATGTTCATATACAAAATCCTGTTAGAGCAAACCGCTTATAATGTTTGAATGTTTACACATTTAAAAAGTTGACAAGTATACAGACGTCCACTTTTTCTAAGTCTGAGATTATATTGAGGGTATATGAGCTAGAATGGAATTTTTGAATTCATCTTAATTTTTTGGGGTTATTTTTCTTTACACTTTTTTTTTTTTTTCTCTCTCTAGTGCAGTTTTTTTTTTTTTTTTGTTTTTTTTTTTTCCAAAACTAAAATTGACAAATTTGTCAATGTAATGCACTAAAATGTACATTGGGTTGAACATTTTGGGTGATCCTTCTGTGGCTTTAGACATTATGCAGACTTGAACTTTTCATAGCTTGATGGTTTATTTTTTTTGTTTTTGTTTTTTTTTATTTGTTTTTTATTTTATTTCTGAGTTAATGTTTTATGTTAATTTTGAATATATTTCAAGCAGAGTTGTACTACCACAAATACTGGACTATCCTGTGTTTAGGATGTATGTTTTATAGTGAGATGGAAACGTAAAGCGGTTAGACACAGCAATTTCTCAGAAAAAAAAAATACAATCATTTCTTTTCTATTTTTTTTAATATATATTTTGTTTTTCAAGCTTGTGATATTTTTACATACCATAAAAGCTGCATTGCTGTGAAGCATTTGTATGCAGCTCTAATGCCATTACAACATGCTGGCAATCTGTATATTGGATTGAAAACTTTGAAAATAGAAAACAATAAAATTTAATTAAGGTTTTATGTTAAGTGTCATGTTTTGTTTCTAATCAAATTATTTGAAAGGCCAACATTTAAAATTGTGTGTCTGTCAGGTTTGACAGCAATTGATGGGTGAAATAAAGGGTTGGGGGCCTGGTCCCCAACCAGGCCTTGCCAAAGGGAATATAGGGGGCAGGTGGATGGGTGATTAGACTAAATAGTGTTCCAGGGTAGGTTTCTTTTTTCTTTTTTTTTTTTGGTATAGATTAAAACAAGTACACACTTATTTTTACAGATGTTTATTGAAGAAATTGCATGTGAAGATGCAGTCAAACTGGAATAATTTACTTTCAAATAAAAAAGAAATAATCCTGTGTTTATCATTACACTTTCTTGTTTTTGTTTCCTTTTTTATTTGCTTTTTACTTACAAAAAAAGAATAACAGATGATTTGGGGTTATTCAATAAAATGGTAGAAGCCAAATGCGGTAGACCTACAAAAATAACTGGTGTCCATTTTACAATCATGCTTCAGTAAAACAAAGCCTGAATGGAAGTTGCAGATTACTGCACTTAGCACTTCCCTTGCATCATTTATTGAATAAGAGTCAGACATAAGTTGCATGTTTTTATAGCCCCAAATTATTTGAAGCGGAGCTCCGCTTAAAAAAAAAAAAAAAAAAAAGCGGCTACAAATACTGCAGCTAACTTTCAAAAGGACACTTACCTGTCCAGAGTGCCCGCAATGTCCTCACCCGAAGCCGATCCGCCCCCTCGACTCCGGGTGGAGACGCCACCATTACTAGTAAGGGAATCGGGAAGTAAAGCCTTGCGGCTTGACAGTCTGGTTCCCTACTGCACATGCGCGAGCCACCCTGCACATTGAGTGGTCCCTACTGTCTTCTAGGACCTTTGTGTCTCCCAGGGGATGGAGGAAGGGCCTGACAAGGCGTAGATCGCTGCGGATACTGCGGCGATCTTTCGCCGGAAGTGGGAGCAAATACCTGTATTAGATGGGTATCTGCTCCCCCCTGAAAGGAGCCAAATGTGACACTGGAGGGGGGAGGAATCCGAACATTTTTGGGTGGAACTCTGCTTTAAACATCACTTATAATATAAGAAGTCAGAAATAAGGCACCGTTAAAGTAACTATAAAAGGAAGATTATGCCAGAGGGGTAAAAATAGTGACCACTTAAAACAGTATTAAACCAAAAAGCAAACGTTGTATTGCAACTTACCAATTCTTTGACCACCTGGTGGAAAATTAAAATAAAAGCCTAAAAAAAAAATGAATGCAGCTGCCGCATCTATCCTGCAAGTCTGTCGAGATATTAATGGTTCCCTATGAGAGCCGTCTTAACTGGTCTGCCACAAGTTGGTCCGACTTTGAGAAAGGTACCTGCACTACTTTTTGTCCGACTTCAGCTAATTCATTATCGTTGAAGCCAAATCAAAGTCAGATCATCATCTTAACTGGTCCGACTTTGATATATAACTTGTGCTCTGAGGATCTTGAAGGGGAACCCCACGGCAAAATAAAAAGATGGCATGTAGCCCCCCTTAATTCCATATGAGGCCCTTCAGGTGTGGCATGGATCTTAAAGGGAAACCCCATGCCAAAATGTAAAAAAGAATAAAGGCGTGGGGTTGGATTTTAACCACTTAAGGACTGGGACGATTTACCCCCTTAATGACCAGGCCAATTTTTTGCAATACAGAACTGCAAATGATTGCGTGGTTTTTCGACGTACACAAACAATTTGTCCTTCCCCCCCACCAATAGAGCTTTTTTTGATCACCTCTGCTTTTATTTATTTTTTGCGCTATAAACAGTGAAAATTTTGAAAAACAATATTTTTTTACTATAATATCCCCAAAAAAATGCAAAAAAGTCTTCATCCGTTTAGGCCACAGTGTGTATTCTACATATTTTGGTGTGAACCCAGTCCAATACAGGTGTTTTTGGTCAAATCACCAGATGAAAACAAAGGGAAGAAAGCCTAAAAAAATAATAATAATAATTCAGCCACCGCATTTGATTTATTAAGCTACAATGTTACATTACATTTATAGTTTTGGGCTTAATACCACTTTAAGTTTCTGAACAAATTTCCTGTTCTATCAGCTGCCGCCAGCACTCTCCTGAACAGAGTCCGTCCCCAAGGACTGTACAACTTGCTTTTCTAGCCTGAAGAAAGATCACGAGGATATAATTCTGAAGAGTTTTATACTGCATTGAAGTTGGGAGCTTTGTAAAATGGAAAAAAAAAAAGAAAGAAAAACATTCTTAAAAAGATACAATTGTGTGTTTTTGGTGTAGTTTTTTTTTTTTTTTTTTTAAATGAAAGTTTTACAAGATTATAAACTATTTGATAGATTTATTTGTAAAATAAAAGAACTATTAGGCCGCTCATACCTAAAAAGCATGCTAGGCTATCTAATCTGAAAGCCCAGCACTACCAACATGCTTTCTGCTGGTAGACTCAGCACAGTTTACCACCAAAGTGGGCTAGCAAACTGGTATTCAACAGTTTCAGAAATGTCAGTTATGATATATTCTGCATCTCTGAAAGTATGAGTTTTTCTTTAGCAAAAGTCAAATATATAATAGGAAAGCACATGCATCACTTACTGTGTATACAGAAAGCAGGCAAATGGACATGGAGGAGGATGTAGAGGAAAAGCTGCTTTGCAGAAGATGCTACATAAAAGGCAACATTTACTCTTTGCCTCATGTCATTAATACTCCTCTGGCAAAGGCAATAATAGCAGGGTGATCTTTGGTCTAAACCAGGGGTCTCCAAATTGTAAAAAACTGCAATTCCCATCATGCTTAGTCATGTCTGTGAATGTCAAAATTTTACAATGCCTCATGGGATGTGTAGTGCCCCAACAGCTGGAGGGCTGTAGTTTGGAGATCCCTGGTCTAAACAGACATACATGGGGAAATTCAACAAAGTGTATACAACACTTTTCTGTTGGCTCATTAGAAAGTACTGCACCCAATTCATGGAAGCCATACAACAGTTTTTAGGCATATATTTGCCAGCACTCAATGATGGATTGCCGAACGATCCCATCACAGAAGACAGTGCAATGTTTCAAAGCTGTCGGACCCCTTTGTCAGGCATGCGATTATTGTTGACAAAGGGCTTTTGTGGGGGCTCTGAAACGTTTTACTGTGTCTTCTGTGATTTGATCGTTCTTCAATAAAGATTTGGGCTGCTATTCAATGAGCCGTTGTGTGGAGAATATATCTATATGATTTGTGATGTCTCCAGTTACACCTTGTTGTTGCTTCATCACCTGCTACTCTTAAGCCCCATACACACTATCAGATTTTTTTTTATTTTTTTCCCCTTCAGATTTGCCAAAACCATATACTACGAGGTCAAACCTTAGGAGTTTCAATGTGTATGCAATCAGGCAGCCCTTGCACTACATGGTTTTGGTAAATCTGAAGAAGGGTGGCTGAAATGCATTTCCCAGGCACAGTCTCCATCGGGCAAGTCTGCCCCTTGGAAAAAGGATAGTTTATAAGTTGTTAGCATGGTGCACTCTAAACTGATCAAAAACGGGTGGGCGCACTGTCAGCAAAATGAAAACAGCCCAAAATAAGAGCAAGATGAAAAAAAGGGGAGTGGAAGAAGGAGTATACTGCCACACAGATACCTGCTCTAGTCCACCCAATCGGCATAAAATGATGCAGATGCTGTATAGAGGACATCATGCCACCCTCATGCAGTCTTTTTCTGATTGGTCAGAGACATTCACACCAGTGTCCTGCTGGAGGTCATTTTGTAGGGCTCTGGCAATGCTCATCCTGTTCCTCCATGCACAAAGAAGCCAATACAGGCCCTACTGGTGGGTTAAGGACCTGTCTAGCTCTTCTACATTAACTGCCTGTCTCCTGGAATCTCCTCTATGCTCTTGAGACTGCAGGGAGACCTAGAAAACCTTCTGCCAGTGGCACGTATTGATGTGCCATTCTGGAGGAGTTGGACTGTCTGTGCAACCTCTATAGGGTCCAGGTATCACCTCGTGCTACCAGTAATGACACTGATCCTAGCCCCATTTAAAACTAGTGAAAAACAGTCAGAAAAGATGAGTAGGGGGAAAAACAATGTCAGTGGCCTCCACTTGTTAAAAAAAAAAAAAACAACAACATTCCTGCTATGGAGGTTGTCTCATTGTTGCCCACCTAGAGCACCTGTTGGGAATTTCATTAACACCAAAACAGCTGAAACTGAATAACCCCCTCTGCTACTTAACTGACCAGCTCAATATCCCAGAAGTTTAATTGGCTTGATGCTATACTCTGATTAAATACTTGGCATAAATGAGTACACCCCAACAGATTTGTCAAAAAAAAAAAAAAAAAAAAACTACTTTCCTTTCGGGATCAACATTTTCTATGGGATACAATACTACAAAATGCTCCCATAAATGCGGGCATTGGTTGCAACCAAGATTTGTTATTTGCACACACAAAAAAATTATTTTCCTAACAAATTTAATTAAGACCATGTTGCAAAAATGAATACACCCCAATGAAAGTCTTAAGAGCAGAGCTAAATTTTAGAAAACAAAATCCTAATTAACAAGAATTCAACTACAGATGAGTCGAATTATTCATTAACCACTTGGGTACCGCGCTATTGCAAAATGACGGCAACAGCGCGGACCCACATTTCCGGGACTACGTCTATTGACATCGTCCCGGATACGAGCGGCCTGCGCGCCCCCTGAGGGGCGCGCGCGGCGCGCTCTGTGATCGGCGAGTCCGTGAGACTCGCCTGATCACCGATCCGTGTAAGGGGTCGATCCCGACCCCTTATCACGTGATAAGGGGTCGATCCCGACCCCTTATCACGTGATCAGCTGTCAGCCAATGACAGCTGATCATGTGATAAAACGGAGCCGGTAATCGGCTAGTATTCCTCCTCGCGCTGACAGCGCGAGGAGAAAAAAAAAAGCCGATCGCCGGCGGCCGTGTTCGGGACATCAGTCCCGATCACGGCCAGCAATTTAAGCGGACACCTGCCCCCTGCCAGTGCCCACCTGCCACCCGCAGTGCCATCCTGAAATAAAGTTAGTGCCCACAGTGCCACCCAGCAGTGCCCACAGTGCCACCCAGCAGTGCCACCCACAGTGCCACCCAAAATCTGCCTCAAAGGTGCTGCACCCCAGTGCCGCCCATCAGTGCCCAGCAGTGCCGCCCAGCAGTGCCACCTATCAGAGCCACCTATCAGTGCCCATCAGTCCCATCTATCTGTGGTACCTATCCGTGCCACCCATCCGTGCCATCTTATCTGTGCCCATCTTTGCCCATCAGTGCCGCCTTATCTGTGCCCATCGGTGCCGCCTTATCTGTGCCTATTAGTGCCGCCTTAACTATGCCTATCAGTGCCCACCAGTGCAGCCTATCAGTGCCCACCAATGCAGCCCATCAGTGCCCACCAATGCAGCCTATCAGTGCCGCCTAATCAGCGCACTTCAATGAAGGAGAAAAATGACCCGTTTGCAAAATTTTATAACAAACTATTAAAACATGATTTTTTTTTTTTGCATCTTTTTTTGTTTGTTTAGCAAAAAATAAAACTCCGAGCTGTAACTAAATACCACCAAAAGAAAGCTCTATTTGTGGGAAAAAAATGATAAAAATTTCATTTGGGTACAGTGTTGTATGACCGCGTAATTGTCACTCAAAGTGCATCAGCGCTGAAAGCTGAAAATTGGTCTGGGACTGAGGGGGGTTTAAGTGCCCAGTAAGCAAGTGGTTAAACAGTTGTCCAGCAGACAGTTTATTATAAAAGGGTGTTAGTTAACCTCCCTGGCGGTATGATTCAGTCTGGAATAAGGTGCTGAAAGCGGTACAATTATTTTGCATGGAAATCTGGCTTTTATTTTGTAGTCCTGTAATTCTTAGGAATAACGCTCTGAAATCTCTTCAAACCAGAGTCTAGCGGACATCCCGGGTATGATAAAGTTTATAATATAATAAAGAATAATAAAAATTATTGAATAATGTAATCAAATCCAAAAAAAGATGAAAAAGGGACATGTTTTGGTTGCTATGGACAATCTCCAAATTACAAGCAGTAAAAAACAGTATTTATAATATAAAAGTGCATGCAGGGCATTGCACAGACCACTAGGGACAAAGGGGGTGTGTATTTTTTACTACAGCACTGTAATCTGTAAGATTACAGTGCTGTGTGTCTTTTTACATTTTTGAATTTGCCGCCGTTCTCCGCTCCCGTGCGCCGTAACGTCGCAGGGAACGGAGCTCGGCGGCATTCGGCACTGTGAATCGAGCGCAGGACGGCTCGATCACACAGCGCGGCGGACATCGCTGGATCCAGGGGACAAGGTAAGTGACGTTACCTGTGTCCTCCCCTGCATCGAGCGGTGCAAGCCCGAGTCTGGCTCGGGGGTTACCGCTATTGTAATGAAATTCCCAACCCGAGCCAGACTCGGGATTACCGCTAAGGAGGTTAAAGAAAACCTCTTTCCATTTCATGGTGTCAGTAATGGCACCACCTGGAACAGAAATGTCACAAGGCCTGAGAAAGAAAATTATTTCTTACACAAGAAAGGTGAAGGCTACAAGAAGATCAGCAAATCTTTAGTTATCAGTCAGAATACCGGAGCAAAAAAGATACAAATATTTAACAAAGATGGAACTGCAACCATCTGACAGAGATGTCCAGGCTGTCCATGGAAGTTAACCCCTCAACAGGAGCATCTTCTGATGAGATGGGTTGAAGAAAATGGCCATGCAAGTTTACAGCAGTTGGCTAAAGAAGAAGAAAGCCAAACTGTGGTGATTGTTTCCCATGACACAATACGGTGTACACTGCAGAGGAATGGCATGCATGGGTGTCATCCATGAAGGAAGCTTCTCCTAAAGCCAATGCAAAAAACAAAGCCTGCCTAGAATTTGCCAGGGCCCATGCTGAAAAAGAAGACCACTGGGACTCGGTACTCTGAAGTGATGAGACCAAAATAAATGTTTTCGGAACTGTATGGCTTTAAAACTATATAGTGTTGCAAAGGTGAGGAGTACAAAGAAAAATGTATGGTGCCTACAGTGAAACATAGTAGTGGTAGTGCATTGAGTGCTGCATTTCATTGATGGTATCCTGAATTCACAGATGTACTGTTCTATATTGGAAAAAAAAGATGCTACCATTACTCCATGCTAGGGTTGCACTGTTGTCACTTTTTTAAGATTGAGTACAAGTACTAATGCTTTTTTTTTTATGTCGTGACAGATTTTAAAGCACGATACAGACTAATGATATATTCTTTATAATTATGAAGAATTGTAACTCATGACATTATAAAATATTAAAACATTTTTATTTGCTTTTCACAAATTTGTAAAAAAAAAAAAAAAACTCCAAGAATTTTCACAGAACATGTTTATAAATAAAACATATTTTACAGCAATAAAATATATTAACAACAATAAATAACTCTAAAATTACACATCCAACCAAAATTGCAAAACAGTAAAAAAATATATAACCGTGCATTGTTTAATCATGGGGAACAACAGTATGGGTTAGATTAACAGGCAATCTAGCAATTAGAATTATTATTTCTCAAAAGTTAATGGCAAGTTCTTTTTAAGGAACAGAAGCATCTCTGCATGTTCAGCCATAAGCCCGTTTCTGCCATCAGTAAGGCCGTTGGATGCTAAGCTGAACAGTCTTTCACTTTCCACACTACTGCATGGGGCAGAAAGATATTTTTGGGCCATTTTAGCCAGAGTTGAAGATCAACTGCCCAGTACTTCAGGGGTTTCTCTGAATCAGGTACAGTGATCTCTCCCAGGTAAGCTTCAAGCTGTATAGTAGCAGCTTTTGGAGCACTGCACTGCACTGCTCTGCTCTCGACAGATAAACATTCACCAACAATTTCTGCAAAGACACTGTCCAGACTGGTCCCTGGCTGGTCACAGTGACGCCTTTTGGAAGCTGGTTCTTCATGCTGCTCCTCAGATACAATTGCCTCTTCAGAAATGTTTTGCAGTTCCGGTATGGACATTTCTTTCACCTCCCTGGAAGTATCTTCATTACAGAAAAATCTATCTTTATAGCTAGAATTAAGAAAAATAAATTATTATACAGGATTTATATAGGGCCGACAGTTTACGCATCGCTTTACAACATTGGGGTAGACATTACAATGCAGTACAATTCAAGATAAGGGGAATCAGAGGGCCCTGCTCGTTAGAGCTTCCAATCTAAATAAAACACAATGAATGAATGCAGCATATTCTTTCTGTGAATTAAGAAAAAAAATGGAGCATTACACCAAAAGCTCAATGAATAACTAAAATTAATTGATTAGTTACTTACATTTTAAAATGTTAAACATCATTACATTTTTTATTTTTATTTCATTACTCATGAGCAAATTTAAAGCTTAATTTTTCTGCTATAATTAAATATAAAAAATAACATTACCTTGGATTGAGTAAAGTGGGTTTCGCTCAGTACCAGAGAAGCGCTTCTGCAAAGCAGCAAAGTGCTCTTCATTGTTTTGATACCATGGTCCTCCTCATGCACTTTTAATAAAACTTTCTGTAGCACTGTGACTGCAGGAATTACATCAGAGGCAAACGCATCTAAACAATTCACTTGGTGAGTCATCTCTTCAAAGGGAGCCAGGATATTGATCATCTTCTCTAACAGATTGCACTGGTTTGCAGTAATGGTGGCAGGAAGCTCATGTTCAGACAAATACACTCCAAGGGAGACTTCAGCATGTAAAATGTGCTGTTCCAACGAGTCTGCACGTCTTGTTGGATCTTCTTACTGGCTGACCAAGCTACATTTGGATGTCCTGCAGCCAAGAGTATGCCAGGTTAGAATGTTTAAAGTGGCTAATTCTGCTCCCCAACTCCCACAGCATCTGCAATGGTGCGCTGTGAGAACAGTCCTTCTGAGCCAGCCAGCTGCAGTGTATGTGCCACACACGAAATACTGGGAAGTCCAGCATCTTCCATACCTTTTTTTATCATGTTTTTGGCATTGTCCTGGACCACAACATGAACAGAACTTTTGGGAATCACCAAAGTCTGACGCATTTCCTCAAGTATGTTCGCTATTGCTTGACCAGTGTGGGAGCTTTCAAATTTCTTACTGTGGAGCATGACCTGATGCAGAGAGAATTTGCCATCCATCCACTGTGCCGTTAAGCTGATGAGACCGTGGCCTCACACTACTGCTCCATAAGTCAGTGGTGAAGCTAATGGCCTTTATGTCCTTCTGCAACATGATGGTAATGTGCTTTTTAACTGCGTTGTGGATCTGCGGTAAGATGACATCTGTTATGTATCGGCGAGTGGGAATGTCATACTTCGGCTCCAACACAATAAGAAATTGATGAAAACCCATGTTGCAGCCCATAGCGGTACCCTGGGATTGGAAATAAAAAGTGTGATTGAACACAAAATAATTATGTTCTAAACAGAATTGTGTGGCCTCCAGCATGAACTGTGCCTGTCTGGGGTTGATAAGGGGATCTTCAGAGAGGAAATGTTCTACTGCTCTAAAGCCCATAGTGTGGGGAATGAAAGTATATAGGGACATTACGTCCAAGGAAACCCACTGATCAGTCGGTTCCCAGATGTAGAAGGAGAACATATCCAGTAGATGTGTGCTATCTTTGATGTATGATGGGAGGTTTTGAGCAAGGTGATACTCTCCATAGCCGCTACTATGGGACGGCCTGGTGGATTGAACTGGTCCTTATGGATTTTTGGCAGCTATAGAAGTAAGGGTTTTTTCAGAAACCCTTGATGAGAAATGACAGTTCTGCTTTAGAAATATTTTCTTCAAAGGCTGTTAGGCGAGCTTGCTTCCAGGGTGAATTCTGGTAATGGATCGCGAGTACGTTTTCAGTAGGTGTTGGTATCGGATAACAATCTAAGAAATTCTGTTGTGTAATCTGAATAATTTTGGATTATAATGCCACCTGACCATAATGCAAACTTGACCATGGGCTATTGGGAACTACAGTATGTCTCACACAATAACTCTTTTGCAGCCCAAATGATCTACTACGGACGCTACATCAATAATATCATAATGATCTGGGATGGCCCTGGAGAAAGTGTAGAATCCTTTGTAGAACATTGTAACCGCAGCTCTATAGGGCTATCTTTCACTTATGTCAAAGACTCAACAAAATTAGCCTTTTTATACTTAGAACTTGTTCATAGTGATTCCCAAATACATGCCACAAATTTTGTCAAACCAACCGCTGGAAACTCCTATATCCACTATCAAAGCTGTCATCATCCAAGGTGGATCAAGAACATACCCAGGAGTTAATTTTACAGAATTTGGCAAAACTGTACTAAAGATTAAGACTACCACACACAGGGTAAATTTCTCTCAGAAAAATTCCAGGATAAAGGATATCCACCAAATATGGTTCGAGAAGCCTTCCTTCAACAAGCGAAAAAACCTTTACCAAAGACATTAGAGGATCTGCAACCAACACAATTCACAACCTAATTCCATAATTGTCATAAAAAAAATTAGAATATCATAGCCAAACATTGGTGCATCCTGCTCAGAGACCCTTTTTTAGGTTCTTCCCTCACTCAACAACCTAAGGTATCCTATCGCAAAGCAAAAAATATAAAGAGTAAAATAGCACCTAGCAGAATTTGAAATGTTCCATCAGCTCCAGTTTCACATATTCTCCTAATTCCGTTAGTGGGAATGTATCAATGTAAGAAAAAATTATGTCTTACCTGTAAATTTGTTGATCATGGTCAGAAAGAACTTTACCATCAAAGGTAAAACATATAATATCAAAGAATTTCATAATTGTTCCAGTGAGTACGTGGTCCTGCCCATGTGGTCTTTTTTACGTGGGCAGGGCCATACGCACTCTACACCAACGTTTTGAGGAACATAGGGATTTCATAGAGAAAGTTTGGGACAAACATAGTGTCCCCTTCATTTTTTAAAGGAACGTCAAAAATCCACTAGGGGCCTTAGAGTCTGGGTTATAGAGGACATTTCCAGAGGTCTTCCTGCCACAGAATGTTTTAAACGCTTATGTCAGCAAGAAACCTACTGGATATATTCTTTGGGCACTCTCTCGCTGGGGGGGCTCAATGAACAAATAGATACACATTAATTATTATAATTAGAGTTCCACCGTGTTGAACTGCCATATCAAAATATCCTTTTTTTTATTTATTTTAGCAGTGCATGTTCTATGCACTCAATGCATTTTCCATGCGTTTTTTTTTTGTTTTTTGTTATTAAACTCAAATTTTATCTGGTTTCAAACATTTTTTTACGATTTTTATTCCAGTATGAATTCACATTCATTTTATTGTTTTGTATTAAATAAAAGATTTTTAATCCTCATTCACCTTTTTTCTTTCACTTTTTTACATAAAAATGTGGGTCCGCTGGCTATTATGGTTCTACAGCCGCAGACTTCCCGCCCACATTCCCAGCTGGAGTTCCTGCACTTGTATTTAAGTTGCTCTCCTCCTGAGAGCAAACAGGCCAGTAGAAGAGCTGTGAGCCCCAAGCACGTAGCCTGTATGTTCTACACCCTGTGTCTAGATGCTTGCTGATCACTGCTGAGGTCACTTCCGCTTCCGTGTTCCAGGGTGGTTAGCGTGGAGCTTCCCACACCATGTACAACATGGACTAGCTGCTAAAACAACCAGGTCTAACATCCTTACAGCAAAAGGACTGCCAGCAGAGCCTGCACCCTATAACCAACACACTCCACGATTTTTTAACCTTTGATGGACATCACCACTCTATGAACCTGCAAACCAGTAAGTTTTAAAAAAAAAACATATATTTATGCAGTGTTGGTCATCTTACTTTAAAAAAGTAATCGGTTAAGTTACAAATTACTTCTCCCAAAAAGTAATTGCGTTAGTAACTCAATTACTACATTGGAAAAGTAATTAGTTACTCAGCAAAGTAACTGTGACTTTTTTTTAAATATTCTATAATGCAATTACGTTCTATAACATCTTTAATATCAAAGATGTTTATATTAACTGATTGAAGAATAAAAACACTATATACAGTATTTTAGAACATTTGGTATTTATTTGAACCCAAATGTTGAGGGGGGTGGCAACGGTGGTACTTGAGGGGTGACAGCTGTGGTGATGCCATCCTCTCTCACCACCACTACCTCTGCCTCTTACTGATCTCATCCCCCACCACCACTGATCTCATCCCTACCCTATCTCCCCCATCACCTCTGTTGTAGAAGGTGGGTAGGGATGGGATCAGTAAAGCCGCGTACACACGATCAAACAATCTGGTGGAAAAGTCCGGCGGACTCAAGTCTGCCCGTATGTGGGCTCCGGCTGACTTTTTTTTACCCAAAAGTCTGGCGGACTAAGATTGTAGTGTTGCACATCAATCTGTCTGCCGGTCTCGCATTTCGGCGGACAATATGGCCGTGTGTGTGCTAGTCCGCTGTACTTTTGAAATTAATGGACTTTTCCCGCTCAGGGGAAAGTCCGCTCATTTTGAGCGCGGCTCCAGGTAGCCAGGACCAGCGAAGGAAGCGTCGCTGGCCCCGTCACCTGGTATGGACTTAAAGGGGAATCCCTACGCCGAAAAAACGGCGTGGGGGTCCCCCCAAGTCCATATCAGACCCTTATCCGAGCACGCTACCCGGCCGGCCAGGAAAGGGGGTGGGGACGAGCGAGCACCCCCCCTCCTGAGCCGTACCAGGCCGCGTGCCCTCAACATGGGGGGGTGCCACGCGCCCCCCCACCCCAAAGCACCTTGTCCCCATGTTGATGAGGACAAGGGCCTCTTCACGACAACCCTGGCCGTTGGTTGTCGGGGTCTGCGGGTGGGCAGCTTATCGGAATCCGGGAGCCCCCTTTAATAAGGGGGCCCCTGGATACCGGCCCCCCACCCTATGTGAATGAGTATGGGGTACAATGTACCCCTACCCATTCACCTGTGAAAAAAATGTAAAAAAAAAAAAACACACAAGGGTTAAAATAGTTTATTGCATAGCTCCGGGGGTCTTCTCGCTGGACTCCTCCGCTATCTTCTGCTAGCTCTTTTACTAGCGGAGGAGCCCGGCTTTCTTCTTCGCCACCGCCCTCTTCTTCCGACTTCGGGGGTCTTGTCCCTCTCTTCGGTTCTTCTTGCCAGGCCACCACGCCTTCTTCTAGCTCTTTTACAAGCGGTGGCCCGGTCTTCTGTCGCCGCGTTTTCGCCGCCTTCTGTTCTTCTCTTCTTCTCGAGCTGTTGCCTCGTCACTGTCTCTGGCCACAATGACAGGCACGCGGCGTGAGGCAACTTATATAGGGACATCGCCGGATGATGTCCCCGCCCATTATGATGTCACAGTCCCAGCATCCTCTGGGACTGTGACATCATAATGGGCAGGGACATCCGGCGATGTCCCTATATAAGTCGCCGCGTGCCTGTCATTGTGGCCAGAGACAGCGACGAGGCAACAGCTCAAGAAGAGAAGAATAGAAGAACAGAAGGCGACGACAGAAGACCAGGCCACCGCTTGTAAAAGAGCTAGAAGAAGGCGCGGTGGCCCGGCAAGAAGAACCGAAGAGGGGGACAAGACCCCCGAAGTCGGAAGAAGAGGGCGGCGGCGAAGAAGAAAGCTGGGCTCCTCCGCTAGTAAAAGAGCTAGCAGAAGATAGCGGAGGAGTCCGGCGAGAAGACCCTCGAAGACGGAAGAAGACCCCCGGAGCTGTGCAATAAACTATTTTAACCCTTGTGTGTTGTGTTTTTTTTTTACATTTTTTTCACAGGTGAATGGGTAGGGGTACATTGTGCCGCCCGCAGACAGTGGCGGTCCAGACAGTCTTTCTGAGTATCAGCCTCCAAAAGCCCCCCTCCCCGTGGTGGAACGAATGGCCAAAATCCTTTCTACTAGTTACCTGGAAGGTGGTAACAACCGATGCCAGCCTTCTGGGTTGAGGAGCAGTCTTGGAAGAAGTGTCTGTCCAAGGGAAATGGTCCAAATCAGAGATGACCTTGCCCATCAATATTCTAGAGATTCGGGCAGTACGCCTGGACCTGGAGGCCTGAACGCTCAGACTACGTAATTGTCCTGTCCGAATTCACAATTGACAATGCCACAGCTGTGGCCTATATCAATCACAATGTGGGCATGAGAACTTGTGCAGCCCGGAGAGAGGTGAATCATATTCTATCTTGGGAAAACAACATTCCTTGCCTATCAGCAATTTTCATTCCAGGGATAGAGAATTGGCCGGCGAACTACTGGAGTCACCAACAATTGTTCCCGGATGACTGGTCCCTTCACCTCGACATCTTTCTATCATTATGCCAATAATGGGGAGTTCCGAACGTGGATCTGTTTGTGCCCAGGTTCAATAACAAGATCAACAACTTTGCGTCAAGGACAAGGAATCTGATGGCACACGGAACAGATGCTTTGGTTTTTCCGTGGGATCAGTTTTTCACCGATCTATGCGTTCCCTCCTGTTCTGCTGCTTCCGCGCTTCTCGCAGGATCAAGCAAGAAGGGAAGGATGTGATTCTTGTGACCCCAGTGTGATCCAGGATATCTTGGTTTGCCGAGATCCTAAAAATGGCGGTAGGGGACCCTTGGACCCTAGCGCTTCTACCGCAAGGTCCGTTATTCCATCCTACCTTACAAACGCTAAATTTAGCAGTTTGGCTATTGAGACCCACATTCTAAAAGATCATGGACTGTAGGCTTCAGTAGTTTCTACTTGGTTAATACTAGGAAGCCAGCCACCGGAGTCATGTACTATAGAATCTGGAAGGCATATGTCTCCTGGTGTGAATCCAGGGCTTGGCACCCCAGGAAATATGTCATAGGTAGGATCCTTGAATTGAAGCTGGCTTTGAGTACTATCAAGGCCAGATGTCGGCTTTATCTGTTTGTTTTTTTTCCAACGACCTCTTGCTTCACACTCTCTGGTTCATAACTTTATGCAAGGGGTAACTCAAATTAATCTTCCAGTCAGGTCACCCCTGAACCCTTAAGATTTAAATTTAGTCCTGTTGGCTTTACAGAAGCCGCCTTTTGAGCCAATACAAGATATTCCCTTGGTCCTCTTGACGAGGAAAAATAATTTTCTTGGTTGCCATATCTTCTGCAGGAAGAGTATCAGAGTTGCCTGCTACTTCTTGTAAAGAGACATATTGGTTTACTCATAAGGATGAAGTTGTATTGTGGCCTCATCCTGAATTCCTACCGAAGGTAGTATCGTTTTTTTTATTTAAACAGGATCTTGTTCTGCCTTCATTTTTTCCAGAACCTCGTTCTGTGGAAGAAAAATCACTACGTTCTCTTGATGTGATGAGAGCGGTCAAAGATTCATAAAACAGATGTTTTGTTTGTGTTGCTAGATGGTCTGAAAAGATGACAGGCAGCGTTGAAATCTACAAGTCGTCAAGTGATTGTTCATATTAAAGCGCACTTCTCCAGGGCTGTTACATGGCTCAGATCTGCAAGGCTGCAACTTGGTCTTCAGTCCATACATTTACCAGATTCTATCAAGTAGATGTAAAAGATCATTAGGATATCTCCTTTGGACACAGCCCTCTAGTCTCTTGGTGCCTTAATTTTATTGTGTCTCCCTCCCTTCAGTTGGCATTGCTATGGGACATCCCACATAGTAACTACTCTGTGTCCCGTGATGTATGATAAGAAAATAGGATTTTTATAACAGCTTGCCTGTAAAATCCTTTTCTTTGAAGTACATCACAGGGCACAGAGGTCCCTCTCTTTTTTTAGTATACACGTGTATTGCTTTGCTACAAAACTGAGGTACTCCCACCAGTAGGAGGGGTTATATAGGGAGTGCAGTTTTTAATTTATGGCGTGCCAGTGTCCATCACCTGAAGGTGGCCTATAACCCACATAGTAACTACTATGGCTCTGTGTCCCATGATGTACTTCAAAGAAAAGTATTTTAAAGGTAAGCTGTTATAAAAATCCTATTTTTGTTTATATACCTGAGCTTTTATAAAAAAAAAAAAAAAATAGAAAAGAGCTTCTTGCTGTCTATATTACAGCTCAGGTTTGTAAACTTTTACAACAAACTTTTTGCTATGGCAACAAGGCTGTTGACCTTTTTAGCATCTATAGGGCCAGGCTTATCCTGGGCAGCACAGGGTTCAAACCACAACACTTCCTGCCTGGAGTTTGCATGTTCTCCCTGTGCCTGCATGGATTTCCTCCAGGCTCTCCAGTTTCCCCCCACACTTAGAAAAGACATGCCATCTATTGCTTTTTACATGCCTGTTAACTTCATGCTAAAGTGCTCCTAGGCATTTTCTCATCGACCTTAATAAATTTAAGGTCTGGGTGATAGACACCATCCCTCTTTGTGATTCCCAAGTTCTAAGATTCCAGAGGCTCTGCCGTAGTGAAACCTACTGGCTTTTCACATTGAACATTTTGATACATGGAGGGTTAAATGAAGAACTAGAAATCAATACCATTTTATGAAATAATTAGGGTTTGTCTCGCTCATCCCTTACATATAATTATATCATTTTCGATATTTTCAGGCATTTGTTTTCTTAAGTCGCATGGCTTCTTACCATTGCTATGCTCATTTTTATATCCAATCATTATTGATATAGATGTGTTTGTATATACAGTATATCACAAAAGTGAGTACACCTCACATTTTTGTAAATATTTTATTATAGCTTTTCATGTGACAACACAGAAGAAATTAAACTTGCTACAATGTAAAGTAGTGAGTGTACAGCTTGTATAACAGTATCAATTCTTCAGTGTTGTCACATGAAAAGATATAATAAAATATTTACAAAAATGTGAGCGGTGTACTCACTTTTGTGAGATACTGTGTGTATGTCTATATAGACAGGGAAAAAGTATTTGTTCCCCTGCTGATTTTGTACCTTTGCTCACTGACAAAGAAATAATCAGTCTATAATTTTAATGGTAGTATTATTTTAACAGTTAGAGACAGACTAACTACAAAATATCCAGAAAAATGCATTTTAAAAAAGTTTTATAAATTGATTTGCATCTTAATGAATGAAATAAGTATTTGATCCCCAATCAGTCAGCAAAATTTTTGACTGCCAGGTGTATTCTATACAGGAAATGAGGTGAGATTAGGAGCACTCTTCTAAAGGGAGTGCCCCTAATCTCAGCTTGTTTGCTTCTGTGGACAGGTGTCTTTTATACAGCTATCAATCAATCAGACTCCAATCTTTCCACCATGGCCAAGACCAAAGAGCTGTCCAAGGATGTCAGGGACAATATTATAGACCTACGTAAGACTGGAATGGCCTACAAGACCATCGTCAAGCAGCTTGGTCAGAGGATGACAACAGTTGGTGCGATTATTCGCAAATGTAAGAAACAAAATAACTCAATCTCTCTTGGTTTGAGGCTCCATGCAGGATCTCACCTCGTGGAGTTTCAATGATCATGAGAACGGAGAGGAATCAGCCCAGAATTACATGGGAGAATATTGTCAATGATCTCAAGGCAGCTGGGTCCATAGTCACCAAGAAAATAATAGGTAAAACACTACGCCATGAAGGACTGAAATCCTGCATCGCCTGCAATGTCTCCCTGCAAAAGAAAGCACATGTACAGGTCCATCTGCTAATGAACATCTGAATGATTCAGAGGAGAACTGGGTGAAAGTGTTGTGGTCAGTTCAGATCAAAATCTAGATCTTTGGCATCAACTTGCAATGCTGCCTATGACCCTAAGAACACCATCCCTAAACATGGAGGTAGAAACATGTTTTTGGGGTTGTTTTTCTGCTAAGGGGACGGGACAACTTCCTGCATCAAAGGGACGATGAACGGGGCCATCTACCATCAAATCTTGGGTACCTCCTTCCCTTAGCCAGGACATTGAAAATAGGTTGTGGATGGGTATTCCAGCACGACAATGACCCAAAACACACAGCCAAAGCAACAAAGGAGTGGCTCAAGAAGAAGCACATTAAGGTCCTAGAGTGGCATACCCAGTCTTCAGACCTTAATCCCATTGAAAATATGTGGAGGGAGCTGAAGGTTCGAGTTACCGAACATCAGTCTCGAAACCTTAATGACTTGGAGAGTATCTACAAAGAGTGGGACAAAATCCCTCCTAAGATGTGTGCAAACCTAGTTGCCAACTACAAGAAACGTCTGACCTCTGTGATTGCCAGCAAGGGTTTTTCTACCAAGTACTAAGTCATGTTTTGCGACAGGGTACAATACTTATTTCACCCATTCCAATTCAAATCAATTTATAACATTTTTGAAATGCGTTTTTTGGATTTTTTTTGTTGTTCTGTCACTGTTAAAATAAACATACCATTAAATTATAGACTGATCATTTCTTTGTCAGTGGGCAAACGTACAAGATCAGCAGGGGATCAAATACTTTTTTCCTCACTGCATATATATTCCTTGTTTGTTCCTATAGATTACTCTGGTATGGTGATATGATGTTGATATGATGACCTTTATTCGAAGGGGTGTAATGTAATTTATAGTAATTTTTATTGCATGTGTGCCTGTTTATATATCCATTTTTATTCACATATATTTCCTTTGCATATATCTGCAGCATTTTATATATGCTGATTGGGTGGACTGGAGCAGTTATCTGTGTGGCAGTATACTCCTGCTTCCATTCAGTTATTTATTTTACTTTTAATCCCCCCCCCCCCCTTTTCTTCATATTGCTCCTAAATACGCTTTCAGTTCGGGCTGTTTTCATCTTTCTGACAGTGTGGATGACCATTGTGTGTCCGGCCAACCTCTGTTTTTGATTGGTTTATAGTGAGCCATGCTGACAACTTACAAGCCATCCTTTTTCCATGGGGCAGGCTTATGCGTTACAGCCAGCACCCCCTGCTTGGTCTCCTATTAGTAACACGAGTGAGGGCTCGAAGCGTTTCTGATTTTACTCCTCACAATGGGTCCCTGCCTGTGCTCCACAGCTATCCACCAGTCCATCCAGTATGCTGTAGCTGCTTTGCACACACCAGCCATGTGATCAGGACCTAGGAATTTTACATGTGAGTCTGCAATAAACTAGTGGTGTGTGTTTTTTTAGTTTATTTTTTAACTTCTACTGATCTGGCACGCTTTCCATTCCTTTGTAGACAGATTCAGATAATCCTTTTTGAATTTGTCACAGCCATAGCAACACAACTTGAAAGTAGCCTGTACAAGAACACCATGCAGCCTAATCAGAATTCTGAGAAACTAGTTCCCTTTTGGTTATGACTTCCTTGTGCATGACCACAAACAGTAGTGTGAAAATTCCAAACCCGTGACACAGCAAGCAGCTATGGAATCTGCCCACTACTGTCTGCAACAAGGCAGGTGAAACTAGTCCTTGAGTCCCCAATCAGGTCTGCCTCCCTTGTTGATGATTTCATAGCCACTATTGGGCTGTCTAATGGAAATTTGCTGTCAACAACAAGGGATGTGGTCCAGACAGGGAACTACTCTCAGACGCCATAACCAAACTTCTCAACCAATTGGCTTGTCTGTGTGACAGGTATGGAGTTTAACATTAAGCCTTAGTGCTGCCCCTGTTCTGAGACAAAATAATATACCATTTCCCAAAAGATACATGAATTTAACGCAAGCACTGACAATTTACAGAGGTCCAACAGAATTCTAAAGAGTGTCTTTAACACTTTATAAATTCAAATGACAATATTTAATCTGCATTTTTTTTTGCTCCTTATCAGCTACTTGCCTTTGACATCAAGGGCAATTATTTTGGAACATTAATAACCCTATATTACCGAAGTCATTTTATTCTCAGTCTGGTCATTATTTCATCGCTCAAGCAGAAAGTAGATGTGGATGAGAGTTTGCAGAATTCTGAAAACGGCCATTATGTGCATATGCCTCTTTAGTAAAGTGAGTTTACTGGTGACACATTTTCCAATATCCAACATTCCTACATAAATTCACAACATTTGTGACTATAGATATACAAACGGGTCCACAAGCAGTGCATGTTTTGGTGGTATTCGCTGTGGAATGCTTTTAAAATTGGACTAAATTCATATGGGGATATATATATATATATATATATATATATGTCAAGTATTTGAATATTTATTGGTATCAGTCTCTACAGTCTAAACAGGAGAGGGAGAAGCAGAGTAATAAGCTCAGTGCTGTACTTCTATTCCTTTCAGTGTCCAGTCATAGGCTGGAGGCAGGTCCATTACTGCCTGGGCTTAGAAGAAATGGCTTTAATAATGCGGGCTTTCATTCAGCCTGGACGACTGACAGCTTATTGAACAGAAATCACTGAAGGGCACAGTTCTGGATTGAAATGCTGTTATTTTTTTACTTTTATTTAGTATAGGTACTTATTTAGCGCTGTCAATTTATGCAGCGCTTTACACATTTATTATGCATTCACATCAGTCCCTGCCCTCCAGGAGCTTACAGTCTAAGGTCCCCAGCTCACATTCATACATACACATACTAGGGGCAATTTATACAGGAGCCAATTAACCTACCAGCATGTCTTTGGAGTGTGGGAGGAAACAGGCACATGGAGATTTGAACCAACAACCCCAGTGCTGCTAGGTGGAAGTGCTGACCGTTTAGCTACAATGTTGTTTTTCATTGGATCTTTTCATGGCCTTTTTTTTTTCCCAGCTCAGTTTTTTTTAAGTTTATTTACTTAACTGATTAATATAATTCCCTACGCTCTTGTGTGATGTTCCACAAACCATACACTGTGAGGCCTGAGGGGAAAAACAAAACCTTCCCTTTAACCACACAGGCAGTCATTTGTCCATATACATGCTGAAGGCTACACCTTTCTTGGTGGGTATCCCAATCTACTTAGTCACTACTTACACAACAGATAACATCTGCATCCCACTCTGGGCCTTTATTGCTATTTCAATGCAGATTCAGGAGTGATAAGCTGCCACCAAGTAGAGCATTCTTAAGCCCTGTACATACAGGCCAAATGTCAGGAGACATCAGCCGGTTAAAAAAATAAAAGCGAGGGAGATCGCTGTTGAATTATTAGTACAGCGGCTCCAACCGGAGCTGACAGTTTTTTTTTTTTTTTTTGTTCAACCCAGCGAAAAAAAGGAAAGTGTGTACCAGGCTTTAATGTGTGCTAAACAATCCATGTGCTGCTCTAGCAAGAAAAGGATTCTCTGAGAGTCAGAAAAGAAAGAAGGATGGAATCTTTGTCCCCTACAGTGGAATTTTACCCATAACAGCTTGATAAAAAAATAATGTTCTTTAGCAAGGAACAGACATTCCACATTAATAATTGTGCTATATATTACTTCCAGCATTGTAAGGCCCCTTTCACACATGCAGAGCGTTCGTCCGTTTTTCATCCACCTGTTGACGGATGAAAAATTAGACATGAAATGCATATCTATGGAAAAACAGATGATCATCCATTTACATCCGCTTCTGTCAACATCTGGTTTTTAGAATGGATCAAAGTCCTATTTTTCTTCTGTGAAAAAAAAAAAAAAAGAATTGGACAAAAGACGGATATAAAGTGACAAATGGTCAGTTTTTGCTTGAAAAAAAGGCTCTAGGACTCAAGTGGTTAAGGACTCTAGAAAACTGATGTAAAATCTGATTTAAACTTCAACAGTTTTTTTTTTTTTTTAAATGTGACTGAACTGATCAAACTAACAGTTTGCATGTGTGAAAGGAACCTTGCGTTTTTTTCTTGCTGGAGGCTGCCAGTTTGCTGAAGCCTAGAGCCCCTGAACAGCAGTAAATCTTTAGGCTGTGAGCAAATCGGCCTCTACAAATTTGGCACAGTGCCTAAAAATAGAGTAAAAAAATAGACTAAAAATGTGCAAACCTGGGTGTGACCTTGTATTTCTGCATTTTAGACAGTATAGGCACAATAGGTTATAGAGCCACCTGAAGAACCCTATAAATGAAGCTGACATCAGATGAGGTCTGAATATCCACCTAGTAAAATCTAAGAAAGATGAGCACAGAAGACCAGATGGCAGCCTTGCAAAAAGAGAAACAGTGTTTTATGGGCTTTTTCAGCATCAGGCATTCTCTAGTGGAGTATTGCTTTGATAGGTGGAACCCTGTCCTTGAGTCCTGTAGGTTTGAATGCTGAGCGAATTAATAAACCTAGAGAGGATGGAACAAGAAGCAGGCTGTCCCTTACAGAGATCTTCTGGAATGATGAAAAGATAGCCATCTAAAAAGAAGCTGTAGCTGAGAGATAGACTTGAACAGCATATACCACATCCAAATGGAGGGAAATCTTTTTGAGCAGAAGAGAGAGATGTGCTTGGGTGAAAGGCAGTCACCAAGGGTGAAAGGCAGAAACCACCTTGGAAAGCACAAACCTTGTCATCTTCAGCACAACCCTGAAGATGACACAGGGATGCAGTGCCCACAGTAGCACAGGTTGCCAGGTAGCAGCAGCAGAGGACAAGAGCCGAGTAAACAAGTCTCTGGGGGCAACCGTGCTAGGAAGTCCAAGAGCGGAGTAACAGAAGTCCAGAAGAGGAGTCAAAGCCAAGCCGGGATCGGGTGCAGGGAGCTGACAAGGAACGTCGGGTACAAGCCAGGGGTAAGAGCCAGGAGAACAACAGGAGCAGGTCGAGCAAGCCGGGTCGGTACACAGGAGATCAGATAGCAGAAATCACGGACACAGGTACACAGGGGAGCTGACGATAATCCAGCGATGCAGCACTGTCAGGCGAACGTTTAAATAGGCGAGGTGCCCAGGTCATGTCGTGAGCGCGTCGAGGCGATCGTACGGCTACATCGAGTACGTTGTGCGTTCGTATCATCACCGCATACGCCCGCCTGATCAGACGTAGCGTCGGCCGTTCGTCTTGGAACTACCTTGCGCTTCCGTGGGCGCTGACGAGCGTTAACACGAACGTACCTCGTGAGGTTGCGCCTACTTCCCTGACAGTTACTCACTAAGTGGCAGTCGACAAGATCCCAGGCAAGGCAGTATGCACATACCAATCAGTCTTCACCCTTCTGGTGGGCATAGTTATAAGCGAGTCTTCAGGTACAGCAGTCCACCAAATGGGTGTATCAGCTTTACTGCTAACTCACTTGGTACACAAAAAGCTACAGTAGAATTCAGTGCTCTCAGGTCACTTAACAGGCTGCCTCCCACGACTTCCTGACAGCAGGGTCTGGGTATAGCATCCATAGCTATGCTAAGGATCAGTTAATCCATAAAGCTGAAAAATTAGCTCTTCCAGCATGACAGCAACTATAGAATCTTGATTTAGGAAAGAGAATCTTGAAAAAACAAAAATGCAGAAAAAGTAAAGAATCAATTTTGTTTCTTCCGGAGGAGACATCCATTCTCCTAGGACACTAGCTAAAAACTGGAGCATGGTGAGAGTGGGAGGGCTTATACCTGCCTGTCTTACAGCTTTGTTTGCCAGTGTCCAATCTCCTTTAGGTAGCAGCATAACTCAGTGTCCCCGAACTATCTCTGTCCCTGTGTTCCTTAATGAACGATTAAGACAAATCATTAAGTTAATTTTTTTAAATCAACTAGTGCAAGTACCTGAATTAGATTTGCTATTAGCCTCTTGCATTCCCCTGTACAGCAGAGCTCAGAATGGGAGGAATAGCAGCACAAGAAGCAAATCAGCTCTGCTAAAGTGTTTTGTACTAACAAAGAATATGCCAATAGGCGCAGAGTGACAGAGATGAGCTCATCAGTCTGCTGCCACTCCTTCACTGTCCTGTGACTGGTGGTAAGGACAAGACCTAGTTGTATAAATAGAAAGAGGTGCAAATTCTTTGGCAGGTCAAATGGCTCCCATACAGTATATGTATTTTATATGTGTAATTAGCTCTTTGCTTGGCGTATAGATTTAAGCCCCCCATTCTATATCTGCCCTATGCCTGTTTTTCTTCTGTACAATTTCAATCCCCTTGGTACAACCAGTCTGTGGTGTATAGTACACACAGGCCCTTTCCTTCAAGGACAGACCAAGCATGGTTCTCCCGCTGTCATCTATACCACGTTCCTTCAATACAGAGTTCTGTTTCAGTACTATCATTCTTAAAACGTTTTATTACTGCGGTTTAAAATAATTTAGATCTATGAAGGCCCTGATTGACTTTCCAATGGAATTGGATATACTTTAATATATTTGTCTGTATTTCATTGCCCTTCAAAATAAAGAAAAGATGCTTCTACCCCAAGTTATCCAAAAGTCCTTCTGAGCTCTCGGGTGCAGGATAAGCAGTCTCACAGCTGCAAACACGATTAGTAGATGACCCTTAACTCCATACATGCTCTTAAAGCAGAGTTGCACCCAAAAATGGAACTTCTGCTTATCCTCCCCCCCTCCCCTTCCGGCCGCTTATCCTCCATCCCCCCACTGTCTTCTGGGAGACACACAGGTCCCAGAAGACAGCAGGGACCAGTCAAGGATGCGCAGAGCGACGGGCGCCCTGGACAGGTAAGTGTCCTTATTTTAAAAGTCAGCAGCTGCAGTATTTGTAGTTGCTGACTTTTAATTTTTTGTCTTTCGTCGGAACTCCGCTTTAAATATCTTCAAATTTATTGATACTCCATAAAAGACAAATATGGTACAGCAGATGTTAATGTTTTCAGCAATGACGACCTTGTTCAACAAACAAATATGTACAAAAAACAGTTAAATTAACTCATTAATAGATGTCAGAATGAACAATGAAAACAATTCAAAGGGGTGAGACACTTCAATGTAGCAAGCCAAAAAAAACAAACAATGAAGATAATCAATAAAATGCATAGAAATGGGTTAATTTAAAAACTAGTGGTTAATAGAAGAAGGTGGAGCATTTTTACACTATATACATTGTGCTATTTTTTGTACATATTTGTTGTGAGCAAGGCCGTTATGACTGAACCGCTTTAACATCTGCTGTGCTGTACCATATTTGTATTTTATGGCGTATGAATACATTTTAAGATTTTTAAGAGCATATATGGAGTTGGGGGGTCATCTTCTACTATTTTAGTGCTCTTGCTTTCAAAATCATAAGAAGCACTGAAATGTCAACATGAGCAAGAGAAGTACCAGACTTCAGCGAACCGATCAACAGGGAAGAAGACAGATTGACCTCATTGTTCTGCTACTAGACCCTCATGCAACCCCTTGTCATAAAATAGCCTATGATTCAAGTCAATTGTTGGCTTAGAAAATAAATGTTCATCTAAAAAAGTTATCTTCATCAGAAAAATATGATTTTAGGATATTTGGGATGCTTTCTGCTGTGTGAATGATCTCTTACATCTACTATTCAATTATGAAATAAACTATTCACACTCAATAAGCATGTATATATAATTATAGCACCAGGAAGCTTTGGTATGATATCTGGCAGGATCACACATCGTGTGTTACAAATATATGATTATATCAGTAGAGAAAGCAGTTTGCCGTTTATTAGAGAACCTGTCATACTAAACTCTATAAGGCAGCACTGCCCGTGGGTGGTGTTATTGAGACAAAGTGTCCCTGTCGGAGCATTTCTGTGTCATTGCGGCTTTCATAGATGCACTATTTGTTTATGGTGTGTTTATAGCTTTATGAAAGCGATAGATCTGTAATTGGCAGTTTTCTATCATAAATCACTATTGTATTATTTAATATACAGTATGAGTCCTGCCTGTTGCTCTAAAACCTGCACATAGCAGAATTATAGCAGTGGGGGTTATTTACTAAAGGAAAATCCACTTTGCATTGCAAGTGCACTTGAAATTGCACTGAAAGTGCACTTAGAAGTAAAGTCACTGTAAATCCGAGGGGGACATGCAAGGAAAATAAAAAACAGCATTTTAGCTTGCACATGATTGGATGATAAAATCAGCAGAGCTTCCACTCATTTCAAATCTACTCCTTAGATTTAGAGCGACTGCACTTCCACGTGCACTTTCAGTGCACGTGGAAGTGCACTTGAAGTGCAAAGTTGATTGGCTTTTCGTAAATAACTCCCAGTGTTCTTATACAAGTGCACGGGTACAACACAATGCAAAAACCTGCTATGTTTTACACGTCTATTGATATGGTATGAGATATGCTTATCCATTGGTACTCAGACTGAGCACAGGTACACTGGGCACATTGATAGACTAACATGAGCAGTCAGATCATTATCAATAAAATTATTATCTTTTTTGAGGTTGGATAAAGATTAGTGGTGGAACGATGTAGAGTCAGCCAAGTTAGGACTGTAGGTGTGTAAATGTGGGTTAAACAGTTCACAGGAATGCCAATAAAAGCATTTCATGTTTTTTTGTTTTTTTTATATAGTGGTATTACATACACAAAACAAAAATGTAATATATTGCAGTTTTGCAATCCTTTAAAGAATATCGATAGTGCTTGGTGTGAAAAGGACTAGGAGAGGATGCCCACATCCTTTGTTGGCCAATTTGATAAAGAAACCCTCTAATGGCACTTTATAGGGCATGAACTCCAAGAAGTTAGGATTGATAGTATAAAAAGTTTAACATTTATTAGTTAGAAATATTAAAAAGTTTTGGTGCAGAATTAAAACATATGCAATTTAATACGGTTACAGTAGATGCTCGCCTCCAGGACTTTTCCAAAGCCTCTCCAATCCTATGGAATGCCTTACACCAACCTGTCCGCATAATTCCTACTCTATTAACTTTTAGATGATTCCTGAAAACTCTTCAGATAAACTTATTCTACCCACATCTAACAACTGTATTTTCATTTTCTCCATCAGCTCACCCCCCACAGTTATTACCTTTTTGTTTTCACTTGACCCTCCCTTCTAGATTGTAAGCTCTAACAAGCAGGGCCCTCTGATCCCTCCTGTATTGATTTGTATTATAAGTGTATTGTCTGCCCTCATGTTGTAAAGTGCTGCGCAAACTGTTGGCGCTATATAAATCCTGTGAAATAATAATAATGATACATAATAACTGAAAAAATGAATAACCACACTTCTCTGTCAATGGTACAACCAAGATCAGAGTAATTCCCAATGCGTTTTGAGTGATTGTATAATTCCTCTTCTTCAGGGTAGGTGAGTAAAGTTACACAATAATATCATATGGATATACAGTCATATCCTACATAGCCGCATCATTTAAAAACAAGGAAAATTGCTGCAATAAGACACCAGAAGTCCAAGAGAAAGGGGAGCATTAGGCCCCAACTCAGGCTCCCCACAAGGGGCACAGGGCCTCACCCCAAAGGGATATGCCACACCGTGAGCCAGGACAGGGAAATCTGGACTTTCCAGATATGGTGGGATAGTTAGCTATGTTCCAGAGCACCGAAATATTAAGGCAGTGGTTTCAATTATATACTTGAAGCAATATAAACAGAAAGGCATAAGGACATATCTCAATAGATGGATTAACAGGGTCCCGGATGTATGTGTCCACCCAGTATTCCAGTGAATAGACACAGCCTTGTCTGCAATGGGGTCTACATACGTCTGGGCGGCTTACCAATCCTTTAAAGTGGTTGTAAAGGTGGAAGTTTTTTTTTTCTTTATGCATTAAGATAAAAAGCCTTCTGTATGCAGCAGCCCCCCTCATACATTCCTGAGCCCCATCTCTATCCAGCGATATCCACGAGTCCCTCGGCCATCAGTTAGCTGTCAGACAACCAGGAGAGAGGGGGGGCAGGGCCAAACCGCAGCTCCGTGTCTGAATGCACACACAGATCTGCAGCTTGGCTCGGGTGCCCCCATAGAAAGCTGCTTGCTGTGGGGGCAATCAACAAGAGGGAGGGACCAGGAGCAGCATAGAGGGACCTGTGAAGAGGAGGATCTGGGCTGCGCTGTACAAAACCACTGCACAGAATAGGTAAGTATAATATGTTTGTTATTTAAAAAAAAAAGACACTGACTGTTGCGCTTTTATGTCAGAAATGACCCTATTCTGTCATAAATGCTTCTTTGTGCCTGTCCGCATTAACAGACGTAACCTGGAAGGAAAACCAGAAGAAGATGGAACATAACCAGAGGGTATGATGACAGCGCAGTGCTGGAGGGCATTGTTTGACAGGTAAGTCTGCAATAATATGCTTATATACAGTGCATACTAGCACTTTACAGCTATTGGCTCCTGGGGGTTCATTTATCAGAAAATAAATAGCAGAGTTTAATTTCGCTTTTACTACTTCAACACAGTTTTCCGTTTTTTGTTTACAATAATTTATATTAACAATTCATGGATTTGATTGGTTATATACATCTTGTGAATTTTGATATGATGTAATTTTGATATCAAGTATATATATCAAATAAAAACAAAAATACCTTTTTCAAATAAATTTTTCATTTTTTTGGTCTAACATTTAATAATAATAAAATATTATTTTTATTAGCAGCTGCCTTTATTCATCAGTATCACTATTACCATACTCTCAGGTACGGAATTTTTATTTTATTTTTAATTTTCTCTTTTTGCCAATATGGGATCTTTTTGTACATTTTAATCATTGATCCAAAATAGCATGGGGAAATTCTTTCCTCTTGATGAGATCAAAATATGCTTTTTATCACAAGTCATCTTCCAGGACGGCACACCTGAGAGATGAGAGGTTCCTCCCTACAGGAAACACAATCAATCGACAGCTGTTTTAAGTTCCCATCCTTCCCCTTGATCCTCAGTTTTTGATTGTGTTTCTCCCTACACAGCGAAACTGTTTGTTTTTTTCCAAATGACCCGAAGCCTGGGGCTGGTGGTCTCCCCCTGGGAGCTGGACCACAAGCTTAGGAAGCCTCTGGGTCTGGTAGGATATTCTTGTCCTTCCTGGGGGGTTCCCCTATCTTTTCCTCAGGGGGGGCAGCAGAAATTGGAAGAGCCCCCCTGAGAGCTGAAGGACCCTGGGTACAGTGGTGTACCCAGAACTTCAGGGGCTATTATCCTGTCTCCCCTCCTTACCTGTCCAGGTGGCTGTTCAGATGGGGGTGCTGGCCATCGGTTCTTTCCAGGGGCATTGTGTCCCCGACTCCTGGGCCCCCAGTAGCTCGCGTGGGCTGCCGGACAGGGCACTTCAACAAGCACCCGCGTCATTTTCAAACTTCGGGAAAATGGCGGCAGCGTTCTTACCCAGGAGGGAAGGCTGAGAGTCAGCAGGAGCAGGTGCCCACATCCTCCTTTCGCTAGAACGAGGAGGCACCAGTTCACTATGGTGGATGTCTGCCTTAACCACCTCAGATGGGAATAAGGAACGGAAGGCATTGCCCCCCCCCATGTGTATATACTGACTGGTACAGTGCAGGACACAGCCTAACCTTGCCCCTCCCTATGGGGACGGCAGTTGCGGGGGCACTTTGGTGGCTATCCTCCTTGCGTGTGGACCATAAGGATGGAAATGCAAGCCTGCTGGCTGTGGCAAAAGAGGAAGATGACAATGGTGAGTACTTTCTTTTGCCTTGGGAATTTAGCTGCAAAATCCCCAATTCCAGCCAGAGGGTTTCTGGGCATTTGAGATAATCTCCCCTGGGGTCTGGATTCAAATAGCCCTGAAACTGCTGCTAAAAACACCAGCCGCAGCTCCTCTTACATCAGAGACGCTGTATGGTGGACAGGTGGTGCAGAGGAACGAGTGTGCCTAAACCACCTCAGATGGGAAAGAGGTAGGTAGGCCATTGCTCCCCTTCCCCGTGTATATACTGACTGGTACAGTGCAGAACCTGGGGTCGGGATACAAATAGCCCAAACGCCACTGCTAAAACCACCAGCCACAGCTCCTTCTAACAGCAGAGACACTGTGGTTCTTGCAGCAGTAGGTTGCCAGCCTCTCCCTACATGCCCAGTTGTGGTGCATTAGTAGGGATGAATATAGCGTACAGAGAGGACCTGGTAGATACAAAGATACTTACAGGCCAGGTATACCACTGAACAAGTTATTAATTGGGCAGTGGTTGGTGGATTCAGAAGCTCCCCTGGTCAGCAGCTGCACTAGGTTACCAGCCCTATTAGCCCAGCTGCTAGAAATCTGAAGTTGCTTCAAGATGCTTAAAAGCTGACCTAACATTCAAGGATGGGCAGGGACCAAGATTCTGTGTGGCACAGTAGGGGTTCCCTTGTGACAGATCCTCTTTTTGGGGGTTGCTTGCTATAGGTAACTTTCATAAGCTCCAACCTCCCACTCCACCTTTACACTGTGGTTATATTATAGTGTAGGAGGTAAGAAAAACCTTTTTTGTTGGTTTGGGCTACAATCCACTCAGTGGCAGATCTAAAGGCGTTTCACCATAGATCGCTTCCTACATCCTTTTAATTGAGGATTTTCTGTGCAAACCTATGCAAGAGCTACATAATTGCTTGTTTGAAGCCTGCAAGCAGCTATTTACCCCCAGACTAAATTGGTAATCACTTCTTCTAGAGGCTGTCTTAAATTGGTCTCTAGGGCTGGGCTCATTGAGACTTTAGTTGCTAATCAGCCCCACCTGGGTATGAGCTGGCTAGCATTTTCTCAGTCTTTGGAGGTAAGGTAGGACAACAACTACTATAGTAGGGTGTCCAACCATTTTAGGATTTGTTCCTTCACTGTTGGTGAAGGTTTAGTATCTACAGCCCAGGCTATGCCTATGAAATAAAATGCCTGTTGGTTATTTCATAAAGGGATAGACCATGACTCCTCATTGGCTGCACACCAGTAGACCTCAGTTGTGAAGGTTTGTCCTTGTAGGGATGTTTTTGTGGCACAGCATAAATACACATTTAGATTTGTGACATCTCTGCTCATAAGGGCTATATTGCTGTACATCAGAAATGTACTGCACTGAAGCTTGTTTGCTGTCCTTTATATCCTAAAGGTACCGTTTTGTTTGGCTACAGATCAGAAAAATACAACAGTGAAGGTGGTCTGTACTTTCTGGTTTTGTGCTGCACAGCAGAAATGCACATCATTGAGTCTGGTGACATCTCTGCTCATAATGGTTATATTGCTGCACATCAGACATACACAAGATTGAGGTCTGTCTGTGGCTGCATAGCAGAAATACAAATTGAACCTGGGCTAGGGGTAGTACATATACTGCCTTTGGTAATCAGTTCAGCACCGCAAAGTGGCGTTGTGCTGATTCAGACAGTGCTATTAACGGCAATGGCTGCCGAGTTTAAGCATGCGATTTGACATGTTGAGTCGCATGACAAATCATTCCAATATGGATGTGCTATCTCTATTCAGAGTGTTTTATTGTTGCACATCAGACATATACAGGATTAAGGTCTGTGGGGTTTTGTGTGCTGTATTACTGCCTTATCAGAAAGGCAGCAGTGAAAATTGATGGTTCGAATTTGTTGGGCTACATAGCAGAAATACAAATTGAACCCTTGCCAGGTGTACTACATATACTGCCTTTGGTAATCCATGTAGCACCACAAAGTGGTGACGTGCCGATTTTAGCCATGTGATTTGACATGTTGAGTCGCAAGGCCAAATCGCTTCAATATGGATTTGCTATCTCTATTCAGAATTGTTATATTGTTGCACATCAGACATATACAAGATTGAAGGTCGTCTGTCCTTCTTTTTTTTATGTCTTGCATATACTGCCTTATTGGCTGCATATCAGAAAGGACACAGCAGTGAAGGTTTCTTGTCTTTTTCTGATTTTGTTTTTGCTGCTCAGCTGAGAGACACATTGAGGATGGTGGCATCTCTGCTCAGTATTGGTATATTGCTACACATCAGACATACACAAAGATTGAATGTTTGTGTCCTGTATGTCCTATATTTACTGCCTTATCGTTTGTATATCAGGCACGGCAGTGAGCAGTGTTTTTCATTGATCTACCTTTCTGCAACTTAGGGATACACAGCAGGGGGTTGCTGGCTGCACTCCTCCAGGGAGTCACAGCATTGGGGTCCCCTCACTTGTGCGACCTGAAAATTGCTATTTTTTTTCCTGCGACCTGTGTAATCTTGAGGTCTGTGGATCCAGGAATCGGGGACTGCTGGAGTCGCACAGACACGAATGGTACCCATTGGAAGCCATAGTGCAGTGATGGCGAACCTTGGCACCCCAGATGTTTTGGAACTACATTTCCCATGATGCTCCACTACACTGCAGAGAGCATCATGGGAAATGTAGTTCCAAAACATCTGGGGTGCCAAGGTTCGCCATCACTGCCATAGTGTATGACTTCTCATGCGTCTTGCAGTCCTAAGTCGCAGGTTGGGTCCCACGGGTGTGGGAGCCCTAAGCTTATCTGTCCCTTCTGGTTGAGGTTTTGCTACACAGCAGGAATACTCATCATGGCGTTATTGTCTTATTTTGCAGCAAACCAGAAAGATTGCAGCTGCCAAACATAGCTCACTGGAAGATAGCAGTGTGCTTAAATCTTCCCTAACCTAGCCCTGGGAGATCTCTGGAGTCAGTCAGGTAGACTGGTGATGTGTCAGTCAGGTAGACTGGTGAAGAAGCAGCCAAGTGAGTAGAGCTGGGACCAGTGTCTACAAGGGAGTTGAAAGTACTCCAGGATGCAGCCTACAACATTTTGTGCTACTTTCTAAAGGGACTGAAAGTTAGTAGTCCTTAAGGGGCTTTGGCATCTTTTTGTTTAGAGACTGTCAGTGTCTGGAAGTGAAGAAATAAATCTGAAGTTGTACATAGAGAGGAAGTTATCCCTGGTTTTGATGCTATCAAATTGTCATCCCACAATTCCCCATTCAAGTTATTATCCCTAATAAAACATAAAAACCAAGCTCAAAGACTGTTATTTGTTTACAGATGAAAGCTGAAAATGCTATTTGCCTGGCTGTGTAGGAGTGTGAAGTCATCTGAAACCCCTGTGGGGGTAGACGCTACATCCATATCCACACATAACCAACATTTGTATTCACAGCAGTGCAACAGAGATCAGTTCAGTGACTGTACTAATAAAGTATCAGTACCAACAGCACAATTTTGAAGTTCACATCAAACTCCTATTTATTTTTAATGTCTTCTTATGGGCACTCTCACGGATCCACAGCTGTATTTTGGTCTGTTATCTCAAGGTAGTAGAAAAGCAGCTGATCCAAATTAAGTAACCAAAGATAATATACCACAACGTTTGATTAGAAATATTGATTTTGGCCTTGGGACGGATCGCATTTTTCTCTCTGAGGTATTTTTCTTCTCTCTGAGCCTCTAATTCTATTGTTAGTCTCTAAATCAATGCTTTAGATGACTGTAGCTATTTATATTCTTTGAAGATCTACAGTATCTGAATAGTTCAGCTGGTGTAAAGGAATTGCAGTTTGAGAAAATACTCCTTGATAGAGACACTAAAACTTGTATCACATGTGCCCTTTGAAAAGATCACACTGTATCCACTAATGGGAAAATTCCACTTTGTTAAAAATGAATACAACATATATACCAAATAGACAAGCCACTCTATAATTTAAAGCATATGTCAAGGGAAAAAAACAAATGCAGTACATCTTTGCAATACACGTACAGTCCCCATGTTTTAGCCCATTAAATACCTTGAAAGTACAGATAAATACCTGTTCACCTGACAGAAATACACTCAGCTCTTAAGCCCTGTTATGGGCTAACAACACACAACAATTTGTAGACTTTATTAAACTGTGATAGGCCACGCTAGCCACAATCGCAGCTTATCTACATTGTGCAGTGGTTTATGTAGCTGCAGCAGAAATGGCCAGTTTAAAAAACACACAAAAGAAGCACCTGGCTGTCTGTGTTAACAATCTCCCTCCCTGCTTCTGCATCTCTGAGGTGACCATAGCAGGGAGAGAAAAGGAAAATGGCTATGATGTGAGGAGGAAGCAGAAGAATTATGTCCTCTGCTTCCTCTTACACTGTTTGGCAGCCCTTGTAAAATGCCACCAAATCTGATAGGCCCCTATCCTTCAGGACCAGAGCTTCAACAGCCGAGCTATCAAATCCAGTAACTGGGAAGCAGGGTGGTGAACAGACCTTGAGTTACAAGATCTGACCTGGGAAGGCCCATTTATCAGGAGCTTGACAAGGTATGAATACCTTGTTCTCCTGGACCAGTTTTGTGCAGAGAGAATCACCAGAATGCCCTCCATCTCAACCCCGTGGAGCAGGCAAGGAAGAAGCTTCAGAGGGAGAAAGGTGTAGATCAGGTTGAACCAGTCTTATGGAGTGACCAGAGCATCCACTGCAAAGGATAGGGGATCCCTGGATCTGGAAAAAAAAAAAGCTGTTGAACCTGAAGACCAAGGAGTCCATGTACATTGTCACCTGTGACAGAGGTCTTAAAATATTGCATTGTAAAGAAACCTTTGTCCAGAATCTAAATGGTGACGACTGAGGAAATCTGCCAATTTTCCATCTGCATGCCGGTCTGAGCTGGAATGTGAAGTTTAGCTCAAGTCACAATCAGATTTGCAATTCTACTCTTAGAGCCACAAGTCTTCTATTTCCACCATGATGGTTGATGTAAGCCATTGCCGTGGCATTATCCGACTGAATCCTGATCAGATGACCTTGCAGATGAGAGGTCCAGCGATAAAGGGATAACTGAATCACCCTTGAGCTCCAGTAATGGGAGATGAGCTTCCTCCAATGACCAAGTGCTCCAAACATGGAGGCAGGTGTATGGTAAGTCCTCACGGGACATACAGTCCTCTACATGTTTCACTGTGGTATACTGCCGCTTACCCAAGAGCCCACACACAAAGGCACAGCTAGGACACCATAAATGCTCCCCCATGGCGGATATGGGGGATGCACACAGGTGGATGGATAAATCTTTCACAGTAGCTGGGTAGATAGATATACTGTATGTGTATGCATAGGAAACCAAAAATAAAAAGAGGGATAAGGGAAAAAGGGAGAGGGAGGAGCAAGGGAAGAGCATGCTTGTTATACTCACTGTGGGACTTAAGGGGTTAATCCTCTGCATTGTGTAAAAAGGCTTTTTGATCCTATATGGACAGATCCTTCCCTCATGCACTGTCTCTCTTGGCAAGGCCAGAAAATACAGTGTGGTCCCACAGTCATGTGGGAAGCGCCCTCCACTTGCATTGATCGTGACTCGGGCCGCCCTGCCCCTTGGTCCCATTCGACGTGCGCTTGTGCAAATGTGATGGTTCGCACGTGCGCAATGCAGGGGGTCAGAACTGGTGATGTCACACACTGCCAGTAATGGTGCATGGACTGCTTGCCGGGTTGGGGTATATAAGCAGGCTGCTGATGATTGATTATTGGTCCTGTGGATGGCTTTCCCAAGGGGAGGTGTTTTTATTCACCATTACTCCAGGTAAGTTAGGATCTCAACACAGCCCACAGGCCGCCTATCACATTATGCGATTACAGTGTTGATGGTATCCTAGGATTGCGTTCCATCTCACTGCATTGCAATTTTACTTCATTACTTTTGTTTCCATAAATAAGTCTTTCTGGTGTCTTAGTGGCTAAGCTCTGAGATCCCATGTCATATTCAGCCAATCCTCCTTCTACCTTATATTCCCTTCTTGGATGCCAGACAGGTACTGTGTGGCTCCTGAAACAACCCTTCTTTTAATTTCCCGCCTTGGCTCTACATTAGCTTATATTGTCAGACCAGGTTAGTGTCATATGTAGATTTTGTACTCCTCCCTTTCCTTTTTCCCTTTCTTTTTATTCTTGGTTTCCTATGCATATATATATATATATATATATATATATATATATATATATATATATATATATATATAGAGAGAGAGAGAGAGATATATCTATATCTATATATCTATAGATAGATATATATAGATAGATATATCTATAGCTGTATATATATATATATATATATATATATATATATATATATATATATCTTATCTGCCCAGCTACTTGTGAATGATTTACCCATCTACCTGTGTACATCCCCCGTGGGGGAACATTGATGGTGTGGGCTGTTGAGTAAGCGGCAGTGTACTCCTCTCTTTCCTCATGTATCAATTGTTCTCTGTATCAAATATGCGTGTTGTCTATGCTTTTGTTTCTCATGTATAATTGTCATTCTGATGAAGGGGTTGTTCACCGCAAAACATGTAGAGGACCATATGTCCCGTGAGGACTTACCATATCCCTGCCTCCATCTTTGGAGCACACTAAAGCCCCATACACACTAACAGATTTTCTGCTTTTTGTCTTCAGATTTACCAAAACCATATAATATGAGGTCAAACCTTAGGGGTTTGCAATCAGGCAGGCCCTTGCACTACATGGTTTTGGTAAAGCTGAAGACAAAAATCAGCAGAAAATCTGATGGTGTGCATGGGGCTTAAGTATCAGCAATATACTGTATGTATAGACACCCCTATATTTTTTTATATTTTGTTCTGAATATGTATGTGATGTCCCTATTCATGTTGGATGTCATGTTCTTTTATCTTTATGTATAAATAAAATGATATATTTTTTATTCAAGTATGTATTGTGTCTTCCTGGTACCAAGATAGTATATTTCTACATTATCGGAGTTTGGGGAGCTGTCTCCGATCCCATTTTCTAACTAATTTGGATAATGATAACCCCCCCTTTCATATTTGCACCCTTACTACTTTAAGAGGCTCTTCCCCCTTTTTTCCTTACTAGTAATTGGGTGGAAAATACACCCCACTTCAACGGTATCTGCGCGGACGCGCCTATGACCCCTAATTGGGGTTTTATGGTGGCCCCTTGTCCCCTCAGATACTGTTCCCTCTTTGTCAGCACCTCACTTTATTCTTTGACTATATCTCTCTATTTACTTTTTTTAGTATTTTGTCTTAATAACCCCTTAGCAATGGATGTTCTCGGCACTGCTTGGGCATGGTTTATGACCAATATTCAGGTTACATGTCTGACAGGTCAAAAATCTGATGAAGAATTGAAAATATTCCTTGATAGGATGTTTAATCTGCTTAAACGCAAATCACACTTACATACATCAAGGCAGAAAACTGCCCTATAGGATTTGGGTTTAGGTATTGCCACGATTAACGATCCACCCCCGGACTTCAAGAAGTCCTGGGAAAAGATCCTTACTACATGTAATGTTGAGTTGATGTAATCACTGTATATATGTAGCAAAGCAGCACTAATTACTTAAAAAAACTGAAATAAAGTGCTAATGAGCAAAAGTACCAGAAATACTTCACAAAACGTATCTTAACAAACAAAAATTCATATAGATATGTTTAATGAAAATAATAAAAAAAAATAAAAAAAATGAAAAAATAGAAATAGAAATAATCCGATAATAAAGTGCGTCACATCATAATAATATTCAAATTAAATCAATTCAGTGAAAATAATCCAATGATAAAGTGCATCCAGAAAGAATATAATGATTCAGAGAGATAGTCTCTTGTTCAATATTTAAATCAATAAATACATATGCAGACAAGCGGAAATGAGGAGAAGAGGGACAGGTAAGGGAGTCCAATTTACAAATGTAAAATGATGATATATAAACATTCCTTTCAGAATCCTCCCCCAGTGGTGCTAGCCTCTCACCTTATGGATAGACCCCCAATGGGTCTTGTGGTGCATCAATGAACGTCAAGACGGTTCCTTTCTCCACCTTGGTGTATCCATGACAAGGAATCACTGCAGCTTTTCCTCCAATCTCCACAGTCTTTTTTCCTAGAAAGAAAAAGTCTCACATACAAGGTAGGTGAGTGCACCCCTCTCACTCTCTCCTGAGGTAGGTTAGTAGTTCAGTAGGTGGACTCTCACCTCTCTGCATACATTCCCGCCACTTCCCTACCAGAACAATGATGCCACATCTGTGATGTGATGTAATCATTCACCCCCCAATACACTGGTTATATGTCATCACTTGATGGTGAAATAGATTGATTGAATACACAATACAAGCATCTCACAGATGCTCCTACCTTCTCAGCCAAATGGAAGGAACTCAAGGACTGACTGGAGATGCTTAACAAGGAAATTGTTAAGAAACAAGGAAAAATTTGGCAAAGATAAGATGGCATTCTCTGAGGGCTATGCCTACAGATGGACTGGCAAGAACACATGGACCCTCGCATGGACCCTCTTGAGCAGGTTAATTTCCAAACCAAAGGAGAGATCCTACAGAATCGGATTCATCTATTACTTTTTCTCTCTCCTAACATACAGGTTCATGACCCAGTGGCTCACAAGTCCCTAATTATTTACATAAGTGATCACAGTATGTTGGTGGTACTTCACCGGCAGATTCTAAAAAGGGTAAATAAGTCACACAAACAGATACATGCACAGGGGAGTCTATCCCCGCTGGGAATCAGGCTTCCGGTGGTGGTACTTCTTCTTCACCCACGCTACACAATCTTATTCTGAAAATCCGGGGATCATCTTTGTTAGTCTCTAAGACACCTGAAATCAATGAATGTTGTTTTAGAACCATCGACATTAGATCCAAAAAAGCAGCAACAAAGCAACCTGGACACATTTGTCCTCAAACCCCTGTCCACGAGCACTCCGATAACCCCACAAAGTTAAACATCATTAACCTCACTTCCACTGAATTGTCTCCTGTTCAGATCTCAGTCTTACAATTGGGTTTATGTTTCTGCCCATTAGATTCGCTCAATGTGACCAAAACCATAAAAGACCTTTATCTATTTTCACGGAACCTAACATTCAAGTTCATTTTTGACAAAGATCGACATAAAATAAATTTAGAACGTGAACTAACTGAACCAAGCATGTTCCTGAGTCTTTGAACCCTTCCCCTGACAGTCAACCGCAGTCCCAACCCACAATTTCCCCAAAAAATTTTTTAACTGAAGTCACGTAAATTCACAGATTTAATGACCTGTCCTGCTATTTGGGCATTTCTATACCAGTCCATTAACCACTTCAATACAGGACACTTATACACCTTCCTGCCCAGACCAATTTTCAGCGCTCTCGCATTTTGAATGACAATTGCATAGTAATGCGACGCCGTACCCATACAAAATTTGGTGGTATTTGATTACAAATAAAAAAGAACGACAATTGTGAAAAATAAATATAGAATTTTTATAACAACTTACCTGTAAAATACTTTTCTTGGAGTACATCATGGTACACAGAGCCTTAAGTAATTGCTTAATGGGTTATGGGCCACCTTCAGGTGTTGACACTGGTATACCCAATACAGGAAGTTGACTCCCCTCTATAACCCCTCCTCTTTCCAGAAGTACCTCCGTTTTTGTAGCCAAGCAATATACTTAAACCCCATAAAAAAAAGAGGGGCGGGACCTCTGTGTCCAATGATGTACTCCAAGAAAAGGATTTTACAGGTAAGCTGTTATAAAAAAAATCCTATATTCTTTATTGTACATCATGGGACACAGAGCCTTAAGTAATTACTTAATGCGACATCCCATAACAATGCTATTGAAGGGAGGGAGACACAACCCATAGAGCACCCCCAGACCCCCTGTCCTCTACTCATTACCTGTATTAATTGCACCTGTTTGAACTTATCAGTGTAAAAGACACCTGTCCACTACCTCAAACAGTCACACTCCAAACTCCACTCTGGTGATGACCAAAATGCTGTCGAAGGGCACCAGAAACAAAATTGTAGACCCGCACCAGGCTGGGAAGACTAAATCTGATATAGGCAAGCAGCTTGCTGTGAAGAAATCAACTGTGGGAGCAATAATTAGAAAATGGAAGACATACAAGACCACTGATAATCTCCCTCGATCTGGGGCTCTACGCAAGATCTCAACCCATGGGGTCAAAATGATCACAAGTGAACGGTGAGAAAAAAATCCCAGAACCACAAGAGCTGGGACCAATGTAACCAAGGCTACCATCAGTAACACACTACGCCGCCAGGGACTCAGATCCTGCAGTGCCAGACGTGTCCCTCTGCTTAAGCCAGTACATGTCTGGGCCCGCCTGAGGTTTGCTAGAGAGCATTTGGATGATCCATAAGAGGATTGGGAGAATGTCATATGGTCAGATGAAACCAAAGTAGAACTGTTTGGTAGAAACATAACTCGTCATGTTTGGAGGAGAGAGAATGCTGTGTTGCAACCAAAGAACACCATACCTACTGTGAAGCATGGGGGTGGCAACATCATGCTTTGGGGCTGTTTCTCTGCAAAGAGAACAGGACGACTGATCCGTGTATATGAAAGAATGAATGGGGCCATGTATCGTGAGATTTTGAGTGCAAACCTCCTCCCATCAGCAAGGGCATTGAAGATGAAATGTGGCTGGGTCTTTCACAATGATCCCAAACACACCGCCCGGGCAATGAAGGAGTGGCTTCGTAAGAAGCATTTCAAGGTCCTGGAGTGGCCTAGCCATTCTCCAGATCTTAACCCCATAGAAAACCTTTGGAGGGAGTTGAAAGTCTGTGTTGCCCAGCGACAGCCCCAAAACATCACTGCTCTATAGGAGATCTGCATGGAGGAATGGGCCAACATACCAGCAATAGTGTATGACAACCTTGTGAAGACTTACAGAAAACGTTTGACTTCTGTCATTGTCAACAAAGGATATTCAACAAAGTATTGAGATGAACTTTTGATATTGACAAAATACTTATTTTCCATCATAATTTGCAAATACATTCTTTCCAAATCAGACAATGTGATTGTCTGGATTTGTTTCCACATTTTGTCTCTCATAGTTGAGGTATACCTATGATGACAATTACAGGCCTCTCCCATCTTTTTAAGTAGGAGAACTTGCTCAATTGATGGCTGACTAAATACTTTTTTGCCCCACTGTATCTCCGAAGGTGCCAACCCTTGGATTCACACCAGGAAACATAAGTCTTCTAAAACTCTATAATATATAGTTCTGGAAGCAGGTTTCCTTGCATTAATCAAAGTTGAAATAACTGAGCCAGAAAGCCCACGTTTCTTCAGAATGTGGGTTTCAATAGCCAGGCCATTAAATTTAGTGTTCATAAAGTAGGATGGAATATTGGCCCCTGTGAAAGCAGGTCTGGCCTTAGTGGGAGGAGCCATGGGCCCTCCACTGCCATTTTTACGATCTCTGCGTACCATGACCTTCTGGGCCATGCTGGTGCTACCAGAATTACCGGCTTTCCAGCTTATTCCTACAAAGAAGTCATGGTAGCAACTGAATAGGTTGGAATGCATAGATCAGTGAGAACTGATCCCACGGGGTCACCAACGCATCTGTTCCACATGCGAATGGATTCCTTGTCCTGGACATAGAGTTGACTAACTTCATGTTGAATCTGGACGCTGGAAGATCTACATCCGGAGTCCCCCATCTTTGGCAAACGGCCCGAAAGACATCAGGGTGAAGAGACAGGAGACCCATAGTTTCTGGTATATAATCCTTAATGGAAAATGCAAGCAAATTTGTTGATGCCTTCCTTATGCCTCATATCCGGGGACTACTCTCCTATATGCAAGACACCACTGATCGTCTTAAACACATCAAGGGGATTCAGATCCCTCTGGACGCCCTCCTTGTGGCTATAGATATCGAGGCCTTATACTGAAGTAGCCCCCAAGAGCAGGGCGTCCAGATGGCTGAATCCTTCCTGATGGAGAAGGACAGAACTACCTGGCCCCTCAATGACTATTTTGAAATTACTACACTTTATTTTGACGAGAATTTTTTTTCCCTTTAAGGAACAATACTTTTTGCAGACCCAAGGCATTGCGATGGGGACCTTATGTGCACCATCATACGCCAACCTTTACCTTGATGGCTGGAAGAGACAGATTTTCTCAGCTGACAAATTTACTAAATTCCTCAATTTCATCCCCCTGTGGTACTAGGTTAATAGATGACCTGCTCCTTGTATGGACAGGCCCTCAATTTTTCTTAATTGAATTCATCTGGCAACTTATTATCAATACCTTGACTTTACATTTTACTTTTGATAATAAACAAATCCCATTTTTGTATTTGATGATTACCAAACAGCCGGATGGAACTATTGGCACATACTTGTACTGCAAACTGACAGCAGGCAACACACTGCTGTATGATTCCAGTGCACATCCCCAGCCCCTTGTACGCAGTATTCCCTATGTTCAGTACCTGCGATTATGCAGAAACTGTACAGAGGAGGCTGACTTTCGGGCTGAGGCAGGGTGGCTACGCGAATGCCTCTTACTGAGGGGCTCTTTGTGGACCAATCTTAGGAAGGCATTTAACCGGGCTTTGTCCCTTACATGAACTTCACTATTATATGACCCTCCAAAAGTAAAGCAGGCTGACACAGTTAGGATCATCACAAAATACTCGGCCCATCATCAACAACTTTGTAATGTCCTTTGCAACCATTGGCACCTTTTAGCAGGCCACCACATTCTTGGCAAACATGTCAGAACAACGCCTGAATTGGTTTTCCGTAGAGCCTCCTCCTTGAGAGATTGTTTAACCAGTAGTCATTATAACCCTACAGTACGATCCCCATCTCGCGGCACATCCTGGTGTGGACAATGCCCACGTGGCCCTTGGGTACTTCATACAAATTACCTAATGGCGACTTTTTGTCACCTTGAACCCCTGCCAATTGTGGCACCACAGGGGTTATATACTTGATGCTCTGCACTTGCAATGCCTTTTATGTGGGTAAAACCATCTGTGAGTTTAGCCAACGTATAGGGTTATCATTTATATTACTCTACCAATGGGAAACTTACCACCATTGGTCGCTATATTGGACTACATCACAGATTTGACTCACAGGTCTCAGAGGTGGTTCCCCAGGACCCCAGAGTGGGCAATTAGGATAGAACCATCTTGCAACATGAGACACGGTGGATTGAAAGGCTTAATGCCACCACCCCACCGTGCCTCAATGAAATGCTATTGTACAAACCTTTTCTATAGGTCAGGAGGCAAAAAAGGCACTTGCAATGCCTTTTATGTGGGTAAAACTATCTGTGAGTTTAGCCAACGTATAGGGTTATCATTTATATTACTCTACCAATGGGAAACTTACCACCATTGGTCACTATATTGGAATACATCACAGATTTGACTCACAGGTCTCAAAGGTGGTTCCCCAGGACCGCAGAGCGGGTAATTAGGATAGAACCATCTTGCAACATGAGACACGGTAGATTGAAAGGCTTAATGCCACCACCCCACCGTGCCTCAATGAAATGCTATTGTACAAACCTTTTCTATAGGTCAGGAGGCAAAAAAGGCACTTGCAATGCCTTTTATGTGGGTAAAACTATCTGTGAGTTTAGCCAACGTATAGGGTTATCATTTATATTACTCTACCAATGGGAAACTTACCACCATTGGTCACTATATTGGAATACATCACAGATTTGACTCACAGGTCTCAAAGGTGGTTCCCCAGGACCGCAGAGCGGGTAATTAGGATAGAACCATCTTGCAACATGAGACACGGTAGATTGAAAGGCTTAATGCCACCACCCCACCGTGCCTCAATGAAATGCTATTGTACAAACCTTTTCTATAGGTCAAGAGGCAAAAAAACTATAATTGTATCATCTGCCCGCCTTTAGACATATTTATGAAGTTTTTGACCCATTTAAGCTTTGTGTTGAATCAGCATTCTTTGCAATCTTATTAAGGGGATTTTCATAGTATTGCGTTTTTGGTTCTGTTTATATGTTCAGTCTTCATATATGTAACTTTGTTATAAATGCCCCTTGATATTTGCAATATTCATTATACATCGATACTGAGGTTTGTGTATTCTTTATAGGGATGGCGACACTGGATCTTTTAGATCCATGTGCGCATTGATGCTGTTTCCAGTGATACTGGTTTTCTGTTCCCTGTCGTATGTGATCCCCTGGTGTGGGTGTGGTCCCACAATCATGTGGAAGACCACCCTCCACTTGCATTGACCTTGACTCGGGCCACTCTGCCCCTTGGTCTTCCTCGATGCACGGTTGCGCAAACACGATGGTTCGCGCGTATGCAGTGCGGTGGGGATCAGACCCAGTGATGTCACACGCCGACGGTAACGCAGCGGACTGCTTGCCGGGTTAGGATATATAAGCAGGCTGCGGCCTGCTTATTGGTACTGTGGGTGGCTTTCCCAAGGGGGGATGTTTTTGATCATCATTACTCCAGATAAGGATCTTAACACAGCCCCCAGGCAACCTATCACATTATGCGATTACAGTGTAGATGGTACCATAGAATTGCGGTCCATCTCCCTGCATTGCAATTTTACTTCCCTACTTTTGTATCCATTTATAGATCTTTCTGGTGGCTTAGTGGCTAGGCTCTGAGATCCCATGTCCCCATATTCAGCCAATCCTCCTTCTACCTTGGATTCCCTTCTTGGATCCCGGATAGGACCTTTGTGACTCCTGAAACAACCCTTCTTTCCTCCCCCCCACTCTACATTATCTTATCTTGTCATACCAGGTTTGTTTCATATGTAGATTTTGTACTAACATTGCACCATACCCTTGCCTTCCTTCCCCGCCCTCACTCCCTAGTTCTTCCCTTGCTTCCTTTTTACCTCCCTCTTCTTCTCGACTCTTGATTGGATAGAGATATGAATATATCTCATCTACCCAGCTACTGTTGAAGATTTACCCATCCACCTGTGTACATCCCCCATATCTGCCATGGGGGAGCATTGATGGTGTCCTAGCTGTACCTTTGTGTGTGGGCTCTTAGGTAAGTGGCAGTGTACCCCTCTCTTTTCCCCATGTATCAATTGTACTCTGTATCAAGTATACATGCGGTCTATGCTTTTGTTTCTCATGCATAATTGTCACTCTGTCCTAGACATTACCCTCCAGATGAACCGGTAGTTCACAGCAAAACATGTAGAGGACCGTATGTCCCGTGAGGACTTACCATACCCCTGCCTCCATCTTTGGAGCACACTAAGTATCAGCAATATATGTATAGACACCCCTGTACTTTTACTATTTTGTTCTGAATACTGTATATGATGTCATGTTCTTTTATCTTTATGTATGAATAAAATTATATATTCTTTATTCAAGTATGTATTTTGTCTACCTGGTACCGAGATAGTCCATTTCTATGTTATCAGAGACTAGTTTGGGGAACAGTCTCCGATCCTATTTTCTAACTAATTTGGATGATGGTACCCCCCTTTTTTCCTTACTAGTTTTGGAGATATGTTGAAAGATTGTACCTCCTCATGTACAATGTCCTTGGAAACAGACAAGGTACCTTCCTCATCCTCATCAGAATGTGCAGAAGGCGCAAGAGAAAGATCAGAGACTCTGGAGGACAATATGAAGGAGATTGTGTCCTGAAGCCTTCAACATAGCCGGAAGCTTTCCAAAAACTTTGGAGACTGGTGCCGTGAACAAGGCTTATCGCGTTAGCCAATGCTTGTCTACTCACTGGTATGTAACAATAAAGAAGATCAAGGTTTATGGAGTTGCCAGCTGTCTTTCGTTTGACTAAATTTAGACATTGTAGCAGAAAGCTCCTCTCCTGATAATCAGGAAAAGGGGCACGACTAAAAGGAGGCATCTGAAGAGGGTAGTGACTCCAGGCTTTCAGTGTCAGGATTTTTGGGGGGGTAACTCTTCAAGCTCCCTGAACATAAGTTATCAGGGCCTTCCAGGTCACCCCCTTGTGCCTGTGACCTGCCATGGTAAGGTGGCATTTAAAGAAGATCCACAAGGAGTACTCACCCAGATCCACCTGAGCAGGAAAGAATAACCTTGGCTGAAACAAGTCACTGAAGGTAGCAGGGATCCCAACCATGTCCTAAAGAATTTCAGAGTGGCTGAGCAGAACGGAAGAAAGTAAGCTGGTCCAATCGTGAAACCCAAAATGGTGCATGTGAAAATAAACCAACTATTAAGGAGCTGTGCAGACTCAGAAGAGGCACTCAGGCACTGTGGCCCTGCCAAGTCCAAAAGAAAGAAATCCACCAGTGCGTTGTTGTTTCTTCTCCCCTGGTAGTGGCAGTTCAAAGCCAAGGGCAGGCTCTTTCTCTGCTTCAGTCATATGACACAGCCATGTGGAGGCCTTCCCCTCAATCTCTAGGCACTGCATCTAGTAAGCTGTACTGAGGGGTGCTTGTCGGTGGAGGGAAGGAGAGGGGGAGATCTGTACTAAGAGATCTGTGCTGGGGGAGTGTACTGAGGGCTCTGTGCTCTAATGGGAGAGGGAAAGAGTCTACTATGTGGCCTGTGCTGGATAAGGGGGTTTGTACTGAGAGGTCTGTGCTGGGGTAGGAGTCTGTACTGAGGGATCTGTGCTGGGTGGCGGGTAAAGGTAGTCTTTACTAAGAGGTCTGTGCTGGATGTCAGGTCTTTATTAGGAGGTCTGTGTTGGATGGGGGTCTTTACTGAGAAGTCTCCTCTATAAGGGGGGGTGGGGTCGTTACTGAGAGGTCTGTCCTTGTGGGGCTCTGAGGGGGGATTTAGAGCTGGGGAGAGATCTGTGCTGTGAGAGATATGAGCCGGGGGGGGGGGGGGGGTTATACTGGGAAAAAGGGGACATTTTTTGTTGTACTCTGTACAGTGGCCTGTGTGTTATGCACTCCTGATCGCTGCATTCTGTGTTACCAACTCGTGGTTCCTGACCTCTCTGCATTTGTCATTTCTTAGCACTGCACACTCTACATTACGCACTCCTGACCTCTGTACTGTCTGCAATATTTACTCCTGAGCTCTGCAATCTCTGCATTATGCACTTCTGACCCCTGCACTTTGTGCGATATGCACTGCTGAGCTTTTCATGTCCTGGCTTATGCACTTCTGATTACTGCACTCTTTGCATTACGCATTCCTGACCCCTACACTCTCTGTGTTACCAACTCATGATTTCAGCACTTTCTGGATTATGCACTCTTTGATCTCTCCACATTAGGCACTCCTAGCTCCTGCACTCTCTGTGTTACACATTCCTGGCCCCTGCACACTCTGTCTTACCCACTTCTCACTCCTTCACGCTCTGTGTCACCCAACCAGCCCTTGCACTCTCTGCATTATCCGCTCCTGACCCCTGAACTTTGTGTTACCCACTCCTGACCCTGTACTCTCTGCATTACACACTACTGAGACCTGCACTCTCCACCTTATGTACTTCAGACCTTTCCACTCTTGTTAGGCATTCCTGACCCCTGCACTCTGTGCTATATGTACTGCTGATTCCTGCTCTCTATGGAACACGTAACTGATCGCTGCACACTCTGCATTATGCGCTTCTTAGTGCTGCTTTCTCTGCATCACAAATTTCTGGCTCCTTCAATCACTGTCTTATGCACTCCTGAGTCTTGCACTATAGACACATTGTTGTACATATCATACTTTTGACTACTGCACTCTGTATACCGGGCTGTATACGACTACTAAACTCAAAGTACATTATATACTTTTAAAGTTCTTTAAAATAGCATTAAACCCTCAGTGTTGTGTAGCTTAACACATTGAACAAAAATAAATATACATTCCTAAGTGAGCTATTTGTTAAAATTCTTATTAAAAAATGATTGTGCTGAGGTTTGTAGATATCGCTTATAGCACGGTAAATCATATTTTGTAGGTAATGTGCTGTGTATAGGGGAGTAGGCTTAGGTTTTATTTAACCATGCTCCTTTAAGCCTCTCCCACTGTTAACACAATTTGGCCACACCCAAAATTAGGTTCTGTGCCATTTTGCTGGTATCTTTTTGGCTATTTTGCTGTAAACCAAGAAAGAGATAAACCCAATTATTATTGTGTTGAATGCTGCATATACAAACCACTTACAATAGTAGGAAAACACTACAGGACATTATGGAGCACTACAAAAATGCTTACAACACAGATGCCAACGCTATCAGGTCACTTAGCTTGCGTTATAGCTGGTCCCATCTGGCAAAGCCCTTTCTTAGTCTTGTGGTGTTCCCTCTGGCAGAACTCCTCTTTGGTCTTGTAGAGTTCCATTTTTTTTTTATTTTGTTTGGGTAACTATTCCCACATGGGTCAATCTCTTTTCAGTATTTTTTAACTCCAAACTCTCAATGGCACTGTAATATCAAAAATGCCATATACAGTATCTCACAAAAGCGATTCCCCCCTTAAATTTTTGAAAATATTTTATTATATCTTTTCATGTGACAACACTGAATAAATGACACTTTGCTACAATGTAATGTAGTGAGTGTACAGTGTATAACAGTGTAAATTTGCTGTCCCTTCAAAATAACGCAACACACAGCCGTTAATATCTAAACCGCTGGCAACAAAAGTGAGTAAACCCCTAAGTGAAAATGTCCAAATTGGGATTTGGGACCAATTAGCCATTTTCCCTTCCTGGTGCCATGTGACTTTTTAGTGTTACAAGGTCTCAGGTGTGAATGGGAAGCAGGTGTGTTTTATCGCTCTCACTCTCTCATACTGGTCACTGGAAGTTCAACATGGCACCTCATGCAAAGCACTCTCTGAGAATCTGAAAAAAAGAATTGCTGCTCTACATACAGATGGCCTAGTATAGAAGATTGGCAAGACCCTGAAACTGAGCTGTAGCACAGTGGCCAAGATCATACAGCAGTTTAACAGGACAGGTTCCACTCAGAACAGTCCTTGCCATGGTTGACCAAAGAAGAAAGAAGTTGAGTGCAGATGCTCAGTGTCATATCCAGAGGTTGTCTATGGAAAATAGACATATGAGTGCTGCAGAGGTTGAAGAGGTGGGAGATTAGCCTGTCAGTGCTTAGACCATATGATGCACAGTGCATCAAACTGGTATGCATGGCTGTCGTCCCAGAAAGAAGCCTCTTCTACAGATGATGCACAACAAAGCTTGCAAAGTTTGCTGAAGACAAGCAGACTAAGGATTACTGGAATCATGTTCTATAGTCTGATGAGACCAAGATAAACTTATTTGGTTCAGATGGTGTCAAGCGTATGTGGTGGCAACCAGGTGAAGAGTACAAAGACAAGTGTGTATTGCCTATAGTCAAGCATGGTGGCAGGAGTGTCATGGTCTGGGGCTGCATGAGTGCTGCCAGCACTGGGGAGCTACAGTTCATTGAGGGAACCATGAATGCCAACATGTAATGTGACATTCTGAAGCAGAGCACGATCCCCTCCCTTCGGAGACTGGGCTGCAGGGCAGTATTCCAAAATAATAATGACCCGAAACACACCTCCAAGACAACCACTGCCTTGCTAAAGAAGCTGAGGGTGAAGGTGATGGACTGGCCAATAATGTCTCCAGACCTAAACCCTATTGAGCATCTGTGGGCCATCCTCAAATGGAAGGTGAAGGAGCGCAAGGTCTCTAACATCCACTAGCTCTGTGATGTCATCATGGAGGAGTGGAAGAGGACTCCAGTGGCAACCAGTGAAGGTCTAGTGAACTCAATGGGGTTTATTTACTAAAGCTGGAGTGCACAAAATCAGGCTCACTTCTGCATAGAAACCAATCAGCTTGGCAATCCAGGTTTTATTGCCAAAGCTTAGTTGAACAAGCTGAAGTTAGAAGCTGATTGTCTATCATGCACAGCTGCACCAGTTTCTGAGTGCACCAGTTTTAGTAAAATAACCCCCATGCCCAAGAGGGTTAAGGCAGTGCTGGAAAATAATGGTGGCCACACAAAATATTGACATTTTTGGCCCTATTTGGACATTTTCACTTAGGGATGTACTCACTTTTGTTGCCAGCGGTTTACACATTAATGGCTGTGTGTTGAGTTATTTTGAGGGGACAGATTGACACTGTTATACAAGTTGTACACTCACTACTTTACATTGTAGCAAAGTGTAATTTCTTCAGTGTTTTCACATGAAAAGATATAAGAAAATATTTTCAAAAATGTGAGGGGTGTACTCACTTTTGTGAGATACTGTATGTCATATATGGAAAAGGTAAAACTATTGTTCATCCTTATTGGCACAATTTTGGGTCCAATATTTGAAAAAGCTCCTCTAAAACAATGGCAATAGCTAAAAATGTGTACATTGCCCAAATATACTATAATAGTATCTTTTTCCCTATTATATTAGAAGACAGTGAAACTAGTAATGTTCAAACATTGTTTCAATGGCATTTGCTTGAAAGATGTTCTTACCATAAAATTTATGTTTAATTCCAAAAACAACAAATGTGTTTATGTAAGTCTTTAAAAAATCACAGAATCTAACATGGCTGCATACTTTATTTCAAATATTTTAGAAATATATTTCAAACCTACCAAGACATCACCGTCCACCTAAACTGACAGGCTGGGCAAGAGGCCCATGGTAACTGGAGGAGCCGCAGAGATTCACAACTCAGGGGAAGAATCTATCCACAGGATAACTATTAGTCCTGCACTTCACAAATCTGGCCTTTATGAAAGAGTGGCAAGAAAAAATCCATTGTTGAAAGAAAGCCATAAAAAGTCCAGTTTGCAGTCTGTGGAGTCATTGTGCATAATCAGGAAGTAGAGAGTGTACCGCTGGGGACACATGAACGAGTTCCTGCGGATGTTTGAGTGATTCAGGGGAATTTCAACCCAACCACCTAAGTGTATCAGGAATAGTGCATGTGTAAATGTGAGTTTTATGGCTGTGCACAGCAGTAACCATAACCAGTTTTTTTCAACGGATATTTAGATATTAGCACAGTGCATGTGGATGAGAGCACTTATTGTGTGGACTGGATGAACCATACTATTAAGCGTACCACTATTTTAACTGCTTTTTTTTTCATATATGGACACTTTGTTTCATGATGTTTATGTTTGTTTTTTAGTACACAGAGTAATGTGAGACCCTGGCAGGGGCTGGCTAAGAGATTTATTGGTTGTTATAGATTGATATTTATTTTATAGTCACTATTGAGTTATATTATAGGGGTCTAGTGATATAGGCCCTGAATGAGGAAGTGCTTCAGTATATATTTATGGTCAATTTATGTGTGAGCAGTGTTGAGCAGCACCTTGATTGTCACTTTAATTTTTAAAATTATTTTTTCACATTCTTTTACTCTTTGGTTTAAGTATACACACTTAGGCCGCGTACACACGGGCGGACTGTATGGCGTACTTAGTCCGTCGAAACACATTTCAACGGACAGTCCGCTCGTGTGTGGGCTTCAGCTGACTTTTTCAGCGTGCAGTCTGGCGTACTAAGTATTTCGGATTTTTCGAAATTCTGTCCGTCGTACTTTGGTTTCAGCGGACAATCCGCTCGTCAGTAGGCTAGTTCGACGGACTAAGAATGGTGCATGCCCAGAAAGGATTTACACGACGGAAGGGTGCTTTGCTGTGTATTCGACTTCCTATTTCTAGTCCCGTCGTACGTGCTGTACACGTCATCGCGCAAGCTTTCGGCGGACTGTTTGTGTATCCGTGTGTGGTCAAGTCCGTTCAGTCGAAAGTATGACGGACTGTCCGTCGGATTGTATGACGGACTAAGTACGCCATACAGTCCGCCCGTGTGTACGCGGCATTAGTGTACCTAGTAGCGCAAAAGATATCTATATTTAATCATAGAAGAAAACCTGTTAGAAACTGCAAAAGACTTGAGACTTGGGTAGAGGTTGACCTTCCAGGACAACGACCCTAAACATATAGCCAGAGCTACAATGGAATGGATTAGATCAAACCATATTCATGTGTTAAAATGGCCAAATCAAGGTCCAGACCTACATCCAATTGAGAATCTGTGGCAAGACTTGAAAATTGCTGTTCACAGATGCTGTCCCATCCAATCTGACAGAGCTTGAGCTATTTTTGCTATTGGGCAAAAATGTCATTCTCTAGATGTGCAAAGGTAGAGACATACCCAAAAAGACTTGCAGCTGTAATTGCAGCAAAAGGTGGTTCAACAAAGTGTTGACTTAGGGGGGCTGAATACAAATGCAGGCCACAATTTTCAGATATCTATTTGTAAAAAAAAATTGAAAAACATTTATCATTTTCCTTCGACTTCACAATTATGTGCCACTTCGTGTTAGTCTATCACAAAATCCCAATAATACATTTACGTTTTTGGTTGTAACATGACAAAATGTGGAAAATTCCAAGGGGTATGAATACTTTTTCAAGGCACTGTATCTCCGAAAGCTGCATTACAATTTTTTGACGTTTTGCTCATAGTTCTACTTTAATACTAGTTTTAAAAAGATTTCAACATGTATTAAGACAGTTAAGGGAATCACACTCTGACACATGCTTTATAGCAGATGAATTGTACATTATTTATGCTCAGAGAGAACTGTCCCTTTCTTCATAAGAATCACGATGTGTATCTGTTATGTAAATACTTCAGCAATAAATAATGCAGATATGTAATGCCAGAACAGATTAGACGTGTGTGTTTCCCATTACTTTCCCCATATGCTGCTACTGGAAGGAAACCAGTAAAAACATCTGGCAGTGGAAGGAGAACAGGCCAGCCTGACGTGGACTATATGTGGATTGTCCTGACAATGGTATCCAGACAGTATCCAGTGTAGGCTTAATCTGACACTGCACTTATGATCATTTCAATTATTTAACATAGAAAGACCCCCCCCCCCAAAAAAATAAAACAAAGAGAAAAAAAACAATCTGACTGATCACGTTGTACAGTCATTATCACAGACAGTGATGCAAATGATAGCACTGTGAACACTGAAATAATTTTACAGGGTATTTAATAATACCCAATAATAAAACCCAAATGCAATAAAAATGAACTTCACATGAGCCTGTGTCAGTACATTTTTGTTTGCATCAGTACAGCTTTCGGCCCTAAACAAGTCAATAGGAATACAAAAACAGATTACAGCAAGTTGATGAAGTTTACAGGGAGACCAATTGCACCTGTCAATGAACTGCATTTGGAAATCAACATAAGCCCAAAAAGCTTATTGACACAGTCCCTAAATGCAAAATTGTCAGTCACTATAAAGTATATCTGGATTCAGGATATGGACACTCGATCACTGACATATTCTTAACAAGCAGTAATAAAGCTATAAAAAACAAGCCCTCATTAGTCTTTGTAGCTGACGGCACTGTGAAGCAATTCATTCTAAAAACTGACAGATAAGCTCAGCTCACCTTGTTACCCAATTCCACAGCAACTACTCTCTCTTTAACCACTTAACCCCCGGACCAATTGTCAGCCTAAGGACCAGAGGTCTTTTTACAATTTCGCACTGCACTGCTTTAACTGGTAATTGCGCGGTCATGCAATGTTGTACCCAAACTAAATTTGCGTCCTTTTCTTCCCACAAATAGAGCTTTCTTTTGATGGTATTTGATTGCCTCTGCGATTTTTATTTTTTGCGATATAAATGGAAAAAGACCGAAAATTTCGAGAAAAAAAGATATTTTCAAATTTTTGTTATAAGAAAAATCAAATAAACTCAATTTTAATCATACATTTAGGGCAAAATGTATTCAGCCACATGTCTTTAGTAAAAAAAATGTCAATAAGCGTATATTTATTGGTTTGCGCAAAAGTTATAGCGTCTACAAACTAGAGTACATTTTCTGGAATTTACACAGCTTTTAATTTATGACTGCCTATCTCATTTCTGGAGGTGCTAAAATGGCAGGGCAGTACAAACCCCCCCCCCCCCAAATGACCCCATTTTGGAAAGTAGACACCCCAAGGAAAAAAAAATTACAAAAAGTTGTCACTAAATGATATATTGCTCACACATGCCATAGTTATATGTGGAATTGCACCCCAAAATATATTCTGCTGCTTCTCCTGAGTATGGGGATACCACATATGTGGGACTTTTTGGGAGTCTAGCCACGTACGGGACCCCGAAAACCAATCACTGCCTTCAGGATTTCTAAGGGTGCAAATTTTTGATTTCACTCCTCACTACCTATCACAGTTTGGAAGGCCATAAAATGCCAAAATAGCACAACCCCCCCCAAATGACCCCATTTTGGAAAGTAGACACCCCAAGCTATTTACTGAGAGGCATGTTGAGTCCATGAAATATTTTATATTATGCCACAAGTTGCAGAATTATTACAATTTTTTTTTTTTTTGCACAAAGTTGTCACTAAATGATATATTGCTCACGCATGCTATGGGCATAAGTGAAATTACACCCCAAAATTAATTCTGCTGCTTCTCCCGAGTATGGGGATATCACATGTGGGGGACTTTTTGGAAGCCTAAACACGTTCAGGACCCCGAAAACCAAGCACTGCCTTCAGGATTTAAATATAAAATGCTACCAAAAAAAACTGTTAGCGATCGCAGGGATCAGGCCTGACTCTGTGAATGCTGCAGTTATGTGTTTAGTGTTTTGTAAGTGACAGTGATCGATCGATACTGCACTTGGGTGGGCTGGGCGGAGTGGAAAAACGCAGGTGCCAGCAGGTATCTGGGCTGATCCCGCTAACAATGCGTTTTTTTGGAACCCTAAACTGCTGGGGACGCTAGTATAGATCTGATCAGATCAGATATTGATCTGTTCAGATTCTATACCACTACGGGAGGTTTATGCTTTGCGCGTGGGTGTAAGCGGTACTGGCACTAACCTAGCGCTGCCTGGGGCGACGCAGACCCTGACCCTAAAAACTAATTGATATCACCCACCGGGTGATCAGGGGGTTAAACCTTTATTGGGTAATAAATGGTGGGTGCCCTGATGCTATAAAAAGCAAACTAACTAACCAGAGTCACCCGTAACACTTATACGGTGATCACTGGTGAAAGGGTTAACTAGGGGCAATCAGGGGGTTAAAATCTTTATTAGGTAGTATATGGGGGTCCCTGGCGCTATATAAAAACCTGACGCGGAACCTAAATAACTAACTGGCTAACCAGTGTCACCAGTGGCACTTATACGGTGATCGCTGGTGAAAGGGTTAACTAGGGGCAATCAGGGGGTTAAAACCATTATTGGGTAGTATATGGGGGTACCTAGCGCTATAAAAACCTGGTGGTGAACCTAAAAAAATAACTAGCTACCTGGCAGCACCAGTTACACTAATGCAGCGATCAGAAAAACGATCGCTTAGTGACACTGGCAAAAGGGGGTGAAAGAGTTAACTAGGGGCAATCAGGGGGTTAAAACCATTATTGGGTAGTATATTGGGGTACCTAGCGCTATAAAAACCTGGCGGTGAACCTAAAAAAAATAACTAGCTACCTAACAGCACCAGTGACACTAATGCAGCGATCAGAAAAACGATCGCTTAGTGACACTGGCAAAAGGGGGTGAAAGGGTTAACTCTAGGGGCAATCAGGGGGTTAAACCTTTATGGGGGGGTAGGGGGCTACCCTGGACCTAACACTAACTGCCCTGACAGTTTTTACTGTCACAACTGACACTAAATGCAGTGATCAGTAAATAAATGATCACTGCAATCAGTGACACTGTGACTGGGAGGGGCGGGGGGGGTCAGGGGGCGATTGGGGGGGGTGATCGGGGGGGGGATTTGTGTGCCTATGTGTACCTACATGTCAGTGTAGTGTTTGGTGCACTTGCTTTCTCTGTTCTCCTCGCAGTCCGGTCAAAAAGACTGCCTCGAGGAGAATGACATCACTTCCTCCCTGCCTGTGTTTACAATACACAGCAGGGGAAGCTTCTCATTCGCCAGGAGCGATCGAGAGGGGATGGCCAGAAACCAACGGCCATCCCCTCATCCCGTATCGTTCCTGAAGCGAAACGGACCGCCACATCCAGCGGGAGGGGGTCCGATCGGACCCCCCACCCGCTGGAAGGCAAGCACGTACATGTACGTGCTTGTGCCTGTCGGTGCCATTGTGCCGACTTACATTGCCATGCGGCGGGCCTTAAGTGGTTAAATTAGATATTGGAAAGCTGAGTGACTGCTGGGTGTTTTGGGTAGAGTGAGCTGAGCTGCTGAGAGAATGCCTTGCATGACTTCAGTGCTACAGAGGTGAGTAATAGCAAGTTTAAAACCGACTTAGGCATAGGTGGCACTTTTAATATAGTAAATTTTAGCAGACATTGCATTAAAAAAAGAAAGTAAGACAGGGTTGAATACTTGCAAGAAAATCACCTAAACTAGGTACACATAGTGTGTTTAAGCTGCTTCAAAAGACAATTGGGAAGTTGGTAAAAGCCATGCAGTGTTGCCTCCATTTTTGTTGCATCTCCTTGACGGACATAAAAAGCACAAGAAGGAAAGCTTCTGTCTGTTCTGTTCACAAAGAATCACCTTTTCCCCGATTCAGACTATTCAAATATGCCATGCTAAACAGGAAGAATGACCATACTTAGGAGATATTTGTTACTTACTTCACATAGTCCTGAAGGCAATATAGACAGTGTAAAAGTATTTATCTTTTGCAGAAAGATTTATTTTTCTAAATCTACATTTGAGTTTTATATATGGCCACAATACACCGTATGGTCACTTTACATGTAGCTAGTGCTTAGAAGAGGTCTTTGAAAAATGCAAGCAATTCAAATATTCATGATCAGTTTATAGCATAGGTCCCACTGGGGAAGGTGTGGGATAGTAGCTGGCTGAGTTACTACCACGCTCAGCCAAGATGCAAGCCAGCTGTATCGATTCTATAACTGTTATAACGACACTTAGATGGATATGTAAGATATTTCTTGAAGGTGAATCAATTTTTTCATATTTTTTTCCTCATGAAAGTAACATATTGTAAGACCTTGGCAAACTGTATTGATTTTGGCTATAATAATAAATATGATTACATACAGTATATATAATACACTTTAAATACGCAAAACATTCGTAAAATGTCTCTTATAGGAGGCAATAATTAAAGGTTTATAATAATTAGAGTTTTGCAAGCATCTCTGACATACCTACACAACTCTTATAAATCTTATACAGTTGGAATAGATAACATTATCACATCCAAGCATGACTCCTATTAGGCAGTCAAATATTCAATGCCTACAAAGTGGGTTTCATTCATTCGCTTACTCAACTTCAATTAATGTTTACAATATTTCAACAGTTTACAATTCAATGGCCAACTCTACCCCACATTAAGACATTTAGGGAAGCACCATTAGGCTTTTTCACCTGTCAAATTTTTATTAATCTAAGATACTTCAGTTACACATTTGTAAAAAAGATACTTCAGTTACAAGATTTTTGCCATGGGGTTTAGGTCTCTCATCGCCTCCCGTAAGTCCATAACAAGATGTCACACTCTGTTGAACACTCCAGTTATTACTGATACAAGAATAAAAACCAATTGAAAATAAAGGTATAGCATTTATAATTTTGAATGGTATGCATCTGACAGGTATACCACAACACAAATCAGTTGGAAAATGTTGCAGTATCTCATACAGATAAAGCATTGGCATACTTTCTGTGAATAATTGCTACACTTGACATCTACAGTGGTCATGTTGCAACTAGCACTCATCCATTATCTATGGAGACTAAAAGATATAGAAGAGAAAATATAAAAGATACAGGGAAAGGCCAGAATGATACAAAACAGAATAAAATTAAAGGCAGGAGGTAGACAAAGATGAAATAAGAAGAGGGCGGAATGAATACAATAAAATGTAGAGAATTAAAGGATAAATATAAAAGAAGAAAATGCAAAAGGCCAAAGAAAATAGGATTTTTGTCCTAACTGTAAAAGGACAAATTATAGTATTCTGAAACATGTGGTTATACTGCTTCCTTCAGGTGATTAAACACAGGCAAAGCACATCTGTACTTCCAGTTTTCCAGTTTTTTAACAATAGATAATGAGTTGATGATAAGAACAGAGAGAAGGGACCTTGTCCCATAATGTATGCCAAGAAAAGCAAGATCCAGTGCCCAAAGCAACATTACAGGCCATCTCCATAGCGTGGGGTCTGGGTATGGTTCCCAAGGTATTGCACTGTATATATTGTTAAAGTAAAAGGCAGCGAAGAACTGATTGAAGAAATCAAAGTAAATAAGATTACGTTCAGCATAGAAATTCTCTGTAAAGGAGAAGAGATCCATCACCTACAGCAGTGATGGCGAAACTTGGCACCCCAGATGTTTTGGAACTATATTTCCCATGGTGCTCAGGCACTCTGCAGTGTAGTTGAGCATCATGTGAAATGTAGTTCCAAAACATCTGGGGTGCCAAGGATTGCCATCACTGACCTACAGTATAGGACAGTAGCAAAAACTGAGGTCTCATGAAATTGGATAGGTTTATAAAAGTATGCCCGAGAGGGTGTGTCTAAAAGCTTTTCCAGCTTCCAATAATCTGAAAGTAACAGACTATAACTCAGGGTCTATACATATCCAGTCTGTGTCCCATACTGTACAATATAGATAAACGGTTCGCTGTGAGTAGGATGGGTTTTACCGGGCTGTCCTTGGAGCTTTGCTATACCAGTGTCTAATCTCCTGAAGGTGGCAGTATAACCCAGTTTTCTTCAGAATACTATCCTGTGTCCTGTACAACTAAGAAATAGAGATACAAATGTCTTTGGTAAGCTAATGGCTTTCTTTGTCCCTTAGGGACTTCAGTGCTGATATACCCAAAACAAAAGTTCAGGTCCCTCCCTCAACTACTACAGCCAGTATAAAGCCAACTGATGGAGTTATACTGCCTTGTGGATTCAATGTAGAATAAACAAATTTGAGAGACTAGCTATGAGACAGCTGGCCTTGTGGAAGTGGACAGAGAAAATGTTGTGGAAAGTGAAAGGCACCGCTGAATACATTATTAAATATTGCTAGTTAGCTCTATACAGAGTTATTTTATGGTATTATATATTCTTTTGTTTGGCATCTTATTTGCAGTTTCATGAGATTTCACTGTCTTGAAAGTTCTGAGGTTGCATACTATTAAAACAAAAAATTGAGCATGTTGAAGTTAAAAATGATCCATTTACAGACTAAACTAAAAGCAGCAAGTCTTCAAAACTCAGGATGGCTTCCATAAGAAAAAGCTTTAAATAGTTTCTTAGCTGTCAAAACTTATTTAACAAACAGTTTCTCAATACAGTGAAAATGTGAGCTTAAAATTTGTACCTGTCATTTCTTGTGTTTTCTTCAATTTGAAAAGTAAAATCATTTTATCAAGAGGATAAAATGATATACATGCCATTCTTTAATATAAAAGTACAACGGTTCTACGGGTATAGAATCTGCTATATGGATACTTTGGACCTTGGATTTATCTGGATAACAGGTGTTAACTGTAATTTAAATCACGAATATCAATATTCAATATATTAACCTACACCACTGCTACTCTTTAGGTAATTAGAATACTATTTTTCTGGAATCAAGCGATGATTAGGATAGCTATAGGCACCTTCAGACCTCAGCAGGCATCCCTGGTCAGTGTGTGCATGCAGCTGATAGCAGCTAACAAATAAACTCCATGCCACTTACTAAAATACCTTGTGATATTGATTGTGAGTACTCTAATTATCAAACTAATATTGTGATAATTTTATAGCTGCTCCCTAGAAAGGATCTATAGTAAGAAACTTAATTCGCTGGGATTTGGTGACAATAGAGGCGCTTATTAAAAAAAGGAGGAAAAACCTCATATCTTACATTAAATGAGTGAAAAATACTACAATAACACCCATACGTGATTGGAATAGTGTACCAACCCACTAAACATACAATAATAAACAAAAAACAATTGCAAAAATAATTAATTATATAGTCCCAATTAGATATTGGAAAAAAACATATAGCCAAAGTCCATGCAGTGATTAAACTCCACAGATACAATTGTGATAGGCCTCATCTAAATCCATTTGCCAGAATACAATGAAATCTTCTGAAATTAGTGAAAAATCCATTCACCACAAATTTGAGCACAAAGACACCCAATCGTGAAGATACAGTAGTCTCCTTACCAGATTGTAATGATTACTTTAATTAAAAAGATAGTCAGCTGAGCTTGTGCATGTGAATGCCTGCTCACATGGAATATGATACGAACTCTATGGAAAACACCTTCCTCCTCATAGGCTCAGATGGGGCATGAAGAAAGAGCAAACAATATCCATAGCATAATACTGTTTATTTAAAAAAAAATAAAAAAACAAAGCCAAATGGCTGCTTACATTACTCAGTGCATGACTGGCACTGGGGCTGCTCGCTTATCAGATCATTTTGTGGTGTGCTCGTGGTTCCTCTTTGTGTACGGCATGCGTTCCACCGAATGCGAACGACAACCAAGAGGACCGGAATTTTGCGTATACGAACGTGACCAGGTACCGCCTCGACATACGTTTCGTTTTCACGTCTTCAGGAAGCGTGCCTGGTCACAGGGTCAACGTTGTTTATAGTGTGCCAAATGATCGTAAAGAGCCAATGGGAAGCAAAAATTTGTGCGCAGCCTCAGTCCCACTCAAGGCATAATGAATGGACTACCATTCGCAGCATAATTGCTTACATTCTAAAATTAATACCTCTCACTAAAAATAATGTCATTATTAATCAAACAACACCAGAGGGGAAAATTATATAAAAATACATAAATACAAAGTCTCTATTTATTTGCAATTCATGATGACTCTAGATCATTAGCAATAGGGCATCCTCCTGTCATTCTTTTTAAACAATTGCAAGCAGACATGGAAAAACAAATAAGGCTGTGGTGGGATGTGGCCTCATTTGATATGTATATGGAAAAAAATCTGACTCCAAGGAGACTTAGGTGGGACATCAGTCCCAATGAGGGGGCTGAAGACCTACAAATGTTGGATGAGTGGTACCAGTTTTTTAATGGCTGTGAGCAAAAATCAATGCAACTCATGGTCAGAAAAAGAAAAGCCAAATCTGCGATTTTGGAAGCTAAAATCGCAGACCTTAAAGAAAGAATGGTGCCATTCAGTATCACTAATGATTATCTAGAAAGAGCAAAAGCCCTACAGAGCCATCTAGCTAAATATGATGGTGAAATAAAAAATAAAAAAATAAAAAAGTATTAGAGGGACATTAAAGACTTTGAACAAAATAAAGTATATACATGGCAAGAAACCCTTTTATCTACATCAGGAATGGAAACGCCCAATGAAAAGGAACCTACCACAGAACCAGTGGTTAAAGCTAAAAAAAAGCCTCTAGCACCCCTAAAAAAAATAAGTAACAAACCATTAGGGAATCCAAAAACCCATCACTATCCACCACCCAATCCCTACCCTTATCCCTCTCCCTATCCTTCTCCCTATCCAATACAGACCTGTAATAGGTATGGTCCCTTAGATAATATACCGTCTGATTATAATTACTATGAATCTACTAAGAACCAATACCCCCCGAGACCCCCTAGAGGTACATTCAGAGGGAACTTTAGGGGAGACCTGGACCCTATCAAAACCAACACCAGGGGGGAATGAAGGGGATGGAAAGGGCCGCATCGTATTCCACCCAGCACCCCGCACGAACATATAGAAAATGAGGGAAGAGGGGAAGAGGGAAAAAGAAAAAGACAAATAAATGAGGGAAGAGAAAGAATTAGAAGTATTAAATCAAGGTTTAAAGTATGCACCGAATAAAGTTACGGACAAATTTGAATTATTTGTTGACATCGAAAAATATGTTAGGAAACTTAATATCAAAAAACATTTTGCAAATTCGAATATAATCAGAAATATTCTACCACAGATCCCCCTATGTACAAAGTGGGTTAAAAAATAATTCTGTTTTTAATCCCAACAAAGGAATGCACCATCATATTGAAGTTTTCAAAGATATGGTACAGAATGAAGTTAGAAATTTGGAAATTAAAAGACACGCTAAAAATAAAACAATTTGGGAAGGTATAAAATCCTTAGAGGAAAATAAACAAATATTGGTACGAGCAGCTGATAAAGGAGGAGGCCTGGTGATATTATCTCGTGAATACTATTACCAGGAGGTGGGAAGATTACTAAATGATTCTAATATATTATCTACATTTATTAAACTAAAAGGAGATCCTACTTCTAAATTAAGAATGGAACTTACGAATTGGGTAACAGAAGGCCTATATAAAAAAAATTTAAATAAAAAGGAAGCAGATTACCTTATACCATATGCTTCAAAAATTCCAGTAATGCACATAGTACCAAAAGTACAAAAAATAAAGAACGTCCCCCGGGTCGACCGATAATAAGCGGGATAGACTCCCTGTTTGCAAGACTAGGTGAAAACCTAGATGTTTTTTTGAAACCACTAGTTACACAAAGTCCATCATATCTCAAAGACAGCAGAGACTTGATAGTGCTTTTACAGGATCTAGTAGTAACAGAAGATACCATCATGATCATGGTTGACATCGAGTCTCTGTATACTAATATCCAACATAAGGATGCACTTATAGCATTAAAGTGGGCACTGACAAAAGAATCCAAACTAAAAAAGGTTCAGATAAACTATTTAATTAAAGGCCTTGATCTGGCAATGGGTAACCATTTTTTCTGGGATAATAACCCTTTCATGACTAAGCCTATTTTTGGCATTTGGTGTTTACAAGTTAAAATCCATATTTTTTGCTAGAAAATTACTTGGAACCCCCAAACATTATATATATTTTTTAGCAGAGACTCTAGAGAATAAAACGGCGATTGTTGCAATATTTTATGTCACACGGTATTTGCACAGTGGTGTTTTAAACGCAACTTTTTGGGAAAGTTTTATTGCTGTCACAAGGAACGTAAACATCCCTTGTGACAGTAATAGGTGGTGACAGGTACTCTTTATGGAGGGATCGGGGGTCTAAAAGACCCCCGATCCCTCCTTTACACTTCAAGGTATTCAGATCGCCGAAAACGGCGATTCTGAATACTGTATATTTTTTTAAAACCGGCGCCATTGGCAGCTGAGTAAACGGGAAGTGACATCATGACGTTGCTTCCGTGTTTACTATTAGGAGGCTGGAACTAAGCCGACTATGGCTTCGTTCCAGTTCCTCCCCAGCACCTGGAGGCATCAGACAGCGCATCAGTGCTCCTGAAGGGGAGCACCGGTAACAACGGCGGGAGGGGGGACGTCCCCTCCCGCTCCTCCGGCATAACAGCCGAGCGGCTTTTAACCACTTCGGTTGTTATGGCTAGATAGCCAATCGCCTGCAGGTGCGGGCATCATCCCGGTATACCCCCCGGAAGCAGAGTACGCACATCTGCGTACGCTCGGTGGGAAGGGGTTAATTCATGACTATTATAACCAGATAGGAGGAGTGGCCATGGGGGCACGCTATGCTCCCAGTGTAGCTAATATAGTCTTGAATAAATGGGAGTCAGAAACCATCTATAAAAATATGAGTAAATCTCTCATTTTTTATAAAAGATACATCGATGATGTTATTCTTTTCTGGAAGGGCAATCTAGATAGTTTTGAAGAATTTTTGAATCAAATGAATGGTAATCACTACGGTTTAAAGTTTACAGCTGAACACAGTAATGTAGAAGCAAATTACTTGGACCTTACTATCACAAAAAAGCAAAAAAAGTTTGTCACTAAAACATACTTCAAAGCCATTGATAGAAATGGTTATGTGCCCACACACAGTTGTCACCATCCACAATGGATAGGAGCAGTCCCGAAAGGACAATATATGTGACTAAAACGCAACTGTGAGGAAGATAATCATTTTTATTCACAGGCCCAGATACTAACAAGTAGGTTCTTAGAAAAAGGCTATTCTTACAAAACTCTAACAAAGGTGGTGATGCAGGTGTCCCAGATGGATAGACAAACATTATTGGTACCAAAAGTTAAATCTGAATATCGAGGGGCCACAGCTTTTGTGACAGGGTTCAATAGACAGTATAGACAGGTGGAAGCCATTTTCAAAAAATATTGGCCCATCCTGTTGCAAGACAAAGACCTGGTATCCATAATTCCACACAATCCTAAATTCATCTATAGAAGGGCACCAGGTTTGAGAAATCAAATAGCTTGTAATGTCCCAGATCCCCCTAAAAGGCTGTCAACTTTTCCGGATGGATCCGGCTTTCATTATTGTACTAGATGCAGGGCCTGCAGACTAACTAGAAAGCCGGGCTCATCTAAGAAGGTTGTCCAGTTTCAATCCCAAGTTACAGAGTATAAAATTAAACCACTAATCACATGCAATTCAGATCATGTTATATATGTGTTAGCCCTTGTACACACAGTCGGACATTTCAACAACCAAATCCGACGGATTTTTTCTGAAGGATTGTGTCCAAAACTGTTGCATACACACGGTCGGACAAAGTTGTCAGAAAATCCGATCTTTCAGAACGTGACAACGTAAATTTCGTTACGATGGGACTACGTTCAGGCTAGTAGCCAATAGCTTTGATGTAGGAATTTGATCTGAGCATGAGTGGCACTTTGTCCGATCGGAATTCTCTACACATGATCGGAGTATGTCCGATCGGACCAGTTTGTCGGAAAATATTTCCAGCAAGTTGGAAAATTTGGTCCGATGGAAACAGTCCGATGCATACCACACACAGTCAGATTATCCGACAAAACGGTCCGATAGGACACATTCCGACGGATTCTCCGACCGCGTGTACAAGGGCTTAGAGTGTCCATGCTCAATGCAGTACGTAGGCCGAACAACTAGATAATTAAAAATTTGAATTAACGAACACCTTACGAATATTAAGAAAGGATTTCCCAATCATAACGTGTCAAGGCATTTTAAATTACATCATAATAGTGACCCTACCCTCTGTAAGTTTTATGGTATTGATAAGATCACAAAACATTGAAACACATGAAAAGAGAAATATAAAAAAAATGAAACAAAATGGTTATATAAATTAAGAACAATGCAGCCGTTAGGAATGAATATAGAGCTTAATCTAAATTGTTTTTTTGTCCAACAACTAAGGTTGGGTGTTCCATGCCGGGAGAGTGGGACACCCCCTTTGTTTCTCCTAATTTGGGAGCATGGTATTAACATTTGGATCAAGTCTCTATTAATCAGCAATAAAGATGAACGAACATTAAGATATTAAGATATGAATTTAGGTGCATATAAAACAAGAAAAGTATAGGAGAGAATGAGGTGGATAAAACAGAAATGATGATGGGGATCACGTGGTTTTGTTTACATCTTTTTAAATAAAAAAAATATGGGTTTTTTAAAGTTTTTGGAACAGAAATAATGGAAGTAGAGTATTTTAAATGAGTAATGTGCAAATGGACAATCAGTCTATTAGTGCCATTATAACAGTGATATGATGTGGTCTCTTCATATAGAGTGACATCTAGAGGTCAACTATATGAATGACAGGAGGATACCCTATTGCTAATGATCTAGAGTCATCATGAATTGCAAATAAATACAGACTTTGTTTTTATGTATTTTTATATAATTTTCCCCTCTGATGTTGTCTGATTAATAATGACATTATTTTTAGTGAGAGGTATTAATTTTAGAATGTAAACAAATTATGCTGCGAATGGTGGTCCGTTCATTATGCCTTGAGTGGGACTGAGGCTGCGCACAAATTTTTGCTTCCCATTGGCACTTTACGATCGATTGGCTCACTATAAACCACATTGACCCTGTGACCAGGTATGCTTCCTGAAGATGTGAAAACAAACGTACATCGAGGCGGTACCTGGTCACGTTCGTATATGCAAAATTCTGGTCCTCTTGGTTGTCGGTCGCATTCGGTGGAATGCACGCCGTACACAACCAGGAACCACAAGCACACCACGAAACGATCTGATAAGTGAGCAGCCCCAGTGCCAGGTTGGGCACTGAGTAATGTAAGCAGCCATTTGGCTTTATGTTTTTAAAATTTTTGTTTTAAATAAACAGTATTATGCTATGGATATTGTTTGCGCTTTCTTCATGCCCCGTCTGAGCCTATGAGGAGGAAGGTGTTTTCCATAGAGTTCGTATCATATTCCATGTGAGCAGGCATTCACCTGCACAAGCTCAGCTGACTATCTTTTTAATTAAAGTAATCATTACAATCTGGTAAGGAGACTATTGCATCTTCACGATTGGGTGTCTTTGTACTCAAATTTGTGGTGAATGGATTTTTCACTAATTTCAGATGATTTCATTGTATTCTGGCAAATGGATTTAGATGAAGCCTATCACAATTGTATCTGTGGAGTTTAATCACTGCATGGACTTTGGCTATATGTTTTTTTCCAATATCTATTTGGGACTATATAATTAATTATTTTTGCAATTGTTTTTTGTTCATTATTGTATGTTATGGAGTGGGTTGGTACACTATTCCAATCACGTATGGGTGTTATTGTAGTATTTTTCATTCATTTAATGTAATATCTAAGATATGAGGTTTTTCCTCTTTTAATAAGCACCCCTATTGTCACCAAATCCCTGGTCAGTGTGGGAATCTAATGCCCAAGTTTGATTACATATGGTTCCGAAGTTTTTACAACTTACACGCTAAGCCCCATATCCATTATAACAAATGCCACCCCAAAGCTACAGGAATGACTGAACAAACAAAACTAAAATTTTATAGAAAACGATTACACAATATTTGATTTTGGTCAAAAAGTATATTTCAACAGCCACAATGTGGCTGCACATAAAAGGCACATAAAAAGCTATTAAAAGCCACAGTGTAAATGCATATCCAATTTGCAATGTCATACATTGCACATGAGTAGCAACAATAAATTTATAACCCCAAGTTGAAATGCATGTGAGCAAAAAATAAGATGCACAAGCTTAAGACCCCTTTCACACTGGGGCGCTTTGCAGGCACTACAGCGCTAAAAATAGCGCCTGCAAAGCGCCCTGAAAAGCCGCTGCTGTCTCTCCAGTGTGAAAACCCGAGGGCTTTCACACTGGAGCAGTGCGCTTGCAGGAAGGACAAAAAAGTCCTGCAAGCCGCATCTTTGGAGTGCTGTAGGAGCAGTGTATTTACCGCTCCTAAAGTGCCCCTTCCCATAGAAAACAATGGGGCAGTGCTGCAAACCCGCCTGCAAAGCTCCGCTGCAATTTTAACCTTTTTTGGCCACTAGCAGAGGTTAAAACTGCTCCGCTATTGGCCGAATAGAGCCGCTAAAGCAACGGTAAAGTGCAGCTAAATATAGCGCTGTTTTACTGCCAGTGCCCGTAATGCCCCAGTGTGAAAGTAGCCTAAAGCAAACCGGTCATCAGGTCATTAAAAGCACAAGCTGTCCCTTTTCTGCCTCCTGACTACAAAGCAGGTATCTTCAAGTAGTACATCTTACTATTAGTGTTCCTTTTCAACAACAAGGGCAGTAGCCCTTTTAAAAATCTCAAATTTCCAGGTATGGTGCCATACACAAGCACTTACCCCAGCTTTTCCCAAATATCTTGATGGTGCCTGAGTGGTCAATTGGAAGGCTGGCATATTGGAATATAATTGGAATGGAAAGGGGTCTAGCCATTTTTATTTGACAAAGTAAAATGTTTCTGGGGTTATGTCCCTTTATCAGGGCTTACATTTCTTGTGTGTGCAAAATAAATTTGGATAGGTGTTTAGCCTGCATTTTAATTTTTTGTAAGCTGTAGACAGAAGCACACTCAGTTGCCAGACGAGATAACGAAGGAAGTTTCTAACCACAGCTTAGAAATGACAAAATAGGATAAACCACCCATGCAGGTTCCCCTTGCACAATAAATCTAAGAGCTGAAGAAGAAGAAATCGTGCATAACCCCAGAAATATTTTGGCTATCAACTCTCTATAGACCCTTTTGTTGTAACAAATAAATGTTATATCTGGACTGAATCTTATGGCTTGGCACTGTCTGTACTATATTAAGATATGGCATGGCATGAAGTCTGCCTGCTATGAATGGTCTTTTTTAGTTTCCAATGACCAGGTGGCAGGCGCTTTTACAGAGTCCCCACATCTGCTGTCTACTTTAACACTTATACTTAGTCTGCACAGTACTTGCTCAGTTTTGTACATTGAACATACAGTAACTCCTCTGTGCATTTTGAGGCTACTACCTACTAATTGCTTGATCAGTGAATCTTGCCATACTTCAATATCTGGTGTTCTTTCAGGTGTTGAGAAACAAGTCTTAGTAAGGTGCATGATGAAAAATGCCTTTTTGAAATGTTGAATGTATCCTTTATTGCAAACAATCCCCCAGAAGACCATGACTGAATAGGTCGAAAGCGTCTCTGACATAGCAAGTATTGTAATGGAGAGCTGTGTGAAGACAGTCTCCTAAACCGTCAACAGGTAAACATAAAACTGCCTAATATATATATATATATATATATATATAGGATATACTTTATATATATATATATATATATATATATGGACCCAAAATATTAATTCTAACATTTTTTACACATTTAAACTGTACTGTTTGCTCTTAAACTTCAATAAAAACATTGTGAAAGAAACATGGCTGTATTAAATATTGTCATGGAACCACTGCCTAGACATCCACCCTTCCCATAGAATACACAGGGATTGTACCAACAAATGAGTCTGCCCTGTTGTCATTTGCAGACTGCCTGCTCCCCAACACTCTTCATTCTGCTGGCTCCCCTGGATGCTGAAAGGTATTAAGGCACACTACCACAAGTGGCTCTAGGAACCTTTGTCTCCTAATTTATAAAAGCTTATTTAGGAGACAAAAATAAATCTTTTACAGATCAGCCTGAAAAATTCTAATAACCTTAACGGAGTATTCAGACTATTTTATCAGCTCAGCTATAAACAACAAATTTACATTTTTCATTGATCAAAAATAGGAGGTATTTTTATGTTTCTGTCAGCTGTGATCTAAGTGGAGCAAATAAACATTTTATGTGAATAACTTGTTAGAGTTCAGTTTTGAAGGTAACAAAATCCTTTTAAAGCTGCTGAGACTTTTAGGTCTTGTCATCTACCATAGAAATGTTACTCAAAGCCAAGAAACTGAAAAAGAAACCAAAACCTATCCTATTACTGTGTTACAACACAAAAAAAAAAAGCAGCAGAGACTTTGATGAGTTATATAGCACAAGGCACTTTCTATTTTAGCCATTCTTTAGTGCAGGTTCAGTGATGTCGGTTGTTAACATATCGCCTGCAGAATACAGAGTTAACCTATCGCCACATGGGCTTATTCTTTCCTGCCTATCTCAACCACACTACAGTCCACCTTTACAGTTTATCAAAAGGTAAAGTCAAGTCTTCCATGAACCTGGCTATGCAGGTGCAATCATGCCTGATGTTATGGGGAGGATAAGTCAGGTTTATTTACATTCACCACAATATAACTATACAGTGTCAAAATGCATCATTTTTGAAGTTGCATTATAGATTTCATTTAAATTATAAGGTATCACTGCATAATGAATTTAAAATTATGGTAATGCAGTTCCACTCTATTTAATGCCAAGTTACTGCATTTAATGCTTAAAGGGTATAATCACTATGCTATTAAGGGATACCTCTGTTTTTCTAAAAATAAATTAATGCGCAACCTTTTTGCCTAAGCTACTTTTAATATGCCACCATGTTAAAAGTGTTTCCTATGGTATTACCTTTAAATCTTTCAACCAATTGTAATTTCACCCAACATGTTATTATAGTTTTTTTTTAAAGAGCAGAGGGGAAGTGTCTTTGTTTTGTTTCTCTAAATGTTAACTAGGAAAGAAAGTGATGGAAAAATCGAAACAGATTATATCTATTACGTTATTTTTTTTTGTTTTTTTTTACATTTGTCTTTAAAAAAAAGATATCAACCATCTCTATTTTGCCATTCTGTCATTTATATTTATATATAATAGGATTTTTTGTACTCACCGTAAAATCCTTTTCTCTGTAATTCACCGACCGACACAGCTCCTCTCTTAGCCATTGGGTTGTTATGCCCACCACTAGGAGAATACTAGGCATTACTTGTTATGTAACACTCATAACTTTTCAGTTCCGCCAAGGGCCGGTCCCTTGGGCAACAACCCTCCAGCCTGCCATGCAGTCATCAGTATGTCAACAAGCAGTATAACGTAAAGAGAAAAAGGAGGGGCGGGTGCTGTGTCGGTCGGTGAATTACAGATAAAAGGATTTTACGGTGAGTACAAAAAATCCTATTTTCTCTTACATTCAGCCACCGACACAGCTCCTCTTAGCCATTGGGACGTCCCCAAGCAGTGCCAAACAAGGGGTGGGAAAACAGCATAGAAAACTTCATCCAGCATGGCAAGTGGGAACTAGTGAAACTTTACCCACAAAAAACAACAGTGTGTGGAGAAATCCACCACAAAACTAGGGTACCCTCAACAGGAGTGACTACCCACAACCGCACCAAAAACTGTGGAATGTAATGCAACAGCGCATTAACTTAACATCTTGTTTACCGAAAAAACAGGAAAAAAGAAAATATATTGCATATTCAATTGCAGCTATACGGCCGCTTGCAAAACTTTGCGGCCAAAACAGGCATCAGCCGATGCACTGACGTCTACCTTTTAGAACTTGGTAAACGTGTGGACAGACGACCAAGTCATCTCTTTATAACACCTGAGCGACAGACATTTGGTGTCGGAAGGCCCAAGACATTTTGATTGCCCTTGTGGAGTGGGGCGTGACCGGAAAGGGGGGTACCTGTTCCTTCAAGGCGTAGGCTTGCACCACAATCTGTCTGATCCACCTGGAAATGGTGGCCGACAAGACCGCCATGCCTTTCTTTGGACCAGCCACCGAAACAAACAGTGAGTCTGACTTCCAAAAAGGAGCAGTGGCAGACAAATACACCTTTAGAGCCCGAACCACATACAGAGCGTGAAGGGCCACTTCCTTAGGGTGTTTCAGCTTAGGACAGAGAGATGGTAATACAATGTCCTCATTGATATGAAAAGCCGAGACCACTTTCGGCAGAAAAGACCGTTGCGGACGCAACACCACCTTATCCTTGTGCATAACCAGATAAGGCGACTTGCAGGACAAGGCCGCCAGTTCCGAAACCTCCTGGCCAATGTGATGGCCACTAGAAAGACCACTTTCTGGGGAAGATTCAACAGGGGAATCTCCCCGATATTTTCAAATGGCGGTTTTTGAAGCACCAATAACACCAGGTTCAGATCCCACGGGGGTAACAGTGGATGCACCGGAGGGACTACATGTTGCACCCCCTAAACAAAAGTACTCACTAATGAGTGAGATGCCAGGGGTCGCTGAAAAAAAGACAGCCAAGGCTGATATTTTCCCATTAACAGTGCTTAACGCCAATTTTTGGTCTACTCCTTGCTGAAGAAACAGCAGGATCCTAGATATAGAAAAGGAGCGCGGATGCCATCCTTATTCCTCACACATGGAGATGTAAGCCTTCCAGGTACAATGATATATCTTAAGAGAAGAAGATTTCCGTGCCCTCAACATAGTTGGGATTACCGAGTCCAACAGACCCCGGTTCCGCAACACTTGGCTCTCAATAGCCATCCTGTTAAAGCCAGCGATGTTAAAGCAGGATGGAGAATCGGACTTGAGACATAAGGTCCTCTCGTAATGGCAGTCGCCATGGCGCGTCTGCCACCAGGCGTACTAGGTCTGCGGTCCAAGGTGGCTGAGGCCAATCTGGGGCGACCAGAATCACTGGGTTCCCCTCGACTTCCACTCTGCAGAGCAGACGTGGTAACAGTTTCAGTGGAGGAAAGGCGTAGATCAGCTGGTACTGATCCCACGTAGCCACCAGCGCATCTGACGCGTCTGCCCATGGATCTCTTGTCCTGGACACAAATCTCGGCACCTTCCGATTGGGACGGGAGGCCAGAAGATCCACGTCTGGTGTGCCCCACCTCAGGCACAGTAGCCTGAATACTCCGGATGCAATGCCCATTCTCCTGGGTCCAGCATCTGGTGACTCAGATAGTCCGCTTGCCAGTTCTCCACTCCCGGGGTGTAAATGGCCGACAGGGCCGGTACATGTCACTCTGCCCACCGAAGTATGTGAGTGACCTCCTGGGTGACGGCTGAGCTTCTCGTTCCTCCTTGGTGATTGACATATGCCACAGCTGTGGCGTTGTCTGACTGGATCCTGATCGGAAGCCCCTGTAGTCTCATCGACCATGTGGAGAGGCACAGCCTGATCGTCCTTAGCTCGAGCAGATTGATTGGCATTTTGGATTCTTCTGCCGACCAGAGGCGCTGAGCCAACTGAACCCCCATCACTCCACCCCACCTGGATAGACTGGCGTTCGTTGTGATCACTGTCCACTTCAGAGGTAGGAATGACTTCCCGGTCTGAATCACCGGGGACCTCAGCCACCAGTTCAGGGAATCCCTGACTGACTGGCTCACCCTGATCTATTGATCCAGGGACAACTGAGATTTGTCCCACTTTGTCAAAATCTCCTTCTGCAGTACTCTGGTGTGGTACTGGGCATATGGCACTGCCTCGAAGGAGGCTACCATGAGTCCCAGGACTCGCATGCAGAAGCAAAAAGACGACAACTTGCAGTTCATCAGCCAGTCTGAAGGGAGAAAAACTCTCACATCCCTGGAGTCCAGCAGCAAGCCCAGGTACTCCAGACGCTGGGTCGGTACAATCACCGACTTCTTTAGGTTCAACAGCCACCCAAATTCTTGCAGGGTCTGCATGGTGATCACCACATCCTCCTCTAATTCTGAGGTGGAAGATGCCCTCAGGAGGACATCGTCTAAGTATCCCGCGATCGCGATCCCAGATTGCCGCAGCAACGCCAAAACTGGAGCCAATACCTTGGTAAAGACTCGGGGGCTGATGCCAGACCAAAAGGAAGAGCCACAAACTGGTAGTGGGCTTCCCCGACTGCAAATCGCAGAAACTTTTGATGCCGAAGGCATATGGGTATGTGCAGGTACGCATCCTGGGATACGGGTATACTGGAGGGGAAGAATCTGTTTGGCGGCCAAGAGAGAAACTATCTTGTAGCCTGAGGAAATCAGATCGCAGACCCATTGGTCGCAGACAGGAGAAGCCTGTTGTTCTCCCAATTCGCGGTGCAACAGTTTTGCCCACTCGGTTAGTGTCTGTGACACAAGTGCGGATGCCAGTACTGGTCGCACAGCGGTCCCCACCACCGTAAAAAAGGAACGAGCCACTGCCTCGGCCTTCCTGTCCGTGGGATCCTTAAATGCAGGAGTCCCCTCTACCAGGATCGTAGTTACTTTATTTAACCTGGGGGGTTAACCTTAACTAGGGGGTCCACGACCGGAGGAGCCGACCACTTTTTGAGAAGGCTCTCCTCAAAGGGGTACTGCACCGTCATGGATTTGGGGACCAAAATGGTCCATTGCGGGCGACCCCATTCCTTGTAAATGAACTTGTCAAAATAAGTCAGATACAGGAACACCTTAGGTGAACATGCTGGCTTGCGGGACCCAAAAGGGATCGCTACATCAGCAGGCCGGCTCCTGAATCTTCAGGGTATCACACACAGCTGTGATAAGTGCTCCAACAAGCACTTTGTCGTGCACGGACCCGAGTCTGCATCAGAGCTCTCCTCAGAGGACAGGAGGGGCAGGGGCCGCTTTTTACACCCTTTTGCCCACGTGCCGCCTCCATCTTGGCAACAAACTAATTGAGGACCGCCGTTTCTGAAGCCATGCTGACCCTACCCTGTCTGCCACCCGAAGGGGACATAGGATAGTGACAGTCCCACCCTCTTTACTGCCGCTGGCTGGGGGGCTCTTTCACGCAGGACTCACAACCCTGACGGGTTCTGCACTATCCAGCAGGTAGTGCCTGTAGACCTGTTGGCTCCCAGGTGCAGAGGAAACAGTGCTGTGTCGGTGGAAGCAGCTGCAAATGGAGCTAAAACCGCTCTGAAGTGTGCTCAGGCTTCAAGAAAATGGCTGTCCAGCGTCCAGCATAAGGACATAAAACACAGGGAAAATGGCTTTCCTTTAGGAAGGATCCTAATGCACTTTTAGATGCAGTCACAGCAGGCATTTTCACTCAAGTTGAGAGAGATATGTTTATCCCTGATGCCCCAATCATGCCCATTTTTCATCATTTACCCAAGCTGCACAAGGGTTGTCAACCCTTGTTAGGTAGACCTATAGTGGCAGGCATTGGGTCACTGAATGAGCGCTTGGGGGAGTGGGTTGATTACCAGTTACAGCTACTGGTTTCTGATTTACCTGTTTTTTTGAGAGATACTAAGCAGCTTTTGTCTGATATTCAACCTATTAAATGGGATTCGGATTTTGTGTTGATTACTTGTGATGTGGCTAGCCTTTATTCATCTATCCCCCACTCCCTAGGGATTCAGGCCGTAGCCTTTTTTCTTAGACATCATAGCCAACACTCCTTGGTGCACCAAGAGTTTTTTTCATGTTGTTTAGAGTATTTATTAACTCACAATTTTTTATGTTTGATGGGAACTGCTATCTCCAGAAATGCGGGGCCTCGATGGGCGCTAAATTCTCCCCCTCCCTTGCTAATTTGTACATGGGTTGGTGGGAGAGGTCCCGCATTTTTGGCGCTGGTTGTCCCCATCGCTCTGAGATTAAGTTTTTCCGTTGCTATATAGACGACTTGATCTTTGTGTGCACCAGGAGTGTTGGTGAATTAGATGAATGGCTTCTGTATCTTAATGACAACACCCTCAATCTTAAATTTACAGGTGTTATGGACCCTAAACAAATTGAATTTCTGGATGTTGTTCTGATGGGTGAGGGGGAATCTATTTCCTCCAAACTTTTCAGGAAGCCTTCTGCTGGTAATTCCTTGTTAAGGGCTGATTCAGGCCATCCAAGGCATACCATTAAGGGTATCCCTGTGGGACAGTTTTTAAAGTTAAAACGGGTATGTAGTGATGAATCATCTTTTTTGAAAGAAGCCTCTGCTATGAAAAAGCGTTTCATAGACAGAGGTTATTCAGCCCCTGTACTTGATAGGGCGTTCAATATAGCCCTTAATATGGATAGATGTCATCTCCTTCGTGATAAGGTCAAGAATGGAGATGGGAGAAGGTGGGTATCTGACAAATCCTTAAAAATTCCGGTGTTTTCCACGCCTTATAGTTTAGAGTTTAGTAAAATTAAAGGGATCGTGGAAAAATATTTACCTATTCTCTACAACGATCCTGTCTATGCTCAAATTCTATCTAGCGGTATTAGATCAGTCTCCCACAGGACCCCAACTATTGGTGGCATGTTGTCCCCCAGCCTCTATTCGAGCAGCATTCAACGCCCTAATTGGTTACAGTTTAAAGGATCGTTTCGATGTGGGGGCAATAATTGTCCATGTTGCCCCCACATTTTACGAGGCAATACCATCCTTTCTAGGTCTCTAAATAAGAATTTTAAAGCCACGGCCTTCATTAACTGTAACACTAAATTTGTTATTTACGTGTGAACAATGTTGCATACAGTATGTTGGACGCACAACACGAAGAATGAGAGACAGATTATATAACCACCTTTATGACATTTCCAAAAACCACCCCACTAATGTGGCGAAGCATTGGAATCTTTGCCATGATAAGGATGTCAGTGGCTTACGCATTCAGGGGGTGGAAAAAGTCACTTTATCTAAAAGAGGGGGTGATAGGTTTAGTCTGTTATGCAAAAGGGAGGTTTATTGGATATTCCATCTCCATACGAGGCAGCCTATGGGCCTTAACTTTGAGTGGGACATTTCATTCTTTTATTGATTGCCCAGTATTGATTGCCCAGTATTTACTAAGCTAATATGTGTGGCTCCCATTTCACTGGTTGTCGGTCTGGTGCTGACAGGTTTTTTCATCTGGTTCTGCTGGGCTCATTTTATTATGTTTCTGCCAGAGTTTATTCACTATTTTCCATTTATTATAATTGCTTTACATTGAGGACAGGCCAATTATTAGATTGAGACTGTTTTTTTGAATAGGGCTGTATGCATATATTGCAGCATTTTTCTCTGCAGTGATTATGAATATCAGTATTTTTTATGTTAATGAATATCCTATTAGACATGTTTGTCATTCGTTTGATAATCACACAGCTGATATATTATGTTGGGTGTGTGATCAATCAACAGGGTTTTTGTATCAGCTTCTTATACCTGTTGGTATAATGATATTCGCATTGAGCCTGCCCTTGGTTTTAGAACATTCGATATCGATCGTTCATTTGGTCTATTCCTATATTTACTTTTATTTTTGATATCTATGCATTGGATCATAGGAGAAGACCTAAGTAGACACATCCAATAATGAGATATTTGCAATCTTTCTATTATGAAACCTTTTTTGAGATGTGTCATTTTTAGGGAATATTTTTTGTGTGTTTTTCACTGGTGGGTTTGACATTCAATGAGCCCCATGTATTGTCATGCACACACATTGAGAGTTTGTTTCTTTCTCTCCTTTTTTTTGTGCGTCTGCCAATGCGTGTGAAAAAACATATAACATTTTTTTTTTTTACATACAAAATGAAAAATGTTTTTACTTATGCCATTTTTTATTTTTCTAGGTTACACCTATACCTCTTCACCTAAGGATAAGATTGATCATGTCATTCATTTATTACCATTATGTATGCTTTCAATATGTCAGCTTGATTTTGGTGTTTTAGGGGAAAAAGGCTTTTTCCTTTCATCCATTTAAATGTTAATCTTCACTTTGGATGTTCACAGGTGTTTCCTTAATTGCTTTCTTGTCATACACTTATTTTATTCATTTGTCTAATTGCTTGTGTGTGTGTATATAGCTCTGTATGTATATTCTGCTCATTAGCTATGACTAAGCACCGTGTTCGGTGTGAAACATGTCAGCGGCTGTGCAGTTAGTCTGTTTACCAGCCTAGATGCTATGATTTTAATTACATTTTTGAAATAAAGTTGAATAATTCGGAGTGCGGCTATCCAGCTACATCTTTTTTACTACAGGGAAAATGGCTGTTAGAGCACAGGAGCACATGCTGCCGCTAGAGAACACTAAAAACCGTGTTTAGGCTTCCAGAAAATGGCCGCCGGCGCCCTGTATAGAGACAATCACAAGGAAAATGGCCGCTGAAGCCCAGGAGAGCATGCTTGCCCTTGCCCACACCTAAAATGGCCACCTAATGCAGATCCATGAGGTACAGGAAAACAATGGCGGTGAGCACAGCGCTGCGCAGGACACCAGCATGGCCTCACAGACACCTTCCAGGGACATGAAGAACAGGACCCAGGACACAGCTCGCCAGCACAACCCCCCAGGTGAGAGCCCCCGCAGAGTGCCCCTGCATAGACACACACCGCTCAGCAGCATCCCCCATATGGAAGGGGGGAAGAGGGGGACAGGAAAAAGAGAGGGAGGCGAGGGACCCCCGAATCGACCTTCCAGGGAATGCCCAGCTGCTCAGCCCCGCTGAGGCAGGGAGAGCTGTACTTACCAGTCCTGAAGAGCCGGGAGACGTTCCATCACAGACCCACTCACTGATCAGTACAGGGTGGCTGCTGGTCCAGCATACTGTGACGCAGACATCATTAGCTCGGTCATATGTATGCCCCGGAGCATAAAAGCTAATCGACCACCTCTGGAGCTGAGGTTTCGCCGTGGCCTGCCTAGCGCGTAGCTGCGGCCTACACACGCTTGATGGCTGGACTGTGGAGACTACAAGGATAAGAGTATCCAGCCTGTCACCCAGCTGGCTGTTAATAGCAGATCACAGGATCAATCATCTTGCGTAAAAAAATCACGCTTCTGCAGAAAAAAACACAGACTGATGGGCCCGCAGGGTTCCTAGGTCCTTCTCCTTCACTAGGCAAAATAAAACTGATGGAGGGTTGTTGACCAAAGGACCGCCCCCTGGGCGGAAAAGAAAATTTCTGAGTGTTACATAACAAGTAATGCCCAGTATTCTCCTAGTGGTGGGCATAACAAACCAAAGGCTAAGAGAGGAGCTGTGTCGGTCGGTGAATATAAGAGAAAAAAAAAATATATATATATATACATATACATACAGTATCTCACGAAAGTGAATACACCACTCACATTTTTGTAAATATTTTATTATATCTTTGCATGTGACAACACTGAAGAAATTATACTTTGCTACAATGTAAAGTAGTGAGTGTACAACTTGCATAACAGTGTAAATTTGCTGCCCCCTCAAAATAACTCAACATACAGCCATTAATGTCTAAACCCCTGGCAACAAATGTCAGTACACCCTAAGTGAAAATGTCCAAATTGGGCTAAATTTGCAATTTTCCCTCCCCGGTGTCATCTAACTCATTAGTGTTACAAGGTCTCAGGTGTCAATGGGGAGCAGGTGTGTTAAATTTGGTGTTAATCGCTCACACTCTCTCATACTGGTCACTGGAAGTTCAACATGGCACCTCATGGCAAAGAACTCCCTAAAGGATCTGAAAAAAAAAAATTATGTTTGCTCTACATAAAGATGGACTAAGCTATAAGAAGATTGCCAAGACCCTTAAACTGAGCTGCAGCATGGTGACCAAGACCATACAGCGATTTAACAGGACAGGTTCCACTCAGAACAGGCATCGCCATGGTCGACCAAAGAAGTTGCATGCATGTGTTCAGGGTCATATCCAGAGGTTGTCTTTGCGAAATAGACATATGAGTGCTGCCAGACTTGCTGCAGAGGTTGAAGGGGTGGGGGGGGGGTCAGCCTGTCAGTGCTTAGACCATACGCTGCATCAAATTGGTCTGCATGGCTGTCGTCCCAGAAGGAAGTCTCTTCTAAAGATGATGCACAAGAAAGCCCGCAAACAGTTTTCTGAAGACAAGCAAAGCAGACTAAGGACATGGATTACTGGAACCATGTCCTGTGTTCTGATGAGACCAAGATAAACGTATTTGGTTCAGATGGTGTCAAGCATGTGTGGCGGCAACCAGGTGAGGAGTACAAAGACAAGTGTGTCTTGCCTACAATCAAGCATGGTGGTGTGTCATGGTCTGGGGCTGCATGAGTGTTGCCGGCACTCAGGAGCTAAAGTTTGAGGGAACCATGAATGCGAACATGTATTGTGATATACTGAAGCAGAGCATGATCCCCTCCCTTCAGAGGCTGGGTCGCAGGGAAGTATTCCAACATGATAATGACCCCAAACAAACCTCCAAGACGACCACTACCTTGCTAAAGAAGCTGATGGTAAATGTGATGGACTGGCCAAGCATGTCTCCAGACCTAAACCCTATTGAGTATTTGTGGGGCATCCTCAAACGGAAGCTCCATGATGTCATTATGGAGGAGTGGAAGAGGACTCCAGTGGCAATCTGTGACACTCTGGTGCACACCAGAGGGTTAAGGTAGTGCTGGAAAATAATGGTGGTCACACAAAATATTGACACTTTGGGCCCAATCTTGACATTTCCACTTAGGGGTGTACTCACATTTTCCAGAGTTTTAGACATTAATGGCCGTGGGTTGAGTTATTTTGAGGAGACAGAAAATGTACACCTTTATACAAGCTGTACACTCACTACTTTACATTGTAGCAAAGCGTAATTTCTTCAGCATTGTCACATGAAAAGATATAATAAAATAGTTACAAAAATGTGAGTGGTGTACTAATTTTTGTGAGATATATATACATATAGCCAGCTCAACAATACAAAATTTACAGCATAACAGATGGCGGTTGGTCCGATGGAAAGAGGGGAGGCCTTAGCTGTTAAAGCTTAAAAATATTTTTTAATTCTAAGTGGAGGGTTGAATAGCAATTGGAGGGTCATTGGTTAACAGTCTGGTTTAAAACCATTGCATAAAATAAAAACATTGTATTATCGATTGTTAGGTATCTGTAGGCAAGGTTTGAATAAAATATTCACAGATATCAAAGAAATTTTGGACCCGTGATTCCTTATGTAGGGAGGCCTCCACCCATTTCATATTTCTGTATATTTTGCATTGTGTCAACAATATAAATGAAGAGACAGATCCCTGTTACATGTAAGTTTTCCCTTGTTTTAAAGGGGTTGTAAACCCTCAAGGTTTTTCACCTTAATGCATAAAGGTGAAAACCTCCTGTAAGGCAGCAGCCCCCCCCCCGGAACCCCCTTTTTACTTATCTGAACCCGGTCTTTCCAGCAACAGGCATGAGCACTCCAGCTCCAGTCGGTGTCTCTGGTCCTGAGCATATAGATTCATAAGATTAAAGGGAAGGGGGGTTAGATTGCGCTATGGACCGCTTAATTTAAGGGGTATTGGATTTATGCTGTAGGAAATGTATAAATTATAAAAAAATTTATAAAATATATAATATGGGAAATTAGGTAAGAGCAGCCTCTATTTATTTCCACCTTGGCAGGTGGAAAGGTACTAAAAAAGGGGTGTAAAGGAATAGACCTGGCGCTTTACCCTTTCCTGCTGGAAATCTGTACGTTAGGATTCTATGGTATATACTTTCCAGCGTGCTGGCAATTAAATGAGAATAGGGAATATAATGGAAACAATGAAAACCACTAAGTAGCAAATATTTACCATAAATAGTTCTACCAATATGTTATTATTATTAAATAAATAAAGTGCAAGTGCAAATAAATTACATGTGCCACAATCTATATACTGTCATTCATAGAAAAAATAAATAGGAAAAAAAGTGAATAGGAAGATAAAAATAAAAATTAGAACGAGAAGTGATGGCTTGGACTTGCCTTTAAATATAGTGACTGTGCTTAGTCTATCAAGTATTTTGCAAAAAGTGTCATGCTGAGTATAATCAAAAATAGAATAGCGTGATAGCTAGTACACTGTAAATAGAATAAACGTGTGCAGTGCAGACCAAAAACAGTAATGCAGTGCAGACCAAAAAACAGTAACTGTGGTTGTGTTACAGCTTTAGGCAGGTTCAAAAGTCCCGCTCAGCTTCCTGGTTTGTGCTAGAGGTGTACGTCGTCTGGCCACGCCCTACGCGTTTCGTCACTCAGACGGCTCCGGATGACGTCTGAATGACGAAACGCGTAGGGCGTGGCCAGACGACGTACACCTCTAGCACAAACCAGGAAGCTGAGCGGGACTTTTAAACCTGCCTAAAGCTGTAACACAACCGAAATAGCATTATCTACGTTTGTAAGTAGTTTTAACCTATCTTTTCAAATAAATATGAACTTTTAAAACGTTATCACGCTATGGATATACCTTTCTTTTGACATACACAACGTGGTACACTACACTCACGGAAAAACGAGAGACCCCCAGCATTGTATCTGAAGCAAGCCAGAGAGCGACACAATAGCTGATATTGTGAAGGTCGATCCACCCCGGATGGGGTACTTTTTCCGGTGAGAGCATATTATAGATGTAACCACTGAACACGGGAAACATTATTGGAATCATCACCCCCCTCCTCTTCCCTCACGCACGGAAGACTCCGCCACTCACTAGAGACTATTCACAATTTAAATGCATATGGTTCACTGTGAATGTTAACCTTATTACTGTTTTTTGGTCTGCACTGCATTACTGTTTTTGGTCTGCACTGCACACGTTTATTCTATTTACAGTGTACTAGCTATCACGCTATTCTATTTTTGATTATACTCAGCATGACACTTTTTGAAAAATACTTGATAGACTAAGCACAGTCACTATATTTAAAGGCAAGTCCAAGCCATCACTTCTCGTTCTAATTTTTATTTTTATCTTCCTATTCACTTTTTTTCCTATTTATTTTTTCTATGAATGACAGTATATAGATTGTGGCACATGTAATTTATTTGCACTTGCACTTTATTTATTTAATAATAATAACATATTGGTAGAACTATTTATGGTAAATATTTGCTACTTAGTGGTTTTCATTGTTTCCATTATATTCACTATTCTCATTTAATTGCCAGCACGCTGGAAATTATATACCATAGAATCCTAACGTACAGATTTCCAGCAGGAAAGGGTATAGCGCCAGGTCTATTCCTTTACACCCCTTATATAGATTCATAGCAGCGCAGCCATTGGCTTCCACTGCTGTCAATCAAAATCAATGACGTGGAGGGGGGGCGAGCCCTGCTGTTTCAATGGACGCAGCAACAGGACAAGGGAGTGTGCCTGCATGAGTGCCCCGAAGGATAGCGGCTCTCCAATGGGGCACTCGAGAAGAGGGGGAGCTATGAGCGCCGCTGAGGGACCCCAGAAGAGGAGGATCGGGCCACTCTGTGCAAAACCAACTGCACAGAGGCGGTAAGTATGACATGTTTGTTTTTTTTTAAAACAAACCTTTATTTCAATGTATTGATTTGTTACTGCTTTTACATTTTATGCATTGTTCCTCTTTTTAAAGTGCCACTCTTTCTAATCACCTTAAGATATACACTTCTACATTCTAAAGAGAACAGCATCAAATTCTAAAAAATTACCTGTTTGGTTTGTGCCCTCAAGTCTACCAATGGTTTCAATAGCAAAAAGAAAGCCCAACAGAGGTATTAAACTTTTTCCACTTTATATAGAACAAAAAATTACCTGGATTTGGACTTACCAATTTATCACCGGATTGATCTCTATGGGAACTGAAGAGAAAAACCTATTGTGCATCTGTCATTATAACACCACAAATGCAACACAACTGCAAAATAAGAAAAAGATGCCAAAACTCCAAAAAGAAGGAACTTTCTCATTTTACTTCAAATTATGGAAGGACAAACATCAAAGTAAATACCAACAATGCAGAGACAATGAGATCCATTTCTCAAACTAACATAGAACACTAATTATCAAATACTAAAATATTTTAGACTAAAGAAAACCTGAGTAATTGAATTCTGTCAAAGGTGCATGTTCTGAAAGCAAGGCTTGAGGTTTTTGAAATTATAAAATAACAAATTTTCAAGATTTATTACCTACACTTGTTAGTTACCTACCCGATTGGATAGTAATTGGATAATCATTGTATTATCAACAGTCCTAATGTAAATGGTTATATTGCTTTATGACTCTTAAAAGTTTTTTATTTTTTCAGGGTAATCTTTGTTGAGCTGAGCCTTGATATGTGCCATTTGGTGGGCAGAGTTTTCTCCTAAGCATGGCATCGGGACAAGAACTGACACCACTCCCACTGCTCCCAAAAGCCAAAGTTATGGAGAGAGGAATTGAGAGGCTGTATGTGCATGTGCACTGATTGAAGTGCCCGACATGGCCAGAACTGTATGCATGCATAATGGCTCATCTTTTGGGAATTGACAATCTTTGGGGGGGGGTTCAGCCATTTGAATGAAGGCTGAATAGTGTTGTCAATCCAGGACATGAAACACGGTGATATTCTGGGAAATGGCAGGATCACCAGGTATTTTTCTTACAATAACTGGGGCTCTAAAAACGGTACATTTTGTCATTGTGCATGTAGTATGGGAATGCTGCAAAAAAATACAATTTTGCCTGGATAGACACTTCAAAAGGATAGCTCTCCTTTATTAAAAAAATATATTTGTGGGTAAGGGGCACCTGTAGATAAAAAAAACAAACTGTGCAACTTTGATCAAAGTTGAATAATGGCCTTGTCATATGTATGGGCTATTTATGTGCCTTCAGAAGCCTGGCTAAAAAGCTCCCAGAGATGGCATTCTTTATCCTGCATTGTTGCTAGGGCATTGCTAAGACACTCCCAACTGTTACTGATCGCCCTCACCATCATTGGAGTGAGCTCTTTCTCTAAATAAAACCCCTTTGCACGTTATCTCTTCCCTGATGTAGTAGATCTGAGCTCAGTGATGATTCAATAGCGAAGATCATGAACTGCACATGTGCGAGGGTTTAGAAGTTTGCACCTGTGAAGGGGGTGTTAGAGATAAGTAATAGCTGGGAGTGTTTTAGCAATGTCCTAGTGACAAGGCAGGACGAGTGGGTTGCCATCAGTCACTGTTTCAGTATTCAGGCAGCTGAAAAAGGAAGTACTCAGCCAAGCCTTTACAAGGGGCACATTGAGTGACTTTCTGGCAAAAGTCTTCATGGGATTAACTCAGACTGGAAGGGCTTGTCAAAAGCAAATGATGCTTGTCTAAATATGATGAAGTTATGGGTGGAGTAAATTAGGAGAGTTTATTAAGTCCTGTTATAGTCTAAGAGGTTGATAGAGAAATTAGTTTTGAACCCTGAGTCATAACAATAAGCTACAGATATCTACAAATGATCTTTGCAAAAAATTCAGCAATAACAATGTTTCTGTCCCTTTTTGTTGTTGAAATGTGACCATATGGTATATTAGACTGAAATGTAATTAGATGGTTACTTTGTTTCACCTAAAGAGTGGAACATATTTGGCAAAGAAATTTCCAAAGGGTTTATAAAAATCTTAATTATCTTATTTATAATTTGTGTATATACATATATTTATATCAATTTTGATACACAGAGTGCATACCTATATATATTTATATATGTACACATCAAGTGGAATATATAATGGCTTTTGAATACAGTGGTTAACATTGCAGCTGCAGAAATATATTATTCCTTGGCAGGATTTCTCTTAACATGGCAGGTTGCTAGGAGTACTTGAACCTTCGTAATCACTGTGCCTTCCATAGTGGGTTTGCATATACCCAGGCTTCACCCTAAAAAAAAAAGAAGAAAGAGGCACATGTTTAATAGCCAGTTTTATTGATATGTTATCACAACCACATTGTTTCTTTTCACTCTATAATGATCACTTTTTTTTTTTTTTTTTTTTACCTTTGACTTACAAGTCAAATCACTAAACACTTTTGGAAAAATGACATACAGATTTAGAGCCCTAGAGAAAGTATGTCTATCCAAAGTGAAAGTCATAATTGGAGATATTTGGTTGTGACAGAAGGCAATTTGTTTACCGAAGGACTGAAGAGTGTTACACAGATGAGTGTCTGCAGACAACATTGAAACATGGTGGAAGTCGCTTGCAGGTTTGGGGCTGCATTTCTGCACATGTAGTTATAGATTTGGTCAGAATGTATGGTCTCCTGGGTGCTGAAAGATACAGGAAGATACTCATCTATCATGCAGGAAAATAGGCTCAATTCACAAAGCTAAAAACTTCAGGAAATTCGTTTTAAAAATTAGTCACATAACTAAAAATAAAGATTCTTATCCTTGGGTAAAGCTTCCTGAATCGAGTCCAATGCCCCCATACATACAGTCTAATTAAGAAAGCTCTATCTTTAAGGGTCCGTTCACACAGGGGCAACACGACTTTCAACACGACTTGTGGAGGCAACTTGGACGCAACTTGGACACGACCTGAACACGACTCACAACACGACTTTAAGTCGCCCCAGGCCAGGCGACTTTTGCCGCGGCCAATCAGAGAATGAGCTCTCAAGAGGGAACTCCACGCCAAATTTATGAAAAAAAATTGGCGTGGGTTCCCCCTCCGAGAGCATACCAGGCCCTTAGGTCTGGTATGGATTCCAAGGGGAACTCCCTACGCCGAAAAAACGGCGTGGGGGTCCCCCCCAGATTCATACCAGACCCTTATCCGAGCACGCTACCCGGCTGGCCAGGAAAGGGGGTGGGGATGAGCTGAGCCGTACCAGGCCGCGTGCCCTCAACATGGGGGGGTGCCTTGGGGAAGGGGGGGCCGCGCGGCCCCCCCACCCCAAAGCACCTTGTCCCCATGTTGATGAGGACAAGGGCCTCTTCCCGACAACCCTGGCCGTTGGTTGTCGGGGTCTGCGGGCGGGGGGCTTATCGGAATCCGGGAGCCCCCTTTAATAAGGGGGCCCCCGGATACCGGCCCCCCACCCTATGTGAATGAGTATGGGGTACAATGTACCCCTACCCATTCACCTGTAAAATAAAAGTACCAAAAAAAACACAACACAGGGTTAAAATATTTTATTGCACAGCTCCGGGGGTCTTCCGTCTTCGGGGTTCTTCTCGCCGGACTCCTCTGCTATCTTCTTGTAGCTCTTTTGCTAGCGGAGGAGTCCGGCTTTCTTCCTCGCCGCCGGCCTCTTCTCCCGACTTTGGGGGTCTTGTCCCCCTCTTCGGTTCTTCTGCCGGGCCACCGCGCCTTCTTATAGTTTTTTTACAGGCGGTGGCCCGGTCTTCTGTCGCCGCCGCCGCCGTCGCCGCCGCCTTGCGTTCTTCTTCTTCTCCAGGAGATGTTGCCTCGACGCTCTCTCCGGCCGGAATGCCAGGGACGCGCTCCGCTGCCGCTTATATAGGGACAATGGGGCGGTGTCACATGGCTTTATGTCACATGGTTGGTCACATGGGTTGATGTCACATGGGGACTATGACATCACCATGTGACCAACCCATGTGACACCGCCCCATTGTCCCTATATAAGTGGCAGCGGAGCGCGTCCCTGGCAAGAAGAAGAAGAAGAAGAAGAACGGAAGGCGGCGGCGACGGCGACGGCGGCGACAGAAGACCGGGCCACCGCCTGTAAAAGAGCTATAAGAAGGCGCGGTGGCCTGGCAGAAGAACCGAAGAGGGGGACAAGACCCCCGAAGTCGGGAGAAGAGGCCGGCGGCGAGGAAGAAAGCCGGACTCCTCCGCTAGCAAAAGAGCTGCAAGAAGATAGCGGAGGAGTCCGGCGAGAAGACCCCCGAAGACGGAAGACCCCCGGAGCTGTGCAATAAAATATTTTAACCCTGTGTTGTGTTTTTTTTGGTACTTTTATTTTACAGGTGAATGGGTAGGGGTACATTGTACCCCATACTCATTCACATAGGGTGGGGGGCCGGTATCCGGGGGCCCCCTTATTAAAACAACCATCGGCCAGGGTTGTCGGGAAGAGGCCCTTGTCCTCATCAACATGGGCCCTTGTCCTCATCAACATGGGGACAAGGTGCTTTGGGGTGGGGGGGCCGCACGGCCCCCCCTTCCCCAAGGCACCCCCCATGTTGAGGGCACGCGGCCTGGTACGGCTCAGGAGGGGGGGCGCACGCTCGTCCCCACCCCCTTTCCTGGCTGGCCGGCCGGGTAGCGTGCTCGGATAAGGGTCTGGTATGAATCTGGGGGAGACCCCCACGCCGTTTTTTCGGCGTAGGGAGTTCCCCTTGGAATCCATACCAGACCTAAGGGCCTGGTATGCTCTCGGAGGGGGAACCCACGCCAATTTTTTTTCAGAAATTTGGCGTGGAGTGCCCTCTTGAGAGCTGATAATTCTGTCAGAGTCGCCTCCGTATAAACGGAGATCCGACTTGGAGGCGACCTCCATTGAAATCAATGTCGGATTCAAGTAGTACAGGAACCTTTTCTGAAGTCGGAGCGACTTCAGTAGTGTGCATTAAGACGGCTCTCATTCACTTACATTGCTTTTTAAATGTTGTCCGACCTGAGGCGACTAGGGGCGACCTGAAGTCGGATCGGAGTTGCCCCTGTGTGAACGGACTCTAATGAAGAGAAGGAGCCCTTGAAGAGAAACTATAGCCTATAGCCCACACAGTGACCTGATGTCAACATCACGGAGTCTGTCTGGGATTACATGAAGGGGGAAAAAAGAAAACAAAGCCTTTATCCATAGAAGAACTTTGGTAAGTTCTCCTAGATGTTTAGACAACATTATTGCGGCATTCCTTAAAATAGAAGTATGGGGTATAAAAAATAAATAAAAATAAAAACCTTATACTCATCTAGGTAGATCCAATGCAGCATCTGTCCCCCGCCGCCTTTGCACTGAGAACTGAGCAATAAAACCCTGCTGATCACTCAGTTCTCCCCTTTGTCAGTCACCGGCTCACTGCTCTGTCCCTCCAACACTCTCGGGAGCGCAGAGCTGGGGAGGGGAGGGAGCGACTGGTTCAGTCTCCCAGTGGCACAGCTGAGAGGCTGAGCCAGCTGCTGGTCCAGGCATCTGGGTAGATCTCAACTGTAAAGTCTGTATCTTTCTCCAGCCTGGACTGCTTGAATACAATCAACCAACAGGGGGCTTTAGCCCACTGTCAGCTGAAAATGGGTCACATGCATGCAGAACAGAGCAGAGAGGTAGGGCCAAATAAGCTTTAGCCATTCTTCTTCTTTAAAAACCTGTGCAAGTATACCTATGAGAACTGATGCTATTTTAAAGGCAACGGGAGGGTTCAAAGGGTAGACAAACAAAATATTGATTTGATTTTCTTTTGTCTCCACTTTTTACCCCTTTTAGGTTGTTAATTGATAGATTAATAATCATTGTATTATTTTTAAAGCATCCTCACTTTATAGAATTTTTATTTTTTATTATACAGTGTGTGTGTGTGTATATATATATATATATATATATATATATATATATATATATATATATATATACACATACATACACACAGCGTATACACACACACACTATATATACAGCGGGTGAAATAAGTAATGAACACATCACCATTTTTCTAGGTAAATATATTTCTAAAGGTTCTATTGACATGATATTTTCATCACATTTTGTTAACAACTCATGCAAGCCATACATACAAAGAAACAAAAAAAAATACGTTCAGAAATTAACCACTTGACAACTGGGCACTTAAATCCCCCCCCCCCTCCCCGCCCAGACCACATGTGTGGGACTTTTCCACAGCCTGGCCCAACATGCAGGGAGCACCATCAGGTGTTCTAGGAAATTACACATCTAACTTGTTGACTACCTATTACACTTTTGAAGGCCCTGGAGCACCAGGACAATGACATGTGACACTGACGTGGCACTGATGACAGATAGCACTGATACGTGGCACTGATGACACGTGGCACTGATGACAGATGGCACTAATATGTGGCACTGATGACAGATGGCACTTATACGTGGCACTAATATGTGGCACTGATGACACGTGACACTGATAACAGATGGCACTGATACCTGGCATTGACGACACATGACACTGATAACAGATGGCACGTGACACTGACAGGTGGCAATAATGACAGATGGCACTGATACGTGGCACTGATGACAGATGGCACATGACACTGATATGGCACTGATGACAGGTGGCAGTGGGGACAGATGGGCACTTTATTTTCGTTTTTTTCCCACTAACCGCTACATCTCTGACTAAGCCGTTCATCTCTCCCTCATCACACGCTGTCTCTGTATGAGGAGAAGAGCCGGCGATGAGAGATGATCTCATATGTTTACATATGAGATCATCTCTCATTGGACACGCCGATCCCACTGTAAATGGCCGCTGTGATTGGCCATTTACAGCGATCTGCGACTGGCTGTGTCCAAGGGACACGGCCAGCACAGAACTTCCCCGATGCGCGCTCACGGGAGCATTGCGGAAGTAAACAGGATGTCATCCAGGGACGCCCTCCAGGCAATTGGCGTCTGCGCTGTAGCCGTCTTTCGGCTATAGCGCGGGCGTGAAGTGGTTAAGTTAGGTGTAATAAAATGGAATGACAAAGTGAAAAAGTATTGAACACGCTGAAATTTAATACTTCGTACAAAATCCTTTGTTGATAATGACAGTGTCCTCTCCTGTATGGAGAAACTAGTTGCTCAGGTGTGCTTTTGGCCAATTCTTCCACACAGTCTTAAAATCTTGAATGTTCCATGGGCCTCTTCTATAAACTCTGATTTTTATTTCTTTAGTTCTTAGGTGATTGGCTGGACCATTCTAGCAGCTTTATTTTGTTTCTTTGAAACCAATTGAGAGTTTCCTTGGCTTTGTGTTGGGGATCATTGTCTTGCTGATATGTCCACCCTCATTTCATCTTCATCATCCTGGTACATGGCAGCAGATTTTTATCAAGAATGTCTTGGTACATTTTTCAATTCATCCTTTCCTCAATGATATGAAGTTTGCAAGTACTATATGCTGAAAAACAGTCCCACACCATGATGTTCCCACTATGTTGGTATGATGTTTTTGAGGTGATGTGCAGTGCCATTTGACCTCCAAAATGGTGCGTATTCTGGCATACAAATAGTAAAATCTTGGTTTCATCTGACCAGACTGTATTCTCCTGGTATTTCACAGGTTTGTCTAAATGTTGTGCACGTCTGGTGAGCGTGCATACAGGTCATGGTAGTTAAGTGCATTACTTATTATTTTCTTTGAAAAAATTGTACCTGCTAATTCCAAGTTTTTCTGAAGCTCTCCACAAGAGGTCCTTGGCTCTTGGACGTCTCTTCTGATATTTTTTTTCACTCCTCTGTCAGAAATATTGCAAAGAGTATATGGTTGTGGCCAGTTTATGGGGAAATTATGTTCTTTCCACTTCCAGATCATGACCCCAACAGTGTTCACTAGATCATTCAGAAGTTTAGAAATCCTTGTGTAACCAATGTCATAAGTATGTTTTGCAACAATAAAGTTCCAAAGGTCTTGAGAGAGCTCATTGCTTTTACCCATCATGAGATGTTTCTTGTGCGACACCTTGGTAATAAGACATCAGTTGAGACTGAACCAGCTGATAATTTGCACTGACAAGGGGCAGGATTTCTTTCTAATTACTGATAGATTACAAGTGATGTCTTTGGTTTCTATGCCTTTCTGAACCTCCCTTTCTTCATGTGTTCAATACCCTTTCCCTGTATCATTTCATTTTATTACACATAACTTCATTTCTGAGCTTATTTGTTTTGGCTTCTTCGTATGTATGGATTGCATGGGTTGTTAGCAGCATGTGGTGACAATTTCATGTCAATAGCACCTTTGGAAATATATTTACCTAGAAAAAGAGTGTATATTATGGACAGCACAGCTTCCGAACCACGTAACATAACACTCAGTGTATAAAGTGTTTTAGAGTATATAAAGCTTAACACTTTAAACACAATATGATTCACTATGTATTTGGCTATCTAACAATATGACAGCATATATCTGATTGGTTTCTATGTGCTGTACATGAGTTTTTCCTCTGCATTTTTTTCTTTCTTTTTTAAAGAAAGGCCACTTTTTGACAACTTTTTCCATTTTAAAAGTTTACACTTCAACATTCTTAATGTAAGATTATATTGATGAGCCTGATTCCACAACATGTTCTTTTTTTACAGTGCACTTTAACCCAAGATACAATTTTGTGGGATTCAATCAATAATGGTCAGAGAGTGAAAGGCTGGCTATAGAAAATTCATGAATAAATCACATATTGGTGTTCTTAGTAATATTTAATTTATTACTTGCCAACTACATACTGAAGAATGAAAGGATTCTTTCTGTAGTGACTTTACAGTGAGTGGATATTACCATTTATATTTTACCTAGAGCATCAATTGATTTCCTTTTGCAAACTTGGCTTAAGGGAACGCAGTAACTTAAAAATGGTATCTACATAGATACACTCATGCATGGTAACTGTGAGAAAAAATATTAATACTACTACTATAATACTAATAAATGCTACCCTTTTTACTAAATTTTGAACATGAAAAACAATTCCGGATGAATGTACGTTTCATGAGAGACAGCAATAATTGCTCTCCTGGTTATAAAATACCAAGGGTTATGCTTAATTGCAGTTGACCATTCATAATCAATAAGCCGTCCAGTAAAAAATCCTAATTTCCCCTATGCATTTTTTTTTATCTCACAAGATAAAACTTGCAACCATGATAGTGTCCTCTACCAGATGAAGCACATTGATGAGCCTTTACTGAGGCACGCTAAGAAGGAGAAGACAGGTATACAACCCCAATTGCAAAAAGTTGGGACGCTGTGTAAAATCTACATAGAAACAGAATGCAACGATTTTCAAATCTCATAAACCCATATCTTATTTACAACAGAAGACAGAAAACATGTCAAATGTTTAAACTGAAGGCATGTGCCATCTTAAGAAAAAAAAAGTAATTTTTAAAATTGATGGCAGCAACACATCTCAAAAAAGTTGAGACAGGGCAACAAAAAGCTGGCAAAGTGGTACTAACAGGGAAGACCTAGAAGAACAGTTTGCAACTAATTAGGTTACTTGGCAAACGGTCAGTAACATGATTGGGTATACTGTAAAAAGAACATCCTACGAGAGTCAGAATGCATCAGAAGTAAAGATGGCCAGAGGTTCAAATTTTTAACTGCGTCTAAAAATTGTCAGACATTTCAGAATAATGTTCTTTAACGTCAAATTGAAAAAAAAAATGAATTCATCATCTGCAGTACAATATCATCAAAGGACCCAGAGAATCTGGAGAAATCTCTGTGCGCAAGGGGCAAGGCAAAAACAGCACTGGATCTTTGGGTCCTTGGCGCTGCATTAAAAATAGGCATTATTCTGTTAAGGAAATGACCGCATGGGCTCAGAAATACTTCCAAAAATGACTGTCTGAACAGTTTGCTGTGCTATCCAAAAATACAAGTTAAAGTTCTATCACGCAAAGAAGAAGCCATATATGAACATGATTCAGAAACACTGCTGTCTTATCTGGGCCAAAGCACATTTAAAATAGTCTGCTGCAAAGTGAAAAACTGTTTTGTGGTCAGAGGAATCAAAAATGTGACATTCTTTTTGGCAACGATGGGCCCTGTATCCTCTAGACTAAAGAGGAGAGGGACCTTCCGGCTTCTTATGCTATGTACACACGATCAGACTATCCAACGGACCAGAGTCCGCCGGACAATCCGCCCATGTGTGGGGCTCCGGCGGACTTTTGCTTTCAAGTAAACAATATATAAAGTGTAGCGCTACAAAGAGAAATAACAATACGTGAATCTGTGCAATAATTGAACTTATACGTAAAAAACTCTGCATCTGCAGTGCCCACATCGCTGCGGGCTGCATCTGCAGTGCCCACATCGCTGCTCACCGAAATGTAACCCCTCAATTCCCTGCCAATACTCTGCAATACCCAATACCCTGCCAATACTCTGCAATACCTGTCAATACCCGCCAATACTCTGCAATACCCTGCCAATACTCTGCAATACCCAACACCCTGCCGTTACTATGCAATACCCTGCCAATACTCTGCAATACCCTGCCAATACTCTGCAATACCCAATACCCTGCCAATACTCTGCAATACCCTGCCAATACTCTGCAATACCCTGCCAATACTCTGCAATACCCTGCCAATACTCTGCAATACCCAATACCCTGCCAATACTCTGCAATACCCTGCCAATACTCTGCAATACCCTGCCAATACTCTGCAATACCCTGCCAATACTCTGCAATACCCAATAACCTGCCAATACTCTGCAATACCCAATATCCTGCCAATACTCTGCAATACCCTGCCAATACTCTGCAATTCCCTGCCAATACTCTGCAATATCCAATACCCTGCCAATACTCTGCAATACCCAACACCCTGCCGTTACTATGCAATACCCTGCTAATACTCTGCAATACCCAATACCCTGCCAATACTCTGCAATACCCAATATCCTGCCAATTCTCTGCAATACCCAATATCCTGCCAATACTCTGCAATACCCTGCCAATACTCTGCAATACCCAATACCCTGCCAATACTCTGCAATATCCTGCAATACCCTGCCAATACGCTACAATACCCTGCCATTTTTTATTTTTTTATTTCAGTCTACCCAGCCTAGAGGTGAGATATGGGGTCTTATTGACCCCATATCTCACTGTAAAGAGGACCTGTCATGCCACATTACTATTACAAGGAATGTTTATGTTCCTTGTAATAGGAATAAAAGTGATTAAAAAAATGTATTTTTGAGGAAAAAAATGTCAAACTAAAATAAATAAAGTAAAATGAACAATAAAAAAGAAAAAAAAATGTAAAGCGCCCCTGTCCCCATGTGCTCGCATGCAGAAGTGAACGCATACGTAAGTCCCACCCACATATGAAAACGGTGTTCAAACTACACATGTGAGGTATCGCTGTGAGAGCAATAATTTTGGCCCTAGACCTTCTCTGTAACTCAAAAAAACTGTAAAAAAATTGAAAGCGTCGCCTATGGGGATTTTTAAGTAGCGACGTTTGGCGCCATTCCACGAGCGTGTGCAATTTTGAAGGGTGACATGTTAGGTATCTATTTACTCAGCGTAACTTCATCTTTCACATTATGCAAAAACATTGGGCTAACTTTACTGTTTTGTTTTTTTTTAAAGCACAAAACTGTTTTTTTTTAAACGCGTTCGAAAAATTGCTGCGCAAATACCGTGCGTGATAAAAATCAACAACCCCCATTGCATTCTCTAGGGTCTTTGCTAAAAAACATATATAATGTTTTGGGGTTCTATGTAATTTTCTAGCAAATAAATGATGATTTTTACATGTAGGGGAGAAATGTCAGAATTGTCCTGGGTGCTCCAGAACGGCTGATAGTGCTCCCTGCATGTTGGGCCTCTGTATGTGGCCACACTGTGTAAAAGTCTCACACATGTGGTATCGCCCATACTCTGGAGTAATAGCAGAATGTTTTTTGGGGTGTAATTTGTGGTATGCGTATGCTGTGTGTGAGAAATAACCTGATAATATGACAATTTTGTGAAAAAAAAAGGAAAAAAAATATTGATTTTACAAAGAATTGTAGGAAAAAATGACAACTTCAAAAACCTCACCATGCCTCTTACTAAATACCCTGGAATGTCTTCTTTCCAAAAAGGGGTCATTTGGGGGGTATTTGTACTTTTCTGGCATGTTAGGGTCTCAAGAATTGAAATAGGCCATCAGTACTTCAGGTGTGATCAATTTTCAGATATTGGCACCATAGCTTGTGGACTCTATAACTTTCACAAAGACCAAATATCATCCACCAATTTGTACTTCTTTTTTACCAACGTAGTAGTATAAATTTTGGCCAAAATTTAAGAAAAATTACTAATCTGCTAAATTTTATAACAGAAACAAAGAAAAATTCATTTTTTTTTTACAGAATTTTCGGTCTTTTTTCTTTTATAGCACAAAAAATAAAAAACTGAGCGGTGATTAAATACCACCAAAAGAAAGCTTTATTTGTGTCAAAAAAAAGGACAAAAATTCCATATAGGTCCAGTGTTGCATGACTGAGTAATTGTCATTCAAAATGCGAGAGCACCGAAAGCTGAAAATTGGTCTGGTTATTAAGGGTGTTTAAGTGCCCAGTGGTCAAGTGGTTAATGTGCTTCTTCTTGAGCCACTCCTTTGTTGCCTTGGCCATGTGTTTTGGGTCATTGTCATGCTGGAATACCCATCCACGACCCATTTTTAATGCCCTGGCTGAGGGAAGGAGGTTCTCTCCCAAAATTTGATTGTACATGGCCCTGTCCATCGTCCCTTTGATGTTGTGACATTGTCCTGTCCCCTTAGCAGAGGAAACTTCCCCCCTTCCCCCAGCAATAATGTTTCTACCTCCATGTTTGACAGTGGGGATGGTGTTCTTGGGGTCATAGGCAGCATTCCTCCACCTCCAAACACGGGAAGTTGAATTGATGCCAAAGAGCTTGATTTTGGTCTCATCTGTCAACACTTTCACCCCGTTCTCCTCTGAATCATTCAGATGTTCAATAGCAATCTTCAGACGGACCTGTACATGCATTTGTATGCAGTTTCTTGAGCAGGGGGACCTTGTGGGCACTGCAGGATTTCAGTCCTTCACAGTTTAGTGTTACCAATTGTTTTCTTGGCAACTATGGTCCTAGCTGCCTTGAGATCATTTATCAGTCTTCCGTGTAGTTCTAGGATGATTCCTCATCATTCCTACGATCATTGAAATGGCACGAGGCGAGACCTTGCATGGAGCCCCTGACCAAGGGAGATTGACAGTTCTTTTGTGTTTCTTCCATTTGCGAACAATCGCACCATTGTCACACTCTCACCAAGCTGCTGGGCGATGGTCTTGTAGCCCATTCCAGCCTTATGTAGGTCTATCATCTTGTCCCGACATCCTAGGATGGCTCTTTGGTCTAGGCCTTGGAGAGATTGGAATCTGATTGCGGAGTGAGGACTTCAGCTCCCAGCCCCCTGCTCCTAAAACTAAAGAGAAATCCTTTCTTCTGTAGAGTTGTTCTGAAAACACACAGAAGAAATGGCTGCAGATACACAGCTACAACTTATGTAGTACCATTACCGCTTTTACTCTGCGTAATTTCATCTTTCACATTATGCAAAAATTGGGCTAACTTTACAGTTTATTTTTTTTTTACAGCACAAAATTGTTTTTTTTTCCAAAAAAAAGCATTCAAAAAATTGCTGCGCAAATACCGTGTGAGATAAAAAGTTGCAACGACCACCATTGTATTCTCCAGGGTGTTTGCTAAACAAAACATATATAATGTTTTGGGATTGTATGTAATTTTCTAGCAAATAAATGATGATTTTTATATGTAGGAGAGAAATGTCAGAATTGTCCTGGGTGCTCCAGAACGCCTGATGGTGCTCCCTGCATGTTGGGCCTCTGTATGTGGCCACACTGTGTAAAAGTCTCACACATGTGGTATCACCATACTCGGGAGTAATAGCAGAATGTGTTTTGGGGTGTAATTTGTGGTATGCATATGCTGTGTGTGAGAAATAAACTGATAATATGACAATTATGTGAAAAAAAAAAGTAAAAAAAAAAATCCCAGAATTGTGGGAAAAATATGACAAAACTTCAAAAAACTCATCATGCCTCTTACTAAATACCTTGGAATGTCTTCTTTCCAAAAAGGGGTCATTTGGGGGGTATTTGTACTTTTCTGGCATGTTAGGGTCTTTATCAATTTTCAGATATTGGCACCATAGCTTGTGGACTTTATAACTTTCACAAAAACCAAATAATATCCACCAATTTTTACTTATTTTTACCAAAGATATGTAGTAGTATAAATTTTGGCCAAAAATTACAAAGAAAAATTACTAATCTGCTAAATTTTATAACAGAAACGAAGAAAAATTATTTTTTTTTACAGAATTTTCTGTCTTTTTTCTTTTATAGCACAAAAAATAAAAAACCCAGCGGTGATTAAATACCACCAAAAGAAAGCTCTATTTGTGTGAAAAAAAGGACAACAATTTCATATGGGTACAGTGTTGCATAACTGAGTAATTGTCATTCAAAATGTGAGAGCACCGAAAGCTGAAAATTGGTCTGGTTATTAAGGGTGTTTAAGTGCCCAGTGGTCAAGTGGTTAATATATGTGCATCAATAAGTGAGTAAAGAATGTGTATAGAATGACACATGAAAGATAAACTAATAATTGGTTTCCAAAAGTCCGACGGTCTTAGAAAGAAGTTTTGACTTAAAATTGTCCGCGGACTTGGCAGTCCGGAAGACAATCCGGCCGTCTGTGTGCTAGTCCGCCAGACTTTTGAAATGAACGGACTTACCCACACACGGAGTAAAGTCCATTCATTTTGAACGCGGCTCCAGGTAGACGGGACTAGCGCAGGAAGTCAATGTCGCTGCCTCCTACTTTTTTTCACCAGGTTAATGGGTAGGGGTACATGGTACCCCAATACTCATTCACATAGTGTGGGGGCTGGTATCTGGGGGCTCCCTTATTAAAGGGGGCTCCCAGATTGCGATAAGCCCCCCGCCTGCAGACCTCGACAACCAATGGCCAGGGTTGTTGGGAAGAGGCCCTTGTCCTCATCAACATGGGGACAAGGTGCTATGGGGTGGGAGGGCCGCAGGGCCGCCCTTCCCCAAAGCACCACCCATCTTGAGGGCATGTGGCATGGTACGGCTCAGGAGGGGGGCGCTCGTTCGTCCCCACCCCCTTTCCTGACCGGCCAGGCTATGTGCTCGGATAAGGGTCTGATATGGACTTGGGGGGTACCCCCACGCAGTTTTTTCAGCGTAGGGCTTCCCCTTTAATTTCATACCAGGTGACGGGCCAGCGAGTTGTCAATCTCGCCAATGGAGGCGGCGACATTGACTTCCTGCTGTAGTCCCATCTACCTGGAGCCATGTTCAAAATTAACAGACTTGACTCCATGTGTGGGCAAGTCGGTTCATCTCAAAAGTCCGGCGGACTCCCGCCATAGTCTGGCGGATTATTCGCCGGACCTAGTCCGCTGGAAACGTGGGGTCACGTGTGGGCAGGTCCGCTCGTTTGGAAAGTCTGGCAGACCTCCTCTGCAAAGTCCGGCGGTTTGTCTGCTGGATAGTCCGATCGTGTGTACACGGCATTAACAACACTTGGATCAAAAGCCTGCATCTTGGATAGTATGGGGGGGGGGGTGTAGCTGCCACATCTGGAAAGGCACCATCAATGCTGAAAGATTTATCTAGATTTTAGAGCAGCATATGCTCCCATCCAGATGTCTTTTTCAGGAAAGGCCTTGCATACTTCAGCAGGACGATTCTAAACTGCATACTGTATCTATAACAACAGCATGGCTTTGTAGTAGAAGAGTCCAGGTGCTTAACCACTTCCGTCTGGCCTATAGCAGAATGTTGGTCGGGTGGTGGTTTAGTTATCCTGACTGGGCGTCATATGACATCCTTCAGGATAACAGCCGCCGCGCACCCGTGGGGGGGCGTGCATCGGGGCGATCGGTGGTGCGGTGTGTCAGTCTGACAAAACGCTACACCGATCTCGGTAAAGAACCTTCGGTGGAGACTCCTTACCACATGATCAGCTGTGTCCAATCACTGCTGATCATGATGTAAACAGGAAAAGCCGTTGATTGGCTTTTCCTCACTCGCATCTGACAGACACGAGTAGAGGAGAGACGATTGGCGGCTCTCCTGACAGGGGAGTCTGCATTGATTGTTTATCAGCGCAGCCTCCCCTCAGATGCCCACACTAGACCACCAGGGAAGCCCCCAGGATGTGGATGGCCAGGTACATCCCCCATGGCCATCCACATGTGAAAAAATATGCCCAAAACATGCCAATCAGTGCCCACAACTGGGCACTGACTGGCACCTCTGTGGCACATTACAAAACAGGGATGCCCAGCAATGCCACCCATCAGTGTCATCAGTGCCACCCAGTGCCACCTATCAGTGCCCACCTATTAGTGCCCATCTGTGCCACCTATCAGTGCCACCCATAAGTACCCAGCAGCGCCGCTTACGAATGTCCATCAGTGTCCAGTGCCACCTATGAGTGCCCATCAGTGCCACCTATCATTGCCGCCTATCAGTGCAGCCATGTCAGTCCCCATCATTGAAGAAGAAAATGTACTTATTTACAAAAAATGTAACTTAAACAAAGAAAAACGTTTTTTTTTTCAAAATTTTCTGTGGTTTTTTATTTGTTGCGCAAAAAATAAAAAACACAGAGGTGATCAAATACCACCAAAATAAAGCTCTAATTGTGGGAACAAAATTATAAAAAATGTGTTTGGGTACCGCGCAATTGTCAATCAAATTGCGACAGCGCTGAAAGCTGAAAATTGGCTTGGAAAGGAAGGTGTCTAAGGAAGGTTCTATATTTTCTATTATGAATAAAATTTGTTTTTTTGAGATTTTGAAATCATTGCATTCTGTTTTTATGTAGATTTTACACAGCGTCATAACTTTTTTGGAATTGGGGTTGTACAATGGGGCCTGCAGTTCGACTCGAACATTGGGTGTTTGTTTGCTCGCAAACAAACCAAGCATATGGGACATTCGTGGGGAATTCGACAGCCGCAGAACGCCCCATAATGCACTGCAATATCACACAGCATTTACGTTTGATGATTGACCAAAGCATGCACCTGACCTGCATGCTTTGGCTAATCACAGCGCGCTCTGCTGCAAGGGCCATAATTGGTCAAAAGCAGGGTGCCTTTGGCCAATCATGGCTCAGGGGGACTAAGTTCATGCCCCAAACTATATAAGGCTGCTTACATAGCAGCCGTGTATAGTGTGTGGACGGAGATGCATTGAGCTAGATTAGGCAGGAAGGTTAGTTAGTGGCATGCAAGCAGTGTATTTAATATATTTACAGTTGTTCTCATAAATTACATACCCTAGCAGAATTTATGATTTCATTTTTCAGAGAATATGAATAATAACACAAAAACTTTTTTCCACTCATGGTTACTGTTTGGCTGAAGCCATTTATTATTAATTAACTGTTTTTACTCTTTTCAAATCATAATGGCAACAGAAACCCAAAATGATCCTGATCAAAAGTTTACACCCCAGTTTTTTTTTCAATTTTTTTTTTTTTTAGTTTAAGTATTTTTATTTCATTTTCCACATTTACAAAAGACAATAAAAAATTTCTTGTACATACTCTTACAAATCACTTTATATAACATTCATAATGATATTCAATATTTATATAAAAACAAGAAGAAAAAGGGTTTACACATTGGGTACCCGACTGGATCGATCCTTAATATACCTCTATAGTGAGAGAGACAAGTTTTCTACACCCCTGTGACCTAAATTATCACCTTATCAATCCTATCTTGACCTTACTATTTCCTCTTCCCCGTGACTATTTTTCTTAATTTCAATATGTAATATGTGAAAGGTGGGGATTCCTCTCCCTCTATCCCCACTCCCTTCTTCCATAAATGTATGTGACTATTATCTTAAAAAATAAATAAATAAAAGAGAGAAATATCCCATATTGGGAAGAAGTGCTGGGCCTAATTAAAGAGATTGATGGGACAGAAATAGAACTGGATCCCTGGAAATGCCTGTTTCATGCGACCGGGGGCCCTAGGGAAAAATACAGGGCAGCACTTACTCCATTCTTTCTGAATGCAGCGAAAGCATTAATCCTGAGATATTGGAAAGTAAAGGAAATACCAGGGATAGGGGAGTGATTTAGAGAAATAGATAGAATGAGGACTATGGAAGAATTAATACATCTTCAAAAGGGAGTAGGAACAAGATTTCAGGATACTTGGAAGAATTGGTTGGAATTTAGAAAGTCCCCGACTTATTTGGGAATTATGGGGGATGGAGGGCGCGCCTAGGGGTTTGTTGTTGGACGCTTATACTCCATTACCCATGTTTTTTGGGGGGTTGGGGATGGGGGGCAGGGAAAGTGGAGGGGGGAAGTTCCGACACCCTAGTTCTTAATACCATGTATTGCCCTCTTTAACATCAATGACAGCTTCAAATCTTTTGTCATATTCGAGGATGAGGCTCCTTATCTTCTCTGATGGTAAAGCTGCCCATTCCTCTTGGCAAAAAGCCTGCAGTTCCTGTAAATTCTTGGGCTGTCTTGCATGAACTGCACATTTCACATCTCCCCAGAGTGGCTCAATGATATTGAGGTCAGGATACTGAGATAGCCACTCCTGAACCTTAAATTTATTCTGCTGTAGCCAATGACAGGACGACTTGGTCTTGTGTTTTGGATCATTGTCATGCTGGAATTTCCAAGTACGTTATATATGCACAGCTTCCTGGCTGATGAATGCAAATGTTCCTCAAGTATTATTTGATAACATATGCATTCATCTTGCCCACCAAATTTCCTGTGCCTCTGTAGCTCACATAGCCCTAAAAACATCAGCGATCCACCTCTGTACCTTTCATCATAGGCCTTGTTGACTCCTCTCCAAATGTAACGTTTATGGCTGTGGCCTAAAAGCTAAATTTTGGTCTCATCACTCCAAATGACTTTGTGCCAGAAGGTTTGAGGCTCGTTTCTGTGCTGTTCGGCGTATTTTATGCGGGATACTTTGTGGCATTTGTGTAGTAATGGCTTTCTTCTGGTGACTCGACCATGCAGCCCATCTTTCTTCAAGTGCCTCCTTATAGTGCATCTTGAAACAGCCACACCACATGCTTTCAGAGATTCCTGTATTTCATCTGAAGTTATTTGTGGGTTTTTCTTTGCATCCCAAACTATTTTCCTGGCAGTTGTGGCTGAAATCCTAGTTGGTCTACTTGACCATTTTTTGGTTTCAACAGAACCCCTCATTTTCTACTTCTTGATTAGAGTTTGAACACTGCTGATTGGCATTCTCAATTTCTTGGACATCTTTTTATATCTCTTTCCTGTTTTATACAGTTCAACTACCTTTTCCCGCAGATCCTCTGATAATTATTTTGCTTTCCCCATGACTTAGAATCCAGAAATGTCAGTGCAGCACTGGATGAAATATGCAAGAGTCTGCCAGGAGTCCAGAAACTCATTGACCTTTTTAAGTGATCACAGGCGAGGAAGATTACCTTTAATAGCCATTCAAACCACTTTGTGTCAACTTGTGTTATGAGGCCAGAATTAGCAGGGTATGTAAAGTTTTGATCAGGGTCATTTGGGTAGTTTCTGTTGCCATTATGATTTAAAAAGAGTAAACACAGTTGATTAATAAATGGCTTCAGCCAAACACTAACCATGAGTGAAAGAAATGTTTTTGTGTTATCATTCATATTCTCTGAAAAATGGCCAATAAATCATAAATTCTGCCAGGGTATGTAAGCTCATGAGCACAACTGTATAAAGGCTAATAGATGTGTGTGTATATATATATATATATATATATATATATATATATATATATATATATATATATATATATACACACACACACACACAGCATTTGCTTCAGCCTTTACAACCACTTTAAACATTTAAATGCGTGTATTCCTTGTTGATATTATGAAGCTCAGAAATCTAGATAGATAGATCAAATAGTGGCTATAGAGATGCAGTCATGCAACATTCATAAAGAGGTTTCTGATGAAACAAATGCTATTTACATACATTGCACAATAAGTTGAGTTATATAGCAGATAGTGAATTAGCTCAAAACTGGGAGCATGGTAAGCTTGTAAGAAATAGAATTAGCAACTACTAAATTTTAAGACTGAAAGGAAAGAAGGAAGGAAGAAATAAGGAAACAGAATAAGGAAGGGAAGGAAAAAGTCTGCCCCATTTTCTATTTATTTATATACAGTACTGTAAAGATTTAGGCAGGTGTGAAGAATTCTTTCAGAAATAGAAGTGTTCATAGTTTATTTTTTTTATCGTTTAACAGAATGAAAAGTAAATGAACAGAAGAGAAATCCAAATCAAATCAATATTTGGTGTGACCACCTTCAATTCTTCTAGGTACACACAGTTTTTGCAGGAACTCTGGTATATAGGTTGTTCCAAACATTTGCGAGAACTAACTACAGATCTACTGTGGTTATAGGCTGCCTTAAATCCTTCTCTCTGTTCATGCAATCCCAGAACCATCACTTCCTGGACTCTTTGTTTTTCTTTACACTGAAGATCGTTCTTAAAGCGGGGTTCCACCCTAATATGGAACTTCCGCTCATCAGAACCCTTCTGTGTCACAGTTGGCACCTTTCAGGGGGGAGGGGGGTGCAGATACCCGTCTAAGGTATTTGCACCCACTTCCGGGCATAGACTCCCACGGGAGTCTATGCCTCTTCCTGTCCCGGTGTGCTTGGACACACACAGGTCCCAGAGACAGCGCGGACCATTCCTATTGCGCTGCGCGACTCACGCATGCGCAGTAGGGAATTGGGAAGTGAAGCTGCAATGCTTCACTTCCTGATTCCCTCAACTAGAATGGTGGCACAGCAGCCGAGAGCCGAGTGATCGATCGGCCTCGGCTGCCGACATCGCTGGATGCTGGGACAGGTGAGCGTCCATTTATTAAAAGTCAGCAGCTGCAGTATTTGTAGCTGCTGGCTTTTAAGAATTTTTTTTACAGTGAAATCCCTCTTTAATAACATTGACTGTATGTTTGGGGTCATTGTCCTGCTGCAAAATAAAGTTGAGACCATTCGCATGCCTCCCTGATAGTATGGCATGATGGATAAGTATCTGCCTGTATTTCTTAGCATTGAGGGCACCATTGATCGGGAAACGTTGATGACCATAGACACAGTGGTCGGCAAGGAAACTTAATGCAGCAGATGAAAGACACATTATACTTACTTCCCTTTGACAGTGGAAGATGTCCAGCAGTGCCATCAGCAGTAAGAGGAGTAACCATACCCAAAGACTATCACTCTAGGAAAAACTGTAGAATAGTCATCAGGGTTCTGATAGGCTAAGGCACTGAGATCATTGCAAAAGTGAAAAATAGTAGCATTAAAAGAAATTATATGCAGCAGGGTAAGAAGGGCTTTTTACTTATCCATCATGTGGTGCCCAAATATTAGCACATTCATAGTGCAAGTTGCAGTGCAAAACCAGTCCAAGGAGTAGAATTTCTATATTTGCAATGAATTAGAGGGTGGTTTTCTCATGTATTCACTCTCCTTCATTGGGTGTGTTCCGGGACTGGGTGGTCCTCAGAGTGATACATTTTTGCCAGGACTGCTTTGCCATTAGTCAGCTCTTGAAAGGAAATTTTTTTTCTGTTTTGGATCCAAAAGTGTATAGTAGCAGGGAATGCAGGCGTAAAGTGAATCTGCTGCTTGGAGATAGTAGAACAAGCTTTACTGAAGGCTTTATGCTTGTGGGTAATTTCCGCAGAGTCTGCCCGCAATAAGAGTTTTCTGACATCAAGAGACAAACTTTTAGATGCTTGGGAGTGTTGCAAAATGTTTGTCTTATCAACATCATTTAAATATTTGACTATTACTGGTCATTGTGTCTTCAGGGTTTGGGATCCCCAGTCTATGCATCCTTTCCGCAATACTGTATATGGATCTTACATGAATGCTTTTACAAAAAATATCAGCAAGATAACTTTAGAACTTTCAAGTGAGGAATCTGAAGTTATTCCACCTTGACCTATTCTTCATCTCATCCATTTTAGCCAACAGGGCGGATGCATGTTTTATGTATGGTGGAGAGTATTCTCCAGATCTACTGCTCAACTTCAGTGAGCCTGTTTGCTTGTGATACAATTCTTTTATAGCATCATCCACCACAGTCATGATAGTGGACTTAAAGCATGTGTTACCCCAACACTTCATATTCCTGATCTGTGTCTGTTGCTTTAGTGTTTTTCTATCTTTTTGTCAGATGTTACTATGGTATACTGAAGCATAATTGCAAGCATTTCATAAGCGTCAAAGGCTTTTATTGAAGTTTATCCAAAGAGTCAATATTTGCAGTGTTGATCCTTTTTTTTCCCAGGACCTCTGCAATTTGCCCTGGCATGCGGTCAATCAACCTGACTGATGGCAGCCCATTCTTGCATAATTAATGCTTAAGAGTTTGTGTTTGTGTGTGTGTGTTTGCGGGGGGATGGGGGGTGTTGGGCACCCACCTCTTGAGGATTGACCACAAGTTTTCAATGGGATAAAGGTCTGGGGAGTTTCTTGGCTATGGACCCAAAAGTTTGTTGTTTTGTTTCCCAAACCACTTAGTTATCACTTTTATTTCATGACAAAGTGCTTCATTATCCTGGAAAAGGCATTGTTCGTCATCAAACGTTTTTGGATGGTTGGGAGAAGTTGCTCTCGGAGGATGTATTTGTACCATTCTTTATCCATGAATCTGTTTTCCCTGGATGTCCCAAACAATTGGAAATGGGATTCATCAGAGAAAATTACTTTACCCCAGTCCTCAGCAGTCCAATCCCTGTACCTTTTGCAGAATATCAGTCTGTTCCTGATGTTTTTCTTGGAGAGAAGTGGCTTCTTTGCTGCAGTTCTTGACACCAGGCCATCCTCCAAAATTCTTTGCCTCACTGTGCTGGTAGATGCACTCACACCTGTCTACTGCCATTTCTGAGCAAGCTCTGCACTGGTGGTGCTCCGATCCCGCAGTTGGATCAAATGTAGGAGATGGTCCTGGCACTTGCTGGACTTTCTTGGGTATCCTGAAACCTTCTTCACAACAATCGAACCTCTCTTCTTGAGGATCTTGATAATCCGACAAATGGTTGATTTAGGTACAATCTTAGTAGCAGCAATATCCTTGCCTGTGAATCCTTTTTTTGTGCAAAAAGCAATGATGACTTTTCCTTTCAGGTAATCATGGTTAACAGAGGAAAAACAATTATTTCAAGCACCACCATTTTTATAAAACTTCCAGTCTGTTATTTTAACTCAATCAGCAGTAGAGTGTTTTCCAGCCTTGCCTCATCAACATTGACACCTGTGTGAAGAAGAGAATCACTGACATGATGTCAGCTGGTCCTTTTGTGGCAGGGCTGAAATGCATATTTTTTTGGGTGATGAAGTTCATTTTCATGGCACAGAGGAACATTGCAATAAATTGAAATTCATCTGATCACTCTTTATAACATTCTGGAGTATATGCAAATTGCCATCATAACAACTGAGGCAGCAGACTTTGTGAAAATTTATATTTGTGTAATTCTTAAAACTTTTGGCCATGGCTGTATACATTTGTTCTTGTTTTTTACTCTCCTTTGTATAGGTTCACTGTGCTGTTGTGTATAGGTGACAAACTGCTATCTGTCTAACTAAGAAGTCTGTGATAGGTCACACATAATTAATTAAATACAAATATATTTCTAAACTTATCTTCTTTTAAATTACATCCATACTGTGCTGCTGTAATTATCTATTCTTTTTATTGTGACTCAGAACTCCTCACTGTTTTAGGTTAATTTGTGTTCAGAAGTCTCACAGTGTAATTCAGAGAAAGCAACATGGTGCACACAGTAAAGGTGGATAAATAGTTTTAGATCAAACTTTATTAAAACAGGTCAGAGGCAAGTTCACTTCTGTCAGGCATGAACGCTGCATGGGTGTAAAAAACAATTACACATGCTGCTGCATCAATCACTTGAACTCAGGAAGGTTTCACCCCCTTCATGACCAGAACATTTTTTGCTATTCAGCACTGTGCTCCTTTTAACTTTTTCACACAAATAGAGTTTTCTTTTGGTGATATTTGATCACCACTGGGTTTTTATTGTTTATTATATATATGAAAAAAAGACCAAAGATTTTGAAAAAGAAACAACACTATTTTCCAATTTCTGCTATAAAACATATCCAATAAATAAAAATGTCTTTGTAAATTTAATCCGAAATGTATTCGGCTACATATCTTAGGTAAAAAAAAAATCCCAATAAGTATATATTAATTGGTTTGTGGGAAAGCTATAGTGTCCACAAACTATGGTATATATAATGGAATTTCCGTAGCTATGATGCTATACTGGTAATGGGGGGTGATAGGCAATCTGGCACTAATGCCCCGTACACACGACCAGACTTTTCAACATCAAAAGTCTGACGGAATGATTCCGGCAGACCATTCGAACGTGTGTGGGCTGCAGCGGACTTTTGATTTGCAAAATTCTGACAGACTTTAGAAATGGAACATGTTTCAAATTTTTCCGACAGAACTCCACCAGACCCAGTTCCTACCGAGAAATCCGCTCGTGTGTGTGCTAGTCCGACGGACAAAAACCGACGCTAGGGCAGCTATTGGCTACTGGCTATGAACTTCCTTATTCTAGTCCAGTCGTACGTCATCACGTTCCAATCCGTCGGACTTTGGTGTGATTGTGTGTGGCCAAGTCCGTTCATTCGGAAAGTCCGTCAGAACTCTGTCAGAACTCCGTCAGAACTCCGTCGAAAGTCTGTCGGACTTAGTCCCTCGAAAAGTCTGGTCGTATGTACGTGGCATAACAGACACTATCTGAGAGAGTCACTAACTGACATCGCTAGTGACACTAATACAGTGATCATTGATAATACTGTGCACGGGCACTGTACTGATGACACTGGCTAGGAAGGGGTTAACATTTATAGGCAATCAAACAACCTGCCTAACAATGTGTAATGTGTGCTGCTTAAACTTTTCTATCTGGCAGTTTTTTTCTCCCAGCTTTGTAGAGAGAAGAAACAGCCAGATCACTGTTCCCTGCATAGAGTTCTGTGTTTTTGTACACAGAAAACTCTGTGCGTGATTGGACACAGCCGATCAGCTGAATCCAGCCAAAATCATTGGCTGAAATAAGCTGCTGATCCGTGCTGTGTCCAATCACAGCATGGGGCGGCAGGGGGCGTGTGCATGCCAATCATACACGTCCTGGGGGGGGGGGGGCGGTTCTGAACACAGACATTTTTTTTTACCTTAATCACTTGACCTCCGGAAGGTTTTGCCCCATTCATGACCAGGGCATTTTTTGCTATTCAGTACTGTGCAACTTTAACTGGCAATTGCTTGGTCATGCACTATACGCAAATGACATTTATATAAACAAATAAAAAAAAACAATCACAACGCTGTGTGCTGGGGCGCTCCCCCCCATCTTTTTTTTTACCTGCTGATGCCAGGAAAACCTGTCAGAACTGATTTATGCAGATAGCAAAGGAAAGAGGCAGCAGACAGAAATTACACTTTGTGCTCTGGATTGAGGCAAGTACGCACTATAGAGGGACATGCTTTGTTCATATTTAATATCAGAGTTTTACAACTACTTTAATCAAACATGTTTGTGAATGGCTTTAGTTGTGTTTCATATTTATTCTCCGCTTTGCAAAATACAATCAAACTAATGTTAGAACAGGTTTGCAATGAAAAAAAAAGGTCTTGGTTCTTTAACCAAAGTAACAAAAAAAAGCTTCACGGCACAATGATTAGGTTTCTCCCAGTGTGAGTGAAATAATGAAAACTAAGAAGAAAAAAAAAATCAGCATTCAATCTTGCTTTGCCTTCCCAAGAGAAATCATAAAAATAATAATGAGGTCACAAAGGCCAAGAGTAAATTACTGTCTGTGATTAAACTACAGCATAGCTGTCTATTAAAAAACAGATTTCTCTGCCGAACAAAAATGTAAAAAGGAAATATAGTGAAAAAGGTCTCGATTAAAAGAAAACTTTGGAACACTCTTGTTTTGCTGAAAAAGGTATCCAAGTACAGTTCTCAATTTATACCAGGACAGTGTTCTAGAAATTAGTGTCTATTTCAAATATTGCATAATTTAAACAATTTTTTTCTATTAAAAATAATATAATGCAGTAACTCCAAATCTAGAAGCATAATTGTGAACCCGTTACAACCTGCAAAAATGATTGATTGAACCTGTCATATATAAAGAAGCTTTGTCTATCATTACTGGTTCAAACTCCAGGTCAAATATTAACAAGTCTCTGTAAAATATCAAACTTCAGTGAATACCTGCAGAGTATCAAAATTTAGGAAAGCTCTGTTGAGTACCAAAACTCAGTGAATCTATAAGGAGTATCAATCTTCAATGAATCTCTGTGGAGTAATACAACTCAGTGAATCTCTGTACAGCACTGTATATGCATGGGACCCAACATGTCTCCCTGCAAACTGGAATCAGCTCCATAACCTCTGTTATTTCAACCCTTACCATGTAATTTAAACAAAATGGGCAATCTGGCATGTGATGCTTTTTCAAAATGGTTATTTTTTATTTATTATAGGTTCTTATATAGCAGTAGTAAGAAGAGTCGGCAAAACTGTAATCCTTGAAGTCACTTCATGGATTACAGTTTTTCCGGGCTCTTGTTACTACTGTTGCATTGGAGTGTGTTGGGAAACATCGAGCCTCGGCACCTGTGAGTGGACCTGATGTATGGATTGAGTTGTCCCTGCAGAGAGCGCTGTTACCTTTGTTCTTATATAGCGCCATCAATGCACATTCACATCAGTCCCTGCCCTCAAAGAGCTTGCAATCTAAGGTCCCTAACTCACATTTGTACATATACATATAGGGCAAATTTAGATAGGAGCCAGTTAACCTATCAGCATGACTTTGGTATGTGGGAGGAAAACGGAGCACACAGAGGAAACCCACGCAAGCACAAAGAGGACATGCAAACTTACATATTATACTACTGTGATTACATGGGCAGGTTTTCTTGTTTTTTTGTTTGAAAGAAGGGCTTAAGCAGTTAGAGGTGCCTAGCACCTCAAACTGCCTTATGGTAAAACTTGTAACATGTACAATATACAAACTAACACATACAGTACGCAGCATAAATGAGTACACCCCTTTTGAAAAGTAAGATTTTAATAAATATCTCAATAAACACAAGAACAATATCCAAAACTGAGTTTTAATAGCACATTTCTTTAGCTCATTACATGAAAGTAAGGTTAATAATATAACTTAGACAACATCTTCAGTTTTACTCAAATTGAGATGCAAAAATGAATACACCCCACAACAAAAACTACTACATCTAGTATTTCGTACGACCTCCATGATTGTAAGGACAGCACCAAGTCTTCTAGGCATGGAAGTTGGCAACATATTGCAAAATCTCACTTTATTTCATTCTTCAAGAACGACCTCTAAGCCCTTGTACACACGGTTGGAAATTCTGACCACAAAATCCATCTGATTTTTTCCGACGGATTTTGTCCGAAACTGGTGTTGCATACACACGGTTGGACAAAGTGGTTCAGAACGTGATGACGTTTGTTCGTTCCGATGGGACCATGTTCAGCCTAGTAGCCAATAGCTTTGCTCTCGTACTTTCATCTGGGCATGCGTGGCACTTTGTCCGATCGGAATTCTCTACAAACGATCAGACAAAGTCCGATCGGATCATGTTGTCGGAAAATTTTATATCCAGCTCTCACATTTTGTTGGTAGGACATTCCGACGAAAAAAGTCCAATGGAGCCCACACACGGTCAGATTATCTGACAACTCGGTCTGATCGGACATTTTCCGTCGTAATGTCTGACCGTGTGTACAAGGGCTTATAGAGCCTGGATGCTGGATGGAGAGAAACGCTCAACTTGTCTCTTCAGAATTCCCCAAAGGTGTTCGATTGGGTCCAGATTAGGAGACATAATAAGCCACTGAACCGCTTTCACCCTGTTCTTCTTCAGAAATGCAACAGTGGCCTTAGATGTGTTTTTTGGAGCAGTAATGTTGGAAAAGTGCACGACGACCAAGGGCACAGAGTGATGGTAGCATCTTCTCTTTCAATATAGAGCAGTACATCTGTGAATTCATGATATCATCAATGAAATGCAGCTCCCCGACACCAGCAGCACTCATGCAGCTGCATGTTTCGCTGTAGGCACCATGCATTTTTCTTTGTACTCCTCACCTTTGTGATGCCATGCAGTTTTGAAGCCATCAGTTCCAAAAACATTTATCTTGGTCTGATCACTCCAGAGTACAGAGTCCCAGTAGTGGTCTTCTTTTTCATCATGGGCCCTGGCAAATTCTAGGTGGGCTTTTTTGTGCATGGGCTTTAGGAGAGTCTTCCTTTGTGGATGACACCCATGTATGCCATTCCTATGCAGTGTAGGTATTGTGTTACAGGAAACAATCACCTCAGTTTTGCTTTCTACTCCTTTAGCTAACTGCAGTGAACTTGCATGGCGATTTGCTTCAACCCTTCTCATCAGAAGATATTATTGTTGAGGTTTTAACTTCCATGGACGGCCTGGACATCGCTGTGAGATGATTGCAGTTCCATCTTTGTAAAATTTTTGTATCACTTTTGCTCCAGTATTCTGACTGATAAGTAAAGCTTTGCTTTACCTTTCTTGTGTATAGAAATTATTTTCTCAGGCCTTGTGACATTTCTCTTCCATTGCTGACAGCATGAAATGGGAAGGGGTTTTCTTTAAGTAATGCCCTTTTATAATTACCTGTCTGCTGGACACCTGTTTGGTAAATAATTTGACTCGCCTGTAATTGAATTCTTGTTCGTCTTCTAAAATTTAGCTTTGCTCCTAAGACTTTCATTGGGGTGTATTCATTTTTGCAACATGGCCTTGAATGAATTTGTTGGGAAAAATACTTTTTTTGTATGTGCAAATTAACAAATCTTGGCTGCAATCTATGGCCAGCATTTGTGGAAATATTTTGTAATATACTGTTCCATAGACAATGTTGATTCTGAAAGGAAAGTAAAGGTTTTCTGACAAATCTGTTGAGGTGTACTCATTTATGCTGATGAGCCCTGTATGTCATGGCTAATTCTGCATATAAAATCTTAAGAGAAAGTTAGATTAGGACCACCATTTCAAATTTGTGGAAAAATATAGCACATACAATTGCTAAACAAGCCATGCTGTAATTTAATGCTATTACAAATTACCTTTCCTTTATAACCCTTTCATGACTAGGCCTATTTTTGACATTTGTTGTTTACAAGTTAAAATACATATTTTTTGCTAGAAAATTACTTGGAACCCCCAAACATTATATATATATATATATATATATATATATATATATATATATATATATATTTTAGCAGAGACTCTAAAGAATAAAAAAGCGATTGTTGCAATATTTTATGTCACACGGTATTTGCGCAGCGGTGTTTTAAACGCCACTTTTTGGGAAAAGGGACACTTTCATGAATTTGAAAAAAACGAAACAGTAAAATTAGCCCAATTTTTTTGCATAATGTGAAAGATCATTTTACGCCGAGTAAATAGATACCAAACATGTCACACTTTATAATTGTACGCACTCATGGAATGACAACAAACTACGGTACCTAAAAATCTCAATAGGTGACGCTTTAAATGTTTTCCCGGATACCAGGTTAGAGTTACAGAGGAGGTCTAGTGCTAGAATTATTGCTCTCGCTTGGACAATCGCGGCGATACCTCACATGTGTGATTTGAACACCGTTTACATATGCGGGCGTGACTTCCGTATGCGTTTTCTTTGCTGCGCGAGCTCGCGGCGACGGGGGGGCCCTTTAAAAAAATGTTTTTTCTTATATATTTTAAAATTAATAAATTGTTTTTTAATAAAAAAAAAAATTTTGATCACTTTTATTGCTGTCACAAGGAATGTAAACATCCCTTGTGACAGTAATAGGTGGCGACAGGCACTCTTTATGGAGGGATCGGGGGTCTAAAAGACCCCCGATCCCTCCTTTACACTTCAAAGTATGTCGCTTCCATGTTTACAATTAGGAGACTGGAATGAAGCCACTTAGTCCCTCCCTAGCCGCTGGAATTGATGGAATGGATTGTGCATTGGTGCTCCCGATTGAACAGGAGCCCCGGTAAGAGCGGCAGGAGGGGGGGACGTCCCCTCCCTCTCCTCCGGCATAACAGCCGAGCGGCTTTTAGCTGCATTGGTTGTTATGGCTGGAAAGCCAATTGCCCGCTCTGAAAAACGGTACCGGGATGATGCCTGCAGGTGCGGGCATCATCCCGGTATAACGCTCGGTGGCAAGGGGATAATCTGCAATTTTAGAATTTTCTGGCAAATTCAATGCAATATGGCAACCTAGAGGCATTCTACACATGGTGAACTCATGCCTCTAAAAATTGAATTTCCTTCTTATGTGATCGTCTCCAATCATGTCATCCAATTTTCCCCAAAGTCTACACTATGATACAAGTCAGACTTTAGGCCCCCCTAACGTACGTTTTGGTTAGATATTCCCCAACCATTAATCACTTTTAAAGGAATACAGTCACTGAAGCTTTCCACATTGGAGGAAAGAAAGTGCATCAGCTGATTGATAATGAAACAGACCCTCCCATTCAGAACATGTATGCAGTCAGTCTAGTGAAAAAAAGAGACATTTCTTCAACAAAAAGGTAGGAATCTACTATAACGTTTGTTAAAATTCCTGCGATGTACATCACCCAGAGGGGTTTGTTTTTTCTCACCAAAAGTGGAGTTACTCTTTAATGATTACTGTTCATTAAATATTAACAAGGATAGACTGTGTGTTGAGAAGGCTCCTGGTTATTTTCTGAAACAGGCCCCCATTTCCAAGCAATAGATACAATTTAGGTTTACCTTGTACAGTGTGTCAAAAATGTCTGCAGTCTCTGACAGTCTTCTGGTATATGGGCTGGTTTCAGTCTCTTGTAACATGACTTTTGTGATTGAGAAAACATGTTATCCCCATTGCTGATGATCATAGTCTACCTAGTAATATTGAAAGCACTGTTTCCACTCCATTTTATTGTTTTTCATTTTTTGTTGTAGTAATATTGTGGTGGGCAGGTTGGGAGCAAAAGAAGTATGATCAATAATTTTCTATATGAAGAGGAAAATTGCATGTACCGTGGGAATGATCATTCAAGAGCCAAATACATGAACTGTGGAGAAACATGAATGGACAACATTCGGCACAAATGAAGTCACAGTAATAGGCAGCCTGACAGACATTGTAGTTTTAAGGAGTCATTAAATATAAAACTTTTTTTTTTCCATAGAGTAGTAGTACAGCCCCTGACTGGGTTTTACTGCTAAAAGAAATAAATATTCGCAAGTGTGCTGTCCTCATACACTTAATGCAATTTGAAACAACACATCTTGTAAACTAAATAAAGTACAATGAACATATATTCAGCTCATATCATAGTTAAAAAATATATCAACAAGTTTACATATAACATAAAATGTAAAATATAAAGTCCATATATAATGTGCCAAAAATTCTTTGCAAAAAGCATTTTGTTATACCGTATATGATCTTGTTGATGATATATTTTTTAAATAGAATACGAGTTGATTATATGTTCATTATACTGTATTTCATTTATTACGAGATATGCTGGTTCACATTGCATTAAGTGTATGAGGACGAGTTAGATGGGGGCAAATAGTAGAAGTAGAGGAGTGAGATGTAGACGAGACTAAATTAGTGCGCGATAGAAATATAACTTGATGCTGTATAGAGGAAGCTGCCATGGTTTAAAGTTTGAAATTAGCGTTGAACAACTTGTTGAGTAAAATGTATCTATATCTCTATAATGTTTTGTTTAGTATACACTAAGTTACTTTAGTCCGAGAGGTGCCAGGTTTATTTGTTTTATGTGTTTTCCTATTTTTTGATATTTCTTGGATTAATGTGACATATTTGTATGTATGTTTAATAATAAAAAATGTATGAGGACAGTGCACTGGGGAATATATTTATTTTATATTGTTTGTTTCACATCCTACTCGGATTTGTGTTTTCCATGCAGCAGTCCTTCATTTTCAATTACAATTTCGTTTTTCACTTAGTTATTTATTGATATTTACTGAGTGGATAAGGTGATTGGTTTCCAATATTTCAAATGATTCATTTTTTTTTTCAGCAAGCACACAAATATATTTTGGGTAAAAACGCCTGGGTTTTATTGCTGTCTGGTGCCCCATTACAGAGATTTACTCTCTCTATTTGCATGGAACACCCAGGCAGTAGAGCAACAAAGAAGCATTTTTAATGAGAGAAGGATGTATTTTAAGGCATTTCCAAGCAAAAAATTTTCACAAATAAAAACTTTCAGGGTATAGAACCATAAAGAGATAAAATGGTGTGAAAATTCAATCAGGCTTTGAAACAAGAGTCTGCAATACATTGATCATAAGTTTATTGCTTAAATTTAGTATAAACTATGGGGATGCTGCAAAGGAACACAACCTTGTGTATTCTACCCTCCCAAATCAGCCTTGTTACACAATCGGTGCTGTATAATGTTTGTAACATTATACAAGATAGTTTGCATAACCAAGCTGATTTAGCAAGCATGAAGATACAAGCCTGTAATCCTTTGATACATCTCCGCTATTCCGTAGCAGTCTATTATCTGAGCAGTAAACTCTTCAGTAGTTTCCCGCTTACATAAACAGAGCTGGGTCACAAAGTGTAAAAGATGTTCGATGCAGCAGCACTTTATTTTCCAATGAGTTATTAGTGCAGCACAGCCGTTTTCTGAGATAATAATGGAAAAACACCACCATGTCCCCCCTTATTATGTTCTTTACAAAGTCCCCACTGCTCCATATATCATTGCTTGATCATCTTGACCATCTTTCATGTAATAAACTGGATGGAAACCTTACAGCGTAAGTGCACTTACTGTAATAGGGTTACATGGTAGTGCAAAATCAGCATAGCAAAATGTTTGACAAAGAACAACGGTGGAAGTTTAGATCAGTACGATACTTGCCTCTCTGATAAAATACTTTGGATTCCATGGCACACTAGCGGATGCTCTCTGCCTGGCTTCTGCCCTCTGCCTCTCCTCCAGTTGATGTTTGTGCTCGGTTGCTGCTTCGATGTTTTTTGACTTTAGGGCATTGGTGACATTTTTCCAAATGCGCCTGAGGAAAACAAAAAAGTTGAATGAAATATGTAAACAGCTTTAGAAAATGGCATAACACACGCGTTAAAACTATGATGGATATATAGGGGCCACACTACTATATAATGGGTGTTCTGAAACACAAAGAAACACAAAGAGGAAGTAAGCTGTTAAATAACAGCTTTCAAATAAGTTTTGGCTCTCATTTTTAAATAGCTTTTTTTTACATGGTTACTAGTAGTTGACAACTATGACATTTGGAAATTTAATTGCTGCATGAAATACTAAGTGCTACTGATGTCTGCTAATTCAAATTCAAACAATACTGCATACAATGACTGAATTCACCTCCTTGGTTCCTTGTGATAGTTGTGCAAACACACATTGAGCAGACCATACATAGAGCAGAAGTTCTTTTCTGCATCCATGGGTCTCCATCAGGAGAAGACAGCAGCTAGTAATAATTGCATTCAAAATCTGGCAGGCTGGCTATACCCAAGTTGATAGATCAAGTTGGTACATTCAGCCTGTCCATACATGGTTCGAATTTCATCTGGTTCCTGCTCAACAGTCCAAGATTCTAACTGTCTAAGGGCTCATTTACACTTGCTTCGACTTCAACACACATTAAAGGGCCTACCTCTTCAACATTCTTATTTGATGTGGTTTTGATACTTTGTGGTACTTTTTTGAAGCGTGGCAGATGCCCTGCATGTGTGTGGATATCTCATACCTGCAATTTCTCCAAAATAAAGTGAAGCTAAAGCTGAATTAAAGCCTTTTAAAAGCTGCAGGTACTTCCAACGAGCTTTGCCATAGACTTCTATAGAGGCTTTGAAGACGCTTTGAAGCACCACTAAAATTACATGGGGTACAATTACATGGGGTATAATTTCTGAAGCGATGCCGAAGCAAAGCAAAACAAGGTGCAAACAGAATTTTAAGCCAACCATTTTATTTATGATAAAGAGAAAGAGTGGTTGGGACTTTATATGAGACCAGGACTATCCAATACCCAGGTCTCCATCCCCTATAATGTGAAATATAAAGGGAGATGGGGCAAGGGGAAAAATTGGGACTTTATATGATAACACACCCCTCGGGTAGGATGGGACATACAATATAATATCTAGGATATTCATTGGTGACGATAATGGACTTAATACAGTGATTGATATGCATTTAATTAATTCAATAAATATGATACAAATTAGTAAAGCATGATGATACATCATATCATGATAGAATAACATAGTAGACAATGTATCATATGATAAAATCAATATCAGCAGTACAACCAGAATAGTCACAGAACAACATAAACATCTTGTATTAAATAAATTGATGACTCATCCAAATAAAACCCATGGTGTAGACATGGTTTCTGTGGCATGACATCAAATATAAAAGCTCTATGCGTTTCGTGGATTTGTATCCACTCATCAGGAGCAGCTAACTGGGGATGCCTAAAATGGATAATAGGTAAATAATTTGTGTTATCATATAAAGTCCCAATTTTGCCCCTTGCCCCAATCTTCCTTTATACAACCATTTTATCTAGTCACAGGTGCTTTGACTGGTGTTTAGTGACCTTTAAAGTGGTTGTTAACCCACATGAAAAAAAAAAAAGACCTGCAAGACAAAGGCATAATGAGCTAGTATGCATAGCATACTAGCTCATTATATAACACTCACCTGAGATCGAAGCCCCCGCTGTGGTGCCTGTACACAGCACCGGCTGGCGACATTTCACCCCCGAGCTTCCGGGTATCGCGGTTTTGGCGCTGTGATTGGCCAGATCTGCAATGACGTCACTCGTGCGCATGTGCGTGGGAGCCGCCGGTAAGGGCACACTCACTGAAGCAAATGGCACGTATGTGCCATTTCTTCAGTGCGCATGTGCCGATGACATAGACACATGCAGATACAGGGGATATCTCCTAAACCGTGCAGGTTTAGGAGATATCTGGGGTAGCTACAAGTAAGCCTTTTTATACGCTTACCTATAGCGGCCCCCCCACCCTAAAGCACCTTGTCCCCATGTTTTAGGCCTCTTCCCGACAACCCTGGCTGTTGGTTGTTGGGGTCTGCGGGGGGGGGGGGCTTATCGGAATCCTGGAGCTCCCTTTAATAAGGGGGCCCTCAGATCCCGGCCCCCATCCTATGTGAATGAGTATGGGGTACCCCTACCTATTCACCAGAGGGAAAACGTGTTAATAAAAAAAACACAACACAGGTTTTTAAAGTCGTTTATCAGACAGCTCCGGGGGTCTTCTTCCGACTTCGGGGGTCTTCTCGCCAGGCTTCCCGCCTGCAGACCCTTGTCCTCATCAACATGGGGACAAGGTGCTTTGGGGTAGGGAGCCGCAGAGACCCCTTCACCAAAGCACCCACCCCCACATGTTGAGGGCACGCGGCCTGGTATGGTTCAGGAGGAGGGGGGGCACTCGCTCGCTCATCCCCATCCCTTTTCCTGACCGGCCGGGCTGCGTGCTCGGATAAGGGTCTGATATGGACTTTGAGGGGACCCCTTCACCATTTTTTCGGCATAGGGGTTCCCCTTAAAATCCATACCAGGCAACGGGACTAGCAAGGTGTCATTCTCGCCGATGGAGGCGGCGACATTGATTTCCTTCGCTAGTCCCGTCTACCTGGAGTCACGTTCAAAATGAAAGTCCGTTAATTTGAAAAGTCCGGCGGACTAGCACACAGACGGGTGGATTGTCCGCAGGACAATTTGAGACAAGGAATTCTTTCTAAGTCCGCTAGACTTTTGGGAAGAAAGTCTGCCGGAGCCCACATACGATAGTCCGATGGTGTGTACGTGGCATCAATTATTTGATCTTTTAAACAGACCATTGAAAACATTTTGATGCTGCCCCATATTGTATTGTGAGCTAAAAACACTGTTTCCACCTATCTCTGAGGAATACAGAACCACTCTCCTCTATGTTTTGGTGAATAGGAGGGGGGGGGGCGGGCTGTGTAGATTTGTCCTAGGGTGACAATGCTGCTCCTCCCCAGATACATTGCAAACTCAAAAAGTCTACCATATACAAAATAATACTACCATACCCTTTTTTGGAAGTTAACGATACAGGGGCAAAACGAGGGTGCATATACCTACACACCAAAAAGCCACGGGTTAAAACTTAACTTTTATGAGGTTTCAATAAAATATTTTTCAGTATCAAAAACTATATATATATTACATAAGGAGAGAGACATGGGCTCCTAAATACTCTCAATGCATCCAGAGAGACCTCCTAGCCTGATGGCACATATACATACATATGCCCCTATAGATACATATGCCCCCAATTACTAGAAGGGCTTCTGCTTTACTCTTGTGGGTATAGTGACTACTGAAGGGCTTAACTAAGCTGCCTGAAACACAGCATATCAACTGTTCCAGCCTCTGTCCAAATAGCACTCGTGCTTACTTCTCTCATAGACTAGATCAGAGCCCACTTGCTGAGTGAAATATGGAGTCCCCAGCTCTCTCCTCAAAAAAAAAAAAAAAAAAGTGCTAAGCCAAACACCAATACATACAAGTGGAAAAGAAAAACCATGAACCCAACACGTTTCACTCTCAAAATGGAGAGCTTTGTCAGGGGTCTCCTCTATATGTAAACAAAGATGGCTGCTACGCCCCCCTTTCTCACGTGATGAAGTCATCACGCACGCAGCGTCACAACGTCATCTTGCGCATATCATGAGGTCATCACTTCCGCACATGCATGGTAGAGATTCCTATGGAACTAAGGGGCACCACCATCTAATGAATAAAAAGCTGATGACACGTTTGGGTAAAAATAATGGGATATGACAGAAAATCTTTACTGCATTTTCTTGAATCACAAAATGGAGACACTTTTTTTCTCTTTCTATACCAAAGCAAGATAGAAAGGTACTAAAGCCCCCCCATGTACATCTATGCATGTACATTAACAATATCTACATTATTAATATTAAATTCTCTACACTACATTACATATACTATATCGTTTTGATGATAATCAATTTTGATTATTTTTAGTATAGTTTAAGTATAGGGTTCAGACCCATGTCAAGGACCTAATCGCACACAAAATGGCAGGTTAGTGAACTCCTCATTTAAACTATGGGGTGTAAGCGACCAAAGACGAATTAACCATCTTGCTTCCAGCATAAGTAACTTTTTATCAAGATCAATTTTTCTTTGGTTTAAGCCAGGGGTCTCCAGTCTTTCTAAACAAAGTCCAGCTTACTGTCCTTCAGACTTTAAGGGTGTCAGACTGCGGCTTCTGGGAGTAAAAATTGTTCTGGCATCAGTGGAGGTTAACAGTGCACCATTGTTGGGGTCAGTGGAAGGAATAGCGTCCCATCGTAGGTGTCAGTGGGAGGAATAGTGCCCCACTGTAGGGCTCAGTGGGAGGAATAGTGCCGCACTGTAGGGCTCAGTGGGAGGAATAGTGCCGCACTGTAGGGGTCAGTGGGAGGAATAGTGTTCCACTGTAGGGGTCAGTGGGAGAAATATTGCTCATCGTTGGTATTAGTGGGAGGAATAGTGTCAAATCTTTCATGTCAATGGGAGGAATAGTGCCCCATTGTTGGTGTCAGTGGCAGGAATAGTGTCTTGCATCAGAGGGAGGAAAAGTGCCCCAAGGGCTGGATAAAAGCAAGCAAAGGGCTGCATCTGGCCCATGGGCTGTAGCTTGAAGGCCACTGGTCTAAGCCATTGGTGCTCAACCTGTGACCCTCCAGTTGTTTGACATTTGGCCACGTATATATCACCCTATCTGAATTACAGTTAAAGAATGATTTGATCTTAATAATTTCTCCATTCTTGGGATTGACAAACTCCAATCGATGGTATGTATGAGCATGCCTTGCAATGTCCACATCGAAAGCTAAATATTGGTTTATCCGTCAGGATCTCTTTAAATCACTCCATTTATAACCCCTCCTCTTAAATCTCTCAAACTGCTGAACACTTTTATCTTTAAAGGCTCTATCTGTGGAAGAATTACTCCTAGCCCTCATAAACTGCCTGGTTGGTATGCCCATTTTGAGAGAGATGGGGTGATAACTGTCCCAAAAGAGTAAGCTATTTGTTGAGGTGGGCTTCTGATATAGGATGGTACTAATGGTGCCATCAACCTGACTTGTAATTTTAAGATCCAAAAAGTTAATACTATCTCTGTGTATCTCACTTGTGAAAAACATGTCATTCGTGTTTAGATGTCCCATGAATGTCTCAAAGCTTTCCTTTGGTCCCTGCCATAAAATGAAGATATCAACAATAAAGTACACCCACAATAGCACGTGTGAAGCAAAACCCTCCAGACATTGCATAAATACAATTGCCTGCTCCCATCACCCCAAAAATAAGTTAGTATATGTAGGATCATACACCATATCAATCACAGTCCCTTTATGTTGCTTATAGACCTTTCTGTCAAAAAATAAATTGTGTTTTAACACAAACCTCATGAGTTTAAATACAAACTTTGTATGAGGTGGAAAGACCACAGTTCCCTTCCAAAACCTGACTGTTTGATCTTATGGGTAATCCAACAGGTCTGCTTAAGCCAAAGAAAAGATGATCTTGATAAAAAGTTACTCAAGCTGGAAGCAAGATGGATATTTCGTCTTGGGTCGTTTTCACCCCATGGTTTGAAGGAGGGGTTAATTTACCTGCTGTTCATGTGTGATTAGGGCCTTGACATGGGTCTGAACTCTATATGAAAAATAATCAAAATCGATTACATTACATATACTGTATAGTTTTGATGGTGATGAGATAGGTAAAGAATGTTATATCAAAGAAAGAGGGAGAGAGGGGTGCCAAGCAGCCATATACTGTAGTGTAGTATATATGATTTATTATAGCAGCAATTAAAAATGTATATAGTGACACACTCACAAACACTTGACAGTTATAGGCATGTCTCAAGTAGTAGGAGCTAGGAGAAAGTTTATGCAGGAGAGAGTCCAGATCAAAAGGGATGAACATCACCACTGTGGGGACCGCTGCAGCTGTCGAGAACCCCTCACTAAGATCAGGAGCAGGATAGCTGGAGCCACCACTAAGTAACCTAAAGACACTGCCAGGAGACCTGTCAGATTTACAAGAAATTTTGGGATATGTGTTTCGGCAGCAGTACCATGCCCCCTTTCTCAGTCTTCCTGTCAACATTACAGTTCACCCTAGATGCACAAGTGCGTTGGAACTAACATGAAGAGCAGTGTAAAACAGCCAGACATTCTATGTTGATATTCTTGATTCTACTAAAGATAATTTGGGATAAATCTTTAGTGATCCTCCAGGAGAAAAGCAACTATACAGTAGTTTCATAAACTGAGCCAGTGAATACATTAGTAAATCCATAGTGTATATGTGACCACTGAAAGTATTGTCCTCAAGAGCGACCAGAGTCAGAGTTCATGTATCCACTAAGAATATTGTCCTCAAAAGGTCACCAAAGTCCCAGAGTCTATTGGTAGTACTTACCAGAAAGCCTCTAGTAGTATCCTGAAAGTTTTCATAGGGTACTGCGATCCAGAGGAGGATATTCTACAAAATATATGTGCTTCCTTCAGATGTAGGGATCCAGACCTATTATAGATAACTCAATGTAGGCTTCATTGAGTTATCCTCCCTCACATGCCAGCGGGGACTGAATCCACAGACACAGAAATGTTCCAAAACATAAATAATCATGTATCCATAGATCCGGACCATATATCCACGTGGTCACAACAGGGCTATTACTTATACTTCATACAGTGAAGATTGGCTCAGATCCAAGTTTAGAAAGGTGGATATATGCATGTGAATCATACTTACCAGTCCATGTTGGAAAACCAGGGAGAGGCTGGGCAACTAAAGAACAATGCCTAACCAGTTTCGCCAGGTTTGGACTGGCTGCTTCAGAGGAAAACCATTGTCCGCGCCTGACAAAGGCTCCCACCAAATGATAGCTCCGCTGCCTCCTGCTGCAAATTTAGGGGCAGTGGTCACACCCCCTGTGATGTCATCGACCCAGCAAGCCCTTATGTTGAGGGCATGTGGCCTGGCATGGTTCAGGAGGAGGGGTGTCACTAACTTGTTCTCCCCTCCTGTTCCTGGCCTGCCAGGCTGCATGCTCAGATCTGGTATTAAATTTTGGGGGGCCCCTACTCCATCTTTTTTAAAATGTTGTCATGGGGTTCCACTTAAAATCCATACCAGACCTGAAGCACCTGGTATGGATTTGGGGAACCCCCACGCTGTTTTTTTTTTTCAATTTTTAGCTGCCAGCAATTGTTTTGTTTACATTTAGCTTTCAGTAGGGAACCCCCTGGACGTGGCAGCCAGCTTCCCAGACAGCTCCTTAACAACCAACTATTTACCAGTTGTTAAGGCTGGCCGCTCCTTAACAAAATCGCCACGGTTTCTAAACACTTTTCAAAACGTTACTAAACACTGCAAAAAAACTGGCATAAAAGCTAAATATTAGTGGTTTTTAGCCAAGGTTTTTTTTTCAGTTTTTGCGTATCTAGCGTGCATGGAGCCTAAATGCTTGTGTTGATGGGCAAATGCAGCTTGCTTTTAGGTGCATTTAGCTTGCAATTGATTCAGTACGAGACACTGCTGATATTATTCACAATTTAATAACAGGTACAGATGATCTCCTTCTAACCTTTATCAGCTTGCTTCACACTGCATTTGCTATCCAATTGACTTGTATGGGGACAAAAGCAATTCTGATGTAAGCAAAAGTCCATCACTACAGGCCCATATAGTGTTAAAATACAGGTACCTGCTGATCCATGCAGGTATGATTGTTCACTCTCATTTAGGTATCGACATGGCTGAGCAACCAACTCTCTTACATTAAAATACTAGCATACTAGGTTTTATTTAAACTTAGGACACTTCATCGTTTTTAGCTCTCCCAGCATTTGTATGGGTACTAGCTCCTTGGAGTTTTGCAAACAGCTCATATTTATGCTGGTATAATTCCACCGTGGCTGGTCCCAATCTTATAGAGAAAGGAAGAGGATCAAGTGCATTGTTAGTAACTTGCCACTGTAAAAATCAACACTTGATTAGACAAGCAAAAGAAATTGCTGCTCTATGTGACTAGTGGTATGTAACAGAACATAGTAGAAGCAAATGTTGGGCCTAGGGAGCCCCTGGGTTGTAAACATGTTGACTTCTGGCCCAAGTTATCTTGAGGCTAGGCCTGCAGCAAAATCCTTTCCGTAAAGAATTAAGAGGTCCTGTGTGGCTAGTAGATGATCTCATGGACTGATGAATGGCAGGGATGAGCTCACTTCTGGAGTGAAAGAAGCTAAAGCTGGATGCACACTATACAACTTTCGTTGTTCGATTTCCTTTAGATTTATCTTCAACTAAGTAGTGCAAGGGCCTGCTTGATTGCATACAAATTGGAAGTGTTTAGGTTTGACCTCATATTATATGGTTTTGGTAAATCTAAAGGAAAAAATCTAAAGAAAATTGTATAGTGTGTATACAGCTTTAAGTAGGGTATACTTGTTCAGTTTATTTTCTTTCAAATAGCGGGTTGAATGAAAAAAAAAAAAAAATATATATATATATAATATCCCTGCATCAACACAAATCATGTGTGATGCAAACATCATCTCAGAAGTACAGGACCTGACCCTTGCAAGTGCTGCCACAGATCTGAGCTTTTCTTATGAAGAGATTTAGGTCAAGTACAGGGGTCCTGTGTGTGAAATACATGCAGGGGCTGGGGAGTTACAGTCATGCTTACTGGAAAGATAAGTATATTCCCTTTTTTCCTTTACAGGCTGTTTTCTGTTTAGAAGGGACCCTGTAGGTAAGGGGTCACTTGAAAAATAGGTAAGTCTGAAAATCAATTACTGAGTATAATGAAAGGTAAGTAAACATGGAAAAGAAGTGCTGTAGCATCCATATCTGCTTTGTACAGGGAATAAAATAATCATAAAAAGAGAATATACACGGATAATTAAAGGAAAGACTGTAGCTGCCGGTATTTCTCTAAGGCAGCAGCTTATCTTTCACACGTTGATAATCATTTTCAAACTCCTTTTAAAAAGCTGCGTGCTGCTGAGTGTGTAAAATACATGCTACTTTTTCACAATGCTTCACATTTAATAACTTTGAAACATTCATTAACCTCCTCTGTTATAAGAGCTTCTACTGCTGATTTAAACTGCTCCCAGAAAGCTAGATTATAAAGTAGTACTTTGATGTTGCTACTTATTTACACTGTAAACTTCCATTTCATTTAAATCTCGCTATGGTAATATGGCTGTTGTTAACTGCCTGCTGCTATTGCGGTAACTGGGAATGCTCATCTTTTTCTGAGGGAATACATCACTTTTTATATTCTTTGTCAAAATCCACTCAAAATAGGCTTGGATTTGTGGAAATGCAGTCGAGCCTTAGTAGTCCTTCAAATGACTTTACTGTAATGCAGTCTCCGAGGTAATGATCTAGTCACTTTTTTGCAACCATTTCATACAGGAAATGCTTTTACTGGTTTACAAACATCAATGTAGTAAAAATATTAAAATTCAAAACTATGATGTGCATAGATGTATTTTTTAAAAGGCACCAATGCCTGTGCCTAGGGAACTAGAGGCTTACGTTTTTGAAGAGTTTTTATCAATCAGCAAAAAATAGGGATTTTGTGTGAAAACTTGAGTACTGTCTTTGATACTTTTGTTTATTTGGACAAACTGGTAAATTTTCAGTACAAGCTTTTGGAGGTCTACCATCTTCTTCTAGGGTCAAAGTAGTACTGATATACAAAGGTTTAGCAAAATGTTATGCCGCGTACACACGGTCGAACTGTTTGATGTACTTAGTCCGTCATACAATCCGACGGACAATCCGGCGTACTTTCCACTGAACGGACTTGACCACACACGGATACACAAACAGTCCGACGAAAGCTTGCGCGATGACGTACAGCACGTACGACGGGACTAGAAATAGGAAGTCCAAGACACAGCAAAGCCCTGTAAATCCTTTCTGGGCATGCGCCATTCTTAGTCCGTCGGACTAGCATACTGACGACCGTATTGTCCGCTGAAACCAAAGTACGACGGAAAGATTTTTGGAAAAACCGAAATTCTTAGTACTCCGGACTGCACGCTGAAAAAGTCCGCTGAAGCCCACACACGAGCGGATTGTCCGCTGAAATGTGTTTCAACGGACTAAGTACGTCAAACAGTTCGACCGTGTGTACGCGGCATTAGGCATAAATCTACAAAGACAACAATCTCTGGAGGAAACAAAACGCACACAGTAATTAAAGTAAGAAAGTTAATCAGATGTGGAGTAGATGGGGGGATGGGGAGAGGGGGAGGATTCACAGGAGTAAGGGCTTGTTCATTTATTCAGAACTTTTAAAGGAGAATCATGGGTTTGGCACTGTTTTATACTTACCTAGGTGCATGTAGCATCGGACTGATGCTGCGTCTGTCCCCCGCCGTCGTTGCACTGAGAACTGAGCCATCAAACACCGTTGTTGGCTCGGTTTTCTCACCTCCCCGAGCAGACAGCTGCTGCCTGTAAATCAGCAGCTCTCCTACAGCTCTCCTGCTCTGCTCCTTCATGCCCATTGGGTGACACCTACCTGGGGTCATCGCGTATGGGCTGTGTGGATCATCACAGGCATGTGGGGTCACTGCGCCTGCACAGCCCCAGTGGCGGCAAGCGTCTCCAGCACTCGCATGCCTCGTTACCCGTACATGACCTTAGGGGCGGAGCAGCTGATCCTGCTGGGGTACAAGTTGGAGGCCTGACATGGCGGCGATTCTCATTCACAGCTCTGTCCATGCACACAACAGCTGCACTGAGTGGAAGAGAACATCCTCTGGTTCTTATACTTCACTCAGGTAACCACTGATGTTTTTCAGTTTAGTTCACAATCTAGTATGGTTCTTCATTTGTCGTTATACTTTACATTTTTTAACCCCCAGTGCACCTTATACATAACTTATTAATATCCTCTCACATTTTTAATGAATATTCTCACTGTTCCTCCAGTCTCCCAGTCCATACCAGCGTTTACCTCATGCGGGTTCATGTATCTTTACAAGCATACTAATTTAATTACATTAACCTTATCTGCATTTGCAGGATCTTGTGACACACATATATTCTTTGACTATTTTTTAGCTGCCATCCATTATGGACAAGGTGAGACTCCTTGGGACACTCACCACAGCCATGTCAGTACTCTGGTTGTTCCCCTGCTGGGGTTACTTTTTTGCTCCGCCTCCTCAGCTCCCGAGGTGGATGTCTGTTGCTGCCGCCGCCTGTGAAGTCAGTGATTGATCACCTGGCCCAGCCCATTGGTGAGTATGGGGTCTTGAACTCAGACCCCTCTGACCACTCACCTCCCTGCCAATTCTGTGTAGCATACATTTATTTGGTTTATTGCTTGTATTGCAGAAGAAGAAGAGCATGGTCTCGCAAAACACGCCAGGTTCTACTGATGCTTGTATACTTTTGATGCCTGTATACTGTTTTTATACAATCTATTTACCAATGTATGTGGATTGTTTTCTCTTCACACTGTATGTATACCTTGTCGGCCTGCCCATCAATGCTGTTGTGTTTAACATGCACAACAAAGTTGCAATAAATATGTACTTTTATAAACTCACGGTATTTTCATTGACTAACCATACTCATCACATTCAAAGTTAGGGCGATTCCTATGTATCTATGTACTGCATGGGGATGGAGGTGATGTTGGGGTGACACCAGACCTTTCATCATGTTCCATTAGGATCTGTGTTTGACATTTACAAACTGAAGTTGAATGGTACTTTAAAAGCTTTAAGAAAGCTTTCTGAAAGTTCTGCAAATACTTTGTCAAAACTTGCTGTTCCAAGCTGCTCTTATACAACCTAAAGCCCATGTGAAATAGGTCTTATAATGGTGCCACACAGTGCTGTTCACACAGGAGCAGTAGCTTTGTGTAGTGTTGTATTACGCTTACAATTTTTAAAAAATAAGCAGCATGCTGCTTTTCTGAGGCATCAATGCTTGTCAGGTACCTCCATAAAGTTAAATGGTAATGCTGTGTAACCACCCATATCAGTAACTATAGGATTTATGGTGTGTTAGTAAAACATTTAAAAGTGTAACTGGCCACTGGGGGGAAGAGAGTGGAGGCTTCTGTATGACAGAATCTGCTGGGAAATCATAGATAAGCTTGTGCAATTTGTTTCGTAACGAATCAAATTTGGGCGGATTTTGCATCTTTCGGACATTCGGATAAGAGGAATTTCATGTGTTAAATGTGTACAATATTGGCTTTTTGAAAGCATGCAAGTGGACAGAATGTTGTAGAATTATTAATGAGGATTGCTGGACGTGAGACAAGAAAAGGCTGAGGATGTTTTAAATACTTTAAATGTGTCCAGTCCATGGCAGAGAAAGTAAATGCAGATATGACTGAGTACTAACTTTACTGCCATAATAAGGAAACAAGGATTTAAATGGGCTTTGGTAAGAGAAGTGTGGAGTAGTACTGAAGCCTAGAGAGAGTAGAGAAAAGAGAATACAACAGACGTAATGCTTTTAAAAGAGAATACAACAGACTTAATGCTTTTAAAGCCTAAGATGATCAGCAAATGTTTATGCTCACCTGATGCCAGAGACCAGCAACATGAAGAAAAAAAAGATGGTGACAAAGGAAAAGATGGGGCTGGCTTTCCAGAAGATTATTGTCATGTTTTCTGTATATCCTGCTTTTTTTAATGGTGTGAAACCTCCTCATCCTGCCTTGTTGACCGCAAACCTTTTCAAACCGTGTATGAAATAGATCCGGTTGGTGGATGCACCAAGATCCATGTCGTGGCAAGAACACAAAAAGAAAACTGTAGCTGCAACCTGTGCCAGTGGGGCTGTACAAAAGGGTAGATATGTTTTGGAACGGATGTTATGAAGAAATATGCAAATGAAATCTTGAAAAGCGCAAGGACAAAACATTCGTCATCAGAAAGGCTGAGCAAGTATGAAACAATATTGCTTGAATTAGGAGAAATAGAAATGAAAAGATGTACCACAATCAATCCTGCCAGCTTTTTTCCTAGAGAGAGAAGAAAACCTCGAAGAGGAGGGTGACTACATCTGCTTAAAACTTATGGAAGAAGAAATGCAGCAAATCTCCCCAGTAAAGGACACTCCTCTTGAAAATTCTGATCTGATCCTGTTTGCAGAGGGTTTATGACTGTACAAAGATGGAGTCCCAAGAATGGCATATGTGGTGACAACATTGGAGGAAGTGATTGAGACCCAACTACTCTCTTCATCACTTTCAGCGCAGGTAGCCAAAGTGGTAGCAATCATCAGAGTCTGTGAGGCAGCAAAGGATCAAACAGCCAACATCTACACTGATAGCAAGTAAGCTCTCGAAGCAGTCCATGATTATGGACCCATAACGAAGAACAGAAGAGTCACAACTTCTGCAAGAGAACCAGTTCAAAACTGGAAATGTGTTCAAGAACTTTTTTCACCCTCCCAAAGGAAGTAGCCATCCTGAAAGTCAAGGAATATATTGCCAGAAAGACTGCTGAAACACCAATGGAAGCAATCATGACGCTGATCACTGATTTTGCAAAGAAGCCCGTAACAGATTGAAGGAAAAAAAGAACAAATACCGAAAGTAAAAGAACTGATTAAGAAATTGCAAGAATCTGCTTCTGATGATTGGAATAAAATCACTTAAAGGAACAGAGCAAAGAAGGATCAAGATGGATTTTGTACAAGGAAAATGGAATATGTATCCAACCTCAAACTGAGAAGATGATCGTGCAACTAGCCCATGGCCATGTCATGTACGCCCTAAGGCAATGGAGAGAAACATAAGAAAGGCTGGATGGTTTATCCGATACTCCACAAATTCATGTCAAGACTTTGTTGAGGGATGCATAATCTGTGCTAAAAATAACCCAGGAAAACAGACCAGAGTAACACAAAGACATTTGGCCAAGCCACTTTTCCTTTTCCAAAGGCTTCAGACTGATTAAATCCAATTGCCCAATTCAGACCAATATCAATATGTTTTGGTGTGCATAGACATGTTTTCAAGGCTGAATGGAAGCCTGCCTGGTGGCTAAAGCAGGTGCCAAGACAACAGCAAAGAAGCTCCTTTCCGAAGTAATATGCCATTTTTGAGTCCCTGAAACTATAGAGAATGACAGAGGAACACATTTCACTGGACAAATCATGCAAATTATATGCAAGGACTTGGCAATAGAGCAGGCCTTCAATGCCCCTATCATCCTCAGAGTTTAGGAAAGATAGACAAATATAGTGGAATCATTAAAGACAGGCTAGCTAAATTCATGCAGGAAAAAGGGAAGATGGGCCTGTAAAGAAACAATGGCCAGAACTGTTGCCTCTGATCTATAAGTAGGGGTAGTCCTGATGCTGTAAAGAAACAGAGAACTTGAGCCCTTATGAGATTTTGTTTGGGGACCCACCTAAGACAGGGTTGTATTTTCCACATCAGACTGCTGTAATATATAATGATTTTGTTTTGTTGTGTAATTGGCTAATACAAGCAACTAACTATGATGCACAAGTTTGTTTTTGACTGAATTCCAGATCAAGATCAGGTAACTGGAACACATGATTTACATCCCGGTGATTGGGTCCTAGAAAAAGAGCATGTGAAAGTACCTTTGGGACCAAAGTTTGAAGGACCCTACCAAGTGTTCCTGACAACTGCTACAGCTGTAAAGTGACGTGAATACATGCCAGCCATTGCAAGAAACTACAGGCATACCACACTTTTAAGTACACAATGGGGTTTATTTACTAAAGCTGGAAAGTGCAAAATCAGTCTCACTTCTGCATAGAAACCAATGAGCTTCTAACCCCTGCTTGTTCAATTAAGCTTTGGTAATAAACCTGGAAGCTCATTGGTTTCTATGCAGAATCGAGCCTGATTTTGCACTTTCCATCTTTAGTAAATAAACCCCATTGATTAATTACACGGCAAATATTAGGAACTTTTAACGTTCGGATACTAGCCATTGAGTGTGCAGTGCTTCTGAAGTGGAGCGAGGTGGAGTGGATAGGAGAGCGAGCAGAGTGGAGGGTGAGATTTAAAAGTTATTTCTGGGTCCGCCGAAAACCGCACTACATTACGTTACCACTGCAAATTCCCCACTTTGGAAAGTTTATGTTGAAGTGCCTTTGTGTGATAAAAAGGATGTAAGTGCAATAATGGAAGGTTTCGTGTGCTGTTTTAAATAAATGGTTTTACTATACTTCACTATTGGAAGCACTTTTTTTTTTTTTTTTTTACTTTCAAAAGATTTTATTTTATGATAAAGGCACTTAGAAAAATATACCAGTATAATAAACAATCTTCATCAGGGAGGGCCCGATGTCATAGTGTAAGTATTGAAAACAGGAGACAGTTGTGGAAGACATACAATATCAAATAGGTATAGACATCTTGCCCCGCCTCAGCGAGGAGCTAAACAAAAAAAGGAAAAACAAGGGGCCACCCCACGTGGGGAACCCATCCAAGATATCTGTAAGGGGTAGCAACCAGGAGCCCCCAACCCGACACCCCTAAGAGGGAGCTTGCTGTGTCAGGGTGGGGGAGTACCCTCCCAGGTCCCCCCCTCTCAAAGGGAGAGAGAATTCGATGAGCCGTCCACAGTGGGCATCTTAATTATCAATTTGACTGTACAGTGAACCTGTCAATTATAGTTCTGTTGATCAAACCACAAAGATAAAACATCTAGAAAGACAGAGAAGAGAAAAGAGGAAGAAAAGAGGAGGACAGAGGGGTAAAGGGAGGTAAGCTATATCCGAAAAAGGTGGAGGGGTACAGTGGTAGAATGCTTGGCACTCGAGGAAAGAGGGAGAGCTTTAGGGGTGAGGTCCGGTCACTAAGGTAGAGCCTGGGGGCATTCCCGGCAGCAGGGATATTCCCATATAACGGGCCCAAGGTTCCCACACCTTTCTAAATTTAGGCGTGGTGTCTGACAGAATGCCTGCCATTTTTTCTTGGGACATTATCCAGGATATTTTCCTCTTAACTGCGAGGAAGGAGGGTCTGGGTTGCTTCCAGGCGGAGGCAATCGCAATTTTGGCTCCTAAAAGGATAAAATGGATTAGTTTCTGAGTGTAACCAGGCAACAAAGGAGCAGGGGCATTGAGTAACGCAACCTCAGGAGTTTTTGAAACCCGGCAGCCTGTGACCATGTATATCAAGTTAAAGATTTTAGTCCAGAATGAACGAAGTCTAGGGCATTCCCACCAGATGTGGATCATGGAGCCACGAAGTTGGCACCCCCTAAAACATAAGGGGTTTGCCCTGGGGTAGATTTTGGCTAGTCTGGCTGGAGTGAGGTACCACCTGGTTATCAATTTGATGCTAGCCTCCATAAGTGAGGTGTTTTGGATCCCATGAAAGGATCTGGCTAGGGCCAGCTGCCAAGTTTCAAGACTGCCCGAGGTCTGAAGATCAGATTCCCATGCCGTCATATATGGGGATTTGCCCGTTGGGGCAGTGAGAGCCGCATAGATTACTGAAATACCACCCCTCTGCTCCTCGATCTTACCACACCAGGCTTCGTATTCAGTAAAGGGGGGAGGAAGGGGTTTGTTCTTCCAAAGCGAGTGTAAGAAGTGAGATATTTGTTGGAAGCGGAACCTCTCTGCGTCTGGTAGCTTTAAATGTTCGATACAATAAGCCAGGGAAATTGGACCCCTTGAATTGAAAAAATGACCTATCCGGTATAGTCCCTTGTCCAACCACCATTTGAAGGCCTCAATATCCAGGCCAGGGGGAAAGTCATGGTTACGGAAGATGTGAGCAAGGGGTCTTAACCACTACAATACAGGGCACTTTCGCCCCCTTCCTTCCCAGCCCAATTTTCAGCTTTCATCGCTCTAGCGCTTTCAGTGACAATTGCGCGGTCATGCTACACTGTACCCAAATGAAATTTTTATCATTTTGTTCGCACAAATAGAGCTTTATTTTGGTGGTATTTGATCACCTCTACGGTTTTTATTTTTTGCGATATAAGCGCAAAAAAGCGGAAATTTGGAAAAACAACAATATTTTCTTTTTTCTATTTTAAAAGAAATCCAATAAAATCAAATTTTGTCATAAATTTAAGCCAAAATGTATTCTGCTACATGTTTTTGGTAAAAAAAATTCCGTTAAGTGTATAATAATTGGTTTGTGTGATCACGGACATATGTACGCAAATAATCATGTACATATGTGTGCAGGTGATCACGTACATATGTGTGCACATAATCATTGGGACAAGTGATTTTAGTGGGACATATGTGGGGGACATGTTTTTATTATTAGGGACATGTGTTTTTATTTTTTGGGGACATGTATGTTTTGGGGACATGTGTGTTATGGGGACATATGTGGGGACTGTGTTTACACTGTGTGGTGTGTTGTGTGTTTACACTAGACTGAAGATCAGTGAGTAAAAAGCTGTAAAAAACAGCTCATACTCACTGATCATCAGCCGGCTGCAGTAATCTGCTCTCCTCTCCTCAGCGATGACTTCTGTGTGAAGAGAGGAGGAGCCGATTGCCTAGCAACCGGCTGTTTGTTTACATCACATGACGGCCGTGATTGGACACGGCCGTCATGTGATCAGGAGGGCCAATCACAGAGCCCTCCTACCGATCTGAGATGCGCCGAGTCCGGGTGACACGGGCGCATCGGGATCGCGCCGCTGCGCGGGCACGCGCGCGCGATCCCGCTCCTCCTGATGGACGTTCCTGAACATCCTATCAGGAGTAGACGGCTCCCACCCGGCCGTATATGTGCATTGGCCGGGTGGGAAGTGGTTAAAGTGGAGACTAGGGAAGGCTCTTTGCGGATACTGTCCCACAGGGCGCAGGAGTGAGAGAGGGATGGGGACATGATGGGCGGCCTAGCTTTGGGCGGACACCACAATAGATAATCTAGTGTAAAAGAGGGTACGGAGCAGCGTTCAATTGACAGCCAATCCGGTTTCTCGTATTTGGAGTAGAGCGTGGAGAGTTGGGCCAGGCGAGCTGCAAGGTAGTATTTGTGAAGGTTAGGCAGGCCCAACCCCCCCCTGCGTCTGTGTAGGAATAGCGTGTTTTGCGAGAGACGGTACCCTTTGTTGTGGAAGCACTTTTTATCTTTACATGTGGCATGCGAATTGTTTAAAGAACACCTTTGGAATTATTTGATACCCTTGGGGGATATTAAGCAATACTGCCGAGCATGAGAGTGCAAGGCATGTTCTATTGGTGAGTGCATTTCGAGCGGTGACGTTCTATTGGTGAGTACATTTCTTAAGGGAGCAGTGACACTGAACACATATGGCGTGGTGGAAGATTACTTCCTGCCCAGACCAATTTTGAGCTTTCAGTGCTGACGCACTTTGAATGAGAGAGATTTCAAGGGCAAAACTGCCAGTCTTTATCTCATATTGCTGTTTATTTCTTAAATCTATTTACTTCTTTTAGGATGCCAGAGATGGTTTTAGTATTTAGGTATTAGCTGTTCTGCAGCAATAATGAGAAATTTAACTATATTTTTATACACTCTAACTATACCTAAACCCAAAGAAGTAATTCATTCAGGAGTAATGCAACTGTTACTTTGCTTATATAACACCCAGCTTTATCCCAGATGATATGATATATATGATATGATATACACAAACACTGTTCAATTGATGGATTCAAAATATGTGAGGTGCAGGGTTTTATTCCAAACTATTTACTATGCATTGTATAAATCAGTTACATACAGTACAGAGCGCTTGTTCTGGCAGTGGAATTGGGACTTCCTTTCCTGTTCCCGAAACAAAGTAGAACTAGTTTGTTTGGACCAGCTTGGTCCAAACAAACTGTTTAAACTCATAGTAGCATTAGCTGGTACTTCCTGTCCTGTTGCTGGGAAAAAATCAAATCAGGCTGAGTGTTGCTCCGCCATTCACAGGAAGCTTTGTATTTTATGAATGAAGTTGTGATCCCCACCTCCAATCAAATGATTGTGTTCATTCATTTACTACAAAGATTCTTATGAATGGCTGAGCTGCGCTCAGCCTGGTTTGGTTTTGTCCCAGCAACAGGACAGGGAGTCTCAGCTAATGCTACTATGAGTTTAAACAGTTTGTTTGGACCAACCTGGTCCAAACAAACTAGTTCTATTTGCTGAGAGTTCTGTATAAACTGTATACAGCATTAGCTGGGACCTCCTGTCCTGTTGCTGGGACAAAATAGAGTCAAGCTGAGCACTACTCTGCCATTCATAATAATCTTTTTATTTAATGAACGAACAAAAGGCTTCCTTTGATTGGAGGTGGGGATCATGACTTCATGCCTCTCCACCTCAGTCTGTCAGAAGAAGCCTTGTATTCATTTATAAAATACAAAGCTGCATGTGACTAAAGTCCCCATCCCGCTGGCAGAACACAGTGCTCTGTACTGTATGTAGCTTATGCTACATACCGTTTATACAATGCATCCAGTGGGCGCATTTGTTAGTAGAGTGAATAATTTGTTTGGACAAGGTTGGTCCAAATAAATTCATGGTAACCCTGGAGTTAGGCTTTAATTCAAGAAAGAGATGGCATGAAACTGAACGTTTACATAAAAATGTATTTTACAATATATACAATCTCAGAAAAGGGGGCCAAAAACATCTCATGAAATATTCAGCTGGAGGTGAATTCATTGTTTTTAATCCCTAAACCACTAGGGGACGCAGAGCAGGAGCAGAATGGCCACTAGGAGCCTATAAAATAAATGTTTGACATGCCTGATCTAAGCCAAAAAAACTAAATATATTGCAGCTTCCCACTCCTTAGATGGGGTGTCTGCATTAGGCCTCTTGCACACTGCAGCCTGAAAAAGCTCAGTACAGTGTTTTTTTTTATTGATCTCAAATGCAGTCCATTGTTTACAATGTGTATGTAGACACATGCACGTAAACAAGCGCTGCTTATTCTTGAGTAAAAAAGCAATAAAAAAATAGAAAAATCTATGGGAGTATTAGAACCAAGGAGGGACAAAATACATCCATTCCAGAGGGATTTGCAGGAATTGTAACTTAAAGTCTGTATTTAACAAGAGTGAGATGAGTGTACAATTCACCTGGTGGTGGTGGCACTATCTCATCTTTATAAGACGATTTGAGTTGAGCACGGCTGTGGAATATTTTTTTTTTTGTTTTATATTGATTCTTCCTTCGGATTTATTCACATATATTTTGAAACAATTGTTTGTGCTTATATTGTGACACTATATGATTTGTTTGTAGCGCATGGGAGTTCAGTAGTGCTGCACTATATAACCTATTAATATTGTTTCTTAGTGCAGTGATTCCACTAATAGGTGTACAGCGTCAACTGATTTGTTGCTATGGTTTGATTTAGGGATGTCTATCGTATTGTTTTTGTATTATCACTTCTAGTTATTTTTAGATTAGGAGTGAGATTTATCAATTCACAGGTGGTGCCGATTGTACACATTCGACTTATATATGACAAAGTACTTTCAACTATATATGTATTACACCAAAAGGGAACAAATAAGATACATTTATTATTAGGGTATACATACACTTTAAACCATGTTTAAAGATATGACTAATATCAAGGAGTTCCTGTTTTACTGTATTTCTATTACCTGCTTAGTAATGTGTTAACTTAAATAAAATCCAATATTTTGTATGCAAAATTCTAGGTTACAAGAAACCACCATTTGTTTTAATAATTCTTTTTTAAAGGTCATTTGGATAACCAGTTATGTACAGATGGCTTACTGGTTGGGAAAAGCAATTAAAATACTCAAATAAACTATTAAGCAGTTTTAGCACCCCAAATTGTGGGACAAGCCTTCCCTGTATGTTTAAATTGGACTATAGCTTCAACACATGCATGATCAGGGAGTCATTTATGGATGTACAATATTTGGATTGCCAAATTGCATACTGCAAAATTATATTTGAAGTTTTTCTTTCTTATGTAACTCACAAAATCTACAGTATTTGTTTCAGCTTGGATTCATTCAGCAAACCACACAATTTAAACTGACTGATAGATACTGTATATGGATCAGGTAGAGGGGCTTTGAAAGCAGCCTGTCTATATCCGGCGAAACCAGTCAAGGAATGGTCATTTCCAGCAGCCCAACCTCTTGGTAAACCTTGGCAAACCAATATGGACTATAAAGTAAAGTATACATATATGTATGGAGTATCTATACAGTAGATGTATACAGTATCTGAGTCTTCACCTGGTTATCCGTAATGGGACTGGATCCCTATAGTTGAAAGAAATACACATGTTCTGTATAACAACCTCCTCTGGACCCCAGTGCCCTGTGAGAACCTTGAGGGCATTCTTCAGTGTACCATATGGGGCTTTCCAGTAAATGCCATTAATAAACTCTCAGACTTTGGTCACCTTCTAAGCATTGCACTCTCAGCAGATATAAATATACTTTGGAGTGGTTTGCTTATTGTCTGGCTCAGTGAATGGGAATGCTCCAATCTGGAGATCACCTAACTTTCTATCAATATAATTGTGTTAATAGAGTCTAATACAAGATGATATATTATGGGTAGGGGTGACCATTGCTTGAGAGAGGAAGGCACATGTTTTTAATATGTGTTTATGTATGGGTGATGTTCATGGTGTGGTTTTAACTTTTATACATAATGTAATAAAGTAACATTTTTGCATTTAGTCCAGTGAGCTTATCAATTGATCTTTTCTACTTATTTACATATCAGAGGGGGAGTTGAATCCAAATCAGGTTTTTATTTGTTTACGTTATTCCTAGTTTCTCTTTATTTAAGAGCCGGTTCACACAGCGGGCGATGCGAGGCGACACGACTCGCCTCGCAAGTCGCCCCCGTTCTGTACAATGGAACCGTTCTGAGAGGAGCGACTCGAGTCGCTCCGACTCAGAAAAAAGGTTCCTGTACTACTTTTGGGCGACCTCGGGGCGACTTGCATTGACTTCTATACAGAAGTCATTTGCAAGTCGCCGCCGAGGCCGCTGCAGGTCGCGGCGAGGCAAGTCGGAGTCGCCTCGCCTCGCCTGCAGTGTGAACCGGCCCTAACTCACAAAATGTACATTATTTGTTTCAGCTGGAGATCATTCAGCAAACCAATTTAAATTGACTAATAATATATATTGTATATGGATCAGGTAGAGATAAACATTTCTCTTTATATTTACTGTTAGGCTCCATTCACACTCGTGAATTGGGTCATTAGTGATTAGATGCAAAAGACCCAACGGGGGTTCTCGTTGATTAACTGCAGGCATAAGGCAAAAGCATTGAAAGGCTGACAGCTCCTGCAGATAATTGCAAACGATCAGTCCTGGACACAGATGCATCCAGAACCAATCATTTGAAGGTGATCACTCCATAAATGATTACATGTGAGTGGCCGTGATTAGCTGGGGGAGTTGTCAGCCTCCCATTGCTTTCAATAGGCTTCCAGCTGCAGCTAAGAGCCAGGAGCCCCCCTCCCACCCCACTCTTGGTTTACCACGTCTAATCGCTAACTGCAAGTGTGAATTGGGCCTTAATCCTGTGTATCCTATGATATTTATTTCTTCGTGCTTCAGTGCAGGTGCCAATTTTTTTCCCCCCCTTCAGCAGAAGATTATGATTGTTCCTCTCAATGTGTTAGAGCAATGATCCAGCATACCCGCTGCACAGTCACAACTACTGCTCTACCATCCAGTAAGGACTGGGAGCACTGCTGATTAGAATACAGTAGTTGTAACTAGGCAGTGGCATGTCGGACTGCTGGAGATAACCCACTGTACCAACACACCTTTATGATCTAGCTTAATATTGTAATGCCGCGTACAATTTTGGTTGTAAAAAACTTTCCCGACGGAATTCCAACGGGATTTCGCTCAAGCTGTCTTGCATACACACGGTCACGCCAAATTCCGACCGTCAAGAACGCGGTGACGTACAACACATACGACTGGACTAGAAAAAGGAAGTTCAATACCCAGTTCAATACCCAGTAGCCAATAGCTTCCTTCTCGTAGTTGAATCTGAGCATGCATGAGTTTTTGACTGTCGGAATTGCATACAAACGATCGGAATTTCCGATAGAAAGTTTTTCCGTTGGGAAAATTGAGAAAATGCGCTCAAATTTTTTCTGGCGGGAATTCGGGCAGCTAAATTCTGATGGAGCATACACACGGTCACATTTTCCGATGAAAAGCTCTCATCTGTCTTTTGTTGGCTGAAATTCCGATAGTGTGTACGCGACACTAGACTACTATTAGGCTATAAAAAAAAAACCCAGGTTCAATGCAGTTCTGTAATCCTTAAAGTGTTGCTAAATCCAAGACCCTGCATTCACAATATCTGGTCTCCCACAGTACACAGAACATGAAAATGAAATTATTTTAAATATAAATTGTTAAATGTTATTTCTCATCTGCATATGTATCTGTATATCTGTATATAGCACTTTTGTGACTAGAGAGACTATTGTGCTATCAGTGTCCGGTTAAAGTTTGTAGAAGGAGCTTTCATTCTACTCTGACTGTCCTATGAGGCTGCAGGACCCTTGACCCCCTGTCTGGAAAGTGTTCACTGGCCCTGTGTTGATTACATGCACCCTCCCAGGTAAAAAGGGGAGGATCAGAGAAGACTGGATTAAACCGCCTTTTTACATTGTAGAGGATTAGCTCCTTAGGTTCCACAGTGAGTATAACAAGCATGCTTTGCTGCATATACAGACTGATTTTACTGTTGTGGGTTTAGTAAAACTTTAATAGTTTTCTTTTTTAATGTATTTTGTCATACAACAAAAATAAGTACATGAATTGGTCTTGACATCAGGCTACTGCCATCCAGGAGCATCCACACTCACCTTGATTCAGAAGGTCCTTGTTTTTCTAAGGGTCGTATTTTTTTCCTGATAATTGACAGCTTAGTTGTATCAATGACTTTAGTCTCGCCACTGCTATAAGTGAATTCCAGTGTTCCATTCCATTCTCCTTGGGCCTTACATACTATTGTGTTGGTGGGCATGTGCTTGACTTCAGCTGTGACCCTTTTAAGAAGCCATATGCATTTGTTAAAAGAAATGTACTATTTTATGTTGCTTTCATATACAGCTAAAATACACAAACATTAAAATGAAATAGACTATCAATGTGAAGAGCTAAAAGTCCTAAAACACATGCTACTTAAATATAAAAATAATGTATATGGCAAAGCATACCAGGAGTTTTATTTTCTAGCCTATCACTATGCTATTATACATTAACAGTGACTGAGTAACTTGTAAATGCTAAAACGTGCTTGTGAATGTTCAAGTCACTCATCCCCTGGAGAATGGAACATGCGTCTTTGCAATGCTTGGCCAATCAGAGCATGGCTGGGGCTGGAGTCTTGGGAAGCAGTAAGGATTATGCAGGGATGTTGCATGAAAATGCAAAGTATTTGGGTGGAGTTTTACAATAAGTTACACCTATTTGTTGTGGTAACACAGGCATTACTGCAACACACCATTTAATTGCAATGGCACCCCAACCCACTAAGGCAGTGCACCTCCAATGCATGGTAATGCAATACCACCGACTGTGGCATGCTGTATCAGCAAAAATGCCGGAAACCAGATTTTTTTCCTGTTGTGGCGAGTTAACAGCCCATTCATTTCAATGGGTTAATGGGTTATCTCAAACAGGAACTGAATTTAGGAAGACGTAGCCAAATAAGGCATGCAGAGAGCAAAAGACTAGTCACGAATTTGCCTGTGGTCTCCCGAAGCTGATCCTTCCCCATTACTAGCTTACCATGCACACCAGCATACCATTTCACTCTGCAGATATACATCTATGAGGATGTAGGCAGAGAAGTGCCTAGACACCCTCACATAGCAGGAAGTGCACTGCTATTTTTCAGTAGGAATTCAAGACAAATGAGGTGCATTTTACACAATACTGCTTCGACACATTAAACATTTTAGATGTTCCCAATAACACTGCATTTTTCCCTTTTTGAGTTCAGGTTCATCGTAATGCAATGCACATTAACGTACAACATAATGGCGTTGATTTACTAAAACTGGAGAGTGCAAAATTTGGTGCAGTTCTGCATGGTAGCCAAACAGCTTCTAACTTCAGCTTGTACAATTAAGCTTTGAGAAAAAAAAAAGTGGAAGCGGATTGGTCTCTAGTTTTAGTAAATCAACTCCACTGTGTGTTAAGGTGCGTGCATCCACGAACCAGAACACAGAGGTCTAATTGAGTCCTAAATGTAAACAGTGGAGTGTATTTCATATAGGAAGTATGTATATTGTTTTAAAGAAGCTCAGATCATGCTGAACACACACTGCAGTGCTTTGTCAACACTGATGCTGCAACATTAAGGCTGGGTTCACATTATGTGCAGCGGGGCTCACAACAGGGGGTCCAGTGCATCCCCATTCACCATTTGAGGTACAAATTAGGTGAAAATATTTGCCTGAAATCGGACCTGAAATGGAGCCAAAGACGCAACAGGACCCTTCTGCAGTGCGCTCCACGGCCGCCCCAGAGATGTGTGAACCGGCTCCATTGAGAGCCGGTCAAACTCTCCAGTTATGGGAATTGGATGCAGGAAAACCACATAAGTGTGAACCTGGTCTCATACACTGCTCAAAAAAATTTAAGGAAAACTTTGAAAACACATCAGATCTCAATGGGGAAATTCATAATTCTTGGTATCTATACTGATATGGGCTTGATAATGAAAGGATGCCACATTGTTTGATGGAAATGTAAATTATCAACCAACCTGTACAGGGCTGAGTTCAAAGACACCCCAAAAATCAAAGTGAAACAATGATGCATGCAGCAGGTTAGTCCATTTTGCTAACATTTCATTGCAGCAACTCAAAACGGTACTCAGTAGTTTATATGGCCCCACATGCTTGTATGCATGCCTGACAATGTTGGGACATGCTCCTAATGAGATGAAGGATGGTGTCCTGGAGTATTTCCTCCCAGATCTGGACCAGAGCATCACTGAGCTCCTGAAAAGATTGAGGTGCAACCTGGTAAAGTCGAATGGACAGAAACATAATGTCCCAGAGGTGTTCTATTGGATTTAGGTCAGACTAGCATGGGGACCATTCAATGACATAAATTCCTTAATCCTCCAGGAACTGGCTGCATAGTATCACCACATGAGGCTGGGCATTGTCATGCACCAGGAGGAATGCACTGCACCAGCATAGGGTCTGACAATCGGTCCAAGGATATCATCCTGAAACCTAATGGTAACCAGGATGCCATTGTCTAGCCTTTAGAAGTTCTGTGCGTCCCTCCATGGATATGCCTCACCAAACCATCACTGAACCAACCACCAAACAAGTCATGTTATAGGCAGCAATATGTTCTTTTCCAATATGTTCTTTTCCATACCCTTTCACATCTGTCACGTGTGTTCGGGGTGAACCTGCTCTCATCTGCGGAAAGCACAGGGTGCCAGGGCTGGACCTGCCAATTTTGATGTTCAATGGGAAATGTCAATTGAGCTCCACAGTGCTGGGCAGTCATCACAGGGCTTACTGAGGACTTTGAGCCCTCAGGTCACCCGCATGAAGTCTGTTTCTGATTGTTCGGTTAGAGACATTCACATCAATGGCCTGCTGGAGGGAATTTTGTAGGGCTCTGGCATTGTTCATCCAGTGCCTCATTGCACAAAGGAGCAGATACCAGTCCTGATAATGGGTTAAGAACCCTTTACGACCCTGTCAAGCTCTCCTAGAGTAACTGCCTGGCTCCTGGAATCTTCTCTATGCTCTTGAGACAGCTCTGCTTGGAGACACAGCAAACCTTTTGGCAATGGCATCTACTGCACCTACTGATGTGCCATCCTGGAAGAGTTGGACTGCCTGTGCAACCTCTATAGGGTCCAGGTATTGCCTCATGCTTCCAGTAGTGACACTGACCCTAGCCATGCAAAACTAGTGAAAAAGTCAGAAAAGATGAGTAGGGGAAAAAAAAAGTCAGTGTCCTCCACCTGTAAAACCATTCCTGTTTTTGAGGTTGTCTCATTGTTGCCCATCTAGTGCACCTGTTAATTTCATTACCACCAAAGCAGCTGAAACTGATTAACAACCCCCTCTGCTACTTAACTGATCAGATCAATATCCTAGGAGTTTAATTGTCTCAATGCTGTAATCTAATTAAAAAGTGTTCCTTGAATTTTTTTTGAGCAGTGTATAATGAGATGTAATATCATCACTAAAATACTAATAAATATTAATAGAAATTATGACTATAATAATAGTTACTTAATTAGACAATACTGTCAGTGTGAGCAGTCCAGTGTCATAATGGATACCGGAGGTAAAGAGTTTAAACCATATATAATTTCCTAGTTACTTTTCCATAAACATTTATTGTTGGCAATCCTGGTGGATCCCCACTGAAAAAACACTATTCATGCAAGAATTTGAAACCTGAAATCCAGGTGACCTGAATTTTTTTCCCTCAACAATTCCCATATTTTAAATTCCATAACAGTTTCAGAAGGCTTGCAATCTAAAATAAATATTAATATGCCTTAGAAGCATCAGCTGTTATAGCTTCCGCTTGTGTTCATTAAATTCGCGTATAACTGGCCATTACCTGTGAACTTTTCCTCCGTAGAAAGGCTTTGTATGGAATGTGACGGTGGCAGCGTAGCCCGTCTTGGCACAAGTTATATTGACTTTACCTCCCAGCTCCACCCAGGGAACTGTGAGTATAGAACGAGCGTAGGCACTAGGAAGAGTAAATATGTATTCTTCTCCATATTCCATCAACTTGAGTACCCCTGAGTGAGAGAGAAGTGCACACAAAGGAGCAGGATGTTAGATGTAAAATATCCCTCAATAAAATCTACTGCTGCAATAATGAAGTCTAAGAAATCAATTATATAATGCTTCCTTTACAAATGGACTCCCCCCCCCCCCCACCATTCTCAAAGGAAGTATCTGTGGTAATGTGTCAGAAAAGATAACACTGTCATCTTTTTTCTTAGACAAGACAAATTACAGTACATTAGAATATTTTTCAAGTATACAGTAAAATAACTTTTATCAGTTGCTTTTTTAGGTTATATGCTGTGCAATATCTAAACTAGACGTTGAGAAAAGAGAAAAGATTTATAGTGTAACCCAGGGCCATTCATACCTGGGACAAGGCAAGAATATTGTATGAGATACTGGAGGCATGACACAAAAATGTCAGAATTCCTACTGTTTCCAGTCTTCTGCTCTGGTAGAAACACAGAAAACTGTATCATGAGGGAGGATTTGCACATGGGGATCCCTGAAGCTTTAAAGTTCAATGTGAGGTCCCCAGATTTTTATTTTTACCATTGGCTGCTTTTGCTACAGCATTACTGAGAAACAGCAGTATGGCGACACTTGAGCAAATATCTTCTCTCAGAAACTTCAATAAACTATATGGTAGAGCTGCACGATTCTGGCCTAAAAGAGAATCACAATTTTTTTTGCTTAGAATAAAAAGATCAGGATGTAAAATCGTTCACAATATACAAAACAAAAAAAAATGGGCTAACTTTACTGGTTAGTTTTTTTTTTTGTTTGCTTTTTAATTCATTAAAGTAATTTTTCCAAAAAAATGGTGTTTGAAAGACTGCTGCGCAAATACAATGTGACATAAAATATTGTAACAACCACCATTTTATTCTCTAGGGCAGTGATGGCAAACCTTGGCACCCCAGATGTTTTGGAACTACATTTTCCATGATGCTTCTACACTCTACGGTGTGGTTGAGCATCATGGGAAATGTAGTTCCAAAACATCTGGGGTGCCAAGGTTTGCCATCACTGCTCAAGGGTGTCTACTAAAAATATTGTGTATATATATATATATATATATATATATATATATATATATGTGTGTGTGTGTGTGTGTGTGTTTGTGTGTGTGTTTGTGTGTGTGTTTGGGGGTGCTAAGTAGTTTTCTAGCAAAAAAAAAAAAAGAAAAATGATTTTAACTTGAAACCGACAAATGTCAGAAAAAGGTTTAGTGTTTAAGTGGTTAAACTTTTTTCACTTGCACACAAAGTCTATTCCATTGACAAATTGTTACAATGTTTATACTTAAAGAGGAAGTAAACCCTGATGAGTTTACTTCCTCTTTTTTTCCCTGCAAAGGTAAAGCATAATGGACTACTATGCATCGCATAGTAGCCCATTATGTGTCACTTACCTGACACAGGATCCAGCGAAGTCGCCGCTGTCCCCTGTAGTCCGCCGCATCCATCTTGCTGGTGGCGTCTCGCAGCTCCGCCGCTGTCATTCAGCGAAGCCGCGATGACGTCACTCCCGCGCATGAGCACGGGAATCGACAAATGCGGCAGCTCCATTCTTGGAACTGCCGCGTTCAGTGCGCCTGCGCGCCGCTGTCTACGGCGCATGTGCCGTAGACAGCGGTGCCCGTTTTCGGGCAAATATCTCCTAAACCATATAGGTTTAGGAGATATTGCTTGGACCTACAGGTAAGCCTTAATCTAGGCTTACCTGTAGGTCAAAGTGGTTTGTAAGGGTTTACAACCACTTTAATTTCAACTGATAAAGAATGTTTTGATTCTTGGCAGACTGCCCAGTTTTTCTCTTCCTTTCTTTTGACTTCAGAAGAGCAGAGAGAATTCTCTGCATAGAAAGAATTGTGAAACACTTTAGTCAAGATCACGATAATGATTCTTGACGATTAATTGTGCAGCTCTACTATATGGGCATGAACACGACCACTATACACAAATGCAGAAATATTATTTCCATTAAACATCAATGTAAATATATCGCTCCCACTTAACCCCAATGCAAATATACGAGGTGTGTCTAAAAAGTTTGGTGAATGGTATCAGAAAACAAACAAAACAGAAGATACAAACAAATTACCTTTATTGGCCTTCAAAATAATCCCCATGCATAGAATGCATGAAGGTAAAAAACAAAACAAAAAAAACCCTGCAGCCTCTAAAACCACTTTAAACAAATTAGAACATTGTGAAACATAACATGTGGATCATAAGGTGTTATCTGATGGAACACTATATTAGCAAAAGTATTGGGACACCTGCCTTTACACGCACATGAACTTTAATGGCACCCCAGTCTTAGTCCATAGGGTTCAATATTAGGTTGGCCCACCATTCCTGTTTCAACATGACTGTGCACCAGTGTAAAAAGGAAAGTCCATAAAGACATGGATGAGTGAGTTTGGGCTGGAGGAACTAGACTGGCCTGCACAGAGTCCTTATCTCAATCTGATAGAACACCTTTGGGATAAATTAGAGCTGAGACTGCGAGCCAGGCCTTCTCGTCCACATCAGTGCCAGACCTCACAAATGTGCTCGTGGAAGAATGGTCAAACATTCCCATAGACTCACTCCCAAACCTTGTGGACAGCCTTCCCAGAAGAGTTGAAGCTGTTATAGCTGCAAAGGGTGCGCCAATTCAATATTGAACCCTAAGGGCTAAGAATGGGGTGCCATTAATGTTCCTGTGTGTGTAAAGTCAAGTATTCCAATACTTTTGGTAATATAGCATATATAGACACCTTTAGTGCAATCCAAATACCTTTTTCTTTTTTTTCCTCCAAAGTTTATATAAAATGAGTACAAAGTATTACAATAGATTCAAATTTGTTTTTGTTTCTTAGTTTTCCATACGACTAATTATTTTCTGCCCTCTCCAATACTGATTTATGCCTGCAGTTGGCATTGAATTCTGTCTTTCAGTACACATTATTACTTTTCTCCTACTTGCCAAAAAATGTAGAAAGCTTAGAAGTGCTCTGAGACTGCACAGAACATTTTGATGACTAGCCACTTTTAACCAAAGATCTTTGAAAATGACAGTTCCATGAACCTTGTAGAAGATAAATTAGTGTAATATTCATATACGTAAAAGACAACTATGACAAAAAATTTGGCTTAACATTGTTCTCACAATTTAGTGTTCTGCTTCTTAAGGGGCAGTTGATTTGTCCCTAATTAACCTAAAATGAATAATTCAATTATATTATAAAAATTATTTTCCTTGTATCTCATGCCATAATATTAACAAGAGTTCTGCATGATGAATTTCAAAAAGGGATACAGTATATACAAGGGGAAATGTTACATTCTAGAAAAAATTATAATGTGGAGACATTTGCAAACAATCCAGGAGGACTGGGCTGTTGGGTAGAACTAAAGGTATACTGGCCTGATGGCCTCAAGTGAAGATACATAATGTTCAAGGTGGTCTATCTACCTGCTCCCTGTATAGACCTGCAATCACAGCATTTAGCAGAGGGAAGTGTTCCAGATCCAATTTCATTTGTGGTTTTGGCATGTCACGTAACTGAAAGCCAACATATGCAAAGAAAGTTCATTTTTAAAAATGCAAAAAGCTGTGTAATTTTGGAACAATCTAGCAATCAATGAGAAGCCACGGCTCACTTTGTATGGTATACTTATTCTCATAGACCACAAAGTTGTCTCTGTGGAAGTTGCAGTGAAAGGGCTGGTTGGTTTAATGTGCCACCCAGGCCAATGGTCTCCAGTACTCCCCTGAACCCATAGCTCCCAACTGTCTGTGATTTTGAGAGACTGTCCCCTGATTTGGAACAAAGTACCTCTGCCCCTCTTTCCTCCTTATTTGTTCCATCAGTTTGGTCTGATCTATATAGCGTGTTTCGTCGAAAATAAGACCTACCCCAAAAATAAGTCCTACTGTGATTTTTAGCAAGGGCTGCAACATAAGCTCTAGTTTAAAGTTCTAGTAGAGTGCTGGAATCCACTCTGTTGCAGTAGTGTATAGTGTAAACTGTGTGTGTATGTGTGATCTAATTGTGCCAAGTACCATCGGTATAGCGCCGTTCGGTGGATTTGGGTCCCCCCTCTGCAGTGCTCAGTGTGGGAAGGAGAGGTCTGGTGGGCCATGGAAGCGCCCACCGCCTGCTCTCCTCTTCTTTAAGATGTCAGCAGTGTTAACTTTGTCGACTAAAAACGACTAAACTGTTTTAGTCGACTACAGGCGTACCCCACTTTTATGTACACAATGGGGTTTATTTACTAAAGCTGGAAAGTGCAAAACCAGGCTCACTTCTGCATAGAAACCAATGAGCTTGCAGGTTTTATTACCAAAGCTTAAAGCGGGAGTCCGCCGTTTTTTTTTTTTTTTTAAAAGCCAGCAGCTACAAATACTACAGCTGCTGACTTTTAAAATAGTGACACTTACCTGTCCAGCGCGCCCGCGATGTCGGCACCCGAAGCCGATCTCTAGATCGTCTCTCGGGTCCTGCCGCCGCCATCTTGGGTATGGGAATCAGGAAATGGAGCCTTTCGTCTTCATTTTCCGGTTCCCTACTGCGCATGCGCGAGTTGCGCTGCGCAATAAGGACGGTCCCCGCTGCCTCTGGGATCTGTGTGTTTCCCACCAGGCAGCGGGGCACTTGCGGAAAGGAGCGGGCACTTGCGGAAAGGGGCGTAATCTACGCCCTTTTCCGCAGAGAACTATCCCGGAAGTGGGTGCAGATACCTGTACTGTACAGGTATCTGCACCCCCTCCCCCCCGAAAGGTGTCAATTGTGGCGCCGGAGGGGGGGGGAGGGTTCCGATGAGCGGAAGGTCCACTTTAGGGTGGACCTCCGCTTTAATTGAACAAGCTAGGGTTAGAAGCTCATGGGTTTCTATGCTGAAGCGAGACTGATTTTGCACTTTCCAGCTTTAGTAAATTAACCCCATTGTGTACTTAAAAGTGGGGTATGCATGTAGTTTCTTGCAATGGCTGGCATGTATTCACGTCACTTTACAGCTGTAGCAGTTGTCAGGAACACTTGGTAGGGTCCTTCAAACTTTGTCCCAAAGGTACTTTCACATGCTCTTTTTCTAGGACCCAATCACCGGGCTGTAAATCATGTGTTCCAGTTACTTGATCTTGATCTGGAATTCAGTCAAAAACAAACTTGTGCATCACAGTTAGTTGCTTGTATTAGCCAATTATTAGCCAATAGTGTACTTAAAAGTGGGGTATGCCTGTAACTTAATACCATTCTATAACTAAAACAATTGAGATGACTAAAATACGACTAAAACTAAAATGGCATGTTAGTCAAAAGACTAAAATGGGACTAAAACTAAAATGCCATTTTAGTGAAGACTAAGACTGAAACTAAATTGATATTTGATATCACAATTAACACTGGTCTATAGTGCATGTTCATACCTCAATATCATAAATAATAACATATTCAGTTTTTTACTCCAGCAGTATATAATGAGTTTGGAAATTGTAGAGAAATGCTTAAATAATGCATTACAATTTAACTACACCCATGAGCTTTTAGATGACTAAAATGAGTTTTAATCAACTAAAATCATTTTAGTCGACTAAAATGTCCTGGAGATTTAGTAGACTAAATATGACTAAAAGTAAAACAATTGCAGAAGACTAAGATGGGACTAAAACTAAAATGTTATTTTAGTCCTAAGACTAAAACTAAATTGAAATGTTCTGCCAAAATTAACACTGGCTGTCAGCACCCCCTCCCTCTGCAGAGCTCCGGCAGGTCACAAAGTGCCCAGCGGCACTATAAGAAGGTATGTGGCACAGTTCGGTTGAATTGCGTAAACATACACAGTTTGCATTCTGTGATAATGTAATGGAGTGGTAGACTAATATTATACAAGCACTTTTACACATGGGATTCCTGACAGGCAGGAAGGGAGATTGGGTGAGAAAAAGGGACATGGCATGATAAGGCCTACCCAGAAAATAAGCCCTACTGTGTCTTTTTTTGCCAAAATTAATATAAGACCCAGGCTTATTTTTGGGGAAACACGGTAGTTGTATATAAAATGCACTACAGTCCCTGACAAAAGTCTTGTCGCTTGTGTACAAATTGACCTGATATACCGCTAAAATATATTTCTAATCAAGATTTTGTTACAAGAAATGGGTCATTTTAATCCCAACAACTTTTGTAATAATGTTTCAGTGCAAAACAAAACTGACAAAAACTATTCTAATATTCACAGCTTGGTAAAGCCCATTGAGTCAATTTTTGCAAAGACATAGGTGTTGTCGCCTTGTTATATGAGCTTCACCTGTGACTAATAATGGATCAATTAGGTCTCAGTTGTGTATAAAAAGAACACCAGTACACTAGACCTTCTCAACTGCAACTAGACCTCTGCAAACATGCCTAAGCCCTTGTACACACGGTCGGAGATTCAGACGGAATGTTTCCTATCGGACCGTTTTGTCGGCTATTCCGACTGCGTGTGGTCTGCATCGGACTGTTTCCGTCGGAATATCCGACGGACCAAGTTTTCCAACTTGCCGGTAAAATTTTCTGACAAAATGCTCCTATTGGACATACTCCAATCATGTGTAGCCTACTCTGACGGACAAAGTGCCACGCATGCTCAGATCAAATTCCTAGACCAAAGCTATTGGCTACTAGCCTGAACGTAGTCCCGTCGTAACAAAATAACGTCATCACGTTACGTACAATCGGATTTTCCAACAACTTAGTCCGACCGTGTGTATGCAACATCACTTCCGGACCTCTTCCGGAATTAATCCGTCGGAATTACTCCAACAGATTTGGTTGTTGGAATCTCCGACCGTGTGTACAAGGGCTAAGAGTCACCCGGAGACTTAAGTGTTGATTATCAAGAGGCTGAAGACCAGATCCACTGCTGATGTGGCAGACACCTTCAATGTGTCTCAGCGTCAAGTTCAGAGGATAAAAAAAAGATTTGAAGAGACTGGAGACGTTTTGGACAAGGCCAGGTCAGGCCGACCCTGCAAGACAACTGCTCGAGAGGACTATTTGTTGGCTCGAAAATCCAAGGCCAGCCCATTTTCCACTGCAGCAGAGCTCCCCGAGACCTGGTCACCTGAAGTCCCTGTGTCAACCAGAACAGTTTGTCGGATTCTGTCTCGAAATGGCCTCCATGGTCGAATCAGTGCCCATAAGCCAGCACTAAACAAAAGACAATTGAAAAAACATGTGGCATTTGCCAAGGGCCACAGCCTGCTAAAAGGATGGACTCTGGAAAAGTGTCAGAAGGTGGATTTTTCAGATGAATCTTCTGTTGAATTACACCACAGTCATGGCAAATATTGCAGGACACCTACTGGAACCTGCATGGAGCCGAGATTTACCCAGAAAACAGTGAAGTTTGGTGGAGGCAAAATCATGGTCTGGGGTTACATCCAGTATGGGGGTGTGCAAGGGATCTGCAGGGTGGAAGGCAACATCAATAGTCTAAAATACCAAGAAATCTTAGCTACCCCTTATATTCCCAACCATAAAAAAGGCCAAATTTTGCAGCAGGATGGTGCTCCATCGCAAACTTCCATCTCCACATCAAAGTTCCTTAAGGCAAAGAAGATCAAGATGCTCCAGGATTGGCAAGCCCAGTCACCAGACATGATGAAAAGATGAAAGATGAAGCATGGAAAATGAAACCAAAGAATATTGATGAACTCTGGGAGGCATGCAAGACTGTTTTCTTTGCTATTCCTGATGACTTCATCAATAAATTGTATGAATCCTTGCCAAACCGCATGGATGCTGTCCTTCAAGCTCATGGAAGTCATATAAGATATTAAATTTGGATCTCACAGCACCACTACTTAATTTGCTGACATATTTTTGGATTTTCAGTAAAGTTGTTCAATTTCTGTATAGGCGACAAAACTTTTGTCTTGCCAAAATTTGACCTGTCTGTCTTGATTAAATGATAAATCTTTTTTCAGTGAAACTAATTTATTTCAGTGCATTAAACATCATTTGGGAGGGCTTTAGCTTTTCATATGAGCTATTTCTAACACCAATTGATTAATTAAAAGTCAGGTTAATAGCAGGAGTTTCTACAAAATAGAGAAGCGACAAGACTTTTGTCAGGGACTGTATTCTCTTTCAAAAACTGTTCCCAGTGCTAAATCTTTCATCCAACTTTCAAATTGCTGTATTTGTAAATTTCAAAAGCCAATATAAAGCAATAGTAGTGGTAAAATAAAACACGTGTGGATTTAAGTAATCATTTTTTTTGCATAATCCTCCTTAAGGGGGTGCCTACATACTTTTACCAATAGTAACAGGTGTCCCTCATTCCCTTCTCAGAAAGTTGCGATGTATGCCTGAACCACGTTGCCCACTGTTTTTTAAACATATTCATTTTGAACTTGGATAATTGCTAGCATTCTTAGTCATAGGCAGTAGCCAAGAGCAAGCTTGGTAATGATCTCCCCTTGCTCCCAGCTCCTTCATCAGGAGAAGAGAGCCACTACAAATGGGCATAATGCTGAATCAAGTCAGGGCTCAGGTATATATAAGGGGAGGGTGAGGAGGCATACTGCTACCTAAACATTTTTACCTTAATGCAGAGAATACATTAAAGTAAAAAAAAAAAGAGAAATGTTTAGGCTTAAGGAACACTTTAGGCTAGATTCACATATCTATGCCCGCATGTTCGTGCCTGGGGTCTGTTCACCAGTTCAGGTGTGATTCAGGTCCATTTTTGCATGAATTTGCACCTGAACTGTATGCAAACATGCACAAGACCCTTTGGCAACCCACTCCGTGGCCGCCCCGGACCTGTGTGAATCGGCTTAATTGAGAGCCGGTCACACTCACCTGTCATGGGAATTAGATACAGGGAAACCCACATCTAATTTGCATATATGTGAACCCAGCCTTAAAGAGCATTGACTATTAAATCCGCTTATTCCTCAAGCTAATGTACCATACCATGAAGATATACCATATTAATCGGCGTATAACACACACTTTTTTTCCCTTAAAATCAGGGGAAAATTGTGGTTATATGCCAATCCCTTGCCGATAGTGAGCCTCTGCAGTTTTCGTATGCATCGAACGCGGCCGAGCGCAGCCGAAAGCTGGCGAGAGTGGCCGAGAGCTGCCGAAAGCTGCCGAGAGTGGCCGAAAGTCACAGAGAGCGGCCGAGAGCTACCAAGCGCCGCCGTGATACACCGGACATCCGCTCTGTATCTCAGCAGTGCCATTTTTAAACGGCCAGGCTGCAATGCAAGTCTGCAATTCAAGTCTGCAATTCAAGTCTGCAAATTACACTGACAAGGCTGCAATGCAAGTCTGCAATTCAAGTTTGCAAATTACACTGACAAGGCTGCAATGACACTGACAAGGCTGCAATGTAAGGCTGCAATGACACTGACAAGGCTGCAATGCAAGCCTGCAATGACACTGACAAGGCTGCAAAGCAAGCCTGCAATGACAATGACAAGGCTGCAATGCAAGCCTGCAATGACACTGACAAGGCTGCAATGTAAGTCTGCAAATTACACTGACAAGGCTGCAATGCAAGCCTGCAATGACACTGACAAGGCTGCAACGCAAGCCTGCAATGACACTGACAAGGCTGCAACGCAAGCCTGCAATGACACTGACAAGGCTGCAAAGCAAGGCTGCAATGACACTGACAAGGCTGCAATGTAAGGCTGCAATGACACTGACAAGGCTTCAATGTAAGGCTGCAATGACACTGACAAGGCTGCAACACAAGCCTGCAATGACACTGAGAAGGCTGCAGGTGGACACTGACAAGGCTGCAGATGGACACTGATAAGGCTGCATTGATGTCCATTTAAATGTACGTTTTTTCCCTTAAACTTCCCTCCTAAACTTGGGGTGCTTGTTATACGTCGATAAATACGTTAATTATTTTCATGCTAGGTTTCCCTGAGACCTAAAAATTATTATAAGGGATCTTCCAGGATAAAAGGGCAGAGAAAGACTGTTTTAGACATTTGGATCTGCTCTAACACTAGCTTGTCTAGTGATGGAAAGATCTGGTCAGGTTGAATAGAAGAGGAGACTCTGAATAGACAGGCTGACATGGATGCCTGCTTATCTGCTTTTGACCCCAGGCATTCTGTACTCTTTACAAGAGATAGGGTTCAAAAAGGGCATGGACAGATAAAGACAGCACAGGCTGCACAATCACAAAGACATGCACTATCTGCTGCAACTGTCTTTTCTATAAAACTCCTTCAAAGTGAACAGACAAACAGTTCACAAAGCCATTCCTAATGCCTGAGAAATCTAATGCCATAGTCCCACTTGAAGATGGGGTCATGCCTATGCTAATGCAACCTTTGAGGGAGCTGGTATTTTCATGGGCACTTTGGTATGGCTCCAGACTATACTGGAAAGACAGACTGCAAACTAAAAGGTATGACTAATCAATGTAAGCAGCTTCCTCTAGCCAAAGGGGCAAGCCATACACTAGTAGAATTATGTTTAAAAAAAACAGAGAAAATGGAGTACTGTCTGTGATACTTTTTTTATTTGCATTAACATATCATTTTTCATGGACGAGCTTTCGGGGTGTGTGCCCTTCTTCAAGGTCCAAGGAGTACTGCTTGGACCTTGAAGAAGGAGATACATCCCGAAAGGACTAATACGGCTACAATCACCTCAAGTTTAAAAAAAAACAGAAGTTTTTTGAATAGTTAATGGGGTCAAATTGACAATTGTTTTTGTAGTGACCAGGAAAATTGAAGGTTTTTTTCTTTTTAATGGAATAAATTCTAACAAATCATCTGTGTTACAGTGTAGAAAATTTATTAAAGTGATAACAGTAGCTTCCAGTTAATGCCTCTTGTACAATGTAACAACTTGCCGCTGTCAGCAAATATACATCGGCAGAATTGCGCGGCTGGGCAAAGTAAAGTACCCTTACGTTACTTTGAATTTCCCACCGTGCGCATGCGTGTCTGCCGCGACCTCCGTGATCATGCCCGTAGGATTCATGGACTCCCATCCCATTGTGTCACGGAGCTCAAGAATGGGGAGATGCTGATGTAAACAGCATCTCCCCATTCTGCTTAATGACAGGACACTGATCGTCTGCTCACTGTCATTGGGAGCAGTGATCAGTGTCACGTCACACACAGCCCATCCCCCAGACAGTTAGAAACACTCCCCTAGGACACACTTAACCCCTCCCCGCCCCCTAGTGGTTAACCCCTTCACTGCCAGTGACATTTTTTACAGTAACCAATGCAATTTTATAGCATTGATCGCTGTATTAATGCCAATGGTGCCAAAAATGTGCCAAAATTGTCCAATGTGTCCCGCAATAATATCAAAGTCCCGAAAAATCGCTGATCACCGCCATTACTAGTAAAAAAAATTATTAATAAAAATGCCATAAAACTACTATCCCCTATTTTGTAGATGCTATAACTTTTGCGCAAACCAATCATTAAACACTTATTTCGATTTTTTTTAACAAAAATATGTAGAAGAATACATATCGGCCTAAATATATATATTTTTGGGGATATGCATTTTTTTTCAAAATTTACGCTTTTTTTGTTTATAACGCAAAGAATAAAAACTGCAGGGGTGATCAAATACCACCAAAAGAACACTCTATTTGTGGGGAAAAAATTACGTCAATTTTGTTTGGGAGCCATGTCGCATGACTGCGCAATTGCCAGTTAAATCGACGCAGTGCTGAATCGCAAAAAGTGCTCTGGTCAGGAAGTTGTGATTGGACGGTTCACTTTTTAGGTTGTGCACATATGTGATGTGTTTTATATGCAGTATGCTATGTTGCATTTATGATTATTTTAATATTACACATATGTATTGTTAGGGGGTGAAAACAGGCAGTGCTGCTCCTATACATAGTGGTGTAAGGATTTTTTCCCCTGTAAATTGTACTTGTGAAAGTGGTTCTCAATCTGGAAAAATTGTACATATTGTAGTGCATCCCAAGAAGGAACATAGAATTCAAAACATTGGATTGTTTTATGCAAATTGTTGAGGCTACAATAGAATTATTGAATACTCTGACAAACTATTTTTTATGACTCTCCATACAAAAGCTCAAATTAAATTCTACTGGTTTATGGCCAAGGTTGTAGTTTCCATGTTTGTACTTTTGCATAGGTTCACTTAAAGGGGTACTAACCCCAAAAACAAATATATGTAGCTTACCAATCGTTAGCTGTAATGGGCTCTATTTTTCTTTTTTAGGCTTTCTTTCCTATATTTTCACCTGGTGAACCTGCCAGTAAGTCTGTCGTTTTTCAATAGAGCAAGGTGTCCTGCAGATATAGCAGTTAGAGGGTTGAGATAAACCATTAACCACTGACAGCACTGTTATTTATGTAAAGCCTTTATCCCAAAAGGAAGTTTTCTTTTTTTTTTGCTGAAAGAGCCAGCTGAAGTTTGGATTCAATGTGTTATTGCATCAAATACCCCCTCCCCCCAGACTGCCAATACTGCTGTTCAAAGGTGCCCCCTGTGCTCCTCCATCCAGAGTGGGGGCACCATAATACAAGAGGTGTGCAACTGGCCAGATCACCAGGTTAAAACAGAGGGGAAAAAGCCTAAAGCCACGTACACATGATCGGATTTTCCGACAGGAATTGTGTGATGACAGGCTGTTGGCGGAATATCTGACCGCTTGTACGATCCATCAGACAATTGTTTTCGGATTTTCCACAGCCAAATGTCTGTTGTCGGATTTTCCAAGCGTGTGTACACAAGTCCGTCGGACAAAAGTCCAAAGTACAAACATGCATGCTCGGAAGCAAGGACGAGCCAGAAGCGGTCAGTCTTGTAAACTAGCGATCGTAATGGAGAATTAACATTTGTGACGTGGCGAATTAGGAAAACTCGAAATGCAGCGCACATTCTCTCCTTCTTTAATGGGATAATAATGAAGCTGCTTTGCTGGTGATAAGTGCATTCTATGCATTCAAAAAAAGAGAAAATATAACAAATCAAATCATTATTCAACCAAAAAATAAAATTAAAGCCTCATGCATTTGTCCTGCTTCTTAATATAGGGGGTCAACAATGCCAAGGGTTGGTGAAAGCAGGGGTCCGTCATTCGGGTGATAATTCTGAAAAAACATCTGGATTATTCTCCTGGAGCTCCCACAGCAAAAGCATATGACATAATTGGTCACGATTAATAAAGCAACCAATTTTTGGTCCAAGAAATCCTCATTCTCTTGTTCCTGGACTGTACTTGGGCAATAACTCCAAGGCCGATAATAAATAACACGTTATATCCTCTGATTCCGCAACATGTCTAGTTGATGAACGGCCATTCAGAAACAAACTGAAAAGCACGAAATGAAAAGCGCAAACTGAAAATCGCTAAATGAAAAGTGCAAAATGAAAAGCACAAAATGAAAAGTGCAAATCAACACTCAACAAAATTCTACTAACACGAAATTAGCAGAAAGAGTCCAAAGGGTGGCGCTAAAGAGCAGAAAAACCACATAGTACATCACTACATTCGTGTTTGTTGGTCGACGATTCCCTGCCGTTTGTATGCAAGACAAAATCCAGGCACATACTTCCGGACAAAAGTCTCAGTCTTTTGTCTGCGCAAAATCCGATCGTGTGTACAAGGCTTAAAAAAAGAAACCTAATGTATTCATCATGTCTAAGGATTGGTAAGCTGCAACCAATTACATTTTTAGTTTTGGGTTTAATACCGCTTTAACATATATTGCTTCAAAAAGTATGTATTGCTGTCTGTGTGTCTGCTGAAGAAGTTCATCCTTTCTATTTGCCCTGGTGACCACTGTCACTGGAATGGAAAGTGATGAGAATTTCAAAATAATTGCGCTGACACTGGAATAGAAAGTGAGGAAAAAATCTTGTAATGGGGACACTTGTTCTGGTGACAACTGTCTAAGAAGGGAACTTCTTTCACTGTATAGAGAGTTTTGCTCACTTCTATTGCATCAAGATGACAGGAACAGAAAAAAAACCTACCCAGTGAATTCAGACAGCGAAAACAGCACTTGTGCTCTTGAAGATTTTACCCCCTTTCATGACCAGGCCATTTTTTTGGTATTCAGCTACTTTAACTGGTAACGCTGTACGCCAATTAAATTTACATTTCTTTTTTTCACGCAAATAGAGCTTTCTTTTGGTGGTATTTGATTACCACTGTTTTTTTTTTCTTACACAAACTACAAAAATAATAATAAAAAAAAAACAATATTTTTTACTTTCTGCTATAAAACATATCCAATAAAAATGTTTTAAAAAAATCAAATCAAAAAGCCAAAATGTATTCTGCTACATGTCTTAGGTAAATAAAAACCCCAATAAGTGTATATTGATTGGTTTGTGTGAACATTATAGCATCTACAAACTATGATATATATACTGAAAATTTGATTTATTTTATAATTGTAATGGCGGTGATCAGCAACTTATAGTGGAACTGTGATAGTGCTGCAGGCAATCTGACCCTAACTGACACACTGTCTTTAACATCAACAGTGACACTAATACAGTGATCAGTAATACTATACACTATCACTGTACTGACACTGGCTAAGAACCCCAAGATGTTAACACATTCTTAGCCAGTGTCAGTACAGAGATAGTTAAGTGTTTGCCTAACAAGTGTTTAATAAAAATCTATTTGCAGTGAGAAGAAACAGAGATTGTTCCCTCTGTACAGAGCCCTGTGTTGTTTGTTAGCACAGGGCTCTGTGCTCTGGATAGACATAGCCGACCAGCAGGTCTCAGCCATGAATCACTGGCCGGGACCTGCTGACACAATCCCATAGTGTTCAATCACAGCGGGAGTCGGAGCGAGGGGGCGCGCCCTGAACCCGGAAGCAGGCAGCAACGTACAGATGCGTCACTGTGCCTGTAGGAGCCACCCATCTGCAGTACAATGCGGATGGGCCTACAGTGGTTAAAAGTTTTGGTTGTACACACACTTTAAATTGCAGGATTTCAGAAGTGTACAGAAGAAAGATAATATGAAAAAGGGTGAATATTGATTAAACCCACTGAAATTTTGCCACTCAAGGCCATGGTCTGTGTGACCTTTCCATAAATAATATATAATATTGACATAAAAGTATATTTCTTCTAATATTCTCTTGGTATGAGGTTTTTAGATAATCTAAAACACAATATAAAATATTTAATATTCATGTGTATACCTTTCTAAAAACTATATTTACTTTCCTTGAGAAGTCAAACTTCACAGAGATGTGACATTTTAGATTTGATGACTCTGCAGTTCTATGTGCAGAAAGTGATCAGTAACTATTAGACTAAAGAGCTAATTTAGTCTCTGCAAAGTTTTCACAGAACACTGAACAGGGCGCCTTCAGCTGTGACAGTAAATGTATTATTTTTCTGTCAGGATACGCATAATAGTAAAAGCCTGAGGGGAAAAAAATACATTTGATACTCTGTTCCTTAAATAAACTTGACATTAAAAATGAATTGTTTCCATCTGTGGTTCAACCTTTCAAAATATTTTCGATCTAAACCATTGCTTTTTCGGTTTGGAAAACCAATGACTCAAAAGTGTACCTGCAGTGCAGTCAAAGCTGGCACCTCCAGGTTCTGGTATGTTATCTAAGCTTTCCAATTGAGGGCCCAAATGCCCAAATACCCTTAAAACCCAGGGCACTCTGGTATCCAACACGGTAGTCTTGGCAAAGACCATGGTCCCAACAGCTTTCTGCACCCTGCTACTCTCTCCACTATCAAGATGGGCAGCCTTGCTAGATAACAGTAAGGTAAGTAATAGTATCTATATGATTTTTTTTTCTTTAAATATATACCAATATTTGGTGTAAAAAATGTAAAGCACCACCTCAGCCTGCTGCTCCCCTCCACCAGCCACAACCACCAACTAATTACTGTCATTACAAACAAAGCAAAAACCCCTACCTAAATGTACTTTTTAGCAACCAAATCAGCGGCCATGTGGCCATTTGGTCACAAGCCTTCTCTTTTCTGGGTAAAGAAGATGCTTCTTTGTGTGTCTACATCACTGCCTGCATGACAGGGACACTTCCTATTGGTTTTCCAGCCATGGGAGCCTCTCAGGATGCAGAAAAGGAATCAGCAAAAGGGACCTGGCCAATATGGGCACACCTGCAGTGTAGGATTAGCAGTCCCCTGCACCCATAAACAGCATCAAGTTTACAGATTTAGGGAGCAAAACCTTGCTTCAATGGGTATATATATAAAAAAAAAAATGTTTAACCACCTCTCGCCCGCCATATTACAAAACGACGGTGGCAAAGTCATATGACGTCAGCCAGGATGCGCCGGTATTGCGTGCACAGCGGCAATGGGGGATGATGCTTGTCCCTCAGACACAGCACATGATCGGCTGTGTCCAAGGTCACATCTCAAAATAAATCGGATGTGCACCTAATGCACGCCGCCGGGGGGGGTTTGCGCTTACCCGCGTAATCGGCTGTGTCCAATCACATGTGATTAGCCACGTGATCACAGCCGGTCACAAGTATAAACATTGTGGTGGTTTCCAGGATCTCTCCTTCTCTCTTCTCCCACATCGATCAAGATCTGAGATCTGTGAGTGTTACAATTTATTGTATTACTGTATATGCACAACATGCCCCCCCCCCCCCCAGTAAAGAGTCACAGCCCATGAGTCACACAGGCCACCATCAGTAATGCCATCGGTAACATCTGGATTTGTCAGCCCATCTGTCACACAGGCCACCATCAGTAACGCCATCGGTACCACAATCAGTACCGCCACACAGGCCGTCATTAGTTCTGCCATCAGTATCGCCGCACAGTCCTGCCATAAGAGGCCACCAAGTAAACAGGAGATTCTCACTGTATGTAATCTGATGGCGCTCGTCCCACCCCCTTCCCTGTCCCCTCTGAGGCAGCTATATTTGAAGTATTGGCATATAACACGCACGCGCTATTTGCACCCGATTTTCATGGTGAAAAAGTGAGTGTTATATGCTAATAAATACAGTATGTCCTTGTCTTTAATGCATTTTGATCATTTTTATAGACTGTATGAATTTATTTATCGACTGTATGTATTTATTTTGTGTAACTAAAGTAACTGCAGTTTCAATCTGTTTCTGTATAGGGTAGCCCTAATGCAGGAGTATTTGTGCATAACCTCGGAAACAAGCTCATTGTTTGATGGACCCTTTTATTGTGTTTGTGACAAATAAAAAAAATCATATCCGGATCAACCTTTTTGTGAACTGAAATCCAAGAGATATGAGCTAGATAAGACCGTACCTTATCTAGTGCATATCAAGAAAAAACACATGAAGAAAAAACAGCTTTTTGAATTTAGCTCTATACCATACATATTTGCCATTCAAACAGAAATAAATGAAACAGAATAACGCCTTTTTAATGAAAGTGTTGCTCTTATGTTTCAGGGTCCAATATGCATGTAAGTGTAATTAACTGTGCTTTAGTAGGCAGTTTTTATGCCTCAATCAATTGCATTTGCACTTCAGTGACATGTATGAAATGGACAGTGAAACACACCACAGCAAAGCAAGATTGTTATTGCATGATACCCAAATCTCAATGTATTCCCATGTTAGATTCATTAGGGGAAGTGTAACACCTGCTGACTTTTAATGAACTCTAAATTAAAGGCCCTGTATTTTAAGCCCTCAACAATTAAAGCTCCCTACACTAAAGCCCCTGACTTTAAGCTCCCTACACTAAAGCCCCAACATTTAGGCCATTCTAAAATTAACCTCATCAAACTTTCCTCCTAAGATTTAAGTAGACCACCTATTAAAAAATATGCGCTGCAGTACTCTTCTATGCGGTCACCTTAGCTGCTGGTGTGGACAGGCCCTAAAATCGGAATCGTGCAAGCAACAAGGCACACTGCAATTCTGCGTAAAAGTACTTTTTACAAATCACTTATTTCAAATAAACCTGTTGACGGAGAAAACTATTTCCACTAAAAGATACTCTACAGGGTAAATGTCTATCTAGGCTACATTGTGTGCTTTAGGTATCTTGCTTTGCAATCCTTTTTTCCACAATTTAAATTCCTTTCAATCCTTGACCTTTAAAGAGCTAGTGAATAAAGCTGTTTTGTTTCGCTTTACTACTGCTTGAGCACAGCTGTGGATCGTGTATGATGTACATCGCTTGACTCTTAAGTTATAGACACAAATACTTAAAACTACTCAAACACTCAAAGAGCATCCACTTGTATACCAATTTGTGAACCTAAAGGTGAACTGCCACCTGACAAGATAATGTCTTAAAAGAAATATTGATTATAGCAGGAAATATAAAATACAGAGAAAAAAGATAAACACTTCTGACATAAATTCAAAGTCATATAAGCAAAATAATACAAAAATGCAATGTCATACAATATATGTAAAAAAGCTGTTAATTTCCCTTTTGGCAGTTGCAGATTTACATTATGTTTTTTTATTGTGGAAATAGAATCGATTCACAGAAGACAGAAGTTGTCAAACATATCTGATTTCTTTTTTATGAAGAAGAAAAAACAGACAAATGAGTAGCTGTGGATATAGTATACTTTGATTTGGCAAAAGCATTTGGCACAGTTCCCCACACATGGCTAATGTGTAAATTCATATTCAGAATGGTCTAAGATTATTAGTGGTGTATCCCAAAGTTCAGTGTTGGGACCCTTTCTTTTTCATATATTCATAAATTATATAGAGTTTGGGATTAAAAGTACCATTTCAGTTGTAACCCCCAAAGGAACCACTTGATAACTTGGGGTCTTTGTTCTGCGGCTCAAACTCAAAGAACTACCTCAGCCCCCCCCTAGCACACCTGGCTGAGTGGAAATTCCCCTCTGGACTACACTTCCCACAGTGCAGTGCTGCCTGACACAGTCTAATGAACTCTTCCTGCTCAGCAGCTCCCTCCTCTTGCTTATATGGCTTTTAACTGGTTGAGCAACGCGGGGCAGCAGCTACAGAAAGCCGCTGCAGCCAGTGTTTTTCCTAACTCTCCATTCTTAGCCAAGCACCTGGCTACACAACATTTGCTGATGGCAGCAAGCTACGCAGAGGCATAATGTCCTTACATGATGTCTCCAACTTACAAGCAGACTGTTTAATTGGGCAGCTATGTGGCAAATTAGGTTTGATGTTGATAATTGTAAAGTTATGCACCTGGAGACTCATTTTGCCCTTGTACAAATCATTAGTAAAATCTCCTGTTTAATATGCAATTCAGGTTTGGCCACCAATTCACAAAAAATATATTGGGGAACTGGAGAAAGTATAAATAAGGGCCACCAAACTGCTAAGAGGCATGGAGGAGCTCAGCTATGAGGAGAGATTAGCTGTATTTCAGCTCTCTTGAGAAGAGGCAATTAAGGAGGATCACCATGTATACATACTGTACGTAAGTGGTCCAAATAGCGAACTTGGTTATTCAGTTTAAGGTCATAACAAAGGACACATGAGTACTCTACATCTGGAGGAAAGTTTAAAGTGGTTGTAAACCCTCTGAGACCACTTTAACTTACAGGTAAGCCTAGATTAAGGCTTACCTGTAGGTGCAAGAAATATCTCCTTAACCTACATGGATAAGGAGATATACTACAAAAAATGGGCACCGATGTCTACGGCGCATGAGCGCCTTGACAACGGCACAAGCACACTGAGCATGCCGTTAGTGAAGGCTAACATGCCGTCACTGACGGCTCCCACGCACATGCGCCGGAGTGACGTTATCGCTGCTCCGGCCACTCACAGCGCCGGAGCAGTGATACCAGGAAGGAAGATGGACGCTTTGTGGAAGAGGGGACAGCAGTGACATTGCAGGCTCCTATGTCAGGTAAGTGACACATAATGGGCTACTATGCAATGCATAGTAGCCCATTATGCTTTACCTTTGCAGGGAAACAAAGAGGAAGTAAACCCATCAGGGTTTAATTCCTCTTTAAACTTCCAAATACAGAAAAGCTTCTGTACAAAGCTGTGAAACAGTATCCCTCAAGGAATGGTTTTGGCCAGCTCAGTAGATTTCCTAAATGCACAAAACATAACTGGATACTTTTAGATATTAGCACCAGGGGTAGCTGATACAGGGAATATCCAATTACATTCTGGGGAATCAGGAAATATTTTTCCCCCACTGAAGCAAATTGGATTGTGCTTTATTGGGTTTTTCGGTCCCTCCTCTGAATCAATTGAGTATAGGCTTGTTTACGTAGAGTTGTTCCATTTGTGTTTTTTTTATATTGGTTGAACTAGATGGACTTGTGTCTTTTTCCACCAGATCAACTATGTAAATATGATACCTTGCATGGGAGCTTGTTCTGTTGAAAAACAGACATACTGGCAGGATCACCAGATGAAAATGAAAAGAAAGAAAGCCTGAAAGGAAAACGAATGCAGCTATCAAATCTAGGAATTGGTACGCTTATAAGGCTACTTTCACACTGAGGTGCTTTACAGGCGCTACAGAGCTAAAAATAGTGCCTGTATAGCGATTGTAAAGCAACAGGAAATTGGTGCAACAGGAAATGCTGAAAACTAGCATTCTAGAGCAACCCATGCTATAGAAGTAGTGCATATCGGAAAGTCTTATATGTTTTCTGGGTCAGGGATTACATTGATATCCTTGGGGGTTTCATGTCCACAAAGAAATGTGTAAAACAGGGATTGTATGGAACAGAAGGTTTTCAGTAGTTGTATTGGTAAGGTAAAGTGAAGAATTCTGGGTGCCAAATTAATTTTCAGCATAGCAGCCCTGCCTAACCAGGAAAATTATGGTTTGTGCAACTGAGTAAGGTCCTGTTTATTCATTTGAATACGTTTTACATAGTTAACTTTGTAAAGGTCAGACAGTTCTGATGGTACTTGTACATCCAAGTATGTTAAACACCCAGCTTTCCAGCTAAAGGAAAAGCTTAGATGGCAGAGTGCAAATGATTTAGTACAGTTTATCTTGAACTAGGAAAGCTGTACAAAATCTTCCAGTGTTTTCAGGAAATTAGTGGGCATTATATATGGTTAAAAAGGATCAGCAATAAATCATGGGTAAAGGCTGCTAGTCTATACTCCCTGCAGCCCACTACCAGACCATGTATGTTTTCACCCGCTCATATTTGATGCAGGAATAGCTCTAAGGTTAAAACAAAAATCAGCAGAGAAAGGGGGCACCCATGTCTCGTTCCATTGTGGATATAAAAGCCATTAGCCCTCACTTGAAGCTCTGACTACAGTATAGTGCCAAAATGGCTGACATATACTATATTCACAGGCTACTGTGTCAAAAACCTTCTTGGAGTCTTTGGAAAAGGAAAATGCATTCCTTTTGCATTTTAGTAGCCAAGTAAGCTGAATTACGTGCTTTTGTGTTGTTATCCCTCACCTCCTATCCTGGTATTAAGCCTACTTGATCAAGATCAGTCAGTGAGGTGAGGAGATAAAGATGCTTTGCCAAAATTTTGGAGCATATTTTTAGGTCAACTTTGAGAAGTGAGACAAGCCTGTAAAACAAGCCTGCTAAAGTAGTCTCTGTTGTTATTGAGATGGGCTTTCAACTGGGGGAGGGTCTTGGTTGTCTTCCAGGGAGATAAATGCTAAAGGAAAGGCAGGTGAACGTCAGCACATACAATTAATAATATGGGTAAGAAGGCCATCCAGACCTGGGTGCTTTTCTGGTTTAAGCAGTTCAGGAGTTAGCTAAAGTTCCTTGTCTGAGACTGGATGTTCAAGTTCTTAGACTGGTGAGGCTACAAAAGGCAGCAAGCCCAATTTTTGCAGAAAGTGGTAAATTTAATGTATTCTTGATGTTTGTTCTTTGACCGATGTTGTGGATGTAAATTATATAAGTTCTCATAATAAAATATAAATTGTTTCACCTATTGACATACACCAGGATAGATTACTGGTTGGTGGAGCATAGGTTATTAGACTCCGTGATATCTACCAACATAGAAATAAGATCCCTATCCGACCATGCCCCGGCGGTAATGAAAATTAAGATCCCTGGAGCACAGAAGCAGCCATTTACTTGCAAACTTAATGAGGAATTACTGCATGTAAGAATTAATAAAGCAGGAATTAGAGACTTTCTTCCAGATAAATGATACAGGGGAGGTAGCAGAGAATATAAACTGGGAGTCCCATAAAGCGTATATCCGGGGAATCTGTATCTCTATCAGAGCTAAAAGAAAAAAAGAAAGATCTAAAAAAATAAAGGAATTAATAGAAGATATCTTCAGATTAGAGCAATCCCATAAAAAAGAGAAAAGCAATAATAGTGGACCAGACAGTGAAGTGCAATGTAAACTAATTACTAAAAGAGAAGAGTTGAAAGAATTAATAGAATTAGAAACAAGGAAAATTTACTTTAAGATAGCGAAGGAAAGATACCAATGGGGGAATAAAAATAGTAAAAACCTAACCAGAATGTTGAGGAAAAAAAGGTCCATAAATTATATAGAGAAAATCTAAGATAAAGCAGGAGTACTGGTATATAAAACTAAAGATATAGCTGAAGTATTTCGAAATTATTATTATAAACAGTTATATTCCGTGAAACGATTACAAACAGGTCAAGCAGAGCTTAATAAAAGAGGGAAAATTAAATTTATATGTTGCACAGGCTAAAATCCCTGCTCTGTCGGAGGAGATAGTGCAGGAATTGGAGAAACCGATTACAATACAAGAGGTAAACCAAGCAGTAATGGGATCAGTAGGAAGGAAAAGCCCAGGGTCGGATGGCTTTATAATAAATTATAATAAAAAAATTAGGGAAATCCTAGTTCTGAAACTTTGTTCATATTTCAATGGGTTTGGGAAAAGGATATGGGTTGAGCGAGGAAGCCTCGAGAGCGACAATTACAACAGTTCTAAAAGAAGGTAAAGAAAATACAATCTGCTCTAACTATAGACCGATATTGTTAATGAATATAGATACGAAATTGTTCTCTAAAGTAGTAGCTACGAGAATAAAAAAGCTAATGCCGAGTTTAGTCCATCCCGACCAGTCCGGTTTTGTGGAAGGGAGAAAAAGAAGGGACAATGGGGTATGAACATTGCTTCTCCTTCAGAGAATGAGGAAGAGCGAAATCCCCAGTCTGCTCCTGTCGATTGACGAAGAAAAAGCGTTCGACCGAGTAGACTGGGGATTCATGATGGGTACCATGGAGGCAATGGGTTTAGGTCCCAGAGTGTTAAAATGGATTAAAGTACTGTATAGAACTTCAATGGCGGCAATAAGAATAAACGGAGCATTATCTTCTCCCTTTGAATTGTTCAATGGAACAAGACAGGGATGTCCGCTATCTCCTCTCCTATTCGTTTTGACATTGGAGCTGTTATTGATGACAATAAGAAATAACCCCAATATAGGAGGGGTCAGGGTAGAACGGGAGATACATAAGTTAGCTGCATTTGCATGAGCAGTGAGCTTGGGCTGTGTGCATCACAATCGAGTGTCTTTCCCATCCCTACACGTGACGTCACGCCCAGGTGACATCACGCGTAGGGATGGGAAAGACGCTCGATTTTGATGCACACAGCGCAAGCTCGCTGCTCATTTGGAGATAAGCAATTTTATTTGAATGTTATGCGAGTACCCTGTGAGAGATTTCTTAATAAACTTTTTTGATCGTTTTAAAAATTACTACACCATGGTACTCCTCCTCTATTGATTTATCCTTGCTCCCACCGAGAGACAAAGACAAAAAAGGAGAAGTGAATACCTATTATTACCAGTATCTATGAATATAGGGAGAAGAGTCTGAAAAGAGTCTGAAAACATCCAGCGGGTTTATATTTATATGTGGTTATCTCCTTGCCGCAAGGTAAAGGGCCACTGCCTACTACGGTGTTTGTAAAAACACCTGGATGCTGTCACTTTTCAGATATTGCACAACTTGCACAGTGAAGCACTTGCACTTAAGAAGTTTTCTTGCGCTGTTTATGAACTGAACACTTATATTGATTTATATATGAATATTTACATTTTTAGTTTTGGAATTTGGATTGATCTATTTTGTAAGGTATCCACCTGTATGCATTTGGATTGATTTATTCAGTATTTTGCATATATTGGCTGCTCTTGCGGTATTTTTGCTTATTTGCACAGACTGGGTGTATAGTCCGTTGTATAGTCCATTGCTATATGCACTTTTGCACGTTATTGATTCATACACCTTTTAATATATTATTTATATAATTTTTTTATTTTTTTTTACCATTGGTTCACTTTGCACTTTATATGGATGTTTACATAAGCTTTATTGTTTGTTTATTTGTTGCACTGGCTGTATAATACTTCTGTCACTGAGCACGCTCATTAACATCATTAAGATTGATATTTTAGATCATCATATACCCAATTTTTTTCTATACAATACCTTATTCCTACTTTGTGCCTTTCCATATCTATGACTATTGGTGCCAGAAGAGGTACATAGAAATATATTGCCCATATTGAGGATCAGGTGATAGAGCAGCGAAACACCACCCTTTCTATTTATCTACACTTTGAAGAATTACCATTTCTGTTCTGTGCCCATTGATGCCAATATTATCTCCCAGTCTAAGTCCTGGAGAGCAGCCCTCGTCCTTGGAAAATTTGCTCTCTTGAAGTAAAGTGTTTTTATCTTTCCCGTATGTGTTTTTTGCTTACAGCTAACATCAAATGAAGTCTTGTAATGGTCACTGCTACCAAGATGTTCCTTTATATGAACATTAGTAATAAGCTCTGCATGGTAAATTATGATATTAAATAGCAGAAGTCAAGCACTTGGCTCTAAGTGCCTGTGCTAAACATTTCCTACTTTTATTGCTGTAGTCAAAGAAAAATATACTGGATAAAGTAAAGGCTTATTTTAGGTGGGATCCCACCTCAACTTTTAGCAGTTTTTTGATGGTGGTAAGAGTATCTTAATCTAGTCCTGCCTGAGATTTCAATTCCAATGTCTGTATTTGTTTAGTCAGTGAAGTAATTGTAGGCTGTTTTACTAGCCATTGAATGGTTTGACAGTTTGGTTGAGAGCACAGCCAATGGGAGTGTTACATTTTCCGTAAATTAAACTGTTTTACGGATGGGTTTACTTCCGCTTTAAGGAAGAGATTCACTAGTTCCTCCTCCAGGGTGAAGTGCAGTTTTCTGGGACATTAAAGCGTTTAACCCCAAAAAAGAAAGATGCTATTCCTTTAAAGCATGTTATACAGCACATTGCTTGTGCTGTGTCATTTGGCCCCCTGTATTACATCTGAAATATCTGGCTGATCCTACACGTAGACAGCGGCGCGCAGTCGCCGTTGAGCGCGCCGCGGTCAACGGCGATATGCCGCGCGTGGCGGCTCCCGTGTGCATGCGCGGTAATGACGTAATCGCGGCTTCGCCGAATGACAGCGACGCAGCAGCAACGAGACCCACCGAGAAGATGGACGCGCCAGACTACAGGGGGCAGCGGTGACTTCGCTGGCTCATGTGTCAGGTAAGTGACACATAATGGACTACTATGCGATGCATAGTAGTTCATTATGCTTTACCTTTGCAGGGAATGAAAGAGGAAGTAAACTCATCAGGGTTTACTTCCTCTTGAACGTCCCCTTTTAAGACGTGGTCTAGTGTGCACGCCGCATGCTCTGTGAGCGCGCCCGTGGACTTGATGTCCGCCGGGGGGGGGGGGGCATGATCGTGACATGAAGTGGCAGAACGGGAAGATGCCTATGTAGACAAGGCATTTCCCTATTCTGCCTAGCAACATGACAGTGATCTACTGCTCCCTGTTATCTGGAGTAGTGATCTCTGTCATGTTGTAATGAGCACACCCCCCCCCACAGTTAGAATGACTCCCTAGGACACACTTAACCCCTTGATCGTCCCCTAGTGTTTAACCCCTTCCCTGACAGTGTCATTTACACAATAATCAGTGCATTTTTATATCACTGGTCCCAAAATAGTATCAAAAGTGTCCAATGTGTTTGCCGCAATGTCGCAGTCAAGATAAAAATCGCAGATCACCACAATTACTAACAAAAAAATGAATAATAAAAATGCCATAAATCTATCCTCTATTTTATAGACTTTATATAACTTTTGCAAGACGATTATTCCAATCTTTTTTTTACCAAAAATATGTAGAAAAAGACATATTGGCCTATACTGAGGCAGAAATGTGTTTTTTTATATATTTTGTGGGGATATTTATTATAGCAAAAAGTAAAAAACATTGCTTTTTTTTCAAATTTGTCGCTCTTTTTTTGCTTCTAGCGCAAAAAATAAAAACCGCTGAGGTGATCAAATACCACCAAAAGAAAGCTCTATTTATAGGGAAAAAAGACAACAATTTTGTTTGGGTGTAACGTCGCATGGCCACGCAATTTTCAGTTAAAGCAACGCAGTTCCATATCGCAAAACGTGCTCTGGTCAGGAAGGGGGTAAATTCTTCTGGGGCTGAAGTGCTTAACACTTCTCTGGTATGACCACGTTGTCCCAAACGGTGAACCATTTCCATATGGAATTCCTTTTTTTAAACTTGAGAAATACATGTCTTAGGCATTGATAATTATCTGGAAGGCAACATCTCCTTATAAGTGATACTCAGAGCATATGAAGAATAACAGACTGCCCAAGGAAGTTATTACGGTACCCATACATTTTCATGTGGTTTATCACCTGATAATTCTGTAGGTGTACACTATATGAAAACTTTGAGCAGCTTGTCTTACAGATTCAAGTGAACTTAATTCATATGTGTAGCGCTACCATGTAGAAGCCGCTGAATAGGATGGGTCCTCTGTTCTTTGCCTCAACCTTCTCATGAACCTCAGCCACTTTGAACAGTTTGAGTGTACAAACATACAATACTACAGGAAATCATCAAAAGTAACACATATTATCTAATAGTAGTGTTACAGCAAAGAAAGCAGGCACCAAACCAGGTAGTAAAGGCACACTTAATATATTGTCACCCAATAGGGTGCTATAAGGCAAGCATAAAATGGATTACAATGGTAATATAGCAATTTAACATACAAAGTGATTAACAGTATGGACCTGGCATAAGATGACATTTAGCGTCCAGATCAGCATAAACAGTAGCAAGGCTACCTCAAGGGCAGCAGTGAGCAGTAGTAAGGTTTAATCTACTGAGTGCTGGAACTATACTGCCAGATCGCATTTATGAGGGCGATGCTAGTCCTAGACTGACTGGGTAGGTACTATTCTAAAGAAGAGGAGGATGGAAGCAGAGGGAGTGGGGGAACAAGGGGGGCTTTCAGAATTATTATTACGGGAGAGACAGTCCTTTGAGATGTTCTTCTGCTGGCCATCATTGGGGCCCTTTAATAGCATCTTTGCACTTAACAACAGTCCCATTTAATCTACATGCAGTATAGGTATAGTATAGGTACAGTATAGTCTCGGCACAGGTGCAAGCTAGATGTGGTTCAGATGCGGTAGAGCATGGGTGCTCAACCTGTGGTCCTCCAACTATTAAGGAACTACAAGGCTTATAGGTACAGGAATGGCTCCTAAACGCAGAGGCATGATGAGGGCCACAGGTTGAGCACCTATGCGGCTTAGTATATTGCAGCATGATTGGTTTAGGTGCAGTCTAAGTTTGGGATAAGTGCAATATGGACTGTAGTATTGGTGCGGTATCCATTGGGTACAGTTGGTGTCCTGCACTCAGTGGCTCGACCTCTGCTAGCAGTATCAGCAATGGGTGAATAGCGCTCTAACCAGTCCCCGGGTGATGTGATGTGGTAACCTCTCGCTGTACAAAGGGGACCCCCTTGGTCTCTGGCCAAAAGCCTCCAATGATCAGCAGTGGGAACTTTAGTCTCCCTGCTGCAGTGGCGCAGGTGTTGAGATAGGGCAGTGCTGCATTGCTCCCTGGATGTCCTCACTCCCAGTCACAGGCTAGGATCTCTGCTGACATGGTCTCCAGTTGGCAGGTGAATATCCAGACAGAGAAGCTCTCCCTCTAACTCCCTTGGTGCCAAGATGAAGAACTTTCCCCAACAGGTATAAAAATTCTCGCTCCACTCCTCCTACTGCACATTATATCAAACTACAACTCCCAGCATCCTCAGTGCTCTGCACAGAAGTCTATGGGCGTGCTTGGCTTTAGCTTTCCCCCTGCTAGCCAGAGGAGAACAGTGCAGCATAACATCAATATCTCAATAGAGAACAAGAGGACTAAACAAGAGAACAAGAGGACTAAAAGGCAATGTCTCCTTCCCCATGTTGCTGCCCCAGCACCTGGCTACATATGTTTGAGAGTAGGACTTAAAGATGTTTTTATGAATTACTTATGATTGTTTTTATGCAACTGTGTGTGCACAAAAAACGTTGTATGTTATGGAAGAAGCCGTTTCTAGTAACTTTTTTGTAATATGCAAGTGATCAAGTAGTCCAGAAAGCAGACCTTGCATTTTTTTTGTATGGCAAAATCCTATATATTATATTTCATGATGGCAACCATTGCATGTTTGTATTGTGTTGTACATATACGGTGCAAAATAAAGATATTAAAAAAAAGAGTGTGAAAAAATATTTTTTAGTATTACATAAATTACAAATATATACATTCATCTTAAAGCCATAATTTCAAATAACACATAGTTGTGAAGCCAAACTCACTTACTGAATCTGTACCATCATGCTCACTGGGCTGGATGCATTAAGATGTAGTAATGAATGAAGTGTGCTAGGTGTCATTCCAAGTGATATTACTACAGGCCAGGGTGTTATGATGTTGTTTGATGTGTTAAAGACAGAAAAGTGTCATGATTTGATAACATGTGAAGCAAAGTAGTGTGATAATACATACTATATTTCACAAAACTGTCATTGAAGGAAAAAGCTAAACTTCAGTGTTAACAATGCTTTAGCTTTTCAGGCCAAAAAAACTTGCGTAAAGCTGGTATCAGCAAGGCCTGGCTGCTCCTGTTATGTTAAAGAAGCTCTCACAATCCACTTAACTAGGTTTAAATCTACTGTTCCACCAATTATCTTCTTCAAATGTCTTTTCTCCTTTATTTAATTAGAAGCCAAAAACAAACATACAATTTCCCCGCTCCTAAAAGGTAGCCTAGCCTACAATTGCATTACACTGATCTCCCAAAACTACCAGTCTATCTTGGCTGTATTTAAGTTGTCCTCACTCTGCTCTGGTGAACTGCTAAAGCAGGGGTGTCTAACTTAATTGTATTGCGGGTTGCATCAGAATTATGGTTGACCTCAAAGGGCCGGTTACATCTGTAAGACTAGATGTCCAGAACACCCCGCTCCCCCTTACATCAAATGTCAAGATGCAACCCACCATCAGAATTCAAGAGTCCCCCACTATCCCTTACATCAAAGTGCTGCTGCCGGGAAGAAGTTGGCGGCAGAACTGGGAAGCAGAAAGTGCAGAGTCCTGGAGAAGGAACAGAGGAGGGCTGGAGTCAGCTGCCGGAGTGTGCTGAATGCTAGGACCAGGGGAGGCGGAGACAAGGGGGTTCTGCAGCTGCATGGAGAAGCGCAGAATCTGGTGAATGAGTTAGGTCTTCCTCTTTGCTGCTGACTGCTGAGACGGGGGGGGGGGTATAGACGAGCCTCTCCGTGGCTGCATGGAGAAGCTTAGGATCTAGTGGATGAGTTCTGTCCTCCTCTATGCTGCCAACTGTGGAGACCAGGTGGAGGGGGGCAGAGAAAGGGGGGTGCTGCAGCTGCAGGGAAGGTGCAAGAGCCAAAGGAAATGGCCTGGAATAAACAATTTTCAAGTTTTTTTTGTACTACAAATGTTTTAATCCTTTGTTGATCAGTCCTGCTGCACTTTCAGCGATGGCTGCATGGCATTTCTCAGGGGTGATAAAAGTGAAACATGCTTGTGTATTGTCTGGTAGCATGTCCATATGGCACTTCCATTGGAAGATTTTGTGACACGGTGACAAAATAGGAGCATAATCTAGAATACAAGTATCATGGCATTCAACTCTGATGTGAAATAGATGAAAGAAAGGATTCGCTCAAATCCCTGCCTGTGGGTGGGGTACCAATGGGCAGGGATCTGAGTTGAAGCCTGTCTTACTTTTTCTTCACACTGGAGTTGAATACAGTGAGCTGTGATATTTGTTTTCTATATTGTATCTTAGAGTAAAATGTGCTTGGTCTCTGTCCGCACCTGAATACGGAGTGTAAACCTGGGAGACTGATATGCAGGCTTGGTATTTGTGAACACAGGAACATAACTTGAAAAAAGGAACAGGAGCATAACTGGAAGAAAGGAAGTGTCTAAACAATGGCCTTCATGCCAGAATCACCAGGCACTTTAATGAAATACACAAAAATAAAATACTGAAAATAGCCTTTGAAATTACATCAACATGGTAAATTATAATTTGAAATATATATATCACTGGTCCCTGTCCTCCATCTATGTATTTCATGCACATGACAGCTGGATTGAACTATATAAATACATATAGATTCCCCCATCCATGCTTAAAAAGCGAAATATGGTATTTTTTTAATGTAGAATCATACTTTCCTGCCCCCCACCGGCTCTAAGGCTGAGAACCGGGCGATTAAACACACCGTTGAACGCTTGGTGCTCAGAGCTCCCTGAGCAGGGAGCTGGTGACTGTCCTCCACCGTTCTCTATTCTGCCCCCATGCCCTCACTGGAGCGCTGGGCTGTAGAGGGGAAGGGAGCAGCTCGCTGAGAGGCTGAGCCAAACAAGCGCTGGCTGTACTTCTCCTTTAACAGCATGAACAAGCCTTCAATTGTCACCTACTGCTTTGTAACAGCCAGCATCTGCGGCTGTCAGAATACCTGAACAGTGACTGCCTCTGACTGGCTGCAGTCACTGTCCAGCTGACTGTTTTTTTTTCCACCCAGCTCCTCTGGTTTCTCAAGCTGAGTGATTTCAGTAGCCAAACCCACAGCTTGAATTTGAGCCATGTATGGCCAGCTTGATTCTTAAAGTGAACCTGCATTCACTATATCTGGTCTCCCACAGTATACAGAGCATGGAAATACAATCATTTTAGTAAATATAAACTGCTAAATACCTTTTCTCATTTGCAGTATATAGCAGTCTTGTGACTGTTCAGTTCCTAGTAAAGCTTGTAGGAGGAGTTTTCATTCTCTCCTGATCCTCTCTCTGGACATGTCTGGCCCTGTGCTGATCACCTGCACCCCCCCCCCCCACCCCCCCAAAAAAGACTCTCTAGCAATATACACCAAATTGAGCATGAGCAGCCCGTCCCCTGGCTCTGTAGATATCAGATTATTTTTTGGAGACAGTAGAAGAGGAGGATCAGGGAAGACAGGATCAAACAGCCTTTTTACACAATGCGGACAACTAACCCCTTAGGTTCCACAGTGAGTATGGCAAGCATGCTTTACTAATTTTACTGTTGTGGGTTTAGTAACGCTTTAAATATCTTTATCACTTAGAGGTTGAACCAACTGTTGTCAGTCATCTCATCTGCAGCACACTGACGTAACAGAGAGATTTCGTCTCCTGTGTAGTCCTAGGTCAGTGATGGCAAACCTTGGCACCCCAGATGTTTTGGAACTACATTTGCCATGATGCTCATACACTGTACACTGTAGTTGAGCATCATGGCAAATGTAGTTCCAAAACATCTGGGGTGCCAAGGTTCGCCATCACTGTGCTAGGTTAACTCTGGCGCCTATTGGACTGAACAGTCATATTTAGACACACTGCTCTGCTGTAAAATAAAACAAGGCCTAAGACTGTAAAACTGGAGGTTGTTAGCTCAATTTCGGTCTGTCTGTATATCTATTTCTGTGACTTAAATTGGGCTTTACATGCGTTTTGCTCGAGAATGGAGCACCGTTTCTTGGGACAGATGCTTTCATCTTGTTAGCCTAGCAACACTTTAACAAGCTCAAAGAGAAAGCTTCCATTGTCTAAACAGGATTGTCACTTTGCCTTAAGATACGTACCTACTTATTGAACATGTCAACATTAGGATTTCTGTTAGGGGGCAACTAATGTCTCAAAATGAAAACTAACAAGTGTGTATGTCTAGGAGAGAAGAACAAAACAGACTACAGAGAACACAATGCGGGATGTGGGATTCTCGGAGATTAAAAAAACCCATCAACATGTGTTGGGCAGCAGGATGACAGCGCTGTAAGCACTTCAAGGAGCCCACAGGCAAGTTACTCAGCAGACTCAGCGTGGAAAGTAATGTAAAAGGAAGAGAAATGGGGAGTCACAGAGAGAGGCAAAGTGATCATAAAACAAACTCATTTCCTCATTTAAGCATGGCTGGTTTTCTAGACTCCAGTGTATCATTTCACAGCAGCTGCTTAAAGATTATGTTCTGTATAAATTATTTAGTAACCAATAGAGGTGCGGGGGCCCTTCTGAGTACACCTTTGATACAGAGATGTCAGCCATATTAGTGAATGTATGGATCCAGGTGCAGAAGATGCAATCAATAATTAATTTAATTTGAATCATAGTTCTTTCATACTGCTAAAGTGACACACGTGCGTCCTTCAGAGGCTAAAACTTTAGGAAAAAAGACTAATTTTGTTAAAGCTGTGTTCCCTATAAGGCCAGTGCCTAGGGCAACAGGGCACGACAAGCAATAAGACCATATACCTTCAATTTATGCTTACTTTTATATTGATATTGCCACTTGTCTGTTAAGGAGAAAGCATAGTGTATTTTTAGTGATAACTTAGGGTTGATTTACTAAAACTAGACAGTGAAAATTGTGCACGCTGCATAGAAACCACTTTAAAGTTTTGGGGTTTTTTTTGCTTCTTTCTGGGTGATCTATGTACATTGCAGGGTTGCAGGGATTATAACAACCTTTGTTGCAGATTCCTATCTTTTGTTATTCTGAAGGAATCCATGTGTGTTTGCCTGTGCCTCTGTGCGAAGTAGGTCTAATGGGAGTGGTTTCATAATTAACTGTCAGGTGTGCAGCTGCAGGGCACTAATGAGGAAATGCTGAGCCTGCATCCCTTTAGAAGTACTCCTATTGAAAGTATCTCTCCAAAAATTACATTTTTGTTGCAGGGGATGCCTGAAATCTGGCTTGTATCTTAGGCAGACTTTTGGGAAAATTGGTGAGCCAATCAAAAAAGCAGGAAATTATGTTTGGGGAGTGGTCAGTACACACTCTGTGTACAGAACAACTCCAGGTAGCCATATTGCAATGCATTCTCAGAAAATTACAGTGGCTGCAGATTGAAAAGGAAAGGGAATTTTTATTAACATTCAATTACAATATGATTCGTGCCGCAATTATATGTGCTATATTTTTTCTTCATTTGCTATTTTTATTCCTCACGAAAGTGGAGTTACCCTTTAATTAAACAATCTGAAGTTAGAAGCTGATTGGCTAACATGCACTGGTGCACCAGGTTTTGCTAAGGCTCCATTCACACCAATGTGTTATTTTTTTATGCTTTTTGCAGAAACGCAGGGTATTTTTTTTAAAACATGGGTTCCTACGGAACATGTTCACATCAATGCATTTTTGTACCTCTGTATTTTTGTAACGGGTCAGGGACTTTTTTAATCGCAAAATTGTGCTTTTTTGGTTCAATAGACTTCAATGGAGAAGCTGTAGAAAAGTACGTAGTGTGTTTTTACCATGTTTTACCGCAATTTGTGTTTTGCATATTTAAATCTGCCCAACAACAAATTTTCCGGGAAAAAAAAGCATAAAAAGAAAAAGACAAAATGCACAGAAAAAAGCACTGCAGAAACATTCAAAAGCAACATGCACAAATGTCAATTGAGTCTTAATCAACCCCATTGTGTTTATATAGCATTCTTTTCCTTAAACTTATGCTTAATGTGCCTTTTTAGTTCATGTTAGTGCCTTTCAAATGCTTTTTTCATTTTTTATAGACATTTTTAGATCAACTACTGGAAGGATATTTTACTCAGCTACATTCATACTCCCTACTTAACACAGGGAATGTATTGTTTTCAATAAATCACCTGTCCTGACTGATCCTATTTTGGAGATTTCCCATCACTTCCTGACCCATAGCCAAACAGAAGTGAGAGGCTATTCCTGCAAATTAAGGGAACTCCTTGGGGACTCCCAGGTCACCAGATCTAGTGTCCCCATTGTAAGATTTCCCATCTGTTACTATTCTGGGAGAACCCAAAAGTTGGTATTTTCTTTTATCTTCACTTTCAATGATAAGGGTTAACAGGACAAATAGAGAGGATAAATCTCCTTAAAGGAGAAGTCTAGCCTGAGCTCATTTGGCTGGGCTTCTCCTACGGGTAACAGAAGTGCAATCCGTTTTGCACTCCTGTGACCTGTTTTCAGCAGAGAGTGGATCTGAAGTCCGCTCTCTGCTGATGTCACTGGAATCAGTCGAGGCACCGCGTCATTACGACAATGAAGTCTGAATCCGCCTGGTGCCTGGACTGATGCCTGTCTCAGCCTCACAGTGAGCCGCTGAGAGACTGAGACGGCCGCTTCCTGTCCCTCCACAGCTCAGGCATCCAGTGAGAATGGAGAAGCAGAGAGAAGAGCTGCTGATTGACGGGCAGCAGCTCTCCGCTCGGGGAGCTGAGAGAATCGAGCCATCGGTAGTGTTCGATGGCTCGGTTCTTAGTGCCAAGACGGTGGGGGACAGATGCAGCATCGTTCCGATCCTGCATCCACTTAGGTAAGAATAATGGGCAAATAAAAAACAAAACAAAAAACATACTTCTCTTTTAATGGGGGCACTGACCGCAATAAAAACTGACAAGCGTTCTAATCCCTCTTCGCCAAAACAAAAAAATACGTTTTGCCTTTAGTCATACTTTAATCAAACAACAAAACTAAATGGGGCAGGGGCTGCTGAGAAGAGTAACAACACACACTGCTGTAAAAGTGAAATACTGATATCTCTTCTTTCTTTACAAGCTTGTGATTAAAGTGGTTGTAAACCTCAGACATGAAATACGAACAAAGAATATCCCTCTATAGTGTATAATTTTCTCAATTAACCCTTTCATGACTATGCCTATTTTTGGAATTTGGTGTTTACAAGTTAAAATACATATTTTTTGCTAGAAAATTACTTGGAACCCCCAAACATTATATATATTTTTTTAGCAGAGGATCTAGAGAATAAAACGGCGATTGTTGCAATATTTTATGTCACACGGTATTTGCGCAGTGGTGTTTTAAACGCAACTTTTTGGGAAAGGGGACACTTTCATGAATAATTTTTTAATAATTTTTTTGCGTAATGTGAAAGATAATGTTACGCCGAGTAAATAGATACCAAACATGTCACACTTTATAATTGCGCGCACTTGTAGATTGACGACAAAGTACGGTATCTAAAAATCTCAATAGGCGACGCTTTAAATTTTTTTTACGGTTACCAGGTTAGCGTTACAGAGGAGGTCTACTGCTAGAATTATTGCTCTCGCTCTGACGATCGCGGCGATACCTCACATGTGTGATTTGAACACCGTTTACATACGCGGGCGCGACTTCCGTATGCGTTTTCTTTGCTTCGCGAGCTCGCGGGGACGGCGGGCGCTTTGAAATTTTATTTTTATTTTTTTATTTATTTTATTTATTTTAAAATGACTAAATTGTTTAAAAAAAAAAAAAAAAATTTGATCACTTTTATTGCTGTCACAAGGAATGTAAACATCCCTTGTGACAGTAATAGGTGGTGACAGGTACTCTTTATGGAGGGATCGGGGGTCTAAAAGACCCCCCACCCCTCCTTTACACTTCAATGTATTCAGATCACCGAAAACGGCGATTCTGAATACCGGATATTTTTTTAAAACCGGCGCCATTGGCAGCCGAGTAAACGGGAAGTGACGTCATGACGTCGCTTCCGTGTTTACGATTACGGCTTCGTTCCAGTTCCTCCCCAGCAGCCAGAGCCGACGGATCGCAAATCGGTGCTCCCAATCGAGCGGGAGCACCGGTAACAGCGGCGAGAGGCGGCGGGAGGGGGGGACGTCCCCTCCCGCTCCTCCGGCATAACAGCCGAGCGGCTTTTAGCCGCATCGGTTGTTATGGCTGGAAAGCCAATCGCCCGCTGTAAAAAACGGTACCGGGATAATGCCTGCAGGTGCGGGCATCATCCCGGTATACCCCCCGGAAGCCGAGTACGCAGATCTGCGTACGCTCGGCGGGAAGGGGTTAAGAACACTAAGCCCTTGTACACACGGTCGGAGATTCCGACGGAATGTGTCCGATCGGACCGTTTTGTCGAATAATCCGACTGTGTGTGGTCTCCATCGGACTGTTTCCATCGGAGTATCCGACGGACCAAGTTTTCCAACTTGGCGGTAAAATTTTCCGACAACATGATCTGATCGGACCTTGTCCGATCATGTGTAGAGAATTCCGATCGGACAAAGTGCCACGCATGCTCAGATCAAATTCCTACACCAAAGCTATTGGCTACTAGCGTGAATGTAGTCCCGTCGTAACGAAATAACGTCATCACGTTCTAAACGATCGGATTTTCTGACAACTTTGTCCGACCGTGTGTATGCAACAGTTTTAGATAAAATCCATCGGACAAGATCCGACGGATTTGGTTGTTGGAATGTCCGAATGTGTGTACAAGGGCTAAGGGGGTTTTTTACAAAAAGGTAAATCCACTTTGCACTACAAGTGCAAACTAAAAGTGCAAAGCACACTTGAAACTGTACTGGAAGTATACTTGGAAGTGCCATCACTGTAGATCTGAGGGGTAGATCTGAAATTAGTGGAAGCGCTGCTGATTTTATCATCCAATCATGTGCAAGCTAAAATTCAGTTTTTTATTTTCCTTGCATTTCCCCCTTGGATCTACAGTGACTGCACTTCCAAGTGCACATTAAGTGCAATTTCAAGTGCACTTTGCACTTGTAGTGCAAAGTGGGTTTAACTCTTCGTAAATAACCCCTTAATGCCGCTTACACACAATCGACTATCCGGCAGACCAGAGTCCGAAGGACAAATCGACCGTGTGTGGGCTCCAGCTGACTTTTTCTTCCAAAAGTCCGGCGGACTTTGAAAGAAGTCTTGACTCAAAATTGTCTGTCAGACTTGGCTCCCCCCAAAGTCCATACCAAACCCTTATCCAAGCACGCAGCCCGGGCGGTCAGGAAAGGGGGTGGGGACAAGCGAGCACCCCTCCTCCTGAGCTGTACCAGGCCACGTGCCCTCAACATGGGGGTGGGTGCTTTGGGGAAGGGGGGCCCTGTGGCCCCCCCACCCCAAAGCACCTTGTCCCCATGTTGATGAGGACAAGAGCCTCTTCCCTCCAAAACCATGGACGTTGGTTGTCGGGGTCCCCCACCCTATGTGAATGAGTAAGGGGTATGATGTACCCCTACCCATTCACCTGGGGAAAAAAAGTCAGCCGGATAGTCTGATCGCGTGTACGCGGCATAAGTGTCATTTGTTACTCCTGCTTTATCCTTTGCGATTAGCATGAATGACTTCTGACATTTTTTCCTGGCACCAAGAGAAAAAAGGTGACAGGGGAGAGATTTAAAGCTGATTGACTGTCTCAGCTCTGTTCCTGTGTGCTACGTGAAGGGGGTGTGTGCCTTCCCTCCAATCAGCTCACAGAGCTTTGCAGAGTGTAACTTTAGCTTTCTGCCCCCTGCTTTCTGACAGCTCAGACAAACTTTATCAATTTTTTGAATAGATGTAGAGAAAAGAAGACTGCAAATAAAAAGGTGCAACATACGTCGGAGGATTTGTTTCATCTCTGTGTATCACCTGAGGCCAGTTACTTCATTAGGTATATGTAATAGTGTACAACCACTTTATTGCCCATATGATACAGACTACAAACACATCCTTTAATTTTCAAAATAGTAACAGTTGGGGACAAAAGAGGTAATGCTTCATGAAGGGGCATTATTATACACTTGTGGGTGGGGTAGTCTGATCTCTAGATACAATCCAGTATTGCGTACACATCATACTATATACAGTGAAGAATTGTTGTTTGGTCCTCACTTAAAGAGGAGCTCCAGGCTCCGTCTGAAAAAATTTAATGTCAGCAGCTACAAATACTGTAGCTGTTGACTTTTAATAATACAACACTTACCTGTCCAGGAATACAGCTGGGTCTTCACCCGAACCGATTTTTTCAATCGGCTCTCGGGTGCTGCCGCTGCCATTTTGGTAAGGGAAACCGACATTGAAGGGTTGCGGCTTCACAGCTGGTTCCCTACTATGCATGAGATGGGGGGGAAGCAGGAGGAGGCCGAACTTATGTATGACTTTGCCACGGCAAAGTCACCTGGAAATGGGAGTGGGTATCTGTCACAACCAGGTACCTGCTCCTCCCGAAAGGTGCCAAATGTGACAGCGTAGGGGGAGAGGAGGCAAATAAGCGAAGCTTCCCCTTATTGTGCTGAGACAAAGAAACAATCAACTAGAATCGGGAGAAAACCAACAAATCCATGTGCATAACATCCCAAACAAAGGACCAGTAAACTTAAAATATACAAAAAGCTTCATGCTTTTGGATGAAGACAGTATTCTGAACACTGACAAATATTTATGTAAAAGAACCTATCCTTGCATGAGATCTGACATTTGCGAAATTGATATGCAGCCTATTGTTCTGTTTTAGATATCGCTTTAGTTCAAAAGTGACAGTTTAAAGTATCCTTCTCTTGGATTACTGGACAGAAAATCAGCTGGGTTTTGAAAAATATTGTTCTTCAATGCTGCCTTCATTTTAAAATGTCTGACGGTTTGACAGTTTTTTGAATTGTTTACATGTTATCCATGAATGCCAGTAATGACTCTTACTAACCTTTTCTACATGACAAAGGCTGGATCTTTTGTTCTATTGGACCAATGATCTACCAGCACATAGTAAAGTGCTTTATTGTCTATGATTGGTATTTTAATTATATCTTTAAAGCTGATGTCTAAGCATACAAATAAGTTGCACCCTTACATTACATGTTCTAGCCAAACAGTTTGTTTAAAATAGCATAAATTGCCCTCCCAAGATGCAGTTAAATGATCCCCTTGGGCTGCACAATGTGCGATTCATATTGGTATTAGGAAAGGGACTAACTATAACACACTTCCACAAGCCAAAACTACAGCCTACAAACAGGTAGCTGGGTGACTCCAGCAGTTGCTTTAAACCAGGGGTCTCAAACTGGTGGCCCTCCAGCTGTTGCAAAACTACAAGTCCCATCATGCCTCTGCCTGTGGGAATCATTCTTGTAACTGTCAGCCTTGCAATGCATCATGGGACTTTGCAACAGTTTCGCTACAGTTGGAGGGCCACCAGTTTGAGACCATTGCTTTAAACTTTTTTTTATTCGTTCTCATTGTATTTGACCAGATGAGCCAGATTTTGCCAGTGCCTGGTAAAACCATAACTAGTCTTACAGTGACTGCTTGGCAAGCTGTCCCACCCATGTCTGATGTACAAGGCTTAATATGCTAAAAATCTGGTTTACAATGTTTGGGTCATGTGACAATCTGTTGATGTTGGGCACCATTAAAGAAAGATGAAGGGTCTGGGATGATATGTGGCGTTTCCCCTTTACCCATTTAGTGTCGGCAAGAGATCAATTGATCCAATTCAAATTTTTGCATAAGATATATAATACTCCAGCAAAACTGGTCAAAATTTACCTGGGACCTTCAGCAAAGTGTTGGCATTGCTTAAACTCTCCGGCTGATTTTTTTGAAGGTTCACCATTCCATCTGTGTATTACTTGGATCAAACCAAAGATACACATAGCGTAATACTGCATAAAAATGTATTTAAACAAACCCCCTTCCAGATGCGCACTTACAAAAAAATCAAACTTAAAAACATGAATGACACGAGGTTCAGCAAGAATGTCTGTATCTCACCGCTGGTTATTAATCACAGATCGCGGTGGGACCCAGGTTCAGACAGTCATTGCCCTCTGAGGAAGGTATTACGAAACCGGTCAGGGCTGAACTACACGGCTGTGGAAGGAGAGGCAATGACTGTCTGAAATCGGGTCCCACCGCGATCTGTGATTAATAACCAGCGGTGAGATACAGACATTCTTGCTGAACCTCGTGTCATTCATATTTTTAAGTTAGATTTTTTTGTAAGTGCATATCTGGAAAGGGTGGATTGTTTAAATAAAATTTTATGCAGTATTATGCTATGTGTACCCCTCTTTTGTTTGATCCGAATAATACACAGATGGAATGGTGAACCTGCAGCTCCAGGAAGGATTTTTCACAGGCTTTGATCGATCTTCTATATGGTGAGTGTAATACCATAGGAGAGAGGACACACTGGGTGCGGTGCATGGAGCCAAAGGATCTATTCAGATGGGCTTTTGAGAAAGATACACATTCTAATGGACTTTAGCTGCTATTTGGGTATTTAAAAATATTTTAGTTTAAACACTATATCTATAAGCGCTGGGAAAGAGGGTTATTTTTTAACGAAGGTCGATCGATCCACTTGTTTTATTTTTAAATACCACATATGTGAATGAATGAATGAAGGAAATACTTGTATAGCGCACAATGCGAACTGAATCGCCTCTAGGCACTGTGGCGAGCTTTGATCATCTGCTAAAAGAGTAAGGTCTTGAGTTTTTTCCTAAAAGCCAGGTGATTTTCTTCCAGGCGGATGTTGATTGGTAGCGCATTCCATAGCCGAGGCCCTTGAACAGCGAATCTCCGATCCCCCTTGGATTTATACTTTGGGCACGAGGAGGAGGTTTTTGTTGGCTGATCGAAGACTGCGGTTTGGTGTGTAATGATTTATTTTCTCCATTAGGTATTGCGGAGCTTCTCTATGCACGCATTTGTGAGTGAGGCGAAGGGTCTTGAACGTGATCCGATTTTTTACGGTTAGCCAATGTAAGCTCCTCAGCGAAGGAGAGATGGATTCCCAGGGTTTTTCCTGTTATCCTGTTATCAGCCTTGCCGCCGTGTTTTGGATCAGTTGTAATCGCGCAAGTTGATATTGTGGTAATCCTATGTAAAGCGAGTTTACGTAGTCCAGTCGTGAATTAATGATTGTTCCAACTACCACTGCTTTGTCATTCTTTATGATAAAAGGGATGAGTCTGCGAAGCATGCGCAGCAGGTGGTGAGATCCACTGACTACTGCTCCTATTTGCGCATCCATTGACATTTGTGCGTCTGAAATAACCCCGAGACTCTTCGCTTTGGTCTTTGGGGAGATAGTCTGCCCAAAGACGGTTGGTGGAGACCATGATGTTTTGGTTGCGGGCTTATGATTTGGGTGTAAGATAAGAAGCTCTGTCTTTGATTCGTTCAGCTGGAGGGAGTTAGTGGTCATCCAGTCCTCTATTAATTTGAGGCAGTTTTCAAGTTGTTGTTGGTGATCTTTTTTTCCATTGATCCGGAAATAAAGTTGCGTGTCATCAGCGTAAGAGTGGAAGCAGAGATCTGAGCATCTGATGATTTGAAGGAGTGGGCGAATGTAAATGTTGAAGAGAATGGGTGATAAAGGAGAGCCTTGAGGGACTCCGCAGGTGACTGCCCGAGTTTCGGAGAGGAATTTTCCTAGTTTCACTGTCTGTGACCGATTTCCTAGGAAGGACGCGAACCATTGGAGATCTATGTCTTGGACTCCGGTTACTTCTGTGAGTCGGACGAGTAGAGTATTGTGATCTACTGTATCAAACGCTGCACTTAGGTCTAGCAGTATGAGGAGACACGGCTCTCCATCATCTGCTGCTTCGAGGGCGTCATCCCAAATCTTGAGGAGAGCTGTTTCTGTTCCATGACCTGGGCGGAAGCCTGATTGAAGCGGGTCCAGGAGTTTGTGAGTATCCAGGTGAAGTTGTAGCTGATGTACTACAGCTTTCTCCATGGTCTTAGAAATGGTGTTGAGGCTTGTAATTGGCCTACGGTTGTTTGGATCCTGAGGGTCCAGGTTTGGTTTCTTGAGTAGAGGTTTGACGATGCCTTGTTTGAGGATGCTGGGAACAATCCCTTCGTGGAATGATCTGTTTATGAGGTGGGTTATGGTTGGAGCCACGATGTCGGAGCATTCTTTCAGTAGTTTTGTGGGGATGATGTCAATAGGTGAGGTACTGTCACGCAGTTTATTAATGATGTTTTTTGCAGTGTCTACGGTAATTGGGGATAGTGAAAATTTAGGCGGTTGCGGTATGTTGGTGCAGACATCCTCTTTATGTATTTGCTGGCTGAGGTTGGATGTTTTCTTCTGACAAATTGTTTCCCTGATGGTTTTGACTTTATCGATGAAAAAATCCGACAGTTTGTCACAGTAATCCTGGGATTTACTTTCTGGGGGTTCTAGGCACACCGGATTCATTGATTGATTAACCAGTTCCCATGGTTGGTTTGCGGCCGTTGAGATTGTATATGAGAAGTGGTCCTTTTTGGCTTTGAAGATTGCTTTCCGATAATTCTCTGTGAGACCTTTGTAGTTAAAGTGGTTTTCCTCGGTGGTATTTCTTCTCCATGTTCTTTCCGCTCTTCTGCGTTCTTGCTTTAGTATGGCGAGGGAGCTATTAAACCATCTAGAGTTTTTCTTCCTGATGAGAGCCCTGCATTTTGGTGCTACCGAGTCTGCTGATTGCAGCAATGCCCTGTTCAGGGAGTTGAGTGTTTCCTCCATAGAGTGGTTTAAGGTTATTGTAGATATCTTGTTGGACAGAGTGGATTTGAAGGATTTGGAGTACAGTTTTTTATGCGATCTGGTCCAGTGCGTTGTTGTTACAGGATTACGTTCTTCCTTGGTGATGTTGGTAGCTATTTTGAATTTGATGGCGTGGTGATCCATCCATGGCAATGTTATGCTGTCGAGTATGTTGACGTCAATGTTCTGTTTGAAAATGAGGTCCAGGGTGTGTCCTGACCCATGCGTGGGAGTCTTTATCAGTTGATGGAGACCCAGTTCTTCTAGTTGATTGATGCAGGCAGTCGCGATGGGGTCTTTGGGCTCGTTTGCCCAAAGGTTGAAATCTCAGAGTGCCAGGAAATTTTTGAATTTTAGGGTGTGCATTGCAAAGGATTCCGTGAGGGGTGAAAGAAGATTTGACTTTGGTCCCGGTGGTCTGTAGCACAGTAGAATATGAGTGGTGTCATGGGGTGTTGGTTGAAGATGTAGCGTCAGGGTTTCCATAAAAGGCACTGGGTTCTGAGATGATGGTTTAGTGAGATCCAGGTGACCTTTAAAGATCACTGCTAGGCCTCCTCCTTTTTTCCCTATCCGGTGTTCGGTTAGGATCCTGTAGTTTTGCGGCACCAATTCGGTGAGGATGGTGTTGCAGTCAGAGGTTAACCCGCTTTCGGTGATGAAGAGGCAGTCTACATTGTTCTCGATGATGAAGTCGTGTACTTCCAGTCTATGTTTGACTGCAGACCTGGCGTTAATCAAGGCGCAATCTAATTGTAGTGGTCGAGTAGATGTCTTCCTGTGTTTGGGAGCTGCTTGTCGTCCGGTTTTTAATAGTTGTTCTCTTTGAAGTGTGTTTGTTATTTATTGTTTGTACCCGTAGTACAGCCCAGAAGCAATAGTGCGCATTTTGTTTTTTTTGCCCTACCTAAAATACACCGGCACCAACTGACACTGATGCTAAAAAAAAAAATCCTATCCAAAATATGCTGACCTTGACCTATGACCCAAACAATAACCCTGGCACTGACCTAGATCAAACCTTGATCCAAGTATATTTTCTTTATTTATTTATCTTATTATTTATTTGTTTTACTTTTTTTTTACAAACACTTTTTGTTTTTCTTTCTGCAAGGAATGTGAAAGATACATTGTTTCCTTCTTCTCCATTCACAGAAAGAAAAAAACACAGGGTCAGGCTTCACAGTGATTGATTATTGTTGTAGCCAATCAGAGGCTACGACAGCGATCAGGTGACTTGGAATCGGGAGATCCGGATACCGATCATTAGTATGGGTGTAACGATATCACGTACTGGACATGAAAAGCTTTAGCTATTCGACATGTTGTTTGGAACCTTGAGCCAGCCATGACAGCTTGGCTAAATGTGTAACATTACAGAAAAATCTAAACTCCCTCTCTCCTCCTTTGTATCGGGAATTCATAGGTTTAGTTTTCAAAGGATCGGTTATCTCGACAGAGAAAGCAGAACTAGGCTAGGTCTGTAAAAACAGCTCATGTTGGCCTGGCAGAATGTTCAGGCCTGTCGTAAATTTGTTACCCTCTCAATTCAGAGAACCAGCAGATACCGGTCGTGAATACCTGAATGCACATAAAGCTTAAAACAGTGGAATAAGTATGAAATTTCATCATGTTTCATAACTTCCAAAGTAATAGCAGCACAGCCATAATATGGACATATTTAGTTTTCAGATAATTTGTAAATTTCAAGTCCAGAGAGCCCTATGGCAGGTCATATAGGAAATCACTGGTACCCCTTATTCCTCCTAGTTAAACTTGGCAGTAGAGACATGGCATGTTTATATTTGTTTTGAAGAAAATCTCACGCTGAACAATAATATGGATATTTGGAGTATTTAAACACTATAGATGCAGAGATATGAATATGTATCACAAAGTGTACCTGGGACATGGTCATGAGTGTAGACACCTCCCAGAAACCAACACCTAAACAAGATGACCAGATGATTGGTTGCTGTCCTTTGATTTGACAGAAAAGAGGAGAAGCCAAGATAATGGTCAGTTCTACTTTTACCATCCCAGCATGAACATCTGCCAAGTTTGAGAACCGATTACCCAGCTCATCGATCAAACTCTGATCAACGATCGGACATTAATTGCAAGTATTCTTCCTCCCTAATTCTGCCTTATTTCTTTGTGGCTGTATATTGTCATCTCTTTGAAACATCTTTTTTCTGTAAATGTTTTATTTGTACCAACTTGACCTTTTCATAATAAACCCCTGTTGAAAAGTGTTAACTTTGTCTCTAAAGCCCTTAATGCAAGCTAAGGGCTTTAGAGACAAGAGCGCTACTGTTTTAGGGTAAGGCCTCTGAGCAGACCTGTCTGTGATGGCAATGTATGTTGCAGACGCTTATGCTGAATTCATAATTGGTAATGCTAAACTTACGAGTCTCCCCCGCCTCAGTCTTTTAAAATGGGGGTGGTGGCAGTTAATTGCATAATTAGCCCAGTGGCAATCGCTCTCAGGCTGCTCACACCTAGATTATGTTCCCGCAAGCTTGAAAATCTTTGTGTTGGGCACAGCTGGGAGTGGTACTGTTACGTAAGTGACTGCGTGGTGTGAGGTTGGCCTGTCCTTTGTCACGAGTTAGCAAGAAGGGCAGGGATCTGGCACCCACGTTTGTCACAACGGGGTCTGAGGCTCTTGGCCAGACCCTGGTCTCTGTGCTGGGAGTTTGCTGTGTAGCACGCTCCCAGCACAAAGGAAGAAACACATATACGTGGCCCCCTGTAAAAAAGCCCAGTGCAGTGAGGACGCATATATGTGTTACGTCGGCATGAAGGGGTTAATACTGGCCCTGAACAACTATGCAGATCAGATGTTCTGAGGCCACTACATGCTTGTTTTAGTGACTAGGAAATTATTGAAGTCAAAGTCTCTATATGACAACTATGCAACTTGCAACTTATATGCAGTTACTAAAGACACACTGTTTAATTTACATTGTCTCTTCTATTGCTGTATATGGATGATAGCACTGTAATTATATTAACACTAAAAAAACCACAAAAAACAAAACAAAATATAAGTACAGGTTTCCTAATCAATATACAGCGTCACATGACTCAGCTCTTTCCCAGTCTGTCTGCAGTGGAACAAGAAGGGGGAGCTTCTAGTCCTTTGCTGCTGGTCACGTGTTTTAAAAAAAAAAAAAAACACCCTGTGGAATACAGAGTAAAAATAAATAATATCAACTATATCTGAAATCAAATTTTTATTATTTTGTGGAGTAAAACAGGATATGTCACGCCGCCCCTCCAGCCTGTGTCTTAGAATAAGAGGGAGGCGACGCTTCCATTCATCTACATGTAATATACTGGCCCCATTGTGTTTAGCTGGTTAGTGGGCAGGAGGGAGGGGGTGGGCTGTCATTGTGTATACACCCACAAGTGTGACTCTATAGTCACACGGGCTGCTCAGATGTAATAGGGAGGAAATATTCAGCATAGAAATGCACTGAAAACTGAGCATGCACAGAGCTGCCAAAACTGCTCTGCAAAATGCCTAGCTACAGAGGGGACTTGGTCAGAAGGAAGAGATAGCAGGACCAACCAGCTATTTTGCAGAATACAGAAAACTAATTCCATAGTGACCGAGTATAAACAGCATGTAATAAACCATATATTAATAGTTTTTTGTAATGTGAGTTTAGTGACGCTTTAATTAATTTTTATGTAAATACAGTCCTTTGGTTGTGTTCCTTTGGGTTTTACTAGCTTTCAAATAATTTGTTTAATATATTAAAGTCATAACTAATTACATAATTGTATACCTGCCAATATAGTAAATATTTCATGCTTACATAATTTGAGCGTTTTCTACCATCTAGGAGTGGAAAATAACATTTATGCAATTAAAAAGAATTATTTGCTAATTTATAGAAAACAAAGGGCACATCCTGTATTGGATATTTTGCTAGAAAGCACCATGTTTCATGACAATGTTCAGTCACTACATACAAATATCCATTTGCGCACTTTCAGAAAACAAATCTGTTAAAAGGTGGAATGCAGCAGAGTGCGCTAGTTTAATCAGGACAAGAAAACAGAAAATTCTTTAATGATAAATCAATTCAGTCCCTGAAAGGAAGTCAGCTCAGTGGTTTACATTTTCAATCTGCCCCGCAGATAAGCAATTAAATATTTTAGGGGATCTATCCCAGGTCTGCAAAATTAATAAGAGTTCTGTATTCATGAACATTTTCAGTCAGTCTCTGTTTTCCCATGTTTCCTTATAATATTCCCTGTATATGAAAGTATAAGTGCATTTCTAAAACTTTAGCTGTTTTAATATACCAGGCAAATCTTCAAATTACACCTTTTTTCCTTTCTAGGGCTGTCCTTTGAGACCTGTACTGGGATTTTTAAGGGCTTTGTCACTTCAAATTTCCTTCCAATTCATGATAAAGTCATCTACAGACGAGGCTGCTCACAGAGGTTTATCAAAGAAGGCATCAATGACACCTCTTTAGATGGAAACAGCGAATGTCCCTGTGCTACCTAAAAGGCCACTATACACAAAATATATACATTTTCATGAAATGAATTATGTAAGAAGTTTTAATAACATTCAAGGATAACTACGTAAAAGATTGAGAAGACGATGAGACTAGAAGATATTTAAAATCAAGGTGGCACTGAGGAACAGAGCAGTCTTATTGCCTAGCAAACCCATAAATAAATGCTGGCTGTTGCCAACCCAGCAGTAGTAGCTTACCTAGAGAAAAAAGGCAACCCAATAGTCACATTAACCTAATATATATATATTTTTGGGGGTAAATTATACAATTTCATTGGGATGTATAGTGTGTTCCATTGTTTTTAGATATAAATGCATTTGATGTACATAATCTTAAAAAAGGTGCATTCCCAGATAGCAAGCAATTGAGCTGCATGTTTGAAAATGACTTGCTAAGCTATTGCTAGACTTGCCAGGCTTCACAAGTTTGTTGCACAATTGCAGCAAGTCCGCATCGCAAGACTTCATATCAACTTTCTTTGCAAACATTCTGCAAGCCTGCTGCAAGTTCTGGTTCAGTTATGTTGTGCAATAGTCATCCCACCACAGGGGTCACTGTGACTTGCAGAGCTCTTGCTGTAAACTCATCACTGCAATGCTGTTTTTGCTAAAGACTTGCCATGCAAATTTGCTAAAAATTGGAAAAGTGTCAACTAGAACTTGTGCTTCAAGTGCTCTGCAAGTGTAAAACTTGCCAGTGAAAATGTGCATCAAGTTAACAGACTTACAATTCAACACTGCCACAAATTTCTTGCAAGTTATCCTTGGTTTCTGAGTTGAACTCCAGGCAAACTCTAAACCAAGTTTCTAGTTATAATTTGTAATCATCTATGTCAGCTAAACAGGGCTATATAATAGCTGTACTTTACTGCTCCTTCTCACTATGCAAGTTTAATTAGGGTTGCCACCTTTTCTTCAAGCCAAACCCGAACACTTTATGGGCATTCTTTTTTTTTTTTTTTTTTTGTAGAATAAACTATACATATATTTTGCTATTAAATAACATTTCTAATCATATGAAGTTACATCAGAGTCCACAGAGTTCCCCCTTTTATATCTGAACTTGTAGAGTTTCCTTTCACTGTAAGGGGGGGACTCTGCAGACTCTGATGTAAGGGATAACTCTGGGGAATCTGACATAAGGGATTCTCTGGGAACCCTGATTTAAGGGGGGACACTGAGAACTCTGATGTATGGAGTAGACTCTGATTGAAGGGGGAACACTGTGGCCTCAGGTGTAAAAGGGAGCTCTGATATAAGGGGTGCTCTGAGAACCCCGATTTACCTTAGTGTACCCACTCAGAGGCAGGAGATAGAAGGAGGAGACTTCAGTCACAGACGGGGATGGATGGTGAGCTCACTCACCCCTTGGCAGTCAGCACCTCTCATCCAGGTGTATCTGAGGCTGCTGTACTTCAAATTTCCAACCCACACTTTCCTTTTCTGAGGAGTGTGGGCAGACCCAGAGGGGTAGAGCCGGGAGAAAGAGGTGCAGATCAAGCCCTCTCTCCTCTCCCATCTATATGTGGGGGGATTGTTAGTTCTGGCTTTGGGCAGCATGAAAGAGAGTGTAATAGACACTCTCAGCTTAGACAACTGCAGCCAGCAACCCTGCTGGGAAGCCATAGTCCAGTCTAAATTAATGTGTCCGGGTTTCAGGCAGTCTGAAACCCGGACACATGATTCCAAACCCGAACTGTCCGGGTGAATCCTGGACAGGTGGCAACCCTAAGTTTAATGCCGTGTACACACGATCGGACTTTCCGGCAGACTTGGTCCGTCGGACAATTCGATCATGTGTGGGCACTAGCGGACCTTTTTTTCCCCAAAAGTCCAACGGGTCCTAGAAATAAAACCTGTTTCAAATCTGTCTGATGGACTAAAAATCGGGAAAACCGTTCGTCTGTGTGTTAGTCCAATGGACCAAATACGACGCAAGGGCAGCTATTGGCTACTGGCTATTGAACTTCCTTGTTTAGTCCCGTTTACGTCATCACATTCAAAACAAACTGACTATCGAATGGACTTAGTCTGTGTGGCCAAGTCCGTTTGTTTGGAAATTCTGTCGGAACTCTGTGGAAAGTCCGTCGGGAAGACTGTCGGACCTAGTCTGCCGGAAAGTCCGGTTATGTGTATGCGGCATAAAGCATATTTTGTTGGTACAAGGACTGTGGCATATGTGTGCCATGTACACAGTGGGGGTTATTTACGAACGGAAAATCCACTTTGCACTACAAGAGCAAAGTGCACTTGAAATTGCTCTGAAAGTGCACTTGGAAGTGTAGTCACTGTAAATCTGAGGGGTAGATCTGAAATAAGGGGAGGCTCTGCTGATTATATCATCCAATCATGTGCAAGTTAAAATGCTGTTTTTTATTTTCCTTGCATGACCCCTTCGGATCTATAGCAACTGCACTATCAAGTGCACATTAAAGCTACCTTTTCGGCTGCCATCACTGACCTGAAAACCAGCATGATTGTACTTAATGAGAAAATGGCTGCAGAGGAAAACGCAGGCAGACTCCGGGACAAAGCAATACACAGACTGGACCTGACCACGACTACTCAATCGCACCAATTTATAGACATGAAGAGACACATTGAAGACCTCGATAATAGAGGGAGAAGGTGCAATATAAGAGTGAGGGGGATCCCTGAATCTGTGGAATCTGACCAGATTGTCCCAGCTCTAAGGAGAGTCTTCAATAGCTTGTTGGAAAGGCAGGAGGACACTGAGATTCACTTTGTCAGAGCGCACAGAGCACTCAGGCCCAGGGGATCTGACTCAGCTCCTCCAAGAGACATCATCTGCTGTTTGCAAAGCTTTGTACTTAAAGAGGACATTATGCACAAGGCAAGGAGTAACGATCGTATTATTTTTAATGGCGCAACAATAATGCTGTTTCAGGACTTGTCACAGATTACCCTGAGGAACCGGCGGGCCTTGTGCCCCCTGCTGGAGAAATTGAGAGAAAGGGAGCTCCGGTACATATGGTGCTTCCCGTTAGCCCTGACAGTCACCTACAATGGACACCAACATGCTCCTGTGCACTCCAGCAGATCTTCCAGAATTTTGTGAGGCCCTGGAACTGGGCAAAGTGGACCTCCCAGACTGGTATGCTGACTTTCTGCAGCCCCCTCAGGAAGGGAGCCCTCCAGCTTCCCCTTTCACCTCACCGGACAAAAGACAGGCGAAGAAACCTAAACATGGCCATGGAGGAGGTTCCAGAACAGGCACTCTGAGAAGACACGCCGGATCTGCTAGAGAACAGGCTGATGCGGACTGATTGTGCGTTTGAAAACACCTCTATGTTGTCTCCATCTTTGGATCTCTTTGTGGTTCCCTTTTTTCTTTTTTTTGCTTTTAAGGGAGCTACACCCAGGTAATGCCTTTCTACAGGCACCTTTTACGCCCCGAACCCGTGTCTGGGACCTTGATCATATTGTGAACTTCCTGTGGCCTGGATACCCTGACTCGGACACGGGGCGGACGCTGCCCCAAACAGGTTTGAGGGCCCCATCCTGACTTGAAATGCACCCCTGAAGTCCACTGTAGAAACTGATGTTGGTTTGGTGTAATCTTGCTTTCTGAACCATTAGCTTCATGCTCGGGCTATTCCTCTCCTATCTAACAGTACATGGTTATTTACCTGGGGTATTATTTGTTATTTTATGTTGTTTTTTATGTTTTCAGAGGATTCATAACCTGCTCCTCCGACGGATACACATGGGGTCAATCACTGTGTGATCAATCTGGGTTACTTACCTAGAGATCTTGTTTGCCCCATGCCAGAAAAAGAAGTCTATGTAATCCCCTTGGCAGGTTCCGTTGTCTATTTAGTTTTACCATATACACCATGGTCGGGTGTCTAACAGTTCTGTAATTTTAGCTATTGCCTTTACGGCTGCGTGTGTGTTAGACAGGTTTGTTCCTTTTAGGTTTAGTTGTTTGACTCACACCTACATAGATTAACAGGTGGGCTGCTGCCTACTTGCCGTTGCCTCCCGGTGACCCCACAAAGTGCTCCTCGTTTCTTAACTGTGACGGGGGCCCGCTGCACTGAGTTGGAGAGTCCCTCGCGCCGGAGCGGTGATTGGCTGGTACGGAGTGGGGACTCCCACCGTATTAATTGCTGGCACCTACTCTTCCTCTCTCTATCATTTCTTCTCTCTCCCCTTTATCTTATTTTCTACAAGGTAGTTGTTAACACTGTTCTAGCAGTGCGGGTCGGAGTCTCTGATCTAGCCGCTAACGCAATTCTCTCAGTTTAACTCCTGCAGGTTTGATCTACGGCCTCCTCCTGATCGGCTACCGTGGTCTACTCGTCTTTGGGACGGTCCCCCCTACTCCCACAACGTCAGAGGTCTAAGCATTCCAGAGCGTCGCTCCACCCTGTTAAGGGAGCTCAAGAAAGGTAAACCCCATTTTGTATTCCTTCAGGAGACCCATTTTAAGACGCACCACATACCGAAACTCACAAACGCCTACTTTCCTAGGGCATTCCACGCCACGACCAATGACTCCAGATCCAAGGGGACTTCAATACTGATCAGCAAAGAGGCACCCTTTGAGTTATCTGAACAATTATGTGACCCGGAGGGCAGATTTGTGTTTTTGAAGGGTTCTTATGGGGGCACCCCTATAACCCTAGCAAATGTATATTTTCCAAACACAGCCCATGTTACATTTTGCCAACGCATTGTCAGAGAACTCCAGGGTTTTGCAGCTGGCTGTCTGATACTGGGGGGAGACTTTAATGTCCCACTAAATCCCCTCGTGGACACCTCCAATGGGAAAACTTGCATTACCTATAGGACGCTTAAGAAACTAAAGTCCCTCTTACAGTCTTTACAACTAATTGATGCGTGGCGTTTCCTCAGTCCAGAAGAAAGGGACTACATACACTTCTCCACGCCACATGCTAGGTATGCTAGGCTGGATTACGTGTTTATTTTATTTATTACCTCCCGAGGTTGACTGGGGCACATATAGGCGCCCAGACGATCTCGGACCACTCCCCGGTCTCCATTTCTCTGGACCTACGGAGCTCCACGTGCCGACGGCCAACATGGAGACTCAACACGTCATTACTGACCGACCCGACATTTTTACCCACTATAACCGAAAATCTGACGGAATTTTTTAGATATAATATTACCCCAGACTCAGATCCGCTGGCAGTGTGGGAGGCACATAAATGTATTATTCGAGGGACATTGATCGCAATGGGATCCAGACGCAAAAAAGAAACAGAAGCTCAAATAAAGGATTTGATCTCACGGTTCAACTCCTTAGAATCGTTGCATAAACAATCGCTCTCGATAGACTCAGCTAAAAAACTACTAGAGGCTAGGAAAGACTTACAGCACTTACTGGATTCCAGAGCTAAACGAATGCTGTTTTTCAAAAAACGCATTTACTACGAGTCAGGGAACAAGGCGGGTAGGTTCCTGGCGAAAGCGTTAAGGGAACACTCTTCTGCCGGCAATATTGCTGGCATTAGGAGTGCTAAAGGGCATCTTGATGTGTCATTGGAAGCGATAGCCGATCACTTCTGCAGTTTCTACGCAAAACTGTACAATCTAACCCCACAGCATAGGCAACCGCATTTGGCAGAGGACAGACAGCTTGTTATCCAGGAATATCTAGCTAATAGTGGCAATCCGTCCCTAGACTGCCTAGACTCTGCTCCACTAGAAGTCCCAATCACATCCTCGGAACTTAGGCAAGCCATCAAACTACTCAAAAACGGTAAAAGCCCAGGCCCGGACGGGTTCTTGGCTACATATTATAAAACCTTCATCGACATACTAACTGACCCCCTTGCGGGTGCCCTGAACTCCCTGTCCACACCCAGAGCATTGACTCCTGATTTTCTCACAGCACACATTGTGGTGATACCGAAGGAGGGCAAAGACCCAGCGGAGTGTGCTAGCTACAGGCCCATCTCTCTCCTAAATCTTGATGTTAAGTTGTTTGCAAAAATTCTAGCTCTGAGACTGGGGCCGCTACTTCCAAAACTGATAGGCTTGGAGCAGGTAGGCTTCATGCCAGGAAGAGAAGCCAAGGACAACGTCACTAAGACGCTACTATTGATCCATGCGGCAAAACTGCGAAGGGTCGAGGGCTTTCTCCTCTCCACGGACGCAGAGAAGGCCTTCGACCGGGTGGCATGGGACTTTATGCTGGTGGTCTGCAATCGAGTGGGCCTGGGCCCGCGCATGCTGTCCTGGATATCCGCCCTCTATCAGCACCCGCCTGCAAAATTGAAAATAAATGGTATTTTATCAAATAAAGTATACATTAGAAATGGGACCAGACAGGGCTGCCCCCTCTCCCCTCTACTATTTATACTCTCCCTAGAGCCCTTTATCAGGACGCTTCAAAACAACACCACGATCCATGGCTTTCAGGTGAGGGACAGGGAGTTCAAGGTGGCGGCATATGCTGATGACCTATTATTTTTTTGGACGAGCCCAATAGTAACTCTCCCCAATCTCTTAAAGGAATTTGTGCACTATGGATACATCTCCAACCTAAAGATAAACTACTCGAAATCGGAGGCCCTAAACGTCTCGCTCCCCGAGGAGTTGCTCACACTAACAAAGACTAATTCCCCATTTCGGTGGGATCCAGCTACACTTAAACACCTGTGGACTTGGCTTACCATACGATTGCAGTCCATTTTCGAGAAAAAATTTCCGCCACTCCTTAAGAGCTTTGAGAGGGATCTTGATAAATGGAATGTGAGGTTTTTCTCCTGGTTTGGTCGAGCAGCGATCATTAAGATGGTTATACTGTCCAAATTCCTTTACTTGTTGCGTACACTGCTGGTCAGGATCCCCCAGACATTTTTTAAATTCCTAAACTCCACTATTTCAAAATTCCTCTGGCACCAGAAGAAACCCAGAATCAAATTGACTACCCTGACCACACCTAAAGAAATGGGAGGTATAGGACTGCCGAACTTCGAGCACTACTACTATGCATCACACATAGCAAGAGTGATTGACTGGCATTGTCATGACCACATGAAGGACTGGGTCTCTCTAGAAGCAGACACATGCTCAATCCCTCTCAGGTATTCACCGTGGATCCCCTGGAGGAACCACCCACCCGAAGTACGCAAACACCCCCTCACGGGTACCACGCTGGGGATAATACACACGTTAGCTAAACAAAATAAGATCACCACTTCGCCGAGCCCACTGACCCCACTGAAGGACAACTCTGCCTTTATCCCAGGCATACATATCATAACACTCCAATCGACTGGACAGAATACCCCGCTATTGGTAGGTGACTGCTACATAAATGACAAATTCAGAGAGTGGTCATCTCTCAAATCTGAAAAGAACCTGCCACACCTACAGCTCTGGACCTACTTTCAGATCCGTAGCTTCCGCTCTAAACTCGATGACTCCCAAAATCTACACAGACCTCTGACTGACCTAGAGACGATATGCCATGACAAAACTTCTTTAGAAAAGGCCACGTCAGTCACTTATGCGTGGCTACAGCATTCGAGACCTGTGGTGACCGGTGAACTCAGAAGGAGGTGGTCGGCAGATCTGGGGGAGGAGATCTCGGAGAAGAACTGGAGGTATGCTTGTATTCTAGCACATAAATGCTCGATTAGCGCGAACATGCAGGAAACGAATTACAAGCTGTTAACACACTGGTATAACACTCCTGATAAACTTCACAAATGAAATGTACTTAAACCAGAGGTTTGCTGGAGATGCAATTCTGCACGGGCCACCCTGATCCACATTTGGTGGCACTGTCCCTTGATTACCCCCTTCTGGATAGAAGTACGGAGGTTAATACAAAAAATCACTGAAACCAATTTAGATTTAAATGCCGCCTGCTGTTTATTGCACGTAGCCAACTTCTCCTTTAAGAAATACAAGCATTCCTTGACAAAACATCTTCTTAATGCTGCCAAGTCACTGATCCCCCGGCACTAGATCTCACCCCGGGTCCCTTCCATCCCTGAGTGGTTGAACAGAGTGGGGGGACATTTACGAAATGGAAAACACCCTGGCACAAGATAAGGGCACTGTGGAGAGATTCCACAAAACTTGGCAGCCTTGGCTGATCTTTAAATACTCTCAAGACTTTGAAGCCACTAGACTCTCCCCTTGACGCCTTCCTCTAAGGGTCTCTTGGCTCGCAGATTCTTACCGTAACACTCTAGAAGCAAATTACCTGACCTTTTCACTTTATCTTTCCTTATACATCTTTACCTCACCCTCTTTCTTTCCTTCAAACAGATCAGAGCATTAACCGTGATAGTGGATGCCGTTGATTATATGTTTATGTCAATAGTTTTGTTTCAGACCAAATTGAATAATTTCGCTCCAATCACGTCTTCAGGCAGAAAATTCTTTATTCAACCATACTAAGCTTGATTTACATGCATATGGATTGCAATGAACATAGCCAAAATACATGATTTATATGTAATATGCATATACATGACGCAATGACAAAATACTTATGCAGTTGCATCTGCTTGTTGCAAATTGTGCACCATGTTCTTTTTCTCTTTCAATAAAATCTTGAATGAAAAAAAAATTCCAATGTGGACCAAATGTGCTTGTGCTGAATTCAGGCTGTAACTTTAGATTAATGATAGCGAGAGAAAAGGTTGCTTTAATATCATTAGTGATAATGTGCAAAAATCACAATATTTTCAAGTGTTTCCCCAATGCATTTAAGGTTAAAAATTTTGTCTATTAACTGTCTGAAGATAATCTGTTTAGTCAGAGAAAGATAGAGATAAGAGAATAGAAAGAGTGAGATAAAGATGTGCATTGGGGAATAGATGGTAAGGATGTTCTGATACTTTGTGAGTGAAAAGGAGGCATCATTGGATTTTGATGTACACATACAGCACAACAAAAATTACTTTAGAACGTAATACAATAATCTTAAAGCTAAAGCTCACCGGTTCTGTTAGAAAACATACCGTTTTTCAATGAGTATCCAAAACAAAGCCACACATGCCAGAAAAAAAAAGGCTGAGTATCTCCAAATTGTTATCACCAAATCAGAAGATTACGCAATGGTGCTTATATTTAGTTTCCCTGTATAATTACATGTGAATCTGAATATTCTGTAAATAAGACATGGGATTTAGGAATTCATGAATGGTTCTAAAATACCTAGGGCACCCTCGCCACCTAGACAAAATGTTAAAGGGTTTGTAGCATAGTGATAAAGTGTGATGTTGTTTCCTATTTCCTAGATTCTTCATTTAATTCCAATGTATTTAAAGCCCAACTCCAGGCAAAAAAAAAAGTGTTCCCTTGCAGTGGCGCTGTGCCCACACTGCATGAGGTAGGTGCTTATTTTGTCTAGGGGAGAGGAGAAACCCTCAAGCCGCACGATTTTACCGTGATTTTTGCCACGAAAAAGGTCACCAGTGTAAAAAGCAGAAAAACTCCTGCAATCTGCCTAAAAAGAAGCTTGTGTATTTTTTGAGCTTCAGTCGTTTTGCTTCAGGCGACAGAACGCTCAGATGTGAACAGGGGTCATTTAAATGAATGGGATTTTGCTTGTTGGGCGTTTTGGAACTTTTGAGATGAGCGTTTTCCGAGCTGAAAACGCTCAAGTGTGAATGCAGCCTTATACTCACCTGATCCTCCATTCCACCAGCAAATGACACTCCCCCGGGATTCAGTGATGGGCTGTTCCTGGCGTCCTCACATCCAGATCTATGGAGCCCACTCTGGACTTTATGACATCAGGACTCAAGACCGTGAGCTGCAGGTCTTGTGCGGGGAGGATCGGTAAGTATATTTCCTTTCATCTCTCCCCTAGACAAAAAACGAGCCACTGCAAGGGAAAACTTTTTTTATTGCCTGGAGCTATAATTAAATCCTAAATTGAATCTGATATGAAGTTTCAAAATATGACATGATTAAACATAAAAATCAAATGTATGATATTAGTGCATTAAAACCATAAAAAAGTTAAACGTTGTTAAAAAAGTATTAAAATAGTTTTGAACCACAAACTATTTGTTAAAATTCTTACAGAAGCACTTTCAGTTTACAACTTTCAGTGCTCCTGGCTCATTCTTTCTCAGTGCTACTTCCCATCTTTACAGAAAAGAGTTAACAGTGGGCAGTGGCAGTCTCCAGTCTACTAATTTGTAGAAGGGAGGAGTAGGAAGGAACTGGGGAGTGCCTTGCTATACTAGGCAATCGGGCAGGGTGTTTCTTTTGATGCACACAGTGTAGGGAGACAACTGAACATACATTCAAATATTTGCACAGTTTAACAGTTTGTTTTCTTTAGAAAGTAGTCACAGCATGCGTAAAAAAGCCAGCCCCCTGTCAGCATACTGCAGTAAAGGACCTCTGCTCTCTGTGTGGAAGAAGTTCTCTCTTTTGCAGATGTGCAACACAGGCCCGTTTGAGTCAGACCTACAGCTCAGCAATCAGAAAAGCTCATGTCATGCTCTAGTGTGATTGGAAAGCTCCAGCTTTTACTTGGCAGTGGGCATATAGGACCCCTGCAGAGAAACCACTTCTACACAGAGAACAAGTGTCTTTCACTGTAGTATGTTGATATATACAGGTACATGCACACACACACTTAGGGGGTTATTTATGAAAGGAAAATCCACTTTGCACTACAAGTGCACTTGGAAGTGCAGTCACTGTAAATCCGAGAGGGACATGCAAGGAAAATATAAAACAGCATTTTAGCTTGCGCATGATTGGATGATAAAATCAGCAGAGCTTCCCCTCATTTCAGATCTACCCCTCAGATTTACAGTGACTGCACTTCCAAGTGCATTTGCAGTGCACTTGTAGTACAAAGTGGATTTGCCTTTCGTAAATAACCCCCCCTTAGTATTTGTAGCTGCTGACTTAAAAAAAAAAAAAAAAAAAAAAAAACGGCGGAACTCTGCTTTAAGTGCACTTTATTTATGATTTATTTTATTATGTGCATTACTGGGATAATGTGCCTTATTAGTTGTCATTTATCTATCTAATACCAAATGGCTCATTTCCCAACCCCCTCCTCCCCACGCCCTCTTTTTTGCCATTCTAGCAGTTCCATATCCCTCTCCAAGATGTTTCCTTGTGTCCTGTGGCACAACCATGTGCCCAGTGGTAGGGCTACCCTCCATGAGTGTCCTACCTGCTGGGACACAAACTCCACTTGTTGTGGCACTGTTGCACATTTCTATTGTGCATATGTTCTGCCCTTCTCTTCCTTCCCTGCCTTTCCCTTTCCTTCCCTCTCTTATGCAGACCCAGGCCGGGGCCTGCTGGGGCACCCCTGTATTTGATGTCTGGACCTCTGTTTATTGCCCACCTATGTAGCTGAACCATTTTTATTCAGCATGGATTTGAGACCCTTGAAGATCTACTCCTAAAATATCCATGACTTCAATCCCCAGACCAAAAAGTCTAAGGTGTTCCATCATCTTAAATCTTAAGACATGGATGTAGTCTGCCTGCAGGAGATCAGATTTTCCCAGTCCTCCATTCCACAATACATCTTCCCTCATTACCCAACCTTTTTTTTCTGCTTCCGCCCCTGAGAAACATTGGGGAGTATTGATTGGATTTAGGCGCAACCTAATGTTTTACCTGTACCCTTGTTATAGTGGACCCCACAGGTAGGTACCTGCTTTTGCAGGGCACCATTTGGGACCAAGAAGTGACCCTAGTAGGTTATTATGCCCTGAACAGGTTCCAACATACATTTTTTTTCCCATTTTCTGAAAGTTATCTCACAGCACCAAAAAGGCATCCTCCTCCTTATGGGTGACTCAAATGTTATGCTCAAATTCTCTCTTGACCATTGTTACCCCATTGGGACGACTCTCTCATGACACCTTACAGGGGACCAATATGCGCGTGTTCTCTTTTATAGGCATATGAGTTGGTGGATGTTTGGCGAGAACTCCATCCCGTATTGCAGAATATACCTTTTACTCTAACCCACATAAGAGTTTCTGTAGAATAGATCACATCTCCAACATTTGCCTTTAGCAAGAAGGATTTCCATCCCAGTATGATCAGATCATGACCTCCTGTTTTTTCTAGGGAACCTTACAGGCTTATCCCTTATCACTTACCAATGGAGATTGAATGAATCCCTTATTACTAATCAGGTCTTCTGCTCAAAGATACAGTCATATATTTAATCTTTTTTTACTGAAAATGTGGGTTCTGTGACCTCTGCTGTTTCCCTATGGGATGCTCAAAGGCCACTACCAGGGGTCACTTGATCCAAATTGCCTCTTCCAGGGTATGCCAGAGAAATAGGATGCAGGAATTGATCTCTCTCCTGGCTACAGTGCATGCGGCCTGGAAGGCATGACTGGCTGTGCCTAATTGGAAAGCTTGTGATGCTCTGGCCGCTGAGCTCGATCTTCCTTTTAATACGCAGGCTGAGAAAACCTTACACTGGGCCAGACATGAGTGGTAACAAACCTGGGCCCATGCTAGCTAAGAAACTCAACTCAGTGGGCCGCACACACAAAACCTGTTCAACTGCACGTAAAGTGTGAAGATCATAGCGCTTATAGGCACAGTTCCCATATCATTGGGCATACCATTCTATAGATTACCTGGCTACATCTTATCTCCCAATATGGTTACTCCTAGAACTACCCAATTGTACACTGATTTATTTGAAAGCCTTTCTTTGGCTTCCTCCTAAATTGTGTCCCTAGACATTGAGCCCTGTTATGCTTCACAGTCTGCGGACATGGGATCCAGGTACTCAAGTAACCTGATGTCCATTTTTTTTCCCCTTCTGCCGATTATGAATAATCCCCCTTTCACCCTAGGGTTAGACTATCCTCTCTTCTTCTCCTGGTGGACCACCCACAGCTTTACGAGGGTGAATTATTTTCTCACCACCCGATCATTCCCATCTTGGGAAGCCCTCTGGTAGATGCATGAAATCCTGCAGAGGGAACATTACCATTATCTGCAATTGTGACATTGGATCTCATCTCTTTATCATACTTCCACACATCCATATTGCAATATGCCATTTGAGCACATTTGCCAGCACTCGCCGGAGGCTCCTAGTTTCATTGCAACACTTTATGCCTCTTAATAGTAGGACATCCTTAACATCCCTTTCCTATGTGGCTCAGTGGAAGCAAGATCTTGGTTCCTCTATTGAGGGGGAGTACTGGACAAAGGCTGGAAGATGTTGGCAAAATGTTCCTACCATACCCCTACCCTTGAGGTCGCCTATAAAGTTCTCTTGCAGTGGTACTGGGTCCCAGCATGGATTGTTCATGCCTATCCTGGCAGCAGCGACAGATGTTTTAGGAATTGCAGTCAGCCAGAGGACATTGTGCATATCATCTAGTGGTCGTGCCCATGCCTGATAGGCTTTTTTTCTAGGGTTTTTGGCCTGCTGCAGACATTGTTTTATGTCACAGATTGCAAGGAAGCCAGCTTGGTTCTCCTACGTTGCCATATACCAGGCTTTTTTGCAGCCCAGCAGAAATATCATATCTTTTTATCAGTGCCAAATGCTCAGGCCTGGAAGACTCCTTCAGTTGCCTTCCAGGGTGTGAAAACTCAAATGACAGCCATGATAGTTAATTAGCAGAAGTCCTGTATTCTTAAGGACTCATACCCAAAGTTTCTTAAAGTCTGAAAACCTTGGATCTGCTATTCCTTCCCATCCTTCCCTCCAACCAGTTATGGTCATTTATAGATGTTGATACCGTGTCCGTGATTCCCTTCTCCTCTCACTCGCTTACTCCTCTCTCCTTTCCCACTATTCTTTTCTTATTCTTAGTTCTTCCTTTTCCTTACCAGATCCTACTTGTCATTGGGGATTGTCACCCATTAGACAGCCTGGCAATGATAGTGATATTTGCTATGACTTTCCAACTGGTCCTTCTTAATTTTGGTTAGAACTCTGCTGATGTAACATTATACATTGCCTATTTGTACTTGTTTCTTCATGTGACTGTTTAACTCGTGAGCTTGTCATGTTTAATTTTTTTTATTGTTGTACTGTGTTACTTTTAATTAAATATGCCAGATTCTCTATTTAACTACTTAATTTAATTATATTTATTTTAAGAAATCTGAAGTACTAATGCAGTTACTAGTGAAGGTATAGACTAGGAATAGATGGCAAAGACTAAAATTTGTAAGCAGAATCATATTTGGGATGGCAGCAATTATTGCAAAGTACACCCAAAGTAGAAAACCTGGGATATGTGCCCTGGGTACCAAGGCACATAGCAACACTCCTGTTCACTATTGAAAACTTTACATATTTTCCAAAAAACCAACAAATCTGCTAACCCACTTGATTTGCAAATAAATGTCAATTAACTAGTTCCTGGTGCTCTAGCACACTATGGCAGATTTTCCTGCACTGCAAATAATGGAATGGCATGAGTTCTGTCTCCCTAACTGCATACAACAGCTAGTAAACCAGGTGTTTTTCTGATTTCTTGATGTCTCAAATTAGCAGATTATTGATTAAAATCAGCATATAGTCCAAAGAAGAAGACTTGTTTCTACAAAAAAATTTAAAATCAATTCACTTAGAATGGCTCTGGCTCTGTTTAATTAACAAATAACATTTAGTGAAATTAATGTAAAGTGGACCCTGTGCTACAAGCAGTGAGTGCCAATTTCCCTATGCCAAAACGCTGCATTATAAAAAAAATCCTGGGCAGTGGCGGCTGGTGCTCAAAATTTTTTGAGGGGGCACAAACAAGCTGAAAAATTCTGAAAAAAAACCCCCATCAATTGCAGCCTCTCTGTGCCCATCACATTCAGCCACTGTGCCCATCAATTGCAACAAAAACACTGTGCCCATCAAATGCTGCCACCATGCCCATCAAATGCCACTGTGCCCATCAAATGCTGCCACTGTGCCCATCAAATACTGCCACTGTGCCCTCAAATGCAGCCACTGTGGTCATTAAATGCTACCGTTGTGCCCATCAAATGCTGTCATTGTGACCCCACTCCCCCCCGCCCGCCGTCTGCCAGCACTTACCCTGTCTCGGTGGGGCAACGGGTGATGGCAGCGTGCAGTGTCCTCCATGTGTCTCCTCCCGATAGGCGTCCAATCACAACGCCTGAGTACCCGATTGGCGGAGAAGAGGTTCAGTGTTAGGAAAGCGAATATAATCATTCGCTGTTCTAACACACCTGGATGAACTGCGAGCGCGGCTGTAATTCAGGCACCTGTTGCCTGAAAAGGATCCTCTGGTAAGATCTGGGCTACTCAACATTCCCTGGGATCTTGCCAGAAGGATGGGATTATCACCTTTGTCAAGCCGTTGTGGGTAAGATAAATATAATATCTAACTTGTTTTCCTAAGTTTAAATTTCACATTTTGGTATGGTATTTTGGCATAGGAGAGGAGGGTGTTGTGCCTTGTATTGTGTTATATTATTAACCACTCTGGAAGGATTATCCCCCTCATGACCAGGTCACGCTGCAGCACTGCATTAATTTAACGGACAATTGCGTGGTCATGCAACGATGTACCCAAATAAAACGGACACAATTTTTGTTGCCACAAATGGAGCGGTCTTTTGGTGGTATTTGATCACCACATCATTTTTTTTTTGCGCTATAAACAAAATACATTTTTCTTTCTGCTATAAAACATATCCAAAAAAAATTCTATTTTCTTCATAAATTGAGGCCAATATGTATTCTGCTAAATATTTTTGCTAAAAAAAAAAATCCCATTAAGCGTATATTGATTGGTTTGTGCAAATGTTATAATGTCTACAAACTATGAAATATATATTGGAATTTGTATTTATTTATTTTTTATACTAGTAACCGCAGCAATCAGCGACCAATAGCGGGACTGCAAAATTGCGGCGGGCAATCGGTTACTGACACTTTTGACACTTTGTGGGAACCAGTGACACTAATACAGTGATCAATGCTAAAAATATGGACTGTCACTGTAATAATGAGACTGACTGGGAAGGGGTTAAACATCTAGGACGATCAAAGGGTTACCTGTGTGCCTAGCCAGTCTTTTTGTGTACTTTATGAGGTGCTTTTACTAAGGGAAAGAAAATCCATCACATTCCCACTATCATACCAGAGCTCTGCCTTGTTTACATAGGCAGAGCCAAGTCCAGCCTTACTTCCCGAGGATTCGCGGGCAGACATCCATTGGCCAGCACCCGCTGATCGGCTTAACTGTGACTAATCACAGTACAAGTGGCCCCCTGCAGGCGGAAGTGCAGAATCACGTATATATACATGATTCTGCACAGGACGGCCGCCATGTAGCAGAAAATCTGCTATAGGATGGTTTAACGTTACATTGATATCTACTGTCACAAAGTGGGAGCGTACTAACAAAAAAACCTGTATATTATGTGCTTTGGTATGTCCCATTGTTCTTCCCTCCTGTTTGTGTCTCTAGTTAGTACAATTTTTAGCTAGATATTCCCTGCTCTATGATGCTGATACAGAATAGTTTCACGTTCATCACAGAAATAGGGAATAGGGAAATCATTTTATTCTTAGGCTTCAAGACACTAGAACGACCTCCTCAGTACTGGGCTTATCTAAAGTAAAAATGGCATTGGAATCTGTGTTTTGATGAGAAATTAAACTGTCTGTAGATTATGCTGAGTCAGCAAGTGGCCATACAATCTGGACAAAGTATGTCATTGCATAAAGTCGAATTTGAAACAGAACAGTGGCTCTCAGTAAATAAGAGATCTTTTATTTTAGGATCCACTTTAAATGTTTTTCGCAGTGGCGGCTGGTGCTCAAATAGTTTTTGGGGGGGGCACGAAAATGGGGGGGGCACTAGACACTGTGAATGCTGCCTTACCTTATAGAGTAGAGGGAAGAGCCGAGGCTGCTCTGGCGAACACACAGTGGGACATTCTCCTCCCATCTGCACAGGAAGTGTGTCCTTCCTGATTGGCCAGGAGTATCAATATGGCAATAGCGAGTATTAATTCGCTATTGTCACAAAAGTGGGTGTGCTCAGGGCGCAGTGCTATGCGCCCTCTGAGCCCACCCTTTTTTTGAAGCCTATTTGAGCCTCTGGCTCTAATCACGTGCTTCAAAAAAAATAAAAACCTCTTCCATTGGGATCCATGCGTTTCGTGCCCTACATGTAGATTAGGAGGCCGGATGCATTAATTGGAGGGGGGGGGGAGCCATTGTGTTTTAGGACATTATGAGAACAAAAGTTGTTTCCAAGGTATAAAGCATTTCTAAACACATTTGACTTCCGCTATTAAAGTTTTATTGCTAACCCGTAGCCCCCCCGCTACAAGTTTAATTGTATCTACAACGGCTGATAACATATATAACAAATGATTCAATCTCAGAGTATTTCTTTACAGGTGGATTCTCAGTTACACATTATTTTGATCAAGAGTCCCAAAAACAAAATGCACTGATCACAGTGCAACAAACTGTGCCTTTGGTTTACTACTCATTTGTACAGTTAAATTATAGGGCAGAGATTTATGTGGGTTGTAGTGACCTGTGTAATAACATGCTCTGCAATCTCTCCTACTCCAGAAGAGGAGGCTTTACCATTACAACATTTGATGCCAAATATCGCCTGACTGTAAGCCATGAAAACAATAACACACATATACTGTATATTAGAGGAATTAGCAGCAATTTCCCATAAACATGATTATATTACAGTACTGTGTTCTTTAAAGTGAAATAGCACCATAACCTTACGGCACATATAAGCATTTACATTTAATTACACTTATTAAAATAAGAGGGCACAAAAACCTCTTGTATTATTAATGTAAGAGAATGAATTGTTCCAAAGCAGATAACAAAAACTCGGTAGGAGAGCTGGAAAAATGTTTCACCTTTATTTAAAAGGTGGACAACTCAATAATCAGTCAGGTGAAAAAATAATTTGTGAAGCAAGGCAAAAGGTTAATTAGTCCAAAAATAATTATGTTTTTAGTTGGAAGATGTTTTTCTGCTATCATTTTTGTAAAGCTGGGTTGAATAGTAAAATAAACGTGCTTGCATCCTTACATCAATTGTATGAGTAAGCTGCAGTAAAAGAGGAGAGGTATTTGTGTCCTGACAATTTAGTGAACATTTAGAGGTTTGCCTATTGTTTTTATTCACATATATATATATTTTTTAATCAATTAATCAACTAATTTTGATTAATTATAACCCACATACAGATCCAACTACCTTTTAGCTGATCTCCTTGCATTGCAACTCTGCATTAATCAGTGGTAAATGTGGTATACACTAGATACAATCACCCGACACTAGTTCGTTTCCACAATCCATGACTTAACTTCACAGTTCACACAAATACGTTTTAAATTCAAACTGTAGCACTGAAGTCATTTTTTTTTTATTAAACTTTAAGAAAAACTTAGAAAGTTAGTTTAACTTTAATATAAAACGTATCTAGTATATTGACTGTCAGTCACTTTATAGTAGGCAAGTAGGCATCACTTTAGCCAGTCACGCAGACATACCAGAGTATTTAAATTTTTTTTTTTTTTTTACAACAATGTTAAAAACAGAAATTTGCCTACACTTAGCTCACTGAATGATCCCAGTTAACCACATCCATATTTACCATCACTGTCCAGTGACGTCACAGATATCAACGTCACTGGACTCCTCCCCCCTTCCCTTCGTTAGCAGACGGAGAAGTTCAGTCACATCGATGTCCGTGACGTCACCCGATCTCCGACGGAACTCCCTGAAGAAGCTGGCGGAGAGGGGAGTACCAATCAAAAAAATGAACGATTAATAGAGGAATTAATCTTTAATTTCCCCAGCCCTAATATAAATATATTCCACAATGCTTACAATATTGTGTTGCTTGGCTAATTTTCGGCAATTTTCATAGCTTAGAAACATGAATAGATAGATTTTTATGACTATGTGCTGTTTTAGAAGCTATCTACATGCTAACAAACCCATTCAGTTAGTTTGTGAAGCTCCTTTACGGGATATGATGTACAGGAAGTTAGGGGAGGGGAGGACTTTGAACAGACCATGTGGTCAGAGGAAGGAGAGAGTTGATCTAAGGACTTTGGAGAAGCAGGAAGCTGTCTGGAAGATCTTGGATCCCAAACAATGACTCCATCATAAGACCCCTTTCAAACTGGGGCTGTTCGTGTGTTAGTAATAAAAAGCCATTCATTTCAATGGGCAGGGGTGTTTTGGGAGCGCCAAACTACTCCAAAGATGCTGCTTGTGGGACTTTTTCTATGATCCCGCAAGCGCACCACCCCAGCGTGAAAACACTCAGGCTTTCACATTTGGGCGGCATGGGAGGCAGTTTGCAGACGCTATTTCTAGCGCTAAAATGCCTGAGAACTGCCTCAGTGTGAAAGGGGTCTAAATCAAGATGCAAGTTAAATACCTACTTAGTATACTTACAGTATGCATATCCCATACATATTGTACATGGTTATTTGCTAGGCAGATAGTCAGCTAGTGCATGTTGTAGGCATATTTTGTTATATTTTGCATGCTATGAATTATGTTTTCTGCAGTTGTGCAGCTTTCCTGTTTAGTAAAAGTCTTAATACACTACAGAGGTCTAAGCTTCCTTGGCTTTTACAAGAACCTTTGATAGACACCCAGCAAAAAAAATATATGGATAAACCAAAGCCGTGTTATGTCCTTCCTGCCCACCCTGGAATCTCTTTAATTGGGCTTTGATGTCCAGGGGCAGGGAAGGTATGCATGTGACCACTGTGATTGGCTGTTACAGTGCAATGCACATATTTTCAATCACAAAAAAGTCGGCAACAAGGTGAAAGTGAAATAAAAATTCTTCTTTATTAATACATGGATCATCTAGTGTCATCCCAAAGTTTTTATTGAAGAATGATTACAACACGAAGGACAAAGTGCAAAGTTTCAGAGCCTCACAGGACCCCTTTATCAAGCATGTGATAAAGTTTTAGAGGTCACATGATAGGGAGCCGATCCAATCAGTTCCTGATCATTAGTACAGACCGTGAGCACGCTCTCAGCACAGAAACCATGTGCAGCGTTTGGGAATTAAAACCCACCTTCTTTGCCACATGTGTGTTATGTGGGAGGTAAAGGGTTAAAATGGAGCTTTAGTCTAAGTGCAAAATAATGAGCACAGATTTATATCAATAAAATAAAGCAATTAAAATACATTTCAGTGGAATATTGCAGTGGCCTTGCCTTATCTATTCCTTTTACTGAATATGTACAACATAGGTGCATGTCTTTTCAGCATTGATGTTAATACTTTATACCGGTTTCAACAAAAATAAACTCTTTTCAATCAGAAAAAAAACAACTCAGATATTTTAACCATTCCCCATATACACAGCTATCTGGAGTAGTTTTAAATGAATCACATAATCTACCTCCAAATCCATAACATTCATAAGTGTCTGTGTCTGTGTGTATCTGCAGATGCCTTTATTAATATCTCAGTGTTTAATTCCTTACTAAACGTAAACTCTATTAACTTAGGAGCACCAAGGGACTCTTCACAGTTTGTCAAAAGTACCATTAGACATTGATGTATAAGGTAAAATACTTAATGTGGAATTAATCAGTCACTTCTTATGTAAGATCATTAACAATGCTTACTTAAAGCTGTAGTAAACCCGCAGTTTTTTTTTTTTTACCACCTGCAAAGCAAAAGGCATAATGAGCTAGTATGCACCGCATGAAATACTTAGCTTAGAACGAGGCCCGACATCTGGCCCGATCCACACCGGGGGAGCTGACATGCTCCCTCTGCGTTTCTTCCGGGTATCGCGGCTCCGGCGCTGTGAGTGGCCGGAGCCACGATATCGTCACTCCCGCGCATGCGCGCGGGAGATTTCATCCCGGCCGGTCGGCCACTGCCGGATTTTCAGCCAAGAATCCCCTTGTGCGCATTTGCCGCTGCAGTCAGCGGCGCATACCGAGGGGAATATCTCCTAAACCGTACAGGTTTAAGAGATATTTTTTTCCTACAGGTAAGCCTTATTATAGGCTTTCCTGTATGTGAAAGGAAAAAAAAAAAGTATACAACCACTTTAATGGAAAAAGTCCAAGTTTTCTAGGAAAGCGTAAAAAAATACCTTTTCAAACTATCTCACCATATTGAAAAGCCATAACTTAACCACTTCCCACCCGGCCAATGCACATATACGGCCGGGTGGGAGCCGTCTACTCCTGATAGGACGTTCAGGAACGTCCATCAGAAGGAGCGGGATCGCGCGCGCGCGCGTGCCAGCGCAGCGGCGCGATCCCGATGCGCCCGTGTCACCCGGACACGGCGCATCTCAGATCGGCAGGAGGGCTCTGTGATTGGCCCTCCTGATCACATGACGGCCGTGTCCAATCACGGCCGTCATGTGATGTAAACAAACAGCCGGTTGCTAGGCAATCGGCTCCTCCTCTCCTCACACAGAAGTCATCGCTGAGGAGAGGAGAGCAGATCGCTGCAGCCGGCTGATGATCAGTGAGTATGAGCTGTTTTTTACAGCTTTTTACTCACTGATCACCAGTCTAGTGTAAACAAAAATCACCACACAGTATAAACACAATGTCCCCACACATGTCCCCAAAACATACATGTCCCCAAATAATAAAAACACATGTCCCTAATAATAAAAACATGTCCCCCACATATGTCCCACTAAAATTGCATGTCCCAATGATTATCTGCACACATATGTACGTGATCACCTGCACACATATGTACATGATCATTTGCGTACATATGTCCGTGATCACACAAACCAATTATTATACACTTAACGGAATTTTTTTTACCAAAAACATGTAGCAGAATACATTTTGGCTTAAATTTATGACAAAATTTGATTTTATTGGATTTCTTTTAAAATAGAAAAAAGAAAATATTGGGTTTTTTTCCAAATTTCCGCATTTTTGCGCTTATATCGCAAAAAATAAAAAACGGAGTCGTGAATAAATACCACCAAAATAAAGCTCTATTTGTGCGAACAAAATGCTAAAAATTTCATTTGGGTACAGTGTAGCATGACTGCGCAATTGTCACTGAAAGCGCTAGAGCGATGAAAGCTGAAAATTGGGCTGGGAAGGAAGGGGGCGAAAGTGCCCTGTATTGTAGTGGTTAAATATACTATATGGCCAAACATTTGTGGGCACTTGGCCATCACACCTATATAAGCTTACTGTACATCTTATTCCAAAAAAGAGTGATAACAAGGCTGGTTTCACACAGGCTTTAGCTTGTGTACGAGCAGTGTGAACAGAGCTTTCAGCAAGCTTTGTTGAAGTTTTTTAAGTACCATTCAGTGAAAAAAATAAATGAGAAAATTAAATAATAACAGTTGTAATAAAGTCCTGTGTTAAAAGGCTATTTTCCCAAAGTCCATAAGAAATCCCACACCAAAATAGTGAAAATCTTCATAAATCCTACTTCATGTAAGTCACTCCCCTATCTACTCCACCACTGTTATTTGCAGATGTGGCTTCACCTTTTCAGATGGACCTCACAAAGCACAAGAAGTTATAAACAGCTTAAAACCACTTTCAGACCGGACCAATTTGCTGGTCAAAGACCAGACCACTTTTTGCGATTCGGCACTGCGTCGCTTTAACTGACAATTGCGCGGTCGTGCGACGTGGCTCCCAAACAAAATTAACGTCCTTTTTTTCCCACAAATAGAGCTTTCTTTTGGTGGTATTTGATCACCCCTGCGGTTTTTATTTTTTGCGCTATAAACAAAAATAGAGCGATAATTTTGAAAAAAACGCATTATTTTTTACTTTTTGTAATAATAAATATCCCTCAAAAATATATAAAAAAACATTTTTTCCCTCAGTTTAGGCCGATACGTATTCTTCTACATATTTTTGGTAAAAAAAATCGCAATAAGCGATTATTGATTGGTTTGCGCAAAAGTTATAGCGTTTACAAAATAGGGATAGTTTTATAGCATTTTTATTAATAATTTTTTATTATTTTTTTTTTACTAGTAATGGCGGCGATCTGCGATTTTTATTGTGACTGCGACATTGTGGGGGACCCATCGGACATTTTTGACACATTTTTGGGACCATTGTCATTTATACAGTAATCACTGCTATATAAATGCAGTGATTCCTGTGTAAATGACACTGGCAGTGAAGGGGTTAACCAGTGGGTGGCAGTGTAGGGGTTAAGTGTTCCTAGGGGTGTGTTACTAACTGTGGGGGGGTTGGGCTTTCATTTAGTGTACACTGATCTCTGCTCCAATCACATGGAGCAGAGATCAGCGTCACTAGTTGCTAGGCAGAATGGAAAAATGTTGTTTATACAGCATTTCCTCCATTCGGCCGCTCCGTGAGACGATCGCGGGGATGCCCGCGGCGATCGAGTCCGCGGGTCCCGCGACCGGACTCACGGGGGTCCCGACCAGCGCGGGAGCGCGCCGCCGGCGGCGCGCTCCCGATGGCACGGTGGCAACGAATATTGGACGTACATGTACGCCAATATGCCTGCCCGTGCCATTCTGTCGACGTACATCGTCGTGCGCTGGTCGGGAAGTGGTTAAGGATATAATGAAGCTTTAGGCCCTTTCCACAGCAAGCGTCATTCCCCTCTCTCCATCTCCTCCTGAGCAAGGGTTAATTATCATACAAAGAAAGGAGAGTGCTAACTACCTTTGAAAAGGTCCATATTGGATGCAGCGCATCAGCAGGGTGGGACGTCATTACGCCAGTGGGATTTATGGGTATAGAATTGTGACCAGACCAATTTCCATGCACTGTGCAGAGAAGCTGATGGTTACAAATATCTTGTGTGTGTGTTATTTTTGCTTATACATAAAGAATTTGCAGTTTACACTTTGAGTGCTTTCTCCTTTCTTTACAATTACTAACCCTTGCTGAGGAGGAGATGGAGATGGGGGGGGGGGGGGGGGGGTGAAGGCTACTGTGGAAAGTGCCTGGAGCTTTATTATATCCTTAATCAATGTATAACCTGGTGGTGGATACACTGACAGTGGATGTGGTTTACTTGAAGTGGAATGTATGAAGATTTTCACAATTTTTATGTGGGATTTCTTATAGTCTCTGGAAAAGCCAGTTATCACCAGGCTTTTTCCTGAAGAAGCTGGAATGGCGAAACAAGTTGATTTATAAGCATGATGAAAGAAAATATTTTCTATATTTGATGGATGACAACATATGGTCATACAAATGTTCTGTAACCAAATAAATATGGCTGTTTTTGAGAATGTTTGATATAAATGATCTGTCTATGCACCTAAAAATTCCAGCATCTCCTACCTTTGTTTTCAGTCAAAGGTCTGGCTTGCAATTGTGTGGGCTGCTCGAGTTCCTCCACACCAAATTCATCAATCTATCTCTTCATAGAACTGCCTTTGTACATGGGAGGGGGGCACAGTCACGCTGAAACAGAAAAGGGCTTTCCCAAAGGGACCTGCTACAATTTTGGAATTGCACATTTGTCTAAGATGTCTATTAAAGCTGTAGAATTAGAAATACTATGTTTTTGTACTGTATGCTGTAGCACTTAGACGGCTTTCACTCTGTGTCACCTCGGGCATCGACAGGTAAATCAGCGCTATTTTTAGCGCCGATTTACAGTCGACTTAGCGTCACTATTGGGCCGCTAGCGGGTGGTTTTAACCCCCTGTTAGTGGGGGGTAATCCGCCCACAAAATGCCGCTGGAGCAGAGTTTTGGCGGCGGTATCACAACGCTGCCCCATTGACTTCACCGCTCCAAAGAAGCTGCTGGTAGGACTTTTTGTGACGCCCTGCCAGAGCACCACTCCATTGTGAAAGGAGACGCTTTTTTCAGATGCTATACAGGCGCAATTTTCTAGCGCCGTAGCGCCTGAAAAATGCTGGCAGTGTGAAAGGGGTCTTACAGAAGCTTGTCTTTGTAAAACACCTGAACTTAATAAATCGGAGGGGTAACCACATACATTTGGTCATAGTGTACATAATTGCCGGAAATGCAGGTGGGAGAAGAATGGACCTAAAGTGGAGAGCAGATAAAACACGTAGCTGTCATGGTAGATGTATGAAAACTGAACGTACAGAGGTAGTTTGTAAATGTTTGTAAATTATAGATCCATCTGATTGTTATAAGCCTGTGATGTGTCAAAGAGATGAGTCAGATCAATATATTATTTAAAAGCCACAGTAGTTCTTGGCCTCAATGATGGTATTAACATTTATTGTTTATTTTTTGCCTCAGGTTTGAATTTTGATTTTATTTTATTTTTCCTACTGTTATGAAATTATTAATCAATACCACATTTATAATGATTTTGATGTTAAAGATAATAAATACCAATTCTGTGGGTTTTGTTGTTTATTGTGATGTTTACACCTAAAACGGAGAGCTACTGGAGACTAAAGGCTGTCATTCTTGATTACATGATTACATTCATAAATGCAGTTTGTTTTTTTCAATTTAGAAAATGTTATTTTTGACAAGGTAATTTTAACACTAACGTGTTGCCCTAATTATTGTGCTACACTCATTGAAATGTAAAGAAAAAATATATATTGCGCTCAGTGTGTGTAAACAAATTCAAATAAATAATGATAAGACAGCAGCACTCACAACATTGTACACAACAACATCCCAAAAATATATAAAGAAAACGCGTTGCGCTGTCTAGTATAGATGTGAATCTGACACACAATCTGAAATATTAACATTTTTAAAAACAATATTAGAACACCAAAGTCCATAAAGTGATATTGTGCAAAGTCCGCAACAGGGCAGCCATCAGAAATTTTTGGGCCCCTTAGGCCGCGTACACACGGGCGGACTGTTCGCCCAACCTTGTTCGGCAAACAGTTTCATCAAACAGTCCGCTCAAAATTTGCATGAGCGGACTTGCCCACACACGAGCGGACTGTTTGACGAACAAGGTTGGGCAAACAGTTCGCTCAACTTTTGAAATGAACGGACTCGCCCACGTAAGGAGGAGGCAAATCCGCCCATTTCGAGCGCGTGTACAGGTAGGCGGGGCCCGCGAAGGAGACGTCGCGGGCTCCGCCGCCTGGAATGGGCTTAAAGGGGAACCCCAACGCCGAAAAAAATCGGCGTGGGGGTTCCCCCCAAGTCCACACCAGACCCTTGTCCGAGCACGCTACCCGGCCGGCCAGGAAAGGGGGGCGAGCGAGCGCGCCCCCCCTCCTGAGCCGTACCAGGCCGCGTGCCCTCAACATGGGGGGTGCCTTGGGGAAGGGGGGGCCGCGCGGCCCCCCCACCCCAAAGCACCTTGTCCCCATGTTGATGAGGACAAGGGCCTCTTCCCGACAACCCTGGCCGTTGGTTGTCGGGGTCTGCGGGCGGGGGGCTTATCGGAATCCGGGAGCCCCCTTTAAGAAGGGGGCCCCCGGATACCGGCCCCCCACCCTATGTGAATGAGTATGGGGTACAATGTACCCCTACCCATTCACCTGTGAACTAAAGTACAATAAAAAACACAACACAGAGAAAAAATATTTTATTGCACAGCTCCGGGGGTCTTCGGGGGTCTTCTCGCCGGACTCCTCCGCTATGTGTGTGTAGCTCTTTTGCTAGCGGAGGAGTCCGGCTTTCTTCCTCCCCGCCGCCGGCCTCTTCTCCCGACTTCGGGGGTCTTGTCCCCCTCTTCGGTTCTTCTGCCGGGCCACCGCGCCTGGTCCGGTGGCCCGGTCTTCTGTCGCCGTCTTCCGTTCTTCTGTCGCCGCCTTCGGTTCTTCTGCCGGGCCACCGCGCCTTCTTGTAGCTCTTTTACAGGCGGTGGCCCGGTCTTCTGTCGCCGCTGTCGTCGCCGCCGCCGCCTTCCGTTCTTGTTCTTCTTCTTGTTCTTCTTCTTCTTCTCCTGGAGATGTTGACTCGACGATCTCTCCGGCCGGAATGCCAGGGACACGCTCCGCTGCCACTTATATAGTGACAATGGGGCGGTGTCACATGGTATATGTCACATGGGTTGGTCACATGGGTTGATGTCACATGGGGACTATGACATCGTAAGGGGGCGGGGTCACCATGTGACCAACCCATGTGACATATACCATGTGACACCGCCCCATTGTCACTATATAAGTGACCGCACAGCGCGGCTCTGGCATTCCGGCCGGAGAGATCGTCGAGTCAACATCTCCAGGAGAAGAAGAAGAAGAACAAGAAGAAGAACAAGAACGGAAGGCGGCGGCGGCGGCGGCGACGACAGCGGCGACAGAAGACCGGGCCACCGCCTGTAAAAGAGCTACAAGAAGGCGCGGTGGCCCGGCAGAAGAACCGAAGGCGGCGACAGAAGAACGGAAGACGGCGACAGAAGACCGGGCCACCGGACCAGGCGCGGTGGCCCGGCAGAAGAACCGAAGAGGGGGACAAGACCCCCGAAGTCGGGAGAAGAGGCCGGCGGCGGGGAGGAAGAAAGCCGGACTCCTCCGCTAGCAAAAGAGCTACACACACATAGCGGAGGAGTCCGGCGAGAAGACCCCCGGAGCTGTGCAATAAAATATTTTTTCTCTGTGTTGTGTTTTTTATTGTACTTTAGTTCACAGGTGAATGGGTAGGGGTACATTGTACCCCATACTCATTCACATAGGGTGGGGGGCCGGTATCCGGGGGCCCCCTTCTTAAAGGGGGCTCCCGGATTCCGATAAGCCCCCCGCCCGCAGACCCCGACAACCAACGGCCAGGGTTGTCGGGAAGAGGCCCTTGTCCTCATCAACATGGGGACAAGGTGCCTTGGGGTGGGGGGGCCGCGCGGCCCCCCCTTCCCCAAGGCACCCCCCATGTTGAGGGCACGCGGCCTGGTACGGCTCAGGAGGGGGGGCGCGCTCGCTCGCCCCCCTTTCCTGGCCGGCCGGGTAGCGTGCTCGGACAAGGGTCTGGTGTGGACTTGGGGGGAACCCCCACGCCGATTTTTTTCGGCGTTGGGGTTCCCCTTTAAGCCCATTCCAGGCGGCGGAGCCCGCGACGTCTCCTTCGCGGGCCCCGCCTACCTGTACACGCGCTCGAAATGGGCGGACTTTCCGAGCGGGAACAGTCCGCTCATTTCGAAAGTACAGCGGACAAGCCCACACACGGGCGGACTGTTCGCTCAAACACAGTTTCAGCGGACAGTTTTTCGGAATTTCCGAAAGACTTTGTCCGTCCAACTGTCCGCTGAAACTGTCCGCTGAAAGCCCACACACGAGCGGACTGTCCGCCCAAACACTGTTCAGCGGACAAGGTTGGGCGAACAGTCCGCCCGTGTGTACGCGGCCTTACACAGCTTTAGGCCTGTCCCCCCCCCTCGCCCCCTGAGCCTGACCACCAACATGCCCACGGGCCATCCCACCGAATCCAAACACTGGCCACCTCACCTTTAAGCACTCAGCCCCCCCATAACCTGTATATATGTCAGCCCCCCATAACCTGTATATATGTCAGCGCCCCCCCACACATCTGTATATATGTCAGCGCCCCCTCCCACACACCTGTATATATGTCAGTCCCCCACACACACACCTGTATATATGTCAGCGCCCCCCCACACACCTGTAGATATATATGTCAGCCCCCCCCACACACCTGTAGATATGTCAGTGCCCGCACACACATCTGTATATATGTCAGCCCCCACACAGACCTGTATATATGTCAGCCCCCCACACACACCTGTATAAATGTCAGCCCCCACACACACACACGTATATATGTCAGCCCCCACACACGTATATATGTCAGCCCCCACACACATCTGTATATATGTCAGCCCCCCACACATATCTGTATATATGTCAGCCCCCCAAACACATCTGTATATATGTCAGCCCTCCACACACACCTGCATATATGTCAGCCCCCCACACACACCTGTATATATGTCAGCCCCCTCACACACACACATATACTGTATATGTCAGCCCCCACACACACCTGTATATATGTCAGCCCCCACACACACCTGTATATATGTCAGCACCCACACACATCTGTATATATGTCAGCCCCCCGCCCCCACACACACGTATATATGTCAGCCCCCACACGCACCTGTATATTTTTCAGCCCCCCACACACACCTGTATATATGTCAGTCCCCACACACACACATATATATGTCAGCCCCCACACACCTGTATATATGTCAGCCCCCCCCCACACACACATGTATATATAGGTTTTGCAGGCAACTGGCACAATGATAGCACAGGTGTTCACAGTTTACACCTGTTATAGACTGGGACTTGATGGTAGATCGAGGCTCTACCCTCCCGAGGAGTCAGTGTAGCTGGAACCGAGCAGCCATTAGTGTGCATGTCTACATAGTGCAGCCTGTGATAGAACAGACTGAGGGTCCAAGCCAGAGGGCCGGAGGAACAAGGAGATGCCAGAAAGAGGGCTGACAGAAGTACATAAACATAGGGATGCTGTGTTAGATGGTCAGGAGGACTGGCACACAAGGCCTGAACAGCACTGCTGATAAAAAGAGCCAGGAGTCTGAATATTACTTTATTTCATGTTGATGGTGTAAACCCCTGCAAGAAAAGCCACTTGTTCAGGTGGACTTTTCTGTTTGATAAAAGTAGGCTGACATGCAGGCATGACTGGCATAGACTGTACTCACTGGTGAGCGCTTCACTTGAGCTAAACAATCCCCACAAATCACAATATATACACATTAAGCAAGAGATCACCGTTGCTTCTTTCCTACTATTCCAGATACAGGATGGCAAAAAAGGAGACCCAGAACACAGGCTTAAAATTTTAAAAACGTCTGTAAGGTTAGGTTCACATCTACAATATGCATTTTGCAGTGCATTTATCATTTTGCAGAAACCCACTACAGTCCATTTAACACAATTTCCAATGGGTCATGTTCACATCTGTGGTTTTTCACTCAGTGTGTTTCTTGAACAGGAGATCGCCCAAGGACTTTATTGCCCGCAGCGGTTTGTGTTTTTGGTTTCAAAGACTTTAATGGAAATGTATCAAAAGGAAGTGTTTGCGTTTCTGATACGTTTCGGCTGGATTTTTGCTTTTTCTTCCATCATGACAACAGACACCTCTCGAAAATGCAAGATGCATCAAAAATTTGTGAAAATCACATGTGAGAAAACTGCAAACCGCACTGGGAAAACGTATCAACTGCAACCTGCATAGGTATGAACCTAGCTTAAATAATTTTCATTTTTGTCATTATTGTCAGGAGAATATTAAGTAACTTCAGTCTCATCTATTTACAAGAACCAACACCCAACCAACCAACACCCTACTGAACAAACATTCTTTTTTGTTTTTTTGTTTACACTGCAGAAAACTGAAAATTGAAATATACTGTGCATATGTAAACTTTTTACCTAAAAAATCTGATTAGCCAGTCTTCTAATTCAGACACACATGACAGATCCCACACAGGCAGGCTGAACTCCGTTAAAAGAGTATGGCTTTTAGAAAGAAAAACCCAATATACTCACCTAGGTTGACGCAGCATCAATCCGATGCTGAATCTGCCCCCTGCAGCTCTGCATTAAGAAATGTGCAATCAAAGATCCCTGATCGCTCAGTTTACCATTTTGCTCTGAGCACAGAGCCGTGACTGTCAGTCAGTGGCACTCTACCCTCCCCTCCAGTGTTCACTAAAACTCTGAGCTGTGGAGGGGGCAGGAGGGGCTGGCTGAGGCTCTCGGCAGTTCTGGGTCTGGATCTTTTCAGAGCTTGGACCGGCTCTGTGACATCGGCCGACAGCAGGCTTCAGTCCACTGTCAGTTGAAAACAGATCACAGGAGTGCAGAACAAACTGTGGTCCATAGGAGAAGTACAGCAAAAAGCTTTGGCGCCAATTCTCCATTAAGCAATACAACCTGTTATAGACCGAGGCCAACCTACAACTGGGCCACAAAGGTGAAGTCCACCCTTTCCCAGAGTTTTGTTGGGCAGGGGATCATAGAAGAATGATCTCCAGATAGGTTCAAGTACTGCATTTACTATTTTTAATGATGATCTTAAAATCCACCCAGAAAAGGATATAAACAACTTTTTTTTATGTATTGAATGAAACATACATTTTTTTTTTTTTATAAAAAATGTTTATAAACAATCAGCAACAGTAATAATGTTACATACCTTCTCCGACCATTGACACTCCAATGGACATTCCCAGGAATTTGCTTTTGGTCCATACGTGTGTGTTAATGCTCATCTTCTTCTCTTCGCATTCACAGTAAAAACAAGACACAGGTGGGTGATGAGACACTTGTTCAGCTACAAACCGAACTTTGTACCACTCATTGGTAGATTCCTGGACTATGTCAGTTTCTTTGGCTTTCACACAGGCACTCTGAGTTCTGCAAGGCTTCACCTTTTCTTTGGGAACATCCCAGCTGCAATGAAACGTTTCACCTATAATTGGGTTATAAGGCTTCTTGGCAACTGCTCCTTTGCGGCCTTCATGGAAGGCTGTCAGGTAATATTCCACAAAGCTAATCATTCGCTCTTCAGGGGTGGTGCCAGCTGCAATGGACAAGAATAGATCGGGATGGGCCATGAAATTTGCATACATCTCCAGTAGGGATCTTTTCTCCAAAATAAAGGTTGGAAGCACTACCTGTCATAGAAAACAAAGTTTCTTCAGATGGTAGAGTTTTGTCAATAACAAATAATATTTAAACAACACGTTTAAAAAATGTGTCAAAATAAGCATTCCTAGACAAATATATGATACATATTACAAGGAGTTGCTTAATGTATGCACTTTTTCAAATGCTATCAATATCTGTCAACATTTGCAGCATGCTGAGGCATTTTGATAAATATGAAGATCACCATACAAGTTTGCAGTACTGTATATGTGTTTTTTCTTTTTTAGTCAAGTTAATAAATATTGTATAGTAATACTTTTTTTTATTTTCACAGCAAGGCAAGTGAAGCTCATGGCTTCTTCCCATGTGTTCTTGTTTCTCTTTAACACATTTTGTAAAAAACTTGCTGACTACGGAGCTCAATAGTTCAAGTTCAATTTTAAATATATAAGTGAACGGTTTGAATGAGTGACTTTACAGAAAATAGTCTTTGCAGTCAGGGGGCTGCAGTAGGAATTTGAAAACTGCAGTTTTGTAAAATGCTATATATATATATTTTTATACTGGTAGGCCATTTGGGCTTCCCATAAGCCTGGCTGAAAAGCCCCCAGTCAGTAATCCCCATTTCCTGCCATGTTGCCCTTTAATGCTGGGAGTGAGTGTCCAATGGTTTTTATGTGTTAGCAGAAAGGACATGGGGATTACTAACTGGTAGATTTTCAGCCAGGTTTCTGGGGGTTCCAAATGTCTTACAATTATAACAAATTAATATTATATTATTAATATTTAAATATTATAATATTTTAATGAACATTTTACAAAGCTGCACAGTTTTTTTTTGTTTTTTTTTAATCTACTGGGGCCCCTTGACACCATATGCGATTTTCTGGAAAGGGTGAACTTAGCCTTTAAACTTTATGCATCTTGGGAGAAAGATAAGGGGTACTTTTTAAACAAATTTTCAGCAATGCAGAATAGTCTCCAAATATGGAGATCTTTGTGCTCTGTAGTTGGATATCCTTATGTCAACGTGTTCTTCCTCTTATATTTTGTCTCTGCATAGAGGAAGACTAGTGCTGGTATATTGGTACACAGGTTTGTGTTAAAAATAAAACTAGAGAAATGTGGATGACATCTCTGGACACATTTCTTAGTTGAAAATAATGCATCTCCATTTCTCCTACAAGGCAATCACAAGGAAATTTAAGTACAACTGAATCCTGCTGCAGAGCGCTAATACTGTTTGCAGAATTGTGTGAACTGATCATTATCAGCCTACCAAAATAAACTGACAAAGAGCTATATATGCTACTTGCCAATCAGAACCCTTTCTATTAATGGCTGTAATCTGTTATATTTTCCGTAAGTCTTTTTTGGATTCCTTCACACAAAGCACTGAGCCAAGATTGAAACATTTTTTTCCTCTGGGAGTTGAAATGCTATCTCTTTTTATAATCACAAAGAAGAAGAAAATCCTTGTAAAATTCTCTACTATAGGAACAGGTTCATTATCAGTCTTGCGGCTGATTTACATTCAGCAGGTTCACATTCATATCTGCTTAAATGTTATGCATAAAAATGAATCTGCTGGATTTAATGACATGCTATATGAACTAAATAGTTTCTCATTTCTGCATTTGATTAACAAAAGAGCAGCACTGAATATCTTTTTAAAAACATGAGAGATGAGATCCACCCATGCATTTTTGGTCCTGGCAGGCAAAGCGTTAATCTTTTGCTACCCACTCATCACTCGTGGCAACTTCCAATCAATTTGTCTATAGCAAGGTTTAACCATGAAAGCCAGTTGAAGAGAGAGCATTGAGAACCCCTTAATTTTAGTATCCATAGCAATTAAAAAATATGAATAACAGTGTCTATGGGTAACTATACAGCCTGATAATTACTAGCGATTCTGAGCATAACTTGCAGTTATTTGGTTGTTTCAGAACCCCTAATGGGCGATAACAAGCATCATTGGAAATTGGAGAGATGTAACGGAGGAAAGAATCAAAGTACTGTGTATGAGTCAATGTCAGGATTGTCCAAATACTGCAGAGGATTCAAGCACTCAGGGAGTAGGTTTGAAAAGTGGCATATATACTGTTGCTTCACCCAATAATCTTGGGGATTAATCCATCTATGGTTACTTTTTGAAAAAAAATAAAACAAATAATGTTTTATTGAAAAGTAGACATAGGAATCAAAGTTTACAACAATTCCAAGACAGTCATTTACGTTTCTTGAGCATATTCAGAAAACCTCTCACTTAACACATAACAAACACATTGGTAAGCATCTAACTTGCCTTTATCTCAAAAGAACAGTACAGTGTGGTCATATATGAACAATAGGATCAAATCTCCTCTAATCCCCACACCCTCTATCCAATGTACAGTAAGATTCACCCGTCAGAGTGGTATGACTCAACCCATTAGTGCCTATCCATAACCAGTTCTAATGGGCTTAAACCTGGGGTATCTAGCCATGGACCCCATGATTTGTCATGGGGGTGTCCACTGTGCTGGTAGATATGCTTCCCCAGTTTAATGCCCTGTACACACGATCGGACTTTCCGACAACAAAACCGTGAATTTTGTTCGAAGGTTGTTGGCTCCAACTTGTCTTGCATACACACGGTCACACAAATGTTGTCCAACAATTACGAACCTAGTGACATAAAAGACATATGGCGAGCTGATAAAAAGGAAGTTCAATAGTCATGTGATATCTTCATTACGAACGCTAGTTTTACAACACGGAGTGCTTCCGGCTTATCCTTGATTCCGAGCATGCACGTTTGTACTTTGGACTTTTGTCTGATGTACTTGTGTACACATGATCGGACACACAACACACATTTGTTGGCTGAAAATTTGAGAGCGTGCTAGCCAACATTTGTTGGCAGAAAGTCCAACAACAAATGTCCGATGGAGCATACACACGGTCGGACTTATCGCCAACGAGCTCACATCCTACATTTCTCGTCGGAAAATCTGATCTTGTGTACGCGCATAAGAGTTTCAACCATACATTATACCAATTCTTTATGAGAAGGAGAATCAATAGATTTCCAATACCTAAGCACAACTCTCTTGAAAGAGGGCTCTAGATACAGCTTCTCTAATAGGGACATCTAGTTGGAAATTATCTAAGATGCCCAGAAGGCATGGTTTAGGGTCAAGCGGGATAGAGATCTAAAATACAGAATTTATCGAATTCAGTAGTCCCACCCAATTAGGGTTTAATTTGGGACACAGACAAATTGGATGGATCAGGTCCCCATGGTCCCTGGAGCATTTACTACAAGTGGGGGTGTCTAAGATGCCCATTTTGTGCAACCTAATCGGAGTAAGGTGCACCCTCAGGAGTATTTATAATTGCGTGAGCCTCTGTGTCATATTAGGAGAGCATTGAGGTACAGCCTGAACTGCTTCCTCCCACTGGTCCTCCACAAATGGGCCAAGATCTCTCTCCCACCTGCTTTTACCTATGGTCACTTTTTAATAATTTAGGATTCAGAAGTCCACGTTCATGCTTGCAACTATGCTGATTTCTAGTAGTCCAAATGTCTTCATGCAGTAAAGCTAACTTTGGCACCTGCTTTCAAAGTGGACTTATGGATAGTCCTATCCTGTACTTATGCGTGCAATGAACAAATATGAGACAACTTGGTTGAAAACATCAACTTAAAGCACAATTCTCAGATATTTTTGTTTTCTGAATATCTCGAAAAAATAAATAAATCCAAAACTGTCCCCTGCTGTACCTCTTCTACTCTACAAGATGTTCTAAGTCTTCCTGGCTTATGTTGCCAAGGATTACCTAAGCAGGAAGACTGACAAAAAGAGCAGAATGTTATGACCCAGCCTGAGCCCAGCACCCAACACTCACAGCATATTAATTCAGAGAGGCACTGATTTTACAGTCAGTGCTGCTCCCTGCATCATCTAGGCCCAACCACCCCTGGAAGAAGAATACCAAACTGTTATGCAAACACGTCATCTACTCCCTTGTCCTTCTTTACCGTCAGTCAGCACAGATATGTAAACCTTTCTTTTCATTTAACGTATGTCAGCAGTTTTGGACTCTTCCTCAGTGCTTGGAAAACTGTATCTCCTTCTCTCCTGCCCTAAGGCAGCCACATGTAGCACCAGCATCCTTATGCTGCCTCTGCTGAGAATTACTGTAGTAGTCGCTGCCACTACAGTGATCACCTCAGTCTTCCAGGCAAGTGCACCATTAACAGAACACCTTCCATTTTTCTCACTGAATGCAAGGCCTTCTCTGATTGGGTAGAGTGGAGAATGTAACATCACCACCCACCTCTGCACCATGTCCCATCAGAGAATGCCTTGCATTCAATAATCCTGAAGACTGTGACAACTGCTGTAGTGGTGGTGACCACTACAGTGATTCTCCACTTACTGGAAGGCAGCAGGTAGCTTACACATTAGGTAAAGGTTCACATATACTTTAAAGTGGTTGTTAAACTCCCATCCACTCTGTACCATTATAATAATTGTCCCTGTGCCTGTGTTCTATAAAACTCTGCCTGTTTGTACTGATATAAGCCCTGCTCTGGGCACTCAGCTGATTCCTCTCTTCTCTTCTCTCTCCGGCTCACAGCTGCAGTGGGTCAAGCCCTCCCGCTGATGTCAGCCAGGGAGGAGGGGGAGAGAGGAGAGAGCAATCAGCTAAGAGCTGGAGCCATGCTCATATAGGTACAATCGGGTAGATTTTTTTTTACAGAACACAGGCACAATTATTTTAATAGTACAGAGCGGATGTATGAAAGTATTTATTAGAAGTTATGAGAGCAGATATGAGAGTAGCAGGAGCAGGAGGTGGGGGTGGAGAAGGACACAGGAGACAGATAGCAGGCTGCGGATGACAGAATCACGCAAACTGGACACGGTGTTAGGGCTCAGCAGCCATGATTATCGTGGTTAGTTTGCAGAGGGGTTGGGTATAGCCAGGCAGGATCAGCTAGGTATTTCAGGTGATACGAGGGTCCAAATGACACAGCACAAGCACTGTGCTCTATAATATGCTTTAAGGCAGGGATATGCAATAGCGGACCGCCAGCTGTTGCAGAAGTCCCACGAGGCATAGCATGACTGACAGCCACAACCATGACACCTAGAGGCAGAGGCATGATGGGACTTGTAGTTTTGCAACAGCTGGAGGTCCGCTAATTGCATATCTCTGCTTTAAGCGATCAGGATCTTTATTTTATATTTTTGGGTTAACAAACGCTTTACGTAGAGAATATCTACTTATATATTTTATTTTGCCTGCCTTGAAGTGGAAAAAAAAATTTGTGGCCATTTTTATAATCATTTTCGATTTCCCTTTTCCATACATTTTTTAAGAGTATTTTCCATACATTGTTTGAAGAGCATATGTACCACCCACTTAGTTTCAGTTAACAGATGGACACAATGTTCTCCAATACCAATGTCAAGCACTATAAAAGGTCTGATGTTGTAATAGTACTACATGAACGCATGTCTGCAAGGTTCATACGAGAAGATATGGCTAGAATTAGCTCTGGGCACTACAGTCCTGCTCCTAGAGGAAGCAAAGTCTTTTAGTTTACTGGCATGTATTTAAACTTGTTTTTGCCAATTACAAATTAAACAAAAAAAAAATGGAGTAAGCAAACTGCTTAGAGTTTCTGAAGCAGGAAAATGCAGATTTAATTGACTGTGAAGTTTATCTGAAGAATATAATATGTTTGAGAAAGGATGAATTATGCAGTGTAGAGTCGGTATGTTTGCCAGTGACACAATCAGAGAAAGCATAAAGTACATAGTATGAAATTTCTGATGGCCTGGAACAAAAAAAGAAATTAGTTTGCAGTACTGCATTTTACTCACTCGTACACCTTTTGAAATATGTTTCACCATAGCTTTATGTATAATTTTTTTCTCATACAAGATCTATGTAATCACTGGTAATCTTGATGCTCATATTTTGTTGTTGATACACATGTATAGATATGCGGTGTTCCCATAAATAATGAGGATCGATAGGACCAGTCCTTTTAAATGTAATATCTCGACACATTGCATAGTAGTATTAGTTTCACATTGGCCGTTTGATTCATACTACTATAGGTGCTGCCATGTCAAAGTCTGGACTAAGCAAAAATGGCCGTGGTCACATGGCCACCAATCAGGATACACCTCATTCCATATAAACCAGACGGTGTAGCAAGATGGCGCCACTCCAGATGACGCTCCAGATGATGCCCCAGTGACGAAACACATAGGGCGGGCTAACAGTGTCATTGCATCACTTCTGGTTTCGAGCCATGGAACGCAAACTGTCCCGGCTTTCTGTTTTTTATCCAAAGCGGTCCATTAACAGACTAAATGTGAGTACGTCTTTGTCTATAATAATACGCAGTTATGTTTTTATGGAAATACACTATGGAGATGTTTTCTTTCTGCATGTGGGAGCAATAAGGGGCCAGCAACAAGGAGACTATCTTAGGCTTCAGACCGCAAACACAGAAGAAAACAGCTGAAATAGGACCAAAAGGTTTTTTCCCGTGTGCTACACAGTGGCAAATACTGTGAAGGCATAATACCTCCTTGTGGAGTGAATGATTACAGTGAGTGCATTTCTTATGGGGCACCTTTCAAGAAGCACCGAATAGCATTTGTGAAGGGCACCTGTCACTTTATTTTTTATTTCTATTTTTATGATATTTGAACTTTTTCAGTGCACTAGCACTTTTGTATCAGAGGACATTATATATGTTTTATGCTTGTTGCTATATGATTATTATCACAGCAGATAATTGGCTTTAACATTGTGTTTTTTGCACAGGAGGAATACATCATAAATATGGTTTGGATTGGTACCAATCTGTATTCTTTTAACAGCATATTTGTTGTAATAATCACTCAGATCATTTCCACATTTATATTGCATTATTTGCATATGTACTATACCAGGAACTCACTTCATTAGTAAGGGATTTAAAAACACCCCTACATCAGAACAGCAGCCTGCCTACCCTCCTTCCTTCCATTTCCTTCTAGTTCCACTTTGGTGGATCTATTGGTAGAGGCTGCCATTCTGCTCATTTGATTTGCTCCATAAGCACAGGAGTTCATATATATTTTTTTAGTTACTCACCTGTCCCACAATCCAGCGTTGCAGCAGCCTGAAGCCTCGCTCCTCTCCCTCTCCGCGGCACCGCCATTGCAAGGGTGGGCACCTGGCTGCAACAGCTTGCAGCTTCACAGCTGGGTGCGCACTGCGGGGGTCACGGTGCACCTTCTCAGTGGCCAGGCAATCTTCTGGGACCTGTGACATGTTCCAGGAGATTGTAGGGAGGGAGGGAGAGAGGGAGAGTTGCCTAGGTGGCCAAACGGATATGGCATGTAAGGGGGCAAGGAGTGCCTAAAGCGGAAGTTTCACTTTTGGGCGTAACTCTGCTTTAAGCTGGCCATACAGGGACAGAAATTCAGCCCAATGAGCAGGGACTGGCTAAATTTTGTCCGTTCCTGTTCGAGAGAAGCCATTCTAACAATTGAGTTCTCTTGAATGGGACTGCTGGAAAATGTTAATTTTATCAGCGCTTGCAGCCAGGATTGCAGTGCTGATCAGTGCATTCTGGCTGTTAGAGTATGGCTATTAGAACACAATAGCACAATAGGGAAGATTCCTCCATTCACTTCACTTGTGTGGATTAAGGAGTTTTTTTGTTAGATTTTTTTGGTCAGCCCTCCGGCAGATCAAGAAAAATAAATTCCCTGTGTGGGCAAGCCTTGGAAGGGGAGGCTACTTTTGTTTTCTTTGTTTTTTTGTGGCTTTTTTTCCCTCTGTTTTCATCTGGAGATCTTACTTGAACAGACCAAGCTGTCCAGACAAAGTGGCAGTGAGAGGGTTGAGACAAACCATTTAACATTGACAGGAGTACTTACAATGATCAGTTTTTATTTATGTAAAACCTTTACCCCAAAAGGAAAAAAATGGTTTGTTTAAAATGCTTATAAAACGTTAGCTGGAGTCATGGGCATCGGTGAGTGCCGAGTGCCCCCCCCCCCGAATGGGCAAGGTGTGCAGTCCCAGTGGCTAGGCTATGGGGATGCACGGGGGGGAGGAGTGGACCACACCCGTGTGGCACCCACCAGAGGGGTGACACCATCAAAGAAGCAGATGTAGCAGGTGCTTTCAAGCCCCCCCTATATGTGAAGCGATGACAGGCAGCGGGCTGCTGCTCAGCTCAAGCAATCTCAGCAGCAGCGCTGTGATAGGGAAAAGCTGCGGGCCACTGTCAGAATGGCTTACTGGAGCCATTGGTAGCAGCGGAGGCGATCGGATCCTTCCTGGTCGGATCGAGGTAAAGATGGCCCCCACTCAGCTCCATACCATTGCAGGATGAAAGCGACTTCAAAACTTCACTTCTGCCCATGGCTCTTAAAGGGACATTCTTTTTTAAACACATTTTAGTGTAAATATGAGAGGTCTTGTCATGCTTTTTTTTCTATTACGAGGGATGTTTACATTCCTTGTAATAGGACTAAAAGTCAATTTTTTTTTTTTTTAAGAACAGTGTAAAAATAAATAAGAAAAAAATATATATATATTTTTTAAACATGGCCCGTCCCGACGAGCTTGCGTGCAAAAGCAAACGCATATGTGAGCAGCACCGGCATATGAAAAGGGTTTTCAAACCACACATGTGATGTATCATCGCGATCATTAGATCGAGAGCAATAATTCTAAAAGTAGACCTCCTCTGCAACTTAAAACATGTAACTGAAGAATTTTTATATATATATATATATATATATATTATGTTTGGGGGTTCTAAGTAATTTTCTAGCAAAAAAAAGGATTTTAAATTGTAAACACCAAATCTCAAAATGAGGCTCTGTCCTTAAGTGGTTAAAAATAGGGGGTTCGTTTTTTTTCTTTAATCAGCAAGTTTTTGCAGGTATGCATACTTTTTTACAGCAATTGCATAAAAAAAAATAATGAAAAGTTTACATCTGCTTTAAATCTGTACAGCAAGATCGGTCTGGTAATTGTTACTGCTCTTCCATACTGAATGAGCCTCTAGCGCTTATGCGGGGCTCCATGGGACAGTACATAGGGCGATAGAAAGAAAGTCCCCCCCCCTCTCTCCCCCATCTTTTAGGTTGCCCCAGGTGAAGTGAAATGTGTAGCAGCATAGCAACAGGTCCCGATTGGCTGAATCGGGCGGGATTGAGCCGGGCTGTGTCTATATAAGCCGGCGGCTTTCCCGCTCGTTTCACAGCCTGAGGAGACCCTGCTGAGGACAGACCCTGCGCTGCTGTAAGCAGTTACCTGAAAATGGAGGAGTTGCTGCGCCGTCTTATCCACAAGGCGGAGAGCTGTGGAGGGGCGGAGTGGTTGAGGCGGTGTTTAGAAGAAGATGCCGTCCCTTCTGTCTCAGATTCGGCTGATATGGAGCATGCTCAGACTGTGCCCATTGAAGTAATGGAGTCTGTCTGTCACAAGACTCCCTCTGCTGGCCAGAAGAGAGGTCGCAAAGGTAACAAGGGAAAAAGGTTGAGAAGGGAAGATTCTCCCTCTTCCCCTGTGAGAGAACAGGTGAAACAGGCAAGGTCACTCATCTAACAGAGCCATGATGGAATCACCTCAGCTAGCTTCTGCGGGCATATCAAATGAGGTACCAGCATCTGGGCAGCCTGTTAGCGTGGACCATAACTCTGGTGAGAGAAATTATTTTAATTTATTAGAACTGGGTAAAGTAGTTGGTTCTTTAGCCAATGTACTTGCAAAAATGGGTGAGCCTATTAATATTGGGAATTTATGGAGTGGCGGTGGGGCAAGTGGTTTGAATGTACCATTTAATGATGTTTTTTCACAGAATAACCCCGCCACTGCAGTGAGTATTAACCCTTTGTGTAAGAATGTTTTTATTGATGAGTTACCTGTTAAGAATATTGTTAATTCATCTATACCTGTTTCTGTCTCTGATACTACTATACCTTTACCTATTAAAACTATGGTTTCTGAATCCTGTCTTAAAGAAGCCCTACCTTGTGAATTATCTCCCCTGGGATATCATTTATCCACAGCAGTTAAAGAAAAAATTTGGCGGGGAGAATTCATAGACATTTTGTCATTGCTCCCGTCATCTAAAGAATTTTTGTTTAAATCTGAAAAAAGAATGGATGACAGGTCTGAAGAAGATAGGAGGAGGGCAATTCCCCAGACTTTTCAGAACTGGCTTCAGGCTTTTTGTATTTTTGCTTCTGTCATGGGTGAACGTTTTCCTGATAAATGCTCAGGTTTGTTTCAACACCTTGATATAGTTGCGGAAGCTTACCGCCACTTTGGTGCCATTGCATGGTTTAGTTATGATGAGAGCTTCAGACAGAAGCTTTCAGTTCACCCATATCTCCACTGGGGGGTTAAGGATGTGGGTCTGTGGCTGAATTTGATGCTGCCGCAAAGACCTCAATATACACAGAGGCCCCCAATTCCGAATGTTCAGTCAACTTTTCGTAAAGGAGTGTGCTCTGCATACAACGATTCACAATGCAGGTTCTTATCAAACTGCAGATATAAACATGAGTGTTCGTTTTGCGCAGGTACCCATCCAGCAGCCCACTGTTTCAAAAAATCAGCTAATGCATCTCAATAGAGGGACAATATTTCAAAAGGCATCGACGCCAGTGAAGTTGGCAAAAATGCAGTTCTGGCTAGATCATTATCCAGACCGCAAGATGGCAGACCTTCTTTATGAAGGTTTTAAGTTTGGTTTTTTAGTCCTTGCTTTTATTGGTGAAGGTTGTATTACAATTAAGAATTTAAGCTCAGTTATTGCACGCCCGGATATAGTTAAAGAAAAAATTTCGAAAGAACTGCAAGAAGGCAGAATTGCTGGACCTTTTCCTTATCCCCCCCTTTTTAAACTTTCGCTTATCTCCTTTGGGCTTAGTCCCAAAGAAGGAACCAGGCTCCTTTCGGCTGATCCATCATTTATCTTTTCCGCATGGGAATTCTTTAAATGATGAGATCTACAGTGTCTTATGCTTCTTTTGATGATGCTCTTTGTCTTCTAAGACAGTTTGGCAAGCAGCGTATATGGCGAAAGTGGATATAAAATCTGCATTTCGACTTTTGTCAGTCAATCCTATAGGCTTTAATTCATTGGGTTTCCACTTTGAAGATCAATTTTACTTTGATAAGTGCTTACCAATGGGTTTTTCCAAGTCCTGCAGTTACTTTGAGGCATTTTCTACCTTTTTGCAGTGGGTATTGTCACAAAATGCCCCTCAGGGTGGAGTTATTCATTATTTAGATGATTTTTTATTTATAGGCCCCGCAGAGGTTCCAGTTTGTTATGATATGTTGAATTGTTTTTTCAACATGTGCGAGTCGTTTGGAATTCCCTTAGCACATGAGAAAACAGTGGGTCCGGTGATGGTGATTGAATTCTTGGGCATCCCAATTGATTCAGTTGCAATGGAATTTCGACTGCCAAAGGAAAAAATTATCAAAATGAGATTAATTATTTAAAAAATTTTTGTCGAAAAGAAAAGTCTTGTTACGGGAGGTTCAGTCTTTGTTGGGTCTTTTTGCTTTTGCATCTAGAGTAATCCCAGTAGCCAGAGTTTTTTCTCGTAGATTTGCTCTGGCTACTAGTGGTCTTAAAAACCCCTTTTCACATGTTAATATTACTCGACCCATTAAGGAGGATTTGAAAGTATGGGACCAATTTTTGATCAATTTTAATGGATGCGCAGTGTGGCAGAGCGAATTCATTGAAGATTTTGATATTCGCCTGTTTACCGATGCATCCGGTTCTGTCGGTTTTGGTGCCTTCTTGAATGGCCATTGGTGTGCTAAGGAATGGCCTAATTCTTGGAGGTCTCCAGATATTATCCGGAATTTAGTATTATTAAAAATGTTTCCAGTAGTGGTGGCTATTTCAATTTGGAAAGAATTCTTCAGAAATAAAAGAGTCATACTGCATACGGATAATAAAGGAGTATTATTTGCTGTAAATTGTTTGTCGTCAAAGTCAGAATTTGTGATAAAATTGCTCAGTTACTTGGTTTTGCAATGCGTCATGCATTTAACATTTGGCTGAAAGCAAAGCATGTTCCAGGTATTACTAATGAGATCGCTGATTCATTATCTCGTTCGCAGTTCCAAAGGTTTCGGGAACTCGCTCCAGAGGCGGATCAAGAAGGTTTCCCTTGCCCAGATTTTCTCTGGGGCCTGATTTGGGATTAATTGAAGAAAATATAAGGAATTCCATCGCTCCCAAAACTTGGGAAGAATACTCACAAGCCTGGTTTAAGTGGTGTCATTTCTGTGCAGAGTATCATTTTTCAGCTGATACAGTTAGTGTGAATATGGCTTTATGTTTTGTTTCTTCCCTGATTCCAGCTAAGCTTAGCCCTGCTTCAGTTAGCAAAATCTTTGCAGGGGCCTCATTCTTTTTAAAATTATCGTGACAGCCCGCTCTCAATTCCTTTTTTCCAGTTAAGCAAATGCTGAAAGGATTTAGAAGATCCTCTCCAGCTGTTGACAGTAGACGTCCTATTTCCTCAGATTTACTGATAAAATTTATGTCTTCCCTGGAATCAGTTTGTTTTTCCCATTTCGAGACTTCGCTGTTTAGAGCAGCGTTTGTCATTGCATTTTTTGGGGCTCTTAGGTTGGGGGAATTCACAGCACCTAATAAATTTTCTTCTTCCTTTTTGGTTTTCTCAGACATCTCTGTTTCAGAAGATTCGATTAGGATTTTTCTCAGAAGATCTAAGATGGATCAATTAGGCAAGGGTCGCTGTTTAACTCTTTATAGAGCCCCTTTTCAGATAATATGTCCTATCTTTAGAGTTTCTCAATATCTTTCTGTTCGACTCCAATTTTTAGGCTCATTTTTTATTCATGATAATCTATCTCCATTAACAAGATTTCAGTTCTCGTCTGTCCTGTCTTCTTGCCTTAAGCAGCTTAATCTATCTGGTTTCCAATTTTCCTCACATTCTTTTAGAATTGGGGCTGCTAAAGAGGCAAGCTTGCTTGGATTTTCTAAGGATGGTTTAAAGCAATTGGGGCGTTGGGATAGTGATAGATTTAAACTGTATGTTCGTCCTGATCTTATCATTGTTTAATCTTTCCTTAGGTCCTTCTAAGCGTGTAATTTGGATAATAGGACATTCCTTTATATTTTGGGCCAAAAGGAGAGCTTCCATCAAGAATGGCAGAACTAATTTGGGTTTGGATGAGAGACGTTTTCAGGTTTTGTGGTGGGGAATAAGGGGGCTGAGATGGAGGAATTTAAAAGATCAATTAATTTATCTGTTAGGTCAGTGGCCTTCTCCTGATGTGATTATAGTTCATGCCGGGGGTAATGACCTGGGCAAAATAAAAACTTGGGATCTTATTTGTGAGATGAAGAGAGATTTATCTGCCTTTAAGTTACTATTTTCTTCCACAGTTATAATTTTTTCTGAAATGGTCCCAAGACTGATTTGGTCAGATGTAAGCAATCTTCACTATTTAGACAAAATTAGGAAACGGGTGAATAGAACTATACGCAATTTGGTTCTTTCACAGGGCGGTTTTTCCTATCGCCATATAGACCTTGAGGGTTTCCTGCCTGGTCTATATGGATTTGATTTGGTGCATCTTTCTGAAGTTGGTCTAGATATATTTCTTTTAGGTTTACAGAATATGGTTGAGCAGGCCACGGCATTTTGGGGGCTTCAGCCACTCAGTTTGTGAGTGGCTTTCAGCGGTTGGGGTTTGTCATCCAGTTTAGTTCTGGATGGACTACGTGAGATTAATAAATTAAATTATTTATGGTTATGAATTTTAAGTTTAAGATTTTGTTATGAGTGATTATTGTTATGTTGGGTAACCCCTTAATAAATGCCGTGGCCATTTTATGCCAAAAATGAAGATGGTTTGTGTCTCTTTATTTTATATTTTATGTATAGCTATTTTAGTCCTTTGTGCTGTCCCATGAATGAGCCTCTAGCGCTTATGCGGGGCTCCATGGGACAGTACATAGGGCGATAGACATAATGTTCCCCCCCTCTCTACCTCATCTTTTAGGTTGCCCCAGGTGAAGTGAAATGTGTAGCAGCATAGCAACAGGTCCAGATTGGCTGAATCGGGCGGGATTGAGCCGGGCTGTGTCTATATAAGCCGGCTGCTTTCCCGCTCGTTTCACAGCCTGAGGAGACCCTGCTGAGGACAGACCCTGCGCTGCTCCCACTCTCCCTCCCTGAAATGTATACAGTAGTTTGAATTTGTCATGGCATTTTTTAGTGGGGTTTGTCATCCAGTTTAGTTCTGGATGGACTACGTGAGATTAATAAATTAAATTATTTATGGTTATGAATTTTAAGTTTAAGATTTTGTTATGAGTGATTATTGTTATGTTGGGTAACCCCTTAATAAATGCCGTGGCCATTTTATGCCAAAAGTGAAGATTGTTTGTGTCTCTTTATTTTATATTTTATGTATAGCTATTTTAGTCCTTTGTGCTGTCCCATGACCTAATACTCCTCCATAGCCATGGCCAGGGTTGCTAACCTGTACAACCTATATCAGCCTTTCTGAACTTTTTGCCACAGAGGAACTTTAAAATGTTTTTCAAGTCTCAGGAAACCCCTGCTAAAAATGATTATATCTACAGCTTAAGGAACATTTTTGTGATCAAAATTGTAGAAGGCTTTTAATAAAAGATTAAAAGTAGCACACATAGGGGGTTATTTACTAAAGGCAATATTTTATATGAACAGATGATAATATTGATGTAATGATTATGGTTTGATTATTGTATAATTTTTATTGTCTGAATTTTTATAAATACAACACTTTATTTGGTGGATCACAATTTAAAGACACAGAGCAACAATATTTATAACTTAATTTCTCCACTGACCAATGTAAAAGAACAGTACAATCTTCATGTTGTGTTTCTTTTGTGGAAATTATTAATATTTGATATTTATTTTATTGATAAAAATGATGTTGTATAGAACATACGGGTATAAAAAGATCCCTCCCGGGTGTTAAGTACACTATGGGGGTTATTTACGAAAGGTAAATCCAATTTGCACTGCAAGTGCACTTGGAAGTAAAGTCACTGTAGATCCGAGGGGGACATGCAAGGAAAAAAAAACAGCATTTTAGCTTGCACATGATTGGATGATAAAATCAGCAGAGCTTCCACTCATTTCAGATCTACCCCTTTCAGTGCACCTTCAACTGCACTTGCAGTGCAAAGTGGATTTAATTCGTAAATAACCCCCATAGTGTACTTAACACCCAGAGAGATCTTTTTATACCCTTATGTTCTATACAACATCATTTTTATCAATAAAATAAATATTAATAATTCCCACAAAAGAAACACAACATGAAGACTGTACTGTTCTTTTACATTGGTCAGTGGGGAAATTAAGTTATAAATATTGTTGCTCTGTGTCTTTAAATTGTGATCCACCAAATAAAGTGCTGCATTTATAAAAATTCAGACAATAAAAATTATACATTAATCAAACCATAATCATTACATCAATATTATCATCTGTTCATATAAAATATTGTTGTGTTGAGTAATATTCAGTATCTCTCAATGATTTCATCTAAAGCCCCATAAACACTATACATTTTTCTGCTGAGTTTTTCCTTCAGATTTACCAAAACCATATAATATGAGGTCAAACCTTAGGAGTTTAAATTTGTATGCAATCAGACAGGTCCTTGCGCTACATGGGTTTAGTAAACCAGAAGGAAAAACTCAGCAGAAAAACTGATAGTGTGTATGGGGCATAAGAATTCAGTCATCTGATGCACATCAAATCTCAGAACACATTGGCAGGGACTATTATACAGGGTGCCTTTAAGAACCAAGAGTTTCAAGAAATATCATAGGACTGCATAGAACACTTCCCTCGCACCAATCGTTCCCTCAAGAGAGAACAAACAGCAGTCCATAGTGTTAAGGCGTACGCTGTTTATTGAAGCCAAAAGTATTTACTGTACGTCTATTCACAAATATTGCAGTCTATAAGGCACAAAAATCTCTTCAGCACCGCTGCAGACTTGGTGGATGTGATGACGTCAGGATAGGCTGACACATTTCATCAAATGAGACGTTCTCAAGTGGTTGGCTGAATGGAGAAATGGGGTTGGCTCAGTGGAGACATGCCCCTTTGCACTGGGGATCAGTGAAAAAGTGTCTCCCTTGCATTGATGGTTAGAGTAGATGGGAAATGAATCCCCTACTGCTAATGGAACCTTAGCATTTTCTGGAGGAACTTTGGTTGAGGAAGGCTTGCCTAGATGCACTAATAATAGAATGGGTAAATTTCTTAAAGCATAAACCATTATAATAATTTTTCTGTACAACTTTGTTTCAGTTTAATTATATTTTTGAAATTTGTTGTATAAAATGTTAATACTTACAATCATGGAGGCTTAGCATCATATGTGGATGTTACCTAGGGCAGTCTGCACATAAAGCAGCCTGCCTTGATATGATCAGTACTCCAGACTGACATCCACCCATCAAGGCATTGATAATTGCGTTACTCCTCCAAGAGCCAGCCCACTGCTTACTTTAGGGCTAAGGGCGCTTGGGAGCAGAACTGGGGCATGATGCTGTGATGTTTTCAGAAAATGATGTACTGTCACGTGGCAAAATTTTCATGGAGACCTACAGGTTTCCTTTGCTGTGTTTTTATTAATAACATTATTGATTTTTTATTTTATTTTTTAATAGAGAATGATGTCAACAGGAGATTCTAGTAAATCCAAGTGCTCCAGCAGGTCCTTTGCCGTTATCCTTGGGTTTTCTTTCATGAACTTTAGCACTGCAGGATGATCTTTGCACTGCTATCACTCTCAAAAAGAGTGTTATATTCCCTCCATTAAAGCCTGTAAAAAAATGCCCTCTTCAGCTTCACACATCTTTAAAATCCTTCTACAGTCCTATGATTTTTTTTTTGATTGGAGCATGATTCACTGAAATAGATAATTTTTGAGAAAAATACTTTTTCACCAATAAAACTGTGTATATATCCTTTAGAAGGAATCCACACCCCTAATCTAGTCTCAATGACTACAATACTTAGGTTCAATTACACTTATCTCACATCCATTTTCTATGATGAAGTGTGAAAAGATATCGCAGATGTTTTCTGTGCTTTAACTGCATTTTTTTATAGTTGGAGAAAGGGTCTCTTTAAATAGGACTGTCTTCGTTTATTACCAAAAAGATGTAGTGGGGAAAATAATTATTTGATCCCCTGCAGATTTTGTAAGTTTACCCCCTTACAAAGAAATTAAGGGTCTATAATTTTTATTGTATGTGTATTTTAAATGAGAGAGACAGAATATCGACCAAAAATCCAGGAAGAAACATGATACAAATGTTATAAATTGAGTTGCAGTTCAATGAGTAAAATAAGTATTTGATCCCCAAGCAAAACAGGACTTAGTACTTGGTGGAGAAACCCTTGTTGACAAGCACAGAGGTAAGAGGTTTCTTGTAATTAGTGACCAGGATTGCACACATCTCAGGAGGGATTTTGGTCCACTATTTTTTACAGATCTTTTCTAAATCCTTAAAGTTTCTTGGCTGTAGCTTAGCAACTCGAAGTTTCAGCTCCCTCCATAAATGTTCTATAGGATTAAGGTCTGGAGACTGGCTAGGCCACTCCATGATCCTAATGTGCTTCTTCTTGAGCCACTCCTTTGTTGCCTTAGCAGTATGTTTTGGGTCATTGTCATGCTGAAAGACCCATCTTCAGAAGGTTCTCCTCCAAGGTTTTGCAATACATGGCCCAATGCATTAGCCCCCCCAATGCGGCAAAGTCGGTTTGTACCTTTAGCAGAGAAACAGCCCCAAAGCATGATGTTTCCACCTCCATGCTTGACTGTAGGGATGGTGTTCTTACATAGTTACATAGTTTGTCAGGTTGAAAAAAGACACAAGTCCATCCAGTTCAACCACAAAAAAAAAAAAAAAAAAAATAATAATAATAATAATAATATCATACAATCCCATATACCCAATTCTACACCCACAGTTGATCCAGAGGAAAGCAAAAAACCCCAGCAGAGCATGATCCAATTTGCTAAAGCAGGGGAAAAATTCCTTCCTGATCCCCCGAGAGGCAATCGGATTTTCCCCGGATCAACTGTACCTATCAATGTTAGTACCCAGTTATATTATGTACACTTAGGAAATAATCCAGGCCCTTCTTAAAGCAATCCACTGAGCTGGCCAGAACCACCTCCGCAGGGAGTCTATTGCACATTTTCACAGCTCTTACTGTGAAGAAACCTTTCTGTATTTGGAGATTAAATCTCTTTTCCTCTAGACGTAAAGAGTGCCCCATTGTCCTCTTTGTTGACTGTAAAACGAATAACTCGACACCAAGTTCACTATATGGACCCCTTATATATTTGTACATCATATCTCCCCCTTAATCTCCTCTTATCAAGAGTGAATAAATTCAGTTCCTCTAATCTTTCCTCATAGCTGAGTTCCTCTATGCCTCTTATCAGTTTGGATGCCCTTCTCTGCACTCTCCAGTTCCCGGATATCCTTTTTAAGAACTGGTGCCCAAAACTGAACTGCATATTCCAGATGAGGTCTTACTAATGATTTGAACAGGGGCAAAATGATATCTCTCACTCTGGAGTCCATACCTCTCTTAATACAGCATTTTTCATCCTCCATTTTTTATCCTCCAAACATGGCAAGTCCCCTTCCTATGGAAGGCACATGTACAGTCATGCCAATGAACATCTAAACAATTCAGAGGAGGATTGGGAGAAAGTACTGTGGTCAGATGAGACCAAAAATTGAGCTCTTTGGCATTACCTTGGCCCACCGTGTTTGGAGGATGAAAAATGCTGACTATGACCCTAAGAACACCATTCCTACAGTCATGCACAGAGGTGGAAACATGATGCTTTCAGGCTGTTTCTCTGCTAAAGGTACAGGCTGACTTTGCCACATTGAGGGGCCAATGGTCAGGGCGATGTATTGTAAAATCTTGGATGTGAACCTTCTTCCCTCAGCCAGAACATTAAAGATGGGTGGTGGACAGCCTGACAATGACCCATAACATACCGCCAAGGCAACAACGGAGTGACTCAAGAAAAAGCACATTAGGGTCATGGAGTGGCCTAGTCAGTCTCCAGACCTTAATCCTATAGAAATGGAGGGAGCTGAAACTGAGTTGCCAAGAGACAGCCAAGAAACCTTAAGGATTTAGAGAAGATCTGTAAAGAAGAGTGGACCAAAATCCCTCCTGAGATGTGTGCAAACCTTGTCACCGACCACAAGAAATGTGCTTGCCAACATGGTTTCTCCATCAAGTACTAAGTCAGGTTTTGCTTGGGGATCAATTGCTTATTTTACTCACTGAACTGCAACTCAATTTATAGCATTTGTTTTATGTGTTTTTTTTCTGGATTTTTGGTTGATATTTTGTCTCTATCATTTAAAATACGCATATGATAAAAATTATAGACCCTTCATTTCTTTGTAAGTGGGCAAACTTACAAAATCTGCAGGGGATCAAATAATTATTTTCCCCACTGTACATCCAGGAAAAGAGTCCACAAACCTTCTCTTATGCCGCATGCACACGATCGGAATTCTCGACGGAAAAAGCTCTGATGGTTTTCCCGACGAAATTCCGCTCAAGCTGCCTTGCCTAAACACGGTCACATCAAATTCCGATCGTTTAGAACGAGGTCACGTACAACACGCAAGACGGGACTAGAAAAGGGAAGTTAAATAGCCAGTAGCCAATAGCTTCCGTCTCGTAGTTGAATCTGAGCATGCATGATTTTTGGCGTGTCGGAATTGCATACACACGATCGGAATTTCCGATAGAAAGTTTTTCCGTCAGGAAAATTGAGGACATGCTATCAATTTTTGGCTGACGGAAATTCGGACAGCTAAATTCTAATGGAGCATACACACATTTCAAAAGCTCTCATCTGTCTTTTTCTGGCCGGAATTCTGATCGTGTGTACTACGCCCTTGTAGATGCTAACATTTCCATGAAAGACAAATTGCTCAGTTCCCAAAGCTAAAACACCAGGCTAAGGATACTTATTTTTGTTTTTTGTGACTTTCTTTTCAATTAAATCCAATGAGATTTGAAATTACAAACCATATGGCTAAAATAAAAATAACTTTCCTCCCGTTAAAGCGTTGTGCTTTGAGAATTGAGGCCAACATCCTTAGTAATTATTAGATAACAGTCAGTGCAAGACAGGAATCAACTGTCACGTTCTCTTATGTTGGCTAAACAGCAAAATAATAACATTAGATTATTTTTTTCAGGAACAAATGTCTTCTTACACCTTTCTATAAAGCCTTCATATATTTTCTTGTATCACTTGCTCCATTACTTTTCCCTGTTGAGTTACACTGCAGTATGTATCTATTTGCAAGTTGCTAGTGAAGCAATTACAGTTTGGCTCTGGAACAACAGTTCCCATGGTAACTATCTACCTGCTTGGTTACTGCATGTGACCGCTAAAAAGGAACTACCTTGTGCAGGTCTAAATACATCAATGCTTACCAGCAATCAATAAATATATGGAACGGAATAACACTGATAGATTAGTGTAACAGAAAAACATGTATTACTTTTTAGGAATGTAAAAAAGATTTGTTTGCCAATAAATGCTAAGAAAGAAATTATTTTGCGATATCATAGGTACAGTTGAAAATTTGAAGATTTATACTAAACCTGCTCATCCTTACCCTTGTTTTATTTCCTCAACTAGGGCATCCTAACACCTTAAAGTGGAACTAAACCCTCTCCATTAACTTTAACTATTTTTAATCCTTATGCTGCTAGCATTAGTAAATAAATAGGAAAATATCTTATTCTTACTCGTTTTAACACTCAGTTACTTTCTGGTTTCCTGCCTAGAGCCATATAATATCATATCATATATCATACATCCCAGGAGTCTTCATGGGCATTTTTTTTTTCATTTGAAGGAGAGGCTTTCCCAGCTAACCCCATCCTCCTGTTTGCATGCATGAGCTAAGGGCTGATGGATTCTAGGAAGTAAATGCTTCATGAAACATCTCTGCCTTTCTATAGATGACCATGCTGGGGTAATTTCTCAAGAAAATAAAGCATGGCGACATGGATGGATGGATGGATGGATGGGCGAGTTTTCAGTTTTGTGGTATGCAGATAGAATTTAGTTCTGCTGTTAAAACCTTTCTTGTACAGCATAGGAGCCCACGTGAGATTGATAAGTGGCACAGGTTATCACTACAAGCATACTACTAATGGCAAATAAATGGTAGTCTCTGGTGTAGGAGCCAGAGTTCTAGCAGCTACAGCTGTTGTAGAGGGACCTGGGACAGTTTCTTTACCACAGCAACAAATGAATCCAGTTTTATGCTGTATGGATAAATCTTAGTGTGGTTGGGGATTCCTTGGGCAATTTAGAGTCACATTGGATGTTGGGACCAGAATGCACAGCAATATAAACCCAGCATAAACTAAAATAATCTCATAGGCACCGAAGGCAGAGGACATGTGAAGGTAAAGGCACAGAGAAAGTGGGAGGGAGGAAAGGGCAGAGCTTAACATGGTTAAAGGAAATTTTAATATCTTCAACCTTCATTTTCAGTAATGGCACCCCAATCAAAAGATACAGTTATTTTTTGATAAGATACCATTAAAGTGATGGGTGCATCTGCTGTGAGATAAGTGTATTCTGGAGGAAGGTGCAGTATGCTGGGCATATTTACATGTAAGGCAGGGTTGGTGCTATACTATTTTGCGCCCTAGGCAAGACCAGATTCTTGCATCCCTCCCATAATGAGGGGGGTGAGGGGTGGGTGAGGTAGTATGGGGGGCAGTAGGTGAGGCAATATGAGGGGTAGGTGAGGCAGTATGAGGGGTAGAAGAGGCAGTATGAGGGGGTGGGTGAGGCGGTATGGGGAGGTAGGTAAGGCAGTACAGGTGGGGTAAGGCAGTACGGGGGTGCGTGGGTAAGTCATTACAGGGGGGGGTGGGTGGGTAAGTCAGTATGAGGTTGGGTGGGTAAGTCAGTACAGGGGTGGGTGGGTGAGGCAGTATGGGGAGTGGATGAGGCAGTATGAGGGGTAATTGTGGCTGAGGCGGTGCGGCTCCATTCAGCAGCAGGGACTAACTGGGCATTTGGGCAGAGTACTCTGGGGAGGGGGGTTCAGACCCCCTTAACACCCCCTTAACTACGTCCCTGCAGCAGGGAGTAGGGAAACCAGCAGCTGTGGCTGCGCCCTAGGTGGTAGCTGTAGCACTGGCCCTGGTGTAAGGTCTTGAGTGCTCGGTACATTGGATGATGTAGTGTACAGAGAAAAATTGTGATCCATTTGGTGTGCTGTTTATCTTAGGCTTATGGATACAAATTTTAATATGGTGCTATGGGTGCAGTCTGGGTCGAGACAGAACCACATTATAAATATAAATAAATCCTATGGCTTTAGGAACCACTGAAGATTCCAATCCAGCACACTTAATGCATCACTTCTGGGAGACTGAAGAGATCTCTAAGTGGCAAACAGACAAAAAGAGCAAAGTGTGTAAACTAAACCTAGTGGGTATGTAAATGTTTACTAAAGACAATTAGCAACTCACATAAAGTAAGACAAATTATGCTTATTATGGTTCTCAAAAGGATTCCCAGCTGAGGAGTACACCAAAGAAACTGTCACAATGAATACACTGGATATGGTCTGGATGGCACCTGCAATAGCTAAGAGAGACAGCAAGGGGCACCAATCGCAGTGCAGAAAGGTAGAAAGGTGGATACAGCACACAATAACTGGCAACTCACAGCTTGTAGATTTCAAACATTACAAACATTGGTGCATCTAAAACAGGTAGTCCCATGCTGCATAGCCCATAGAGTATAAATGCAGCTCCCAATTGCACCCATTTCAAGGCTTAAAAAAGAGGCGCTGGCTTTGAAAAATGTTGCCACACCCCCGACATCACTTCCTGTATCATCACTTCCTGTCCTTGCATGTGCTCCATTGATCCACACATGCTGCTTTCTGTCCTGAGGCTGCCTGGTCACCCCCTCTACCACACTCCACTCCTTGAAGCAGCAGCTCTATCTTGGGATCCTGGATGCCTCCTTCTCCCAACTGCAGATGCACCAATGACTGTAATAATGAGATCATTCACATACTGTGTGTTGCCATTTAGTATGTGCTGTAAACACCTCTTCAGCTTGCTGCACTTAGATTGGTGCCCCCTCACTGTCTCTCTTGGCTATTGCAGGTGCCATCCAGACCAAATCCAGTGTATCCATTGTGAGTTTCCTTGGTGTCCTCCCCAGCTAGGAATCCTTTTGAAAACCATGATAAGCATAATTTGTCTAACTTAAATAAAGTGAGTTGCTAATTGCCTTCCTTTAATAAATGTTACATACCCACTACACTTAAGCCTAGAACACACGTGCTGAATGTTGGCTGGTTCAATAAAAAACGTCCGAACTTCGGCCTGTGTGTATGGCAGCCAGGCCGGCTTCAGTTGGACATACATCCTGGAAAATGGACAATCGACCATCTCCTAATCCGCCCTCTCAGCCAGTGGCCGAAAGCACGTGCGTGTTCTGGGCCATCCCTCTGTCAGAACACAACAGCTCAGTGGGGAGATTACTGAACTAAAATCGGATTATTAGTACAGTGGCTCCGACCAGAGCTGTGAGGTTTTTTTTATTCAACCAAGCAAAAAAACTGATAGTGTGTATTAGGCTTTAGCCTGCGCACTTTGCTCTTTTTCTGTTATGCTCATATCTAGGAATTGACAGATTTTTGCTAAAGTTGCCCAATGAACAATGCTGTCTCGGATATGACGTTTTATCAGTCTTTGTGATAATGGTAATATATCCGTCTTATTTGCTTTGACTTAAGAGAGATAAGTGTGAGTGTGGTTACTCTCAGAAAAACAAAAAATCATCACCCTTCTATACTCTCAGTTAGGGGACTGGTAGAAGGTTGGTATGCTATAATAATGCTATTACTGCTGGGCCCCACAAACAAGTACAGTAAGGACTTATTGAAGGAGAAAAGTCAGTAGAGTAGTGCTATGACTGCTCAATCTTACATATATGAAGATAAGGGAGGAGCACTGTGGAGTGTAGATGACTTCTTTGTGGACTGGGTCTTGGACTTTCAACAATAAAATTGTTACAAATGCAAATATATATTTTTTTTCTTTCATCCAGAACGGAGCATTTAAATATGGCATTTGTACATTTAGAAACATTTGCATGTTCTAAAGCTATTATTTTGGTTTTATGTTATTCTGTAAAAACATGGAGTTTCTGCCAACACCCAAACTTGAAGTGTTACATGACATTGTATTTATGTTAATCACAAGGCCTCCATGCCAAGCGCAATAACAATTGTAGGCAAGAACACTGACAATCACAGGACCACATATAAACATATGTACTCTAAGCCACTTTGCACGTTTGTATCAGATCCCTTCTCAGTTCTCCACACAAATACATTTTCAGAAAGAGAGGCCAGCATACAGTATTTCTCACATGACAACTTTCCTTAAAGTGGTTAGATAGAGGTTAAGAGTTAGGGGGTGCTTTATTGTTAGTGACAAATTGCAAAGTCAGTGACTTAAAAGCAAACTTTGTAATATGCACTTATTTTCAACTCTAAAAGTATCATACTGAAAAGGACTACTGCTGGGCTGCTAGTGCTGAAATCTAACACAGAGAGAGTAGAGCTGATGTGTTTTCGATTTTAAATGGCTCAGTCAAAGATCTTTTCGACTTTGTGCAAAGAAGAATTTCTCCCTTGAAAGCGTGTCAGTGCTTTGCGTTTTCTAGTAACATGGAATATGACTCCATAACAGATGTGTTTCTTGTTCTTCCTATCTGCCCTGCTGTGACTAGATTGTGGATTACTCATGGAAATGCCATGCTGTCCCTGGGTCTACAACCCACTGTGGGCAGTGTACACAGCCTTCTCATATGATATGAGGCAATATAAAACATGGTATTCTATTTACGCAGACTTAGTTCTGTCAAACTCCATTTCCTATTATATCTGATAATTCCTTTGATATCTGAATTAGAAAGGGGGGCCAATAAAGTAGTTGTAAAGGCAGAAGATTTTTTTATCTTAATGCATTCTTTGCATTAAGATAAAAAACCTTCTGTGTGCAGCAGCCTATTACTTGCCTAAGCCTCATCTCATTACACCGATGTTGCACAATAGACTCGGCTGTCCGGGACTCTCCCTCATGATTGGCTGAGACACAGCATTGGTTCCAGCTGCTGTCAATAAAAGTCAGTAAGCCAATAAGGAGAGAGTGGGAGTGGGGCCAAGATGTGGCTCTGTGTCTGAATGGACATACAGAGCAGCGACTCGGCTTGGGTGTGATGTGGAAATATTGAAATTAATATTTATATCAAGGAACTTCAAGGGAACTGTTGTGAGGACTTTCTAATTACATTACCATGCCCCATTTTATATATATATATATATATATATATATATATATGTGTGTGTGTGTGTATGTATATGTATGTTTTTATAGGATCGTGTGTACTTAATATATTTTTGGGTTTAATCATTAGAGGTGGGCCTAGTTACTGTTTTCTGTATCTCAAAAGACCAACGTCTTTTGTCTGTTGTCTTTGGAGTGAGAAGCAAACATTGTGTCTCCACCTGATCATAAGTCTTTGAAATGCTATTTTAGGCTAAGATCAAAGCGGGCTGACTGATTTAAAGCAAGAGATAGACTTAATGAAGGTAATCATGTTTCAGACAGAGAGGCACCGAAGAGAGTCTAATGCTTATGTGAGAAGCATGATGGCCAACTAGGATTGAATTTCAGCCTAAGAGGATTCAATGCCAATTAAATTAGTCCATTGGTGTTATTGGTAGGGATGGGTAGAGAGGGAACATATACATGAAAACTGCCAGGGATGCCCTCTCTCTTATGCCTCATACACATGGTCAGACATTCCGACCACAAAATTCATCAGGTTTTTTCAGACAGATTTTGGCCTGAAACGTGTCTTGCATACACACGGTCGTACAAAGTTCAGAACAAGGTGACGTACAAAACGTACGACGGGACTACGTAGAGGCCAGTAGCCAATAGCTTTCGTCTCCAATTTTTTTCTGATCATGCGTGGCACTTTGTGCGTCAAAATTCTCTACACACGATCGGAAAAGGTCTGATCGGATTTTGTTATCGGAAAATTTCAGATCCAGCTCTCAAACTTTTTCCGATAGAGCCCACACACGATCAGATTTTCCGACAACATAATCCGATCTGACTTTTTCCGTCTGCATTTCTGACGCGTGTACAGGGCATAAGGCTCATGGTCTAAACGAAGCATGGTCACATAAGGGCTGTCTATGTAATGTATCCGTATTATCTTATTTCTCTTTTCTTTTCTCTAAGGCCGCGTACACACGGGCGGACTGTTCGCCCAACCTTGTCCGCTGAACAGTGTTTGGGCGGACAGTCCGCTCGTGTGTGGGCTTTCAGCGGACAGTTTCAGCGGACAGTTTGACGGACAAAGTCTTTCGGAAATTCCGAAAAACTGTCCGCTGAAACTGTGTTTGAGCGAACAGTCCGCCCGTGTGTAGGCTACTTTCGAAATGAGCAAACTGTTCCCGCTCGGAGGAAAGTCTGCTCATTTCGAGCGCGTGTGAAGGTAGGCGGGGCCCGCGACAGAGACGTCGCGGGCTCCGCCGCCTGGAATGGGCTTAAAGGGGAACCCCAACGCCGAAAAAAATCGGCGTGGGGGTTCCCCCAAAGTCCACAACAGACCCTTGTCCGAGCACGCTACCCGGCCGGCCAGGAAAGGGGGGCGAGCGAGCGCGCCCCCCCTCCTGAGCCGTACCAGGCCGCGTGCCCTCAACATGGGGGGTGCCTTGGGGAAGGGGGGGCCGCGCGGCCCCCCCCACCCCAAAGCACCTTGTCCCCATGTTGATGAGGACAAGGGCCTCTTCCCGACAACCCTGGCCGTTGGTTGTCGGGGTCTGCGGGCGGGGGGCTTATCGGAATGCGGGAGCCCCCTTTAAGAAGGGGGCCCCCGGATACCGGCCCCCCACCCTATGTGAATGAGTATGGGGTACAATGTACCCCTACCCATTCACCTGTGAAATAAAGTACAAAAAAAAACACAACACAGAGAAAAAATATTTTATTGCACAGCTCCGGGGGTCTTCCGTCTTCGGGGGTCTTCTCGCCGGACTCCTCCGCTATCTTCGTGTAGCTCTTTTACTAGCGGAGGAGCCCGGCTTTCTTCCTCCCCGCCGCCGGCCTCTTCTCCCGACTTCGGGGGTCTTGTCCCCCTCTTCGGTTCTTCTGCCGGGCCACCGCGCCTTCTTGTAGCTCTTTTGCAGGCGGTGGCCCGGTCTTCTGTCGCCGCTGCCTTCCGTTCTTCTGTCGCCGCCTTCGGTTCTTCTGCCGGGCCACCGCGCCTTCTTGTAGCTCTTTTACAGGCGGTGGCCCGGTCTTCTGTCGCCGCTGTCGCTGTCGCCGCCTTCCGTTCTTCTTCTTCTTCTTGTTCTTCTTCTTCTTCCCCAGGAGATGTTGACACGTCGCTCTCTCCGGCCGGAATGCCAGAGCCGCGCTGTGCGGTCACTTATATAGTGACAATGGGGCGGTGTCACATGGTATATGTCACATGGGTTGGTCACATGGGTTGATGTCACATGGGGACTATGACATCGTAAGGGGGCGGGGTCACCATGTGACCAACCCATGTGACATATACCATGTGACACCGCCCCATTGTCACTATATAAGTGACCGCACAGCGCGGCTCTGGCATTCCGGCCGGAGAGAGCGACGTGTCAACATCTCCTGGGGAAGAAGAAGAAGAACAAGAAGAAGAAGAAGAACGGAAGGCGGTGACGGCGACAGCGACAGCGGCGACAGAAGACCGGGCCACCGCCTGTAAAAGAGCTACAAGAAGGCGCGGTGGCCCGGCAGAAGAACCGAAGGCGGCGACAGAAGAACGGAAGGCAGCGGCGACAGAAGACCGGGCCACCGCCTGCAAAAGAGCTACAAGAAGGCGCGGTGGCCCGGCAGAAGAACCGAAGAGGGGGACAAGACCCCCGAAGTCGGGAGAAGAGGCCGGCGGCGGGGAGGAAGAAAGCCGGGCTCCTCCGCTAGTAAAAGAGCTACACGAAGATAGCGGAGGAGTCCGGCGAGAAGACCCCCGAAGACGGAAGACCCCCGGAGCTGTGCAATAAAATATTTTTTCTCTGTGTTGTGTTTTTTTTTGTACTTTATTTCACAGGTGAATGGGTAGGGGTACATTGTACCCCATACTCATTCACATAGGGTGGGGGGCCGGTATCCGGGGGCCCCCTTCTTAAAGGGGGCTCCCGGATTCCGATAAGCCCCCCGCCCACAGACCCCGACAACCAACGGCCAGGGTTGTCGGGAAGAGGCCCTTGTCCTCATCAACATGGGGACAAGGTGCTTTGGGGTGGGGGGGCCGCGCGGCCCCCCCTTCCCCAAGACACCCCCCCATGTTGAGGGCACGCGGCCTGGTACGGCTCAGGAGGGGGGGCGCGCTCGCTCGCCCCCCTTTCCTGGCCGGCCGGGTAGCGTGCTCGGACAAGGGTCTGTTGTGGACTTTGGGGGGACCCCACGCCGATTTTTTTCGGCGTTGGGGTTCCTCTTTAAGTCCATTCCAGGCGGCGGAGCCCGCGACGTCTCCTTCGCGGGCCCCGCCTACCTGTACACGCGCTCGAAATGGGCGGATTTGCCTCCGCCTTACGTGGGCGAGTCCGTTCATTTCAAAAGTTGAGCGAACTGTTTGGCAAACAGTTCGCTGAAACAGTCCGCTCAAAAAAGTGCCGTGTGTGGCCATGTCCGTCCATGCTAATTTTGAGCGGACTGTTTGCCGAAACTGTTTGACAAACAAAGTTGGGCGAACAGTCCGCCCGTGTGTACGCGGCCTAACTTTTTCTATCCTAGGATTTGCCTTGATACCGTGATAGCATGTGTATGTCAATTGTAACCATATCTCCTTTTTGCATTAATTATCTTTGTAGACTGGCAACACTGTATTTGGACCGAATATTCTAACATTTCTTTTCTGTATAAATAAATTTGATCCTTGCATTTTAGTACCACTGTCAATCCTTACTGATTTCATGGGGTATAGCTGCAATCGCATTGGTTGATACATATGGAGATAAAAGGTTTTAATCACGTATGTTATGTATCATTAAGCATTTAAGTGAGGTAGGTAACAGGTGCCCCCATAGCCAGCTACTTGCCATCGGCCACTTGGCAGGAGGAAGGGGTCAGGAGTGCCGGCGAGGCACCCAAGAGGAGAGGATCTGGGCTTCTCTGTGCAAAATGATTGCACAGAGCAGGAAGTATAAAATGTAGAATACAATAAGCAGCAGGCACTGTATTATCTTTCCAAACTGTGGGAAATATTGAAAATTGTTTAGTATGATTATTATGTCTTCACAATTAAAGCAACCTAAAGGACATCATCACTGTTCAATATGTTAGCATTTAAAAAAAAATGCTGAGAGGATGGCAGTGGTAGTATTGGGACATTAGCATATACAAGTGTAACTTGGTAAGTTTCTCTAACTTTTTCTAACCTAAAAAGTTTCTTCTGCCAGAAAAGCACTTCTATAAACCTTACCCATCTTCCCACCTAAACATTTATCCAACGTCTAAAATAAGGCCTTACATCTTAAAGTAGAATTAAAAGCATTTTTTTCATTTTGGATAGCACAAGGGACAGTTATAGCCCCTGCCAGTTTTTTTGAAATCTGTCTCTCATTGGGGAGATTTCACTTAACTATCTGTCCCATAGCCAAAACAGGAAGTGTGGTGAATCACTTGTCACCAGTGTCACCGGAACTATTGGAACACTGGATGATGAGGACCATTTCTGTTCTGGAGACAACCAAAAATGTAGAATTTTCTTTCACATTTACTCTCTAAAAAAATGGTAAACTGGACAAATAGAGAGCATGAATGTCCCTGATGGAGGGCACATGAAGCAATAAACATGTAACACATGTTCTAATACCTCTCCCCTATAACTAGGAAAAAAAGTTTTACCTTTAGTTTACAAACTTTCCCCATAACATTTAACCCTTAGCAGTTAATAGGTTCCCAGCAATTTCCCAATCATCTTTCCAATTCAATTAAACTGAGACAACACAAAATATAGCCAACTACAGACCTAAAATGTAAAAAAAAAAAAAAAAAAAAAGAATAAGTAAACAATTAAGACTGTGCTATAAGCACCATGAGAAGAAAAGTGTGTAAGTAGGCATAAATAGATCTTTGGGATTGATTTTTAGATTTCAATATAAACCTTATAAGGTGGGATGAAAGGATGTGATACTTCCTGTTACAGAGAGATATGGGATATCAGCTAACAAAGTCAATAATGGTCAAAACAAATCAAGTAAGTTACATCCAGTTCCCGGTTTCAGTTGACACCACTAACAAGATAAAAATAATTCTAATCTGGTTACCAAGGAAATAACATTATTGAATCACTCAATTTCAGTTGAAAGGCGAAAACTAGCTGGAGAATGGGAGCAATAAAGCAAAATCCCCTTTGCATACCTTGGTAAGATCCATTCCAAGCTTGAGCTGTGAGATAAGGTGGAGGATTACACTACGCTGATCTTCCATGACGCCTAAATCTTCTTCCTCATTATCTTCGGTGTCCGTCAGCTCATCTTCAGCCTCCAGAGGACCAGTCTGCAGAAGAAAGGGAAAAACATACACAGTGCTCTGTTATTGCTTCAAAACTCCAGGAATTTTACAGGAGCATTTCTTAATCTTGATTGTTTTTCTGCCCTTCAATTGCTTTCAGGAGATATACTGTATAGGTTTTGAAGCTCTATGTATCACAAATCCTTTATGAGGCAAGGCTTAAGATACTTTGTCCACCTGTTATTTTAAAGTCTCCCTTATACTTATCTGACACAAACACGAAAGTTGTCAGATCTAGTGATGAAACAGAATAGGTACGCAGACCGCAAGTCTGGCACTCATTTGTAACATACAAAATGGGTCTTGCTTATCGCAACATCAAGCGGGATAAAAACAACGCAATTTGGCCTTTGGACATTTTTCAGTTCATACTTGGTCTTAATCATATCATGCTGCACTATGGGTAACCGTGTCCCCATAACGGTGCAGGGCAGGGATATGCAATTAGCGGACCTCCAGCTGTTGCAGAACTACAAGTCCCATGAGGCATAGCAAGACTATGACAGCCACAAGCATGACACCCAGAGGCAGAGACATGATGGGACTTGTAGTTTTGCAACAGCTGGAGGTCCGCTAATTGCATATCCCTGGTGTAGGGAAACATAAAAATCAGGAACAGACATTTACATTTATTTTAATATAGTTACATAGTTCTTAAAATAAAAACCACAAGAAAGACCTCTGCATTGCACCACTAACCCATTGGCTCCAAATTTGACAGTGGCACATACATAAATGGTGGAGTTACATGGATTTGACTACTTATTGTTCCAAGGATATCCGTTTAAAGCAAGTATACGTCATTCAAGACTAAGTTACCCACGTATTTAACCTGACCAGTTTAACCAACAGAAACCATTTTTCCAAAGTGATCCATTAACACAGAACTTAACCTGGTGCTAATCCAAATGCCATATTTTAACAAAATGTTTGTTTTGTATAATACACAAATATATACAAAAAAAATCTACGGCTTTAAAAGCAATTCCAGGCAACAAGTGGAATGAGCTACAAATTCTGTCCAATAAACACTACAAACACTACCCACTGCCCAAAGGGAGAATGCAGCTGCATCAGAAACGGTCATCAGTGGCTAAGAAAATTTTGATTTTGAATGATCAGTGCAAACAAACATGTTCAAACACTGGAATGAATGCACAATCTATGCCTTTTCTTTTGTATGCTAAAGCCAATTCTTTCCAAAGCCACTGTTAAATGAGGCACAAAATGTTAAGAAATGCAGAGTTTTTCTGCTGTTACTTGTGTAAATTCTCAGTTTACAAATGTACAAACTTGTCAAGCAATTGCTTACTATAACATTAATACATCTTCCTTCATTTTTGGAATGTATATTTAAATAAAGGTTTTGTGGTTTCCAGGGTGTTTAAAATTATTGTTGGTAACACTAGAAATATAAAATTTCTTGAAATTTTGAAGCCATGGAATAAAACATTTTTCCCGTTTTTTATAAAAAAAAAAAAAAAAAAAAAGATTGTGTATTTTTGGAAGGCAGTGTTTTGTAACACTTTCTTACTTGAAGATGCTGCTGGAGAAGAAACATTTTGTGATTATCCAGAAGCAGCAGAAAGTGTGTTTCTGGAATGAGAACTCTAGAGAGAAAAAATGTACTTGCCCTTTAATTCTAGTCCTCATCGTTTCATTTCATAAAGTATTTATGGGCACCTGTGGCAATGATGTTTTTTATCATCCTTGTAGCAATTGGAAAATAATATTTCTTCTCACAATATTTGCAAATTGCAGCTTTGCTATCAGCAGAAATTGCACTGTGGAAATGTTTCCAAACTCTAGATGTTGGTCTCACCAACATCTAGACATCAACATCTAGGAGGAAAAGAAAAACCAATGTACTGACCAGACTATGCTGTGATGCTGGGGAACATTAATAGAAATGATTTAAAGATTATAAAGATAAACTAATTTGTCAGCCAAAATGTACCCTCTTCCCTGTCAATTAAGCCCTGAGAAGTCAGAGACTATCATCTACTGTAGCCCAACAATTGCCCAACTGTAGGAGGTACAAGATGGAGCCCACAAGCAAACTAAACTGGAGCCTTTCCCTTGCAGTGCCGTCTAGTGGCAAAAATGCATATTATTCTTGTTTGAGAGCTGCATTGAGATGTCCGGTGTAACTTGAATTGTATTTTAGGATTTGCTTGTCTTCAGCTGAGAGAACTTGCAATAACTTATGACTTTACCTAAAGTCTCAGAAACCTTTCATTAAAGTGCTACTAAAGCAAGGACCCTGCATTCACGTTGTAATGTTTGAAAGCATGATGGACTTTCCCTTTGAATTAAACAGACAGCCCTCTGCAAACTTTGATTCATGCAGTCAAAGGCAGGAGTCGGCTTAGCCAAGCTTGACCTTTTACTGGAAATTTGCATAACGTTTCGGCAGCCTGCATCTCTGCATACACTGGTCATTTTGATATGTGTTTTCACTTATGGCAACCTTTTATCTTTATTTTCTTCAACATTTTCTCAGTTTGAGCTACCCATGTCATGACAGGTTTCATTTATTATTTATCTGGAAAAACATTGTTCAAGTTAGATAAAAAATCATGGTGGGTTCAAGTTGGAGGGATCACAATGAGAGGGAGCGCTACTCTCATCTCCCTGGCCAGATTAAAATTTGTACATCTCGAATGGTGTCAGAAACCATGAATCAGACCGAGACAGGAGTACAATTAAATCACACTTGTTTATTAAATAAAAATAAAAAGGTAAAATAGAAAAAGCGTAGTCAAGCATAGCCAGAGTCCAGTAACCGGATAGAGTAGTCAGCCAGGCCAGAGTTCAATAACCAGAGCGGGTAATCAGGGAAGGGGTGTCAGCAAGCCAGTCTTTAACAGAACCGGAGGAGATGGTTTCTTGTGATGTGACTAAGGCGAAGGCAGAGGTGAAGTGAGCTGGACAGCTTTAAGTAGGCAGGTCAGACAAGCATGATCAGGAACAGCTGGTAACTGTGGAGAGAGATGAGAGCTGACAATTAGCTGACAGCTGAGCAGCCAGCCCAGGGAAGGAAGGGCTAAGCCAGCCCTGACAAATGGTACCCAAATGCATGCGTGCTACAACACATTACAGTGGATACATGTAAATCATCTGTTGTGGTGCATTACAATGAGAAAAAGGTGCTGGCATGGTTTTCTTGCATTCAGCTACATTGCTAGCCCATTCTACGTGAATAGACTGCCTTAATACAGCACGCATTAACAGACAAAAGTGTATTGTGTTGATGTATGTGCATAAGGCACAGTGTCTTATTATGCAGCTCTAGAAATACAAACATGACCTATATCAATAAAAGTCCACTGTCATTGAGCGTAAAGAGTCCATGTTCCAAGAAATGTCATCACCCACAATTCTCCACTGCACACCAACACACCGGGCCTCTTACCGTAGAAAACCAGACAGCTGAATCTCATAGGGTCACAATATGGAGTGAATCCACAAGTTCATATGTAGGATAAAAGAGAAACAGCGCCTCATAGTGTAGTATGTTAAATCAATATATTTTATTAAGTAAAAAGTGTACAGGGTACTCGCATTTAGAGAATTAAAAAATGAGCATGTCAGGAACCTATATATATAGGCAGGAGGGTGAAATAGAGTGAGCAGAAACTCAAGAAGGGATAGACCAGCCTTATTGAAGTACTGAAACCACTCAGAAGTATCAGTATCCTCGTTATAAGGGGATAATTCCCATTGTAAACTTCGAGGCAACATCTTTGCTGAAAAAATTTTCTCCAAAAAAGTAAAGTATTTATAGTTCCTGTTTGGGATTTCCTTTGTATGAGTGCTGTGAGTGGGCTGGATTGTTTACATTCCCACAGTTGTTGTTCACTTCCTGTTGTGATGTGACATCACTTCCGGTTGATTGGGTCCACCTCCAGGCTTAAAACACAAGGAGGAGGAGGCGTTGCTATTTCGCCCTCCTGCCAACAACACCCCTGACGACATTCCTTATTGGACAAATGCAGCGTAGGGTGGAGCTAGGAGTTCTGACGTCACGTCACTATACGTGCTGACCGCGGCCATCTTGTTGGTTGGAAACAAATATTAACCAAGGGCTTTTTGTGTTCCTGACATTCTGGTTTAATTCTCTAAATGTGAGTATCCTGTACGCTTTTTACTTAATAAAATCATCTTGATTTAACATACTACACCATGAGGAGTTGCTTTTCTCATCTTACATATGAACCTGTGGATTTACTCCATGTTGTGACCCTATGAGATTCAGCTGTCTAGTACCAGAGTGGAGTCGTGCTATAGTGGATATATCATGCTTATCTGACCACCTATAATCTAGTGGTCCATTTCCTGCGCTAAGAGGACCGGTGAGTTGGTGTGCGGTGGAGGTTTTTTTATAGTTCACCTCAGCTTGTCATATTTACACTGTGGGTGATGCCATTTCTTGGAACATGGAATCTTTACGTTCAATGACAGTGGACCTTTATTTTCATAGTTGATGTTTGTATTTCTAGCAATGTATATTTGTATACATTTTTTTTTATATTCTTAACTATATTTTATGCTAGCTGCTGAATAGACATGAGCACAATGATACATTTTATATATAGTGCCTTATTAATCTATGGTTATTCCAAAAGTTCTAAAACAGAAACATGATGAAAAAAAAATACAGAGTTCAGTTATTACATTTAGCTTGCACTTATATTTGGTATTTTCAATTAACAAGCATAAAATCTAAAGCTTTTCAGTGCAGCAACATGAAGAAGAAACCTATAAATCCTTCAAAGCATAGATAATTATACTTTTATTAATATTTGTTACATGAAAATATATTCTGATTACTGCAGCTATTTTTTGTAAATTGAGCACGAAGAAAAGAGATTAAAGCTCTGCATTTGCCTCCCAGATTAATGTAGTTATACATGTTATTGCAGGCTGGAGGCTTTTAAGACACTATGCAGTAAAAAAATATATAATGAGAGATAACAAGAAAAGCAGATTGCAAGTGCCTCCTGTGTATTCAAAGTTAAAAGAGCAAAACTTCAACCAAATATTATATTGATTATAGGCTCATCTATATTTTTTTCGGGGAACTGGAGAAAGTGCAGATAAGGGTAACCAAGCCGATAAGAGGCATGGAGGAGCTCTGCTATGAGGAAAGATTAGAGGAACTAAATTTATTCTCTCTTAGGCCCCTTTCACACTGGGGCGGGAGGTGTGTCGGCGGTAAAGCGCCGCTATTTTTATTGGTGCTTTACTGTCGGAATTGCGGCGCTATTCGGCTGCTAGCGGGGCGGTTTTACCCCATGCTAGAAGCCGAGAAAGGGTTAAAAACCACTGCAAAGCGCCTCTGCAGAGCGTCTGTATAGCCGTGCTGCCCCATTGATTTTAATGGGGCATACACCTCTCCTTCACCGCTCCAAAGATGCTGCTAGCAGGACTTTTTTTACCATCCTACTAGCGAACTGCTCCAGTGTGAAAGCAGCGGCTGTTTTAGGTTGCTTTGCAGGCGCTATTTTTAGCGTTGTATCGCCTGCAAAGCGCCCCAGTGTGAAAGAGGTCTTAAGAAGAGGAGATTAAAGCAGTGTTCTGCCCAAAAAATAAATAAATAAAAGCCAGCAGTTACACATACTGCAGCTGCTGGCTTTTAACAATCGGACACTTTCCTGTTCTGGAGTCCAGCGATGTCGGCACCTCAGCTGATGTTTCCATCAGCTGTCGGTTACTGCCACCGCCATTGCGGTTAAGACTATTGCGAATGTGTGAGGCCCCACTCCTCTCTCCTACTGTCCCGGCGACATGGAGAGGAGGAGGATGGAGCCCGAGGTTATGTCGCGGGCCGTGGCCCAGACTCCAGGAAGTGGAAACAGGATACCTGTCAAAGACAGGTATCCTGTTCCCCCCCAAAGGTGCCAATTGTCGCACCGAAGGGGGAGAAGAGACAAATGAGTGGAAGTTCCACTTTTGGGTGGAACTCTGCTTTAAGGGGGATATAATCAACATTTACAAATACATAAGTGGTCCATATAGTGAACTTGGTGTTGAGTTATTCAGTTTAAAGTCATCTCAGAGGACAAGGGGGCACTCTTTACCTCTAGAGGTAAAGAGATTTCATCTCCAAATATGAAAAGGTTTTTTCACAGTAAGACTTGTGAAATTGTGGATTAGACTCCCTCCAAAGGTGGTTCTAGCCAGCTCAGTAGATTTAAAAAAGGCCTGGATTCTTTCTTAAATGTACATAATTTAACTGAGTACTAACAAATATAGGTAAAGTTGATCCAGGGAAAACCCGATTGCCTCTCGGGGGATCAGGAAGGAATTTTTTTCCCTGCTGTAGCAAATTTTGCTGGGGTTTTTCACCTTCCTCTGGATCAACTGTGGGTATAGGATTGAATGATTTTTTTTTTTGGTTGAACTAGATGGACTTGTGTCTTTTTTCAACCTAACTATGTAACTAAGCTGTAAAGTGCACCGTCTATTTGCCTTTAGTAAATCAACCCCAGTGTGAATAAAATTGAATGGATTTCAGTAACTGAAGATCCACTAATAAGAAGATGCTATACACTATAGGATTAAAACTTTGAGGGCACACCCCCGAATTACTAAGTCCAGGTGTTTTCAGTGATAGGTACTGTTAATAGTATGCCATAAAAAGATATTTTAGACAATTGTGCACTTCAAAATTTTGGAAACTGTTTGGGGAAGGCCCCTTTCTGCTCCAGCAGGACTGGGCCTTCGTGCACAAAACCAGGTCCATAAATACAAGATTTGCTGAGTTTGGTATGGAGGAACTCTATTGACCTATACAGAGTCCTGACCTCAACCCTACAGAACATATTTGGGATGAATTGGAAACCTGATTGTGAATCTGGTCTTAATGCTCAACATCAGTACCTGAACGCACAAGTGCTCTTTCAGCTGAATGGGCACACATTTCCACAGATAAACTAAGCACAGAGGCTGTTAGAGCTTTACAGAGTGGCCAACACAAAATGAATGCAAATGGTCTTGGAATGGTTTATCCAACAAGCTCAGAAAGGTGTACACAAACCTTTAGCCATATAGTGTATCAACATAAAAAAAATCCTACCAAAATTGAAGTTGAAATCATCACTTTTAAATTCATTTAAAGTGATAATAAAATTAATATTAGTTACATTCCAAGAACCCAAGAATTTGTTGTTATTTTTTATGTTCCTGACTTGAGTACTATGCACAGACCATTGGGTTTTTATTATCTAGTCTTCAGTTAAAAGTGGAGTTACACAGGAAACAATTTATAAGTCACATATACAGTATATATGGAGACGAAGGTGGAGGCAAAGTTTAATGGCAAAGCTACATATTTAGACCAACTCCTGGCCCCTTTCCTATTCAGATATGAACATTATACAGAGGACTGGAGTTGTGCTACCTGAAGAAAATCCACCAGTGAAGACTAAGGTTGGCTCTATCTGAAGAAAATTCATGGTGGAGCGATGCAGAGAACTCACAAAATTTGCAAACAGATGAAAAATGCACTTCGTTGAATAACACATCAAATCACATGAAGATGTGCAGGGGAGCACTTGGGAAAGTGTTCTCACACCATGTTCCAGCTCTGAAGCTTTACAATGCAGCTTTGCAACAGTTCCCTGTACAGTATATCTTTAATTAAAGACATTTTGGGGCTGCCACTGTTGGCCTCTTTCAAAAAAACTAGTTACTTTGCAATGACTTCAGTTTTTTCAAGTTACAAGCGTGGAACAAGTTTGCTGTAAAAGGTTATCTGAATTCCAAATCTGTACTAGGTTAAGGTCAGTGATGGGCGCATTGAGGCCCGCTAAAGTAAGATGTAGAAGTCAACGTTAAGAAAGCATGACTTCAATCCCCACTAAGGCATTTGGCATTAATATCTGGCCAGTGCTCTCTGTTCCTATGTAATAAAAAGCTACTAATTTCTAATGTTACAGTATACCAGCAATGAAATAGTACAATTGCCACAATGAGAACAGAACAAAAAAAATAAAACATACCAGACCAATATATGAATACAATAAATAAGGAGCAAAGGCAATGACAGGTTAAAATGTGTATTTTAAAGCATGTGAACACAACTGATTAATAAATCTTTTGCGAAAGCTTTATTGTATTTATGAATTGGATAACCATAAGATACCTGAACAGCCAATACATTTTTATTAAAACAAAATGGTATGCAACGGGATATTATTACGATGCCAAATGGAAATAAAGTGTTAGTAGCAACATGTTATAACAGTGAATAGTCATACATTCACTGTATAACTGCTTTTAGAATTACATTTATATACTGGGAGATATCAGATTTCATAAAACTACTCAGCATGAATTCTAATGCAAGGGATTTGTGAGATATGACTTAGTAAAAAAGTCTGATTGGTATCTAGTTTCAAGTTTAGAAAATCAGGATTCGAAACCGATACCTGATATAAATACTAGATCTCACTTTCACTGGCATTTTTTTTTTTTTTAAAGAATCATGTTATAAGATCTGAAGCTATTAACACAGGTCAAACTACCACAACCCCAAAGAAGCTGGAAAATTGAACTAATCCAAGTAATGAGAGTAACATGCATAGCTAAGCTAGATATTTATCGGTCTTATTGCTGCAAAAATTGGATTTTCGACTTACCATAAAATTGACAGACACAGTGCTCCATTATTCAGAACCATAGCGTTATATCGCCCCCTACAGGAGTAGGACACTAGGCAGAAAAAAGACTTGGCTATGCCTATGGGCAGTCCTAGGTGATATACACCCCCTTCTCTGCTATAGGCCTTCAGTTTAGTAACAAGCAGTGTCGGAAGCATCAAAACTCCTTAGAGGGGTGGGTGCTGTGTCTATCAATGAACTCAGAAAATGGATTTTACGGTAAGTCAAAAATCCAATTTTCTCTTCCGTTCATTGACAGACACAGCGCTCCATTATTCAGAACCATAGGGACGTCCCAAAGCAGTGCCAAACATGAGGGGTGGAACAACAAAAAATCCCAAGGCTAACACAATAGAAAACCAGGTAACATGAGCTCAACACAGTACAACTGGAGCCCAACCTGAACAATACACCCCCAAGAGAGATCAGACCCCCTAAACAGCAGCCCACAACACCTTGCAGCCAAAAGAAGCATCCTCAGATGCCAGCACATCCACATTGTAGAATTGTGTGAAAGTGTACACCAACAACCAAGTGGCCGTCCTGCAAGCTAGCGCAGCTGACGCATGATGATGGAAGGCCCAAGAAGCAGTAAAGTAGAGTGCGCCGTCACAGGGAAAGGAGGAACCCAACCCCTGATAGAATAGGCCAAAGTCAACATCTGTCTGTTCCATCTATAAAGGTCGCAGAAGAAGCAGACAGCCCCTTTTTTGGCCCATCCGTGATCACAAACAGTGAGTCTGATCTCCGAAAAGACCCTGCGTCTGCCAATTACAGCCGAATCGCCCAAACACATCCAGGGCATGTAAGGTAAATACCTTAGGACATTTTGACCTGGGACACAGGAAAGACAATACAATGTCCTTAGTCAAAAGGGATCAGAGGAGGGAACCACAGACAAGGGCGAAGAACCACTTCATCTTTGTGGATTACCAGGTAAGAAGTATGACATGGTAATGCCTACAATTCCGACACTCTGCAAGCAGAGGTGATAGCAACCAAAAAAGCCACCTTCTGGGACAGAGCAAAAGCAGAGGAACCTCCCAAGTATTTTCAAAGGGAGGCTTCTGTAGAACCGAAACACAAGAGTAGATCCCACGGCGGTAGAAGAGACCGCACCGGTGGAGGCAGATGTCGAGCCCTTTGATTAAGAGTACACACCAGGGAGTGCGAGACCAGGGGACGCCGACGAAAACCGCCAAGGCAGATACCTGGCCCTTGATAATACTCAAGGCTCCCCCCCCATTAAAGGAAGGTCAAAATCCAAGCCACTGAGAAAGAACAAGGGTAAATGCCAAGCGTTTCACACCAGTCTATGTATGCTATCTATGTCTGGTGGTAAATCTTCCTAGGAGGAAGGCTTCCTAGCCTTCAGCAGCGCCGTAACTTTAGCACTTGGCTCATAACAGCCAGGCCTTCAAGACCAGCGACTGAAGCAAGATGGAATATTGGCCCTTGGGACAGTAGTGGAACCTACCTGAGAGGCAGTCCCCAATGGACGTCAGCGAACAAGCACCCCAGGTCGGCATACCAAGACCAACAAGGCCATCCGAGTCCACTAGAATGATCGGAATCCCTTCGGCCTTGATCCTGCGCATAAGCCGTGGCAGAATCTTGAGAGTAGGAGAGGCATAGATCCGACTATACCAGCCCCACGGGGCCATCAGAGTGCCTGCAGTACCGTTCCGTTAAGCCGGGATGCCAACAGGTCTACCTCGGTAGTGCCCCTTAGGAGACATATCCGATGAAACACGTCCTGGTGAAGGGACCACCCTATGGACCAACACTAGCAAACTGAGGCAACCGCCTACTATTTTTCCACTACTAGAATACATACGGCAGAGAGAACTAGGCGTTCTGCCCACCAGAGGATGCTGCCTTTGTCAGGGCTGCCAACACACTCTTTGTTCCGCCCTGGTGATTGACATAGGCCATCGCTTTGGCATCGTCTGACTGGTTCCGTACCAGGAGCCCCCAAAGTCGACCTCCATGATCCATACATAGTCTGATTGCTCGAAGTCCCAGGATATTGATCGGCAGTCTGGATTCCTCCAGCGTTCAACGACCCAGAGCAGAACCCTGTCTCAGGACACCTCCCCACCCAGACAGACTGTATTGGTGGTGACCACTGTCCAAAACAAGGGGAGAAAGGATGTGATCTGCCAACATCCTAGAGAGCGAAGCCACCAGACCAGGGACCCCCCTGTTTCCTGGCTCAAACGAATCTAAGATCCCGGAGACCCCGGGCACTTTACGCCAGGATCTCACTTGAAGGGAGCTTGTATGGAACTGCATAAATGGAACCGCCTCGAAGATAGATACCATCAAGCTCAACACCCACATGTAGGGCTGCAGGGAGTACCAAATGCGAGACAACAGTAGTTGAAACGCAGCATGCAACTTCTGGAGTTTGTCCAGAGGAAGAAACACTCTGGCAAGAAATGAACTGAGTCAGAAATGAGTCAGGCCCAGATAATCTAACTTTCTGGAAGGAGCCAGAGGAGACTTCAGGTATTATAGAAGCCACCTGAAAACTGAAGTCTGTACGTCGCCCCTCAGGGTAGCCGAGGACTCTGCTCGTAGAAGATCGTCCAAGCAGCCCAGGACCACAATCCACATCAAACTTTGCGAGTAAGTGAGCGGTGGAGGAGAGACCAAAGGTCAACATTGCGAGCTGAAATTGCTAATTTCCCACTGTAAAATGGAGTTAGTGTTGGTGTCAGGCACATATTGGAGTGCGTAAATATGCATCCGTGATGTCGACAGAAGCCCGAAAATCCCCACGATGAAGTGACTCCACCACCGTGCGGATGGACTCTATTCCAACTTTGTGTACCCAATGGAACCGGGACAAGCACACTCTGAAGCAACAGGGCTTGCACAGCCCCAGGGAGAACAGCGAACAGTCCGGGGACAGGCGCCAATTGGAAGGAAAAAAAACCTTTTTGGGTACAAAGCCGGAACACTAGGACATAGATGAGGGCTAAAGGGGCCTTGTCCATGGGTCTAGGGAGCCCTGCTCTCGGCTCGCCAGACCAGGTCCATTGCATGCGAGAAGGACCGCATCCGCTACGAGGCCCTTTCCCCATTTCAGACTGTGGAAGAGATGTACACTTCCTTCCTGTAAGACTCGTAACAATGTCATCCAGGGTAGCCCCAAACAGACAATTGCCTTGAAATGGTAACCCAGTCAGAGCTTTTTTACAAGTCCAGTCTGCAGACCAACACTTAAGCCACAATACATGTCTAAGCACCACCAAGAGGCATCGTATACCAACCGCAGCCCCCAGATCAACTGGTCTGCCAACTCAGCGAAAGCAGAGGGAATCTGCTCCCCCTCCAGGTATGTCAGCCGGATCCTTAAAAGCTGGAGACTCCTCTACAAGAATCATGGTCGCCTTGCTCAACCTAGAGACAGGGGGATCCACTACTGGTGGAACAGTCCACTCTTTAAGAAGGGACACCACAAAGGGGCACCTCACAGGGAAGTGTCTTTGGAACCACAAAGGTACGCTTTGGACACTCCCAGTCTTTACGAACAAATATTTCAAAGAAGGAGGGAGAAGAGAACGATTTTGCCGTGCGGGGCAGTTTATGGGTGCCAAAGGTACCAGCACCTCCGACGCAGCCACACCTGCATCCTCCATCTTAAAAGTTTCCCGCACAGATGTAATAAGGGAGGCAAGCAGCAACTTCTTGTGTGCCACTGCAGTTGTGGAGGAACATCCTCACAAACTAACAGGACAGGGAGTGTGGCCACCAACCCCGCAAGGTGGACCACATCCACGACGGCAGAGGTAGACATAGAATCAGTGCCATTTACTAGCTTATATGCCTGAGAGCCACCTGTGAAAATGCAAAGAACAGACTGAGACCTCCGCCACCTTAGGCCCCACACAGGGGCGTCACCGAGGTCCCACACATGGGACAATGACCATTTTTGTGTGGAGTAAACCTCCCATGCAACCAATTCATCTCACAACAGAATCAGTCAATCAGAATCAGTGAAGTCTTGAGTTAATCCTTGGGAGCTGGGAAACCTTTTGAATACCAACCAGATTTTAATTGTGGCTTTCCAATTGTGGATTACCCTACCGAGTTGAGGAATTTATTTTGGCGTCATCACCATCCTTGGCTGGGGTTAAAGGCAAATACACAGTGTGGCCCCCTATAATAAGGGACCACCTTGTTCCGGTAAGTGGCAGTGTGTTTACACGTGGTGGAGGTGATTCACAAATTTTTCCCGTGTGAAAGTTTGGGTGTCACATCGGTGCTAAGAAATCATGGGATTTATATGGACTATTCATTATTAATTCACTATAATTTGTGATTGGAATATTTTTATATGCGGATATTATTAATTTTTTTTTATTTGTTTATATTGACATTTATTGAGTTTATGGTATGCACTCCTAGTCATACACTTAATAGTTTCACTATCGGGTCCTGATTTTCAGGTGTTCACATTCATTTCAATCAATTTCATTATTATATATATTTATTTATTCACTTTTGTTTATGTAAATTATTTATTAATTCATTTATCACTTTAACATCACTATTTGCACTTTACCAAGTTTTTGGGTTTTATTAGAGTGCTGTCACTGTTTCGCGCAGCTCCTTTTTCTGCCTGTTGACCGAGGGCCTGCACAAGAGGTGCTGACCAAGGCTCCTCACAAAGGGCACCGGCTGAGACCCCGCACAGGGGGCGCCTACTGATACCCCGCACAGGGGGCACCATTGGACCCCTAACAGGGAAACTGGCTAAGACCCCGCGGATGGGGCACTTATGGATACCCCACACAGGGGGCACCACTGGACCCCTCACAGGGGGCACTGACTGACCCAGCACGAGGGGCGCCTATGGAAACACCGCACAGGGTGCACCACTGAACCCCTCACAGGGGGCACTGGCTCAGAACCCACACAGGGGGTGCCTACGGATGCCCTGCACAGGGGACACCATTGGGCCCTTCACAGGGGGCACTGGCTGAGGCCCCTCACAGGGGGCATTCACTAAGGCCCCTTACAGGGGGCATCCACTAAGGCCCCTTACAGGGGGCACCTACGGAGGGTCCACTTAAACAACCTTCCCAAAAGGAGGTCACCCTCAGAGCCCCCACGGTGCCGTCCCTCTGGAAGAAGGTATCTGGCGCTTCCGCAAGGACTAGCATTTTCGGCCGCCCGCCTGGCGTGAGTGCACAGGTCCGTGGGGGGACCGGATCAGGCTAGAGCCGAGAAAGGAGGGCAGATGCCCACAACGGAAAGCAGGGACCTCCACCACTCGCTCTAGGGCTGCCCTGCACGTCACCCAGGCAGTAGGCCACATTTAGTGGAGGGCCGCCGCAAGGGGCACGGATCTGCGGACCCCCCATAGTGACCACCCTTAAGAGAGGTGGACAGAGTGTCCAAAGCACCTAAACCAGAGGAAGCAGGGATGTGGAGGAGAACCCCAGAGGGACTGACCACCCTAGGGAGTACCCGTGCCCCACATGACTCCAGGGAAGGAGAGGAGGGGGCCCCTTACCACTCCAGTGAAGTGTGCAGGTAACACTCCCAGACAGATCCTCCTAGCCACCCAAGTGGTCGTATGCAACCTCACCAGACGTTTTACTCCCAGGGTCAGCCCCTGTCCAGTGGTACTGTGTTGCGGCCGATCTAGTGCGTAGCTGTGGTCTGCACACGTTCGTTGGCCAGATTGGGGTGACCAATGGAGCTTAGTGTCCAGCCCATCGCCCAGTCTGGCAGTTGATTGTAGATCTCACAGGAAAAAAATTTAAGAGAAAAAAAAGTAGTTTAAAAGGCAAAAACAAAAAATTGCCAGTATCAGCAGGGAACTAGGTCTTTACTCCTGACTAGGCAGAATAAAACTGAAGGCGTATAGCAGAGAGGGGGGTTATATCACCTAGGACTGCCCATAGGCATAGCCAAGTCTTTTTTCTGCCTAGTGTCCTACTCCTGTAGGGGGGCGATATAACCCTCTGGTTCTGAATAATAGAGTGCCGTGTCTGTCAATGAACAAAACATAAATATTATTTTAAACTGTCCCACTTTTGGTCATCTAAGTACTTTATACAAAACAAGAACACATTTCAGTAGTTCAAAACCCTGAGTTACAAATGTCAAAACTGCAACCAGACCCCAAGAGGACAACACCACTGACTTCCAATGCCTCATCGGGCAACATATTATACTCTAGCAACAAAAGGCTAATCACTGCAATACTGAGGCATACAACTTTCACTTATTGCAATTGTTACAATATGCAGGAAACAAAATGGCAATCTTTAGAACGCATTCAAATGAGCAGATATCACAAAACAATCAGGGCCATGTGTAAGCAGTAACTATGTTGACATTATTGACAGGAACTGTATGCTAGTCTGCCCCCCCCCCCCCCTTTTTCTTACCTTTTACTTCAGGCCTCAAGGAAGCTGCAGGCAGAGATCCCCATTTTCTTTTGGCCACGTGTCCTCAGTGGCCAAGGAGTGGAGATGGAGGAGTAGAGAGCACAGTCAAACGCCATCTGGCTTCTTTCTCCTCTGCATTTTACATGCAAGTTAAAATTCCTCTTATCTTAATCATACAGTTCAGGGCGCAAGTAGAGTATTTATACACGATGAAATGTTCCCAATCAAACAATAAGAAGGGTGGACAGCTATGAGGAAAACAGAACTGTGCCAACAGGCTTGGTCCTGAAATGACCATGAAACACACATGAATCTAGTATAATGGCCATATATAAACATAAGAGGGAATTGCTCTTTAGGAATGTATGTTCTTTCCATGGTGGACACCATTGTGCAATGATTCACTCTGCAACGTGTCCCTTGTGAGGTCCAGAGAATAGTACAAAGAGTGAATTAATCGATCTGATTACAGCAGAAGCTTTGAGGTATACTCTAATGACCGACTCTGTCAACAACTGGGACATATATAGAGATTTACTTTGGATGCTTAGGAGCAGGGAATAAGAATGGGAGGTCAATGTCCCCAATAAGATGGAATGCTGAGACCGTTTTTTGAAGAAAGGATGACCTTGGGTGAAGAGAGCGCAGAGAAGGTTTACTCCTTATGCCACTGAGCAGGAGGAAAAACTCTTTACTGGAGAGGGACACCAGTTCAGAAACATGTCTGTCAGAGGTGATGGTGTCCAAAAAGGCTACTTTAAATGAGAGATTCAAAAGTGGGATGTCACTGATATGTTAAAAAGGATGGTGTCTGCAGGGAAGAGAGAATCAGCTGAGATCCCATGGAAGCAGAGGGTGCTGCAAGGGGGGCTTAATATGAGATACATCCTGAAGAAAAATTAAGTGAAGAGTGAAGTGAAGTGAACAGCGCTGGTGCAAGAATTTTTGACACCCTAGGCAAAACCTCATTTTGCCGCTCCCCCATTGGCTCTGCCCATGACTCCACCCCCCAATATGTGACCCACCTGACCATTACACACACACTGACCTACCTGACCATTACACACACAAACTGACCTACCTAGCTGACACATACACTGACCTACCTGACTATTACACACACACTGATCTATCTACCTGACTCCTATTTCCTGCACTACTCACACACCCCCTCCCATCCCCCACACACAGCTCGCTGTAGATAGGGAGGATCCACCCTCCTCCTTACCTTTGCTTCATGGACCATCACATCCAGGTTCTCCTCAGCACTGGGCGGTGTTGCTCTCTGGTGCCCCCGCTGGCCGGGAGGTCAGCTAACAGATGCTGCACCTCTCGATGCTCTGATCTCCACCAAGCCCCGCCCCCCCACCGCACACACAGCGCCGCTCCAGAGGAACAGGCTGGAGCAAAGTAGTCCCGAAGCGGCGCTGTGAGCTTTTACTCTGAAGAGAGCGAGGGAACAGCGGGGCACTCAGCAGGACACATCGCGGGGATTGGAGGCATGATACAGAGGCCGTGGCTGTGCCCTGGGGGGTAGTGCGCCCTAGGCGGCTGCCTACTCCGCCTAGTGGTAGCACTGGCCCTAGAAGTGAAAATGAAAAGTGAAGCCAGAGGTCTTTGAAAAAATGAATAAGGCAGAGAGACCTGATTTTTAGGAGTATTGAGGGCCAAACTCTGGTTAAGACCTGATTATAGGAAGGCCAGAATGTCAGGTACAGGTAATCTCTAGGGTGCTCCTTCAGAAGACTTGCAGGGATAACCTGACTGCTCAGCTTAGCTTCCCTCCATGACCATGTTGTTTGGAACCACTGCTAGGGTGTTCCTTGCTTGGCTGGACAGGAGAACTGGCAAGTCAAGAGAAGGAACCTGCTTGTTGCAAGCTGACAAAATATTTTATTGGAGGGTTCTTGAATGGAATTGGGTAAATGGCACTGCTTCCAAGAAGGCTACCATTAGATCTATAGCTCTCATGGAGAATCTTAATATGGAATGTCTCTAGGAGTTTTGAACATTTGTCCAACTAATTGCTGACATAAGGGGAGTGGGGCGATACGTTTTCCAAGTCAGTGATTCTGTTTTTGAAATTTTCTTTATTTTTTCATGTTGTTTTCATTTTGTCATCTCTTTCACTTGGATGTTATAAGTTGCACTATTAAATACAGCTGGATAAAACAAAAACGGTGTCTGTCTTCATTTCAGGCTGCTAAGCAACAAAATGTGATTATTTTCTATACCCACTGTATATGTTAAACTTATATGACGTTTTTTGTATCACATATCGGAGTAGGTTCTTTTAGCGTACTACTTTATAGTGTTGCAGTACTGAGATTGTGGTATCACATATTGGGGGTTATTTACCAAAGGAAAATCCACTTCGCACTGAAAGTGCACTTTCAAGTGCAGTCGCTCTAAATCTAAGGGGTAGATCTGAAATGAGTGGAAGCTCTGCTGATTTTATCATCCAATCATGTGCAAGCTAAAATGCTGTTTTTTGTTTTCCTTGCATTTCCCCCCTCGGATCTACAGCGACTTTACTTCCAAGTACGTTTGCAGTGCAAAGTGGATTTTCCTTTAGTAAATAACCCCCATTGTGTTTATATTGTTCTTGTTTTATATTTTCTTTGCAATAGATGTTGACAACGTTTGTAGAGTGGTACACAGTTATACTATAACTCTATAGGCCATAACCCAGTTTTACATTTTGTGTTTGAATACACATATTAATATTATTTTTCCTTTCTAGTCACAATTACACTGGATAGGTAGGAGCAGTGCTACATTTGGTCATTAGTCTTTCCCCATTGGACTTTGGTACCAAGAACAGTAGAACAGATTGTCTTCTAGTAGTACCAGCACAACAAATATCCAGGACCAGAGATAGTTCAGGGCATTCTGCAAATCTGTCTTTGGGGAGTTTTAAGTTAATTTGATGAAGGAAGAGGTGAGGTTGTAGAGGTTTGAACTCTATTTTGTACCCTTTTGAAAAACCAATTAAACACACAGGTCTGGGATGTCTATGACCCACCCAGAGAACTGTAACAAATGTCCTCCCAGTCTTAGGAGTGAGGCTATTCCTTTTGTGAAGTGGCCCTTGAGGAAGCCTTGGAGGTCCATGTCTTGTACCCAAAGACATGAACGTAGGTTTTGAATTGAAACCTGGTTATAGTGGAAAGGTGTTGAATAGCTACGGACTCCTGAAGAAGGTAGTTTTGCGACCATCCACTGTGAAAGTAAAACCTTCCCATCTATGACCTTTTTGATAAACTTGTCAAGTGCCTCACTGACAGACATCTTCATTGGAAGAGCTCATGTGTAAGATGCCCATCGCAGGCGGTTTCAGCTGTCAAGCTTTTCCCCATAAGATTATGTGCATGTGAATAGAGATTAGAGCCATTCTGCAAATTTGTCTCACGACATGTTCTAAAGCAGCTGCACAGAATAGTAGAACGAGAGGCAATTGTAATTGATGTTTAACCACTTAACAACCGCCCATTCCCGATTAACGGCTTCAGGGCGGTTGTTTAACTCTAGGAGGCCGTTAATTAACGGCCTCCCAGAATTCTGCTCTCGCGCGCCCCCTGGGGCGCGCACACGAGAGCATCCGTGACCGCTGGGTCCAGTGGACCCGGCGCATCACGAATCACGGTAAACGGCCGCTCATCGCGGCCGTTTACCACGTGATCGCTCCGTCAAATGACGGAGTGATCACTTGTAAACAAGCCGGCGTCATGTTATGACGCCGGTTCCTCCCTCCCCCTCTCTGTACCGATCGGAACAGCGGAGGGGGAAGAGATCGGTGTCAGCAGCGATGTGGGCTGCATCTGCAGTGCCCACATCGCTGCTCACCGAAAATTAACCCCTCAATTCCCTGCAAATACTCTGCATTACTCTGCAATTCCCTGCAAATACTCTGCATTACTCTGCAATTCCCTGCAAATACTCTGCATTACTCTGCAATTCCCTGCAAATACTCTGCATTACTCTGCAATTCCCTGCAAATACTCTGCATTACTCTGCAATTCCCTGCAAATACTCTGCAATGCCCTGCAACAACTCTGCATTGCCCTGCAACACTCTGCATTGCCCTGCAACACTCTGCATTGCCCTGCAACACTCTGCATTGCCCTGCAACACTCTGCATTGCCCTGCAACACTCTGCATTGCCCTGCAACACTCTGCATTGCCCTGCAACCCTCTGCATTGCCCTGCAACACTCTGCATTGCCCTGCAACACTCTGCATTGCCCTGCAACACTCCGCATTGCCCTGCAACACTCCGCATTGCCCTGCAACACTCCGCAATGCCCTGCAACACTCCGCAATGCCCTGCAACACTCCGCAATGCCCTGCAACACTCCGCAATGCCCTGCAACACTCCGCAATGCCCTGCAACACTCCGCAATGCCCTGCAACACTCCGCAATGCCCTGCAACACTCCGCAATGCCCTGCAACACTCCGCAATGCCCTGCAACACTCCGCAACGCTCTGCAATACCCTGCAACACTCTGCAACACTCTGCAACACCCGCCAATACCCTGCAACACTCTGCAATGCTCTGCAACCCCCGCCGATACCCTGCAACACTCTGCAATGCTCTGCAACCCCCGCCGATACCCTGCAACACTCTGCAATGCTCTGCAACCCCCGCCGATACCCTGCAACACTCTGCAATGCTCTGCAACCCCCGCCGATACCCTGCAACACTCTGCAATGCTCTGCAACACCCGCCAATACCCTGCACCACTCTGCAATGCTCTGCAACACCCGCCAATACCCTGCAATGCTCTGCAACGCAGTACTCTGCAACACCATGCTCTGAGATACCCAGCCATAGTCGGTGATACCCTGCAATACCCAGCCATAGACATCTCCCGCCACCCTCCGGTGCTTTTACCGAATCGCTAATACGATCAAAGCCAGAATCTTTTTTTTTTTCAGGCTTCCCAGCTTAGAGGTGAGATGTGGGTCTTATTGACCCCATATCTCACTGTAAAGAGGACCTGTCATGCCATATTCCTATTACAAGGGATGTTTACATTCCTTGTAATAGGAATAAAAGTGATCAAAAAAATTATTTTTGGGGAAAAAAATGTCAAACTAAAATAAATAAAGTAAAATGAACAATAAAAAAAAATGTTTTTTTAAAAGCGCCCCTGTCCCCATGTGCTCGCATGCAGAAGCGAACGCATGCGTAAGTCCCGCCCACATATGAAAACGGTGTTCAAACCACACATGTGAGGTATCGCTGCGAACGTTAGAGCGAGAGAAATAATTCTAGCCCTAGACCTCCTCTGTAACTCAAAACATATAACCAGTAAAAAAAATGTAAATCGTCGCCTATGGGGATTTTTAAGTAGCGACGTTTGCCGCCATTCCACGAGCGTGTGCAATTTTGAAGAGTGACATATTAGGTATCTATTTACTCAGCGTAACTTCATCTTTCACATTATGCAAAAATTGGGCTAACTTTACTGTGTTTTTTTTTTTTTTTAAGCACAAAACAGTTTTTTTTCCAAAAAAAAGCATTCGAAAAATTACTGCGCAAATACCGTGCGAGATAAAAAGTTGCAAAGACCACCATTGTATTCTCCAGGGTGTTTGCTAAAAAAACATATATAATGTTTTGGAGTTCTATGTAATTTTCTAGCAAATAAATGATGATTTTTACATGTAGGAGAGAAATGTCAGAATTGTCCTGGGTGCTCCAGAACACCTGATGGCGCTCCATGCATGTTGGGCCTCTGTATGTGGCCACGCTGTGTAAAAGTCTCACACATGTGGTATTACCATACTCGGGAGTAATAGCAGAATGTGTTTTGGGGTGTAATTTGTGGTATGCATATGCTGTGTGTGAGAAATAACCTGATAATATGACAATTTTGTGAAAAAAAAAAAAAAAAGTAAAAAGAATCTTGATTTTGCAAAGAATTGTGGGAAAAAATGACAACTTCAAAAAACTCATCATGCCTCTTACTAAATACCTTGGAATGTCTTCTTTCCAAAAAGGGGTCATTTGGGGGGTATTTGTACTTTTCTGGCATGTTGGGGTCTCAAGAATTGAAATAGGCCGTCAGTACTTCAGGTGTGATCAATTTTCAGATATTGGCACCATAGCTTGTGGACTCTATAACTTTCACAAAGACCAAATAATATCCACCAATTTGTACTTATTTTTACCAAAGATATGTAGTAGTATAAATTTTGGCCAAAATTTATGAAGAAAAAATTACTAATCTGCTAAATTTTCTAACAGAAACAAAGAAAAATTAGTTTTTTTACAGAATTTTCGGTATTTTTTCTTTTATAGCACAAAAAATAAAAAACCCAGCAGTGATTAAATACCACCAAAAGAAAGCTCTATTTGTGTGAAAAAAAGGACAAAAATTTCATATAGGTCCAGTGTTGCATGACTGAGTAATTGTCATTCAAAATGCGAGAGCACCGAAAGCTGAAAATTGGTCTGGTTATTAAGGGTGTTTAAGTGCCCAGTGGTCAAGTGGTTAATAACAAAATCCTGAAATGCAGGGTCATGTTGGTTGTTAATTCTCCTAGTCCAGTTAGCCAGAGCTGGCTGCAGAGCTGGGCCTGCAAGATTAAAGAGAGCTTTTAAGAGCACCTCAAACTTTCAATCTGCAGAACCTCTGAAATAAACACTGAGTTGTTTGCTTAGGACAGAGATGGCAAAAATCAAACAGGAACCACACAGTTCTTTGTTTACTCTTTATCCACTACATAGCATTCCATAAATTTGATGGGAGGAGTGAAAATTGATGTGTAGTAGCATAATCCTGAAATGCAGGGTCATGTTGGTTGTTAATGGTCTTAGTCCAGTAAGTCAGAGCTGGTTGCAGGGCTGGATCTGCAAAATGAAAGAGCTTTTAAGAGCACCTCAAACTTGATGCACACTCTTCTGCCAGCAGCACCTACCACCCCCAACAGCTCCTGTCCGGTGGCTTCAGTGGTGAGCATTCCCCTCCATCCACCTCAACAATGTCAATGTGCCAATGCCGATCGGCAAATGCAGTCTTTCCTGAATGTTCTCTCTCCTGCTAGAAGCTTGCCCCCCCCCCTCCCTCGCTCCAACAGGGCTAATTATTTTTGGCAGCTTCACTGCTACTGGTGAGTGGTGAATGGCGACAGTGGTAAGTCGGTGCCAGTCCAGTCTCCTTCGCACCTGTCAATGCAGTGCTAGGCTAATAAAGCCTGAATGTTGCAGCCTGCATCTCACTGTGCGCTCTCTCCCACCAACACCAAGCCCCACACTGGCTGCCGGTGCCGCCAGAGCAGCTAGACAGTGAATGGATATCTTTGCAGTTTGCAGGCATTGGTTGCTAGGACCACCGGTGTCCTAGCAACCTGGATGCTTTTGCAGGTGAAAGCATGGTATTTTAAAGCTTCCACACCCTAACTCTAGCCGGTTCACACACACATCTTTGCAGCGGCTCCTGGAAGGTAAAGAGTTTTTGTCTCACTCTAATGGAGGTCCCTATGGGGGGGGGGGGGGGGGTGCTGATATAAAGGGACTCATAGCTAACCGGGTCTCTGGGGGGGTGCTTCTAATATAAGGGAACTCTAATCTAATTTGGGGTCACTCTATAAGAAAGGGTGCTGATCAGTGGCATCACTACGGGGTGGGGGGGCTCATTCACACCATAGTTGCCACTGGTGTTGATATAAGGTGACTGTTTTTTACAGTAACTGAGATACAGTGTGACCCTTGTCTTACTTGTCCACGACACTAGACTAAGTAAAATCTAGGCTTCGCATTTCACAGTGGGAGTATCTCCAGGTTGAACACCCATGCAGGATTCAGTTCCTGAACAACATTACATGTGTAGCTCTGGGCTCTTTAAAAAATGTCCCCAGCAGTGCTGACAAAATAAACACAGAAAATATTTTTTTCCTCTCCTGTGATGGACAGGTACAGGGAGAGGGAGGACTGGACTGCGACTTGACTCGATGTTGCTACAGCTGAAGAGGACCTGCCCCCAGCAACCCTGAAGAAGGACAACTCCTGATTAGCTGCCTAAGCCAGGCTGGTTCCCAATTGTCTTTGGGATGTTTTTTCTGCCTCTCACCACAGAGAAGAGATCCATGTGGGGTCTGATGAGAAGGCTCTGGGACCCATTTTAGAGAGTCCGGGAACCACTAGGGGAACAGGACTGCCTGGCCAGTACAATATATCCCCGGGACGTGTTCTGTGAGTAGAGAAATAGAATTGAGAACTTTGTGTGACTGCTATTACAGAGCCTGGGAGCTGAGCTGTGCTGTGTGTGCCCAGAGAGTATTAGCCTGGAAGCTTGTGTTACAAGGCTTATGGCTGCAAGAAGCCATAAGACTGTTATTGTGATCTGCTGACCACATGCTGTTGCCAGAGGATCTGTTCTGCCAGGAAAAGTGTGCTGCACCCGAATCACATGCAAAACTGTGTGCAGCAAGCAGGCTGTGGGCTGTTGCTATGCCAAACACTACTTTCTGCAGTGAGGGAGGAGAGACTCAGTTTCTTTTCCAGTGCATTCCAGTTGCTCCCAGTGACCATGTGTTCCAGCTACCTGCTAAAGCTGCAGAGAGCTGGCTCAAGAGGAAGGACCCCTTCACCAGCCACAGAGGAACCCCTCAGGACTTGAATCAGTCATCAATGGTGAGAGGTTTCCAGCCACCATCTTGTTTACTTATGTGAGTACTCCCACGCAAGGGCCCCATCGACGGCAGCCTCTCTACCTGCTTAGTGCAAGTTTGTGCACCAGTTGCTTCCCAGGCAGATGTGGTGAACGAACAGTGACACCCTCTGAATTGTGTCACTTAACAAGGTGCCTACATTGCTATATTGTAAATTGTTGTTAATTAACCCATTCCTTTCTAGGGCTTTGCCATCAATTAAAGCCCATTTAAGCCTTTGAGGTGCGTCAGTGTTCTCAGGGCCAGGAAAGGAGTGATCACAGGTGCAGGGCAGAAAAGACCCAATAAAAATACCAGCGGCTCCTACGGGGGTAGCATTAGACATGTATGACGCCCAAGTTTTTATAGTGGTTGTGTTTATACGGATGTTTCTATACTAGCATTAGAAGATAGTAAGTGCTTGACTGAAAAATCAAAAGATAAAATAATAAATAAAAATAATAAATAAAATAAAAAATGAAGACTCACAGAGTGAGGTAGAGTTTTAGAGGAGGCACCCAGAGAGTGTGCTCTCTAAAGCTCTATCTGGGTCCAATCACCTGAAAGTACTCAACTATAACCCATGGTGTATGAATACTCTGCCTGTGTCCTGTGAGACATAGTCCCACATTTCCATGCAGCAAGATCCTTTTTTTCCCATTTGAGAGCTAGCTGTTTGTATCTAATTGCATTGTTGCTTAACAACTTGCAGAAATTGACTGTAAATTACACACGACTGGACTTTCTGGCAGAAAAGGTCAGATGGAATCATTCAGTTGGATATTCCGATCGTGTGCTTGCTTCAGCTGACTTTTTTCTTCAAAAACTCAGACGGACCTAGAAATAGAACATGCTTTAAATCTTTCAGACGGAATCAATTTCTATCTGGAAAACCGTTCATCTGTATGCTGGTCCGACGGACCAAATACGACTCAAGGGCAGCTATTGGCTATTGAACTTTTCTAATCCTGTCGTACGACATCGCGTTCAAAACTAACAGACTTTGGTGTGATTGTGTGTGGGCAAGTCCGTTTGGTCGGGAACTCTGTCAGAAAGACCATCAGAGTTTATTCTGATGGAAAGTCCGGTTGTGTGTACGTGGCATTAGAGGTATGTTCATCTTAGTAACTTGTATACCAGCATTACTTTCCTGCCAAAAATCTCTTCAACCCAAAAAAAATAAAATAAGCTCTTTTATATTATTATTAAATGTTTTAGTACTGCTACACAATGACCCAGAGCTGGCCATACTAGCTAGGTGCTGTTATACTAATTTAGGATGCAGAGGGTGACAAGGGATGCAGAGGTGAGAAGTATTTAAAAAGGGTAGCAAGGCATGAAGAAGTGAGCAGTGTTAGAAGGTAGCAGGGGAAGCAGAGGTAAGCAGTGTTGAAAAAGGGTGGCAGAGAATGCAGAGATGAGTGCTGTTGTATGAGGGTGGCAAAAGGTGCAGAAGTGAGCAGGGTTGGAAAGGGAGGAAGAGGATTCAGAGGTGAGCAGGAGTGGAAAAGGGTGGCAGGGGATGCACTGGTAAGCAGTGTGAAGAGGGTGGTAAGGGATGTAGAGGTGAGCAGTGCTGGTAGTGGGTGGCATAGCATGCAGAGGTATGCAGTAATGGAAGAGGGTTACACAGAATGCAGAAATGTGCAGTGTTGGAAAAATGTTGCAGGGGGTGGAGGGGTGGGCAGTACTGGAAAAACATGACAGAGGATGTATAGGTGAGCACCGATGGAAGAGGATGGCATGGGATGCAGAGGTAAGCGGCACTGAAAGAGAGTGGCAAGGGATGCAGAGGTGACCAGCATTGGAAGAGGGTGGCACAGCATTTGAGCAGGGTTTGCGAAAATGTTGCAATGTGTGCAGGGGCAAGCAACACTGGAAGAACATGGCAGTGGATGTATAGGGGAGCAGCACAGGAACAGGATGGCAGTGGATGCAGAGGTGATCATCATTGTTAGACAGTTGCAGGGGATGCAAAGGTGAGCAACATTGTAACTGGTTGGCAGGGAATGAAATGGTAAGCAGCATTGGTAGAGGGTGGCAGAGCATGCAGAGGTGAGCAGTGTTGGAACAAGGTGTCAGGAATGTAATGGTAAAAAGCTTTGGAAGAGGGCTGCAAGGAGCTCACAGGTTAACAGAGTTGGAAGAGGACAGCAGGGGATGCAGAGGTGAGCAGCTTTGGATAAAGGTTGCAGGGGGTGCAGAGTTGAACAATGTTGAAAGACGGTTGAAGTTGCGGAAGTAAACAGTATTGCAAGAGTGTGACATGGGATGTAGAGGTGAGCAGTGCTGGAAGAAGGTGGAAAATGGTCGCAGGGGTGAGTAATGTTGGAGAAGGGGTGCAGAAGTAAATCCCAGTGCTGGACATGCGCACTTGTGGTGTCTCAATAGTTACATTCTTGACTTTTGGAAGGCACCAGTGTCCCATTTCCACCTGCGTCATGGAATGATCATTGAGATGACTGGAGTGGCACAGAGCCTGGGGAAATCAGCAGCATGGGTGACTGCTTATATGTTTACGTGTCCATAGATATTGCAAAATGTGTCCAAACTAGTAAAAAATGGCCATAAAGTAGTTTTGTCTTCCTGAAAAAAATATGCAATTTTCTGGAGGAAAATAAATACGTTTACATATATTACTATACCAAAGAAAAACAAAGCAAACAGTACAAGGCCCCATGCACACAGCATTTTAATTTTTCTCTGAACTTTTTCTCTGAGCTTTATTTTAGCCAATGTGTCCATAAACATTGTGACATTTAGATTTGTATTCTAGAGCACCCTTCAAGGACATAAAAAGTGCCCCAAACCTTCATTCAGAAAGAAGGCTACTGGCATCATTTACACACATATACATGTAACTGCATATAAATGTGTAAATGCATACACATGAGCATAAATTTATTCTACCAGCTATAAGAAATAGATATTCTCGTCAACAGAATGAGTTAATGTGCATATGCTTCTAAACCCCATAGGCCTGTAAATACACGTAATTATGCCCCAAAACAAGCTTTTTTTTTATTATTATTTTTTTTTTTTTTTTACACTGGATTTTTCTGCCAGCTCTTGGCAGAAAGATGTAACATAGATACTGTAGGAATATCTTAAAACACTCATGTGCCTGCAGTCTTTTTAATTAAAAAATGGCTAGGCCTATTCAGTATAGGGCACCAAGACTAACAGAGCTCATTTTGTCTTCATTTTTTTAATAGAATCCAGTGTTTTTTTTTTTTTTTTACAGCCACACATTTCTTATTGATAAAAAAAAAAACACAACAAAGCTATAATTACAAAGTCTTGCTGGACTAGCTTTTCTCCACCAAATAAAAAGAATCAATCACAATTATAGGTTCCACCAAGGTAATGCTAGAAATAAAGTCCAAACTACATGAGATGTAAGGTAATCTATCATACTTGGAAAAAAGAAAACTGCTGTTAAGATGTCCCAGTGGGGTATATAAATCTTTAGAACCTAAGCATTGCATTTCAGTTTGTCCACACCAACGCTGACATTTTTTGTAAATCTGGAGGCAAGAGTTGTTAGTGTGTAAGGTGTGTTATTGCCTTTTGCATAATACTCCAATAAAGCTGCTAGGCCTGTACCCCCTTGCATGGTAATGGGATATACAGTCCCAAATATACAGATAGCAGTAATAGATGTCATAGAAAAGGACTGTGATTGCACAGTTATGTTCTAAGAAGGTAGGTCTTCTAGTACTATTTGCTAATCTGGCATTCGCAAAATCATGTGAAAATATAACAATGTAAGAGGTGTTTGGAGGTGAACACAATTTTGAAGCATACAGCTATAAATCAAAAATCTTTACGTTTCGCCTCTTTGGCCTTTTAGATTTATTATGGTAGAACATATTATTGCAAACTTTTTCCATTTTTCAAATTCCAAAATTTCTTGATAAAGTTCTACTATGAAATATAAGATTTCTACAGATGTCTTAAATCTGATACAAACAATGTTGATTTTTGCAGCCTGAGCATGAATAAATCTAGTACAGGGTTTTCCAATACTATTAGCAAGTACTAATGGCAAAAAGCAACTAAAGGATAAACAAATATGCACTGACTGTCTATATTCACGGATTTCTCCATTGAGCAGTGTACATGGTAAAGGCTGAAAAGTTAGGCCTACCTCGTACAATCAGGAATAGAAGAACAGAGGGGCACCAGACTAAGTGCAGCATTAGAAATACAGATTTTATTAAGGATAAGACCAGGGGAAACTCGCATATAGAGGGATAGTTCAGGCACATATACAATGGTTGTGGTCAGTCTCTGGACCTTCCTAGATCATTACGGTGGATTGGCCACATCAGGCAGTGGCTGTGTGGATGGATGACTATAGGAAGTGGCCGATCGCCGCCTTAACCAGCAAAGAGCGCAAGTTGGCGCCATGTCTTACACTTAATAAAATCGGTATTTCTAGTCCTGCACTTAGTCTGGCCCCCCTCTGTTTTTCTCTTCCACATTATAGTTTCCTGCTTCCCTCTAATGCTGCATACACACAACCGGCAGAAAAGGTCAGATGGTCTTCCCGACGGAGTTCGGACGGACTTCCAACCGAACGGACTTGCCCAGACACGTTTATTTTGAACGTTATGACGTACAATGGGACTAGAAAAGGAAGTTCAATAGCCAGTAACCAATAGCTACCCTTGCGTCGTATTTGGTCTATCGGACCAGCATACAGACGAACGGTTTTCCCGATAGAATTTGATTCCCTCAGACAGATTTGAAACATGTTCTATTTCTAGGTCCGTCTGAATTTTTGAAGAAAAAAATCAGATGAAGCCCACACACGATCGGAATGTCCGACGGAATGATTCAGTCTGACCTTTTCTACAAGAATGTCCGGTCATGCGTACGTGGCATTAGGGTGCTGCCACTGTTGCTGCTAGTCATCATGAGATTCTATGGACTTTACCAATGGACTTATCACTTATATAAGGATGTTTTGATGACTGAGATTATGTATGTGTATTACATCCCTTTAGCGCCACTATATACTTGTTGATACAATCAGGAATACCCACAGAGTGATGGACCTCATCTGAAAAAATTTGAGACTAAACAGACTTGCATAAAAACAAATACAACCAAACAAAATCGTTTTCTCCTTTTTCTCTCTAAATTAGAAAACACTTTTTAAACTAAAGACTGCCTTTAATGCATCGTTTCTCAACCAGGGTTCTATGGGACCCTAGGGCCCCTTCTGAGGTCGCTAGGGGTTACTTGAGAAGTGAGATTGCAGACTGATCTCCCATCTACACTGAACATCGCTGCAAAGGGACCATTTCTGCCTAACAGCCAACGTAAGGGATCACTTCTACACTAAAGTTAGAAGATACTGCTATTTTTACTGCCTGCTTTTCTTTCCTACAGCTATTATTATTAATATTACTGTACTGAAAAATTCTGTAGGCAGTTGGTAACAATATTTACTGCCCCCAATGTCAAATAGGCTAGGTACTCCACAATCCTTTTTTTAATTTAATTTTTTTCTTAAAATTATTGATCATGCTAATGCACCATGAGCTGTAGGTAGAATTCCTTTTAGCAGGGGTTTCCTGAAATAATATAAAAAGGCTGAGAAAGTCTGCTTTAATGTTCCTGCTAAGAACATACCTTCAAAGTATCTTGTTAAGACGTTACCCGCATTGTATTCTTTAGTTTTGCTGTTTTCACTGCTGGAACAGAACATGATAAAGTAACTTCTTAAGGACATCAAGAGTCTGCAAATATCCTTCTTGTGCATTGGGAGATTTTTCTCAACCATAATTGATCTATGTGTAGAGGTACTCCTAGAGGGCCGATGGATTTTAGTTCCACCTATTCCTGCACAGCCAGGTAACACGCATTTCCCAACTTGCATCCAGACACAAAAAACAGTATTGGGAATGTTTTTTTATATTTTATTGAGGGAATATAACTTGGATAGGGATGAGGGGTTAGGGATGCCCAAAACTGAATTCAGCAACAACTTGGAGGACACTTGCAGCAAAATGGGCCCTAAACTGTACTGTAATCCTTAATGTATCAGGGACAAATATCTTCGGGCAGGAGCTGAGTCAAACTGTATATAGGAGCACTATGTCCATATGTAGAAAATAGCAAAGATGCCACTGTATGCAGGAGCTCTGCGTCCCCTTGTAGAAAATACCAGCCCACTTGGCTGTCTTGAAAAGTGTCCTAAAGCAGGGGATTTAGGTTAGCTGTGACACTCACATAAAAGCATGCTAAATACTACATCAGGCAGACTTCTCCCTTATTGGCCCTGTTAGTGATCAGGTAGAGGTACTCACACTGTCCCATGAATTCTGCTGCTTGCATAGACTGCTGTTCAAGGCCTCCTGCTGGACAAGTCTTTGCTCACTGGGCAGGGTGTCTCCTGGATGAGACAGTAGGTTAGTGGAGATCCCTCTGCAGCTTCTCTTCCCCTCTGCTTAGCCCCAGTCCGCAGGGTCCCCTGCCAGGCCTCACGACTTCAGCCTCAATTCTCCATCTTCCATCCGATAACAACCCCTGCTGTCCATGCCCTTCTATATTTACCAGCCCGTCCAACCACCTTGCCAGGCCTCCTGCCCAGGGATTGGTCAGATTCTCATAAATTTGCAGATCACTGCCTGTTTATCTCTGCCCACTAGCTTCTAGAACTTTCTGGTAGTTTCTAGAAGCAGGGGAAGTGCCAGAAATCTGACCGGTAGAGCTCTCCAGCCTACATCTGAACCTACAGCAATTACCCAGACTCACCTAAGCTACAGTTAATCAGCTTGATTTTCCTATCAACTCTGTAAACTAGAGGGTGCTACATATGCAAGTCCAGCAACAATATACACAGAAGCTCATAATAAGTGATTGGAAATTGGCTTGCTTGCATCTACTAGAAAACTACTTTGGGCATATGGGGATACATTTTTTTCCAGTAATAGACTTTTGTAAAGCTGACACAGCTGCCCCACTGGTGTTTTCCATTATCTGCACACTGTAGCAGATGCCACACAGGTTACAGATCTGGGCTTTTCTTCCTGGTCACTTCTTCCAACCCTGGATTTGAATGAAACACAATGCACACTCACTTCATGCCTTCTGGTCATACTGGTGCATAATGGTAGCATTAGAAAACTAGTTTTATGAGAGCTTATGCTACTCCCAGGAGGACTGTGGTGTCATGATTCTAGTGGCAGGTGTCATTCAGATGCAGAGGATCTAAATAATATCCTTATTCTCCAAATATAATCCATACACATCCCCTGTTAATTACCCTCTAATCTATTTTTTTCATTAAAAAAAATATCTGTCCTAGGTAAACTCTATTTTATAAACAATATTTCCTCTTGGCTTCCTTATGTTTGGTGAAAGCACTACACCTTAGTTGACAGAAACAATGTTCCAGGCACTGAGTCCTATAGAATCTCACTGTCCACTGCCTAGGGGCCAATCCGATGCAGCCATCAGTAAAAGCACACACAACAGTGGCAGTAAGTACATAGAGGGCGCAGGAGCGCCGCCCCCTCTCCTGCACCGCTCTATCACCGATAGATTCATGCATTGCAAGGTAAGTGCCGGGCAGACGGCGGGCGGGGGCACAGTGGCAGCACTTAATGGGCACAGTGGCAGCATTCGATGGGCACAGTGGCTGCGTTTGATGGGCAAAGTGAGGCTGCAATTGATGTGGTTTTTTTTTCAAAAATTTTCAGTTTGTTTGCGCCCCCCCAAAAAATTATGAGCACCAGCCACCACTGACACACAGTGACTGAACATCCATTGGGTCTGGTGGGCAGAAAGGTAGAAATTGTCCACCGCGTGTGCAACCACCAGCCGCTGGTGCGGATTCGTGGATGCTCGGAGCCGAGCCAGGGTCCGTCTGCACTTCCATGTGATGCAACTGCGACAAGTCCTTGACAAGGCACATGCACCCAAAATGCATTGTCACGGCAATGAGCTCTTTCTGCGTTCCAGGCTGGTTTGATTGGCAGCTCCCTCCGGTCTGGTCCTTCCATCTACTGTAGGTGTCCCGGTGACATCACACAGGAGCGCCAGAGGACCCCGGCTCGGTTCCCGAGTGTCCACGGCCCTGCACCAGGGGTTTGTTGTGGCATACACAGTGGGCAATTTCTCCCTTCTTGCCCACCGAACCCATCTGACGTTAGCCTACAACATCCATCCACACCAGCTTGGTATCATCTGCAATGGTTTTATCTGTCCTTGTTCCATTACATTACTTTTAGCCTTCACCATTGGCTTGACTTACTGGAGATTCCATGTTCCCCACTGAAATCCTTATAGTGCTGTCTTCATTTCCATTTACAACTGAACCTTAGCTGAGGTCACATGCACTGCTCTATGTGCACTACATATTTCGTAGTCCCTAGTCCATTCCGGGAGCAGCTCTTGTATGCATGTGTGGGAGTGACATCATCGTGCCCCCGTCACTCATGCAGCCAGGGGCTGCAAACCCGGACGGAAGACTGAGGGAAGATGGAAGCCCACTCGGCAGTGACAGCACGGCACTGGAGGGCTTTGTTCTAAGGTAAGTTTCTCATAATGTGCTAGTATGCGATGCATACTTACACAATTTGACATTGCCTTGCATGAATTATTATTTTTTTCCAACCAGCTGTGGTTTACTACTGCTTTAACTTTTCTAAATAACTTGAAAAAGCATTTAATAGTTTTATCATTGCACTAGCAAGGGGTCTTTCGTGTACTTAAAGTTCAAAAGAGGCTACTCTTTTAATTAATTTCAATAGTACAATTTTGTCTTAAAATTGCAGCATGTGAGCATTTTGTCTATGATTTTATTTGCAATCAGAGCAGTTACTGGCTCTTCCTGTTCTAAGTGGCGTTAGACAATAGATATATATAATTACAGAGAAATAATTGTAATTTCCCATTGTACATTTGAAGACTTTGAGGGACAGCATCTTGTGTCTAGCAGCATGATCAAACAGTGCAATTATCCCCTTATAATTATATACCATGCTATGATGCTCTGTGTACAATTTCTCAAGATTATGCAAACTCAGAAAAGTAAGCAAAACCAGAAAAAGTATGAAAAAGTCATTTTGAAATCATTAAATCTTACTTTAAACATCTATTTTGTGATGCTTATGGAATAAAGTAACATTAACCAAAGCTTTTGTCGTGGTTGCATATTTTCAGGGGTTGCTGTGTACAGTGCTTACCTTTAATCCCAAATAATTATGTATATTTATACCCCACAATACTACAATACCTCAATAACTGATATGACTCATGATCCACAAGTGGGCTGTTTAGATATACATTAGACGTTTCACAATTTACGTGAATTGGGGGAAATTTACTAAAACTGGAGCAAATGGAATCTGGAGGAGCTCTGCATAGGGGCTTTCAGGTGGGTCAAAAACTCACTCCTCCCACCGCATGCAATGGATTCATTGTCCTGACATACAAGACAGAAAGATTGAATACAGCTTTTAGTAGAAGGATCATTCATACATTCAGGGTTTGTAACACCTTCAGTAGCCAGAGAGCAGTGAAGAAGCATAACTTTTTTTTATATGTGACTTATAGCATTACAAATTTTTTTTTTTTACTGATTTTATCTAAAAATCTTGAAGGTTGAGGTACACTAGGAAATTGACAGAGTAAAATATAACATTAAATACAAGAGGTCTGTGATCGGGGATGTTGCCAGCAGTGATATTTTAACCACTTTAGGACCGAGCCTCTTTCTGAGATTTGTTGTTTACAAGTTAAAAACATTTTTATTTACTAGAAAATTACTTAGACCCCCCAAGCATTATACATTTTTTTCTAACACCCCAGAGCAGTGGTCATCAACCCTTGTCCCCAGGGCCCCCTAAGGCTAGGTTCACACTATTGCGATGCGGGAACGCCGCGAATCCGCGGCGTTTTCCCGCATCGCTCACCTCCCGCCGGCAGTTCACACTGCCCTATGCGGACGGCTGGGGGTGTCAATGTTATGTTAATGACACCCCCAGATCCGTCGGCATATCGCAGTGCGATCTGCCGACTCGCACAGGAATCGGATCGCATGGTGTGAACCCCCATGCGATCCGATTCCGTTGCGGACCCAAAAAAGGGTCCTGTGCGAGTTTGCTGCGGGACAGCTGCGAGTTCAGCCATACTATCTGTATGGCTGAACTCGCAGTGCTACGGAGATCGGATGTGATTTGCTGTGCGAATCACATCCGGATCTCCCCCCGCAGCGGTGTGAACCCAGCCTAACAGGCCAGTTTTGCAAGATAACTGAAATACATCACAGGTGATATAATTTTGCTGCTCAGTGATTGCAGCATTCTAGTCTGCATCTCCTCAAGGTAATACATAAAACCTGGCCTGTTAGTGGGCCCTGAGGACAGGGTTGATGACCACTGACCTAGAGAATAAAATGGCGGTCCTTGCAATACTTACTGTCACACCGTATTTGCGCAGCAAAGTCTTACAAACGCACTTTTTTTTGGAAAAAATACACTTTTTTTATTTAAAAAAGAAGATAACAGCAAAGTTAGACAATTTTTTATATTGTGAAAGATGATTTACGCTGGGTAAATTGATACCCAACATGTCACGCTTCAAAATTGCGCCCGCTCGTGGAATGGTATCAAATTTTACCCCTAAAAATCTCCGTAGGCGACGTTTAAAATATTCTACAGGTTGCATGTTTTGAGTTACAGAGGAGGTCTAGGGCTAGAATTATTACTCTCACCCTACCGATCGCAGCGATACCTCGTGAGTGGTTTGAACACAGTTTTTATATGCGGGCGCAACTCACGTATGCGTTCACTTTTGCACGTGAACTCGGTGGGACAGGGCGCGTTTACATTTCATTAACTTTTTTTTTTTTCTTATTTTACCTTTTATTTTTATTTTTTGCACTGTTATTTAAAAAAAAAAAAGGTTTCACTTTTATTACTATTACAAGGAATGTAAACATCTCTTGTAATAGAAAAAAGCATGACAGGACCTCTTATAATGCAATAAAAAAAAAAAGTTGTCATTTGAAAAAAAAAAAAAAAAAAATGGCCCTGTAAGGGCTAGGGGCAGAAGTGACATTTTGACGTTGCTTCCGCCCTGCAAAAGTATGGAGACGGGTGGGGGCATTCTTCCCCTCACTCGTCTCCATACCCAGGAAGGAGAAGCATCCGATCGCCTCCACCGCTGCTGACGCCTCCGGTAAGCGGTGGAGGGCACTGGAGAGCGGCGGGCGGGGGGCTCTCTCCCTCCACCGATAAAAGTGATCTCGCTGTGAACCTGCTGCAGAGACCACTATTATAGGAAACCGGACCGCTCCCTGTAGAAGATGATACTGGGGTTATGGCAGCTAGCTTCTGCCAACACAATGATATTCCTCTTCAAAGAGAGGACGTATATCGGTGCGCGGCGGTCTGCAAGTGGTTAATTGTACAGCATTAGGAATATTTTTTCAGCATAATTTCCAAATCAATGACAAATCAAATAGTCTTAAGCCTTGTACACAAGATCCAATTATTGGCCAACAGAGCGTCCGATTTTTGTCCAAAGTGGGCGTGCCAGGAACTTGTCTTGTATACTAACTGTACACAATTGTCGGCCAACAAACACGAACATAGTTACGTACTATGAGGAATTTCAGCTCTTGAGCGCCACCCTTTGGGCCCCTTCTGCTATTTTCATGTTTGGTGAGCACTGATTCCAAGCATGCGTGTTTGTACTTTCGACTTTTGTGTGACGGACTTGTGTACTGACCATAAGAAAAGCAGACAACAGAACGTTGTCCACCAAAAATTTACTAGCCTGTCATCCAACATTTGTTGGCAGAAAGCTTGACAACAATTGTCAAAAGGAGCGTACTAACGGTCAGATTTCAGGCCAACAGTCTGTCAACAGACAATCCCCTGCCAACAATCTGATCGTGTGTACGAGGCTTTAGTCTGCCTATTTAGACTATCCTGTGACGGCACTTTTAGGACTCTTCACATTGCTCTGGTGTTCAGTAAAACATTAATGCATGCACAATAATGTAATGTATTCCAAGCTTGAATGTTTAATGAGTTAAGGCAGCCTACTTATTTTGAACAAGCTGTCAACACAACATAATGCAGCTTAAATGGGGCATAAACCTTTTTTAATGCACACCACCACAAAGCAACAATGCTACTCATGCTTGAATGTTGATATGTTCACAAGGAGAATTGCCAATGAAAATGAAGGCAAAGCAGTGCAGTTATGTAACTGCAATATTCATGATTGATTTTGATATGACATATAATATTTTGCCCATGTTGTTTGCTTATCACATGTATATACAGATATATTTAGTGGAGATGGGGTGGTATTATTACCACTAATATTAAAGTAGAACTTTTTTTTAAAATTTTGGATAGATTAACGGGATTATATCCCCGGTCAGTGTTTTTATTTGCCATATATGTCCTATTACAGAGATTTCCCTTTACTTCCTGTCCCATAGCCAGACAGGAAGTGAGAAAAACCCTGTAAATTAAAAAAAATTCCTTGGGGACCCCCAGGTCATCAGAGTTATTGTCCCCATTGGAAGATTCCCCCTCTATTACTTTAACGGGGAAAACCCAATATGTGGGATGATAATGATAATGATAATGGTTAACATGACAACTAGAGAGGGTGAATTTCTCTAACGGGGCACAGACAGCAATAAAAACTGCCAGGTGTTCTCATCCCTCTTCACTCTATCCAAAACCAAAGGAGAAAAAAAATTCCTTTAGTTATACTTTAAGTATTATAAGCTTAATGTTTAATGCTATTAAATATTAAGCTTATAGAGTGCAGTGCACTTTCACTGTGTAATACATTGCTAAATCCATGTTATAGCTGTTTTCGTAAACACTTGTAGATGTTTAATCAGCGCATAAAATCAAAATATGAGAAATATTCTGCGTCTAGTAAAATGGTGCAGTAGAGAGAGATACATGCTATCCAGCTACTAATCTAACGTTTAAACAAAACTATAATTTAAGTATTAAGAGAAGAGTTAATGTCATTCACAATCAGGTGATTGCAATGCCTGAAGTAAAATTTCAATTCTTTAGAACTATCTGGTAGGTACATTGCTTAATAAATCTCCCTGTTCCATCTCTATCACCAAAACGATTATATTTGAATGACAATTGACAATTGCACTGTCATGCAACACTGTACACATATGAAATTTTTATCCTTTCATTTTTTGAGGCCCTAAAATGTTAGAACAGTAAAAATATCCCCCAAATGACCCCTTTTTGGAAAGTAGACAGTCCAAGGTATTCAGTAAGAGGCATGGTGAGTTGTTTTTTTTTTTTTTTAAAGTTTTAATTTTTGTTACAATTTTTTAGTAAATGAAGAAATTTTAAAAAATTATTTTTTCACTTTTTTTTTTTTTTTTACATACTGTCACCAGTGCAGTACAGCGTCATCATATAACTCGTGTGATTAGGGAAACTGGTGACAGTATTTTTAAGATTTTTTTTAACACACTGTGACCAGTCAGGCATTTCTATTGAAGTCTATGGGGCCAAAAAGGCTTGTAATCTGCCAAAAAAGAAGCTCATGTACTTTTTTGAGCTTCAGGTGTTTTGCAGGAATGTATCCTGCTAAACCTTGAACTCATGTGCCTTATCTGTATATGGATTATAAAGTGTAGCCAAGTGGACATTGTGTAAAACAAACATACATTTTTTGTTTATATTTTCTGTACAAAGCCCAATAAAAATGATGGAAAAGGACAAAGAAAAAAAAAACCTAATGCTGCATACACACGACCGGACTTTCAGGTAGAAAGGGTCAGACGGAATAATTTCATCGGATATTCCGATCGTGCGTGGGCTTCATCTGACTTTTTTTTCTCCAAAAATTATGACAGACCTAGAAATAGAACATGTTTTAAATCTTTCTGATGGAATCAATTCCTATCGGAAAAACCGTTCGTCTGTATGCTATTCAGACCAAAAATTATGCATGGGCAGCTATTGACTACTGGCTATTGAAAATCCTAGTCTCGTCGTACGTCATCGCGTTCTAAATGAACGGACTTTGGTGTGATCGTGTGTAGGGAACTCCGTTGGAAAGACCCTCTGAGTTTATTCTGGAAAACCAGTCGTGTGTACGCGGCATAACAGTTGCAATATCAGCAGATATTTTTTATTATGAGGCTGGGTACACACAGGCCGAAAATCAGCCAAACAAGGTTGGTTCGGCAGGAAGCGGCCGACTTTCGGACAGTGTGTGCAGCACCCTGCCCGACAGAAGCCAGTTGTCTGGCTGGGCTCAGCCCTTCCTTCTCTGAGTTGGCTGCTCAGCTGTCGGCTAATTGCCAGCTCCTATCTCTCCACAGTGACTCACCTGTTGATGATATCCTGCTCATCAGTCCTGCCTACTTAAGCCGTCCAGTCAAGATGATCTCTGCCTTCACCTTGGTCACATCTCTAGAGACGCTCTCCTGTGTTCCTGTTAAAGACTTGCTTGGCTGACATTCCTTCTGGCTCCAGATCCTGCTTGCTGTTCTATTACGCTCATCTCTGGCTCCCTGATGTTTTGGCTTGTCTGACTATCCATTCTGGTTCCTGAACTCTGGCTATTTTTTGACTATGTCTGTCTGTCTGATCCATGGTTTCTGACACCAGTCTCATGACCGGCTTCTGTCGAACGAGCATTCTGGAAAACCCGCATACAATCAGCTCTTGGTTGTGGGCCCTGATCAGTGTGTCCTGGTGTATAGCATGTACCCCGCATAACTTTGCATAACAATGAGTTTTATACACCCCATCCATTAATCTCAAAGTCCTTTTCAATCAGCATGGGCAGAACAAGCATCAAAAACAGTTATGATTAACAATCGTATATGATTGGTCTGTCTTGTCTAAACTAGTGAAAGTTTACCAGTTGCTAGTTAAATTTTTTCTCCTGTATGGCTGAACTCAGCTGAGTTTTTTAACCCAGCTATGTAGCTATGTAATATGATTGCTCTTTGTAATAAGTTCACTGTGTCTAGGTCTGGTTGTATTTGCAAGGAAATGCCCTGGAGAAGTGTCTGAGCCAATATGTCAAGCTTTGATATGATGGCCACTGAACAAGCTACTATGATTAGCTATAAAGGCTGATATCGAAGACATTTTCTACTTTGAAGTAGTATGTTATTCAATTGAAACAAAAACCCCAAAGAATATATCTTGATACAGTTTGGTTGTTTATATCAGCATCGATGTACAGTATATTACAGTGGTTTAACAGCACGGAGTCATGCTGTACTAGGTATCCATAAATAGAGAGATACTGGGACAGATTCACTAATGGCAAATGGGCTGTTCACTTTGCAAGGGAAATGATAAAAAAGGTAAAATCCATCATATAGAAATGTGGTGCTACAACCCATGGACTCTGTATAGGATATAGGGATTGCTTTGCATGTGCCAAGACCACAGTTGGACATGCAGCTAAAACATACTTCCAAATGCAATTTCCGTCAGAATTTCCGACCGTGTGTACAGGACATTAGGCCCACAAGGGTAGAAATGCATCAGTTTTTTTTTGTATTGGATCCTTCTTGCCACTGAAGGAAGTAAGGCGTGGGAGGAGGGAGGCTATGACTCAATGCTTGAGAACCACTAGGCTATAAATTGTAACTTCTAGAAAACTGGATAAAAGAGCAATTAGGGACAGTATATAAGATGAGCAACAATGAGTATTTTGACTACTCCAGTTAGATCTAACCTGTTTCCTCCAACAGTTCTTCAGTTTATTATTTCTGCAGGTGTCAAGAAGAGACGACACAAGACAAAGGGAACACAAGCAGTAAATATTATTTTATTCTGCCCCTCTTAGCCCTTGTATACACGGTCGGAATATCCGTCGGAATGTGTCCTATCGGACCGTGTTGTCGGATAATCCGACTGTGTGTGGTATGCATCGGACTGATTCCGCCGGAATATCCGTCGGACCCAATTTTCCAACTTGTTGGAAATATTTCCCGACCAACTGGGCCGATCGGACATACTCCGATCATGTGTAGAGAATTTTGATCGGACCAAGTGCCAGGCATGCTCAGATCAAATTCCTACATCAAAGCTATTGGCTACTAGCCCGAATGTAGTCCCATTGTAATGAAATTACGTCATCATGTTCTGAAAGATCGGATTTTTCACCAACTTTGTCCGACCGTGTGTATGCAACAGTTTCGGACAAGATCCGACGGACAAAATCCGACGGATTTGGTTGTCAAAATCTCCGACTGTGTGTACAGGGGCTTACTGTAGTGTTTTATCCCAACATGGATTTATGGAACCCCAACGGATATCTGTTGTAGCTTAATCACTGTACAAACTCTAAGTGTATTTAAGTAAATAAGCAGAGTTGTTTAGATCTCAAAATCAAAATCACAGCAATGATATAATTTTTTTAAAAACACTCCACCTTTTATGATTAATAATTGGTCGTTGAGCTCCAGTGAATTGACTTTTCTAGGCTGATATGATCTCTTCAGTTTGCTGCAGGCAGAAGGAAGCCTTTCCCCAGTCTTCCTTCCCCATGGATCAGATTGCAACAATGTAACGTTGTAGCAAGCCGCAAGGTAAGAGGCTGCAGTAGCAAAGTGATCTGTGTCGGACATTTGTAAACACAGACAAGAACTGCACAAATTTTAGGATTTGTGTGACTGTGTCCTCTTGTCCATAGCATTTTAGTCCTGGAAGTAAATGCTGACCTTGGATAATGTCTGACTAAAGATGGTGCCATCCTTCTGGAGAGAAAAGCAGATGAAGGTATTGTCACAGGGAGTGCTGTAATCTCTATGAAAGTTAACGTCTAGCTATAATGCCTCGTACACATGATTGGACATTCCGACAACAAAACCATGTTTTTTTAATGACGGATGTTGGCTCAAACTTGTCTTGCATACACACAGTCACACAATGTTGTCGGAAATTCCAAACGTTAAGAACACGGTGACGTACGACAAGCCGATAAAATTGAAGTTCAATAGCCAGTGCGGCTCTTCTGCTTGATTCCGAACATACGTCGAACTTTGTGTACACACGATTGGAATTTTCGACAACCGATTTTGTTGTCGGAAAATTTGAGATCCAGATCTCAAATATTATTTGGTGGAAGTTCTGACGGAAAATGTCAGATGGAGCCTACGCATGGTCGGAATTTCCGACAACGAGCTCCAATCGAACATTTCCCATTGGAAAACCAGACCGTGTGTACGGGGCATAAGAGTTACACTAAAACCCCTTTCACACCACACCGCCCTTTGCGTCAGCGGTAAAACGCCGCTATTTTTAGCGGCGTTTTACCGCCGGATTTGCAGCGGATTTCGCTTTTACCCCCCGCTAGCGGCCACGAAAGGGTTAAAACCGCCGGCAATATGCCGCAATAGCGGCGTTTTGCCGGCGGCATTACAGCGCTGCCCCATTGATTTAAACACACCGCTCCTTCACCACTCCAAAGAAGCTGCTGGCAGGACTTTTTCTGATGTCCTGCCAGCGCACCGCTGTAGTGTGAAAGCCTTCGGGGCTTTCACACTACACACAATGGTACAGCTTCTTTAGGGCGGATTGCAGGCGCTATTTCTAACGCTATAGCGCCTGCAAAACGCCCTGGTGTGAAAGGGGTGTAATGCTTCAGGTACACTGCTGCTGGTAAACGGACGTTTAGGAGCAGTTTTTTTTTTCAGCTGCCCCTGAACTCCCCTCTATGCTATCTTATCAGTACATGTACACAGGGTTGTTTATAGTAATTTCATGGCAGTTGAGTTTAGAAGCATTTTTTGGAGAGCAATAAAATGCATTCAAAACTGATGTTAAGAGGCATTTAAAATGCCAAATGCCTGTAACTCACGTTTAGTCGCATTTAATTTACAGACGTTTTTAATGGAGATACATTTTTGACTATTAAAAAAAAAAACTCTTCTAAACATAAACGCGGCTAAACGCGGCATGTAAACATGGTAAAATGGATGTTTTTAAACGTTGGTTACTATCTGTCAAGTTAAATCGCCCAGGAGAGTTTTAAAAACATCCCGTGTACATTAAGCCGTACACGTTTCTTGGCAAACATGCAATTATCATGCGAAAAAAATATCTGATGCTAAGTCCATTTTAACAAAGATGGGGAAGGCTTGCTGTGTCTATGCATTCCCCTACCATAAACAGCATGCTGGCCTGCTAATTGGAAGGAAAGCCTTCTTATTAATGATAATTTTCATATCAATGTGCCCATTAGAGGCACATGGAGACAATAATAAGGCATGTTGCTTTACTGAAAATGAACTGGGGTTACGTACTCTGGAATTTTTCTTCTATTTTAAATCACTCATCAATTAGTCTCCAATTCATTTACAGAATTATGATGACTTATTTTACCTTTATTCCAAATCTAACATATCAGAGATTCTGCTGGGTTACAACTGCACTATCCTTTTTTTTTTTTTTTTTTTTAATCTTTATTTAAATTTTTTCCATACAAAAAGTATAAAACATAGTATACATATACATATGCATCCTACTACCCCCCCCCCCCCCCTATAGCCCTACTACCTCTTCATATTTCTTCGTTGATTTAAACAGTTTCCATTGCTTCCATTTCTTTCGAAATTTCTTTTCCCCGCTCTCCTCATCCTCTTCCCATCCCTCCATTCTATACATGTCCTCTACTTTACCTATCCATTCCCTCAATTTTGGGGCTTCCGCCTGTCTCCAGTTTTTTGGTATCAAGCTCTTTGTTACGTTTATTAGGTTTCCTATGAGGCCTTCTTTGTACTTTTGAGTTGGGGTGTCTGTACCATGGAAAAGACATGTCCATGGGTTTTCTAGTACCTGAGTTCCTGTTATTATTTTTATTAAAGTTAATGTTTCTCTCCAGTAATTTCTAATTTTTGGGCATTCCCACCAGATATGTGCCGCAGTCCCTTGCTGTCCACACCCTCTCCAGCACATCCCGAGTTGCTCTTCCTGATATCTCCTCATCTTGTCTGGTGTCCTGTACCATCTAGCAAGGCTTTTATAATTCATTTCTATTGTATTAAGATTTTTCGATGTCCCGTGTGTTAAGTGTAAGATTTTTTCTAAATTCTGTTTCTCCCCTCGTGGCCCTATTTCTTCTTCCCACTTTTTTATATATTTAGGTACCTCCGTCTCGTCCACTTCTCCCAGCATCTTGTATATCTGTGAGATATTTACTCTTATTATTTTCCCCTCACATATCCGCTCTAAGGCGTTAAGGTCTGTTCCACTTCTCAGTGGTTGTGGCAATGATGAGACAAAATGTCTGAGCTGGAGGTACCTCCATCCATCTATATCCATGTACTCCTGTAGTGTTTCTAACGTGTTTATTTTACCCGCATTTATTATGTGTCTCAATTGAATATCTTCTCTTCTAATCCAGTGTCCTCCCATAGTGCTCTTCCCCGGTGGAAATAAATTATTTTCTTTTAATGCCATTAGTGGAGAGTTGTATTTCCACTTATTATGCTTGTGAATTCCATCCCATATTCTAAAAACGATTTTTGTGAGTGCAAATGTTGTTGGTCCGAGTGATCTGTGTTTTGGGGGTATCCAAATTTCCTTTCCTAATCGTGTCTCTGCAGCGCTGTGTTCTATTGCCACCCATCTTTTTTCATTATCTAATTTTGTCCACTCCACCACCCGTGTTAATACTATAGATTCGTAATATTTCTTAAAATCCGGTACTTTTAGACCTCCCTTCTCTTTTCCCAGTTGTAATACCTTTAAGGCTATTCTAGGCTTCTTATTTTTCCAGATGAGCTTGGTTATTAGACGTTTAATAGTATTAAAGTAGACTGGGGGAATATATATCGGTAACATCTGTAACTTATATAATATTTTTGGTTGTATGATCATCTTAAGGGCATTTATCCGGCCAAACCAGGACAATGGTTTCGTCATTATTTTTTTTGTGTCTTCTCTTACTTCGTCCAGTAGGGGGATATAGTTTATCTCATAGATTTCCTTTAATGAGGCTGCCAGCTTTATACCTAAATATTTAATTTCCTTTTTCCATAGGAAGGGAAATTTGCCCTTGATATCCTGTTCTTCCCCACTGCTCGTGCTGACACTTAAAACCTCTGTTTTTTTTAAATTTATTTTAAAATTTGATAAATCTCCATATTGCTCGATACTCTTTACCAAATTTGGCATGGAGATTCTAGGTTTTGTCACATAAAATAGGACATCGTCCGCAAATGCGGCTACCTTATGAACCTCTTCCCCCAGCTCAATTCCTCCTATATCGGGATTTTTCCTCACTGTCTCCAGCAGTGGTTCCAAAGTCAACACGAACAGTATGGGTGACAGTGGGCAACCCTGTCTAGTCCCATTGTACATTCTAAAGGGGTCAGACAAGTTGCCGTTTACCCTTACCACTGCCATTGGGCACTCATAGAGTGTCTTTATCCAACTCAGGATTCGGATACCAAATCCCATTTCTTTCAACGTGCCCAGCATAAATCCCCAGTCTACTCGGTCAAATGCTTTTTCTGCATCTATTGACAAGAGAAGACTGGGGATTTTGCTCTCTTGGGCTTTCTGGAGAAGCAATAGTGTCCTCACTCCATTATCCCTTCCCTCTCGGCCCCCCACGAACCCCACTTGATCTGGGTGGACCAAGTTCGGAACTATTTTTTTCATTCTAGTAGCTAGTATTTTTGCGAATAATTTTATGTCGGTATTTAATAATGAGATAGGTCTATAGTTTGAACATATCATACCTTCCTTCCCTTCTTTCAATATTGTGGAGATAATTGCTAGAGAGGCTTCCTTACCCAGTCCGTATTTTATATCTAGGCCGTTAAAATATGCACATAACCTTGGTGACAAAATTTCCCCAAATTTTTTATAATATTCTATTATATAGCCGTCCGGGCCCGGGCTTTTCCCTCCTGTTGTTTCTTTTATTGCTTGGTTTACTTCGGATGTTGTTATAGGAGAATCTAATTCCTGTACTATTTCCTGTGATAGTGTAGGGACCTTAGCGTTTATTATATATTCTTTGATTTTCCTCTTTCTAATATTCTCTTGCTGCTCTGTCTCCTTTTTTCTCACCCAATATAATTGCTCGTAGTATTCTCTAAATACCTCCGCTATATCTTCAGTCTTATATTTGATCTCGTTTTTTTTATCTATTATTTTCTCAATATAATTTTTTGCTTTCTTTTTCCTCAATATCCTAGCTAAACTCTTGCCATTCTTGTTTCCCAAGAAATATCGCTCTTTCGTTATTTTATGATATTCTCTCCTTACTTCTTGCTCTATTATTTCCTCCAGCTCTAGTTTTTTTATAGCTAGATTCCGTTGTAGCCCCTGTATCTGTCCCTTTCCATTTTGTTTCTCTATTTTGTGTTTTAATTCTAATCTCCTAATTTCTTCTCTTAATTCCTTTACCTTTTTATTCCTTTCTTTTTTTCTTTTTGCCCCAAGTGAGATATATATTCCTCTTATGTAAGCCTTATGGGCCTCCCATAGTATGTTCTCCGCCATCTCGTCCTTCCCATTTGAGGCAAAAAAGAATTGCAGCTCCTTTCTTATTGTTTCCTCTCCTTCTACGTCTAATAGATCTTTATTTAGTTTCCAGGTAAACGGGGGTTTCTTTACCTCTGGGATTTTAATTCTCATGGTTACAGGCGCGTGGTCCGACAGAGTCCTAGTTCCGATGTCCGTATCTACCACTTCCTCCAATAGCTGATGTTCCACCAGCCAATAATCTATCCTGGTGTACGTCCCATGCACGGGGGAGTAGAACGAATAATCTCGTTTCTTCGGATGTTGTATTCTCCACACATCTATCAGCTGTAGTTCGGTCATCCATTGTTTAATTACATTTCGCTGCATGTTCGCCGTCTCCCGTGCATGGGACGAACTATCCAGTCTCGGATTTATCGGAAAATTCAGGTCTCCTGCCACAATCACCCTCCCCTCCTTAAATTCCCAAAGTTTTCCCAGTATCTTTCTCAGATAAGTTATTGGATTCTTATTCGGGCTATATATATTTGCCAAGGTATATTTTATTCCCCATAGTTTTCCTTTTAGAAACAGGAACCTCCCTTCCGGGTCTCCCATCCTGCCCTCTACTATAAATTGGATATCCCGGCCTATCCCCACTGCTACCCCCCTTGTTCTACTTGAGACTGAGTCTCCATAGAACCAGGTCGGGTATCTTGGGGAGTACAGTCTAATTTTACTTTCATGGGTTAAGTGCGTTTCCTGTAAGAACACGATCTCTGCATTAAGTTGCTCCAATTCTCTTAGTATCTTAAACCGTTTGTTAGCTACATTTAGACCTCTCACATTATACGACACACAGTTTACCATTGTCATGTTGGAACCCAAATAATGCCCTTTACTCGAAATCTTGAGCTATAGGTTATTCTCCTCTCTCCCTCCCCCCCTCCTCCCCCGCCCCCCCCACCCTCCTCTCCCACCCCCCCACCCTCATCCCCCCCATGGCCCATCTCCGGGCCTCTTGCATCCAACCTGGATATATCCCCGTCCTGGTGTCTGCACCTCTTCCCTTGAGGTGGAGACCCCAACCCGGCGCCCCGTGTGCACCTCCCCGGGTCCTGGGATCCCGGGGTGGGCCCTAAAGAGAGAGACCCTTCCCCAGCCCCCCCCACCCCCCCCCCCCCAGTAAACAGTTTCCACCACCTCAATGTACTTCCATAACTTTAGAGCAGCCTTTTTACTACTTCTTCCCTCCCCCCCCTCCCTATACCCCCCGCCACCCCCCCTCTCCCCCCGGTAGCTCCTCTCTTATTAACCCTTCATACTCTTTTGGAATTGGTATCTGTAGGTTTTAACAAAAGTCCTGTATATCTTCCAAAAATCTCAACCTTACTGTCTTCCCATCTCTGTGTACTATTAATGCTGCGGGAAATCCCCAGCTATATCTAATGTTTAGTTCTCTTAGTTGATCCAGCAGTGGTTTGAGCTTTCTTCTTCTTATTAGGGTCTCCGCTGATAAGTCCGCAAACACTTGTAAAGTCTTTTGTTCGTACTGTAGAGGAGGTCCCTTCCTAAGATTATTCCATATTTTTTCTTTGTCTGAGTACTTATGGAACTTAATAAGCACATCCCGTGGCATGTCCTCTTTTAGCCCAGGTGGTTTCCTCACTCTGTGTACTCTATCAATTTTTATCTTTTCTGCCTCTCCTCTCTCCAGTAGGGGGTTAAATATCCTCTTCATTTTTTCCTCCAGATCTTCTCCATTTTGCTCTGGTATAGCCCTTATCTTCAAATTTTGGCGCCTATTTTGGTTTTCTTGCGCCTCCATTTTATAACAACATTCTTTCTGTTGTCTTTGCAGCTCTTTCATTTGTGTTTTTAGCCCAGCTATCTCCAGTGTTTGTCTCTCCGCTTTCTCTTCTACCTCTTCTACCCTTTTTAACAGATGTCCCAAATCCATACGTACGTTGGAGACCTCACTTTTTATCAGGTTTTCCATTCTCTCGAACATTGCTAACATATCCAACTTAGTAGGCATTAGGGATTCACTCCTCAGATCTTCCCCCTCTGTAATCTCCGTCTCTATTCCCATGTTCTCCTGTATCTTTTCTCCTTGGGCCCCCTTTAATTTAGCTGCCTCTTTTCTTGCGCCTTTGTTTACCTGAGCTGTTTTTTTTTCCATACTGGGACTTCTGGTGTTCCCTTCTTTAGTTGTTAAATATTTCTGGATTGAGCTTGCGTTTGCACTTGAATTTAAACTTTCTCTGGGGGTTTTGGGTTCTGTTACTTTTTGGGATCGGCCTTTCATTATTTCTTTTGGGCTCACACCCCCTCCGGCTTACCCCTCTCACGTGTGCTTATCCCTCTGGGATTTATAATATATTCCTCCTTCCCCTCCTCCTTTCCTTGTGTATGTTTCCAGACAAAAAAAGAAGGGAGAGACCTCTCTTTGATAGTCGATAACTCTGTTCTATGCGAGTGCAATAGATGTATATACGTGCTCATGGGTTACCCACAGATGTGTTCAAGCTCAGTATGTCTCTCATGCAGATTACTTCTTTAAACCGTCTCCCCCCTATTTTTTTTTTTTTGAGCTATTGAGCTATTGCTTAATATCCATTAATATATATTCCATAGATAATATGCCAGGGGAGACTTACTTCAAGCTGGTATTTTTAGGAAAGCAGCACAGGAAGAAAAAAAAAAAAAAAAAAAAAAAAAAAAAAAACTTCATTTATCTTCACATATCCTAGAGAAGATTTAATGACAGTCCTTTTTTCTCCCACAGGTTCTTAACTTTGCTCATTTATTCATATCAATACAGTTGCTATATGAACATTGTCTCTGCATGTATTAGTGCGTGTATTAGTGTCACCAATAAGCATTTTTAACCTTCGCTGTATATCTCACAAGCACTTGTTCTGTCTTGCTCTTGAACATCTCAAGGGTTAATTATCAGGCATGCAAACAGCTTTAGCGTCCAAGAAGGGGGAGGTAGAGAGGGCAGAGGAATGGATACACAACACAACAGGTCTCACAGCCGACAGATAAGGGACGGAATCACCTATTATCCTGTCAGCTTCAGTCCTCCTTATCAGGGGGGAGAGCTGCCCTCTCCAGCTGCCGCTGACTTTTTCACTGTGTCCAAGTCACTTTGTGCAAGTTGTCTCGTCCCGGAGGGAGAGGGAGGGAGGGAAGGGAGGGGGGGTTACTCTCACCAGCTGCAGTTGAATCTCCTGCTTACATCTCCCGTCCGGAGGTTGTACGGCCGCTCTCACCTGCCACTACCGCTCTCCACAACGGTCTCAACCTGCTCTGGGGGGGAGACAGATCGTCCTAATGAGGGGCCTCCACGCTGTGTCCCCGGTCTTCCATCTGGTTCCTCCACCACCGTGGATAGCAGTCTCTCTCAGCCCTCACGGCCGCCGCGTCAGGCTCCTCCCCCAACGCTCTGGCGTCACATCACTGCCTTCCCCTTCAGTTCTCCACTCTGCACTATCCTAAATAGTTTAATGAGTTACATTGTTTATCCTTATCCACCATTAAAATGATCAATGCCATCAGCAGGACTTGAAAAGATCAAGATGAAACTATTTTGCAGTTCTGTAATGATTTTATCATCTATTCCAAAGCCACAAGCATCTCACTTAATACAGACTACGCTAATCTAACCAGAGTGCATAGGAATGTAATTTTCCTCATATAAAAATGACTTTGGCCACATCATGGTCATAATCTTCATTATAAATTTAAGCACATGGATATTGTAATGAGAAATTGTATTTCCTGAAGAGCCATGAGAAACATCACGGTCTTTATTTCCTTTGTCATAAATAGATAAATTCTATTATTTTTAAAATCATAGTCTGTGATCTCAGATATTTATAAGCTGATTTTTAATTATTTATTTATTTTTACTTACAGTGAACCTGTACTTTACCCATACTGGGAAAAGTTACAAATTCATGTTATTGCATGTAGCATAAGATACTTACCATTCACTCTTCCAACAAATGGTTCTGCTTCCAGATTGCCCAAGAAATATTGAATTCTTCTGGGTAGGGGGGAACATATGAGAGCCCTGCTGTCTATCCATAATGCATTTAGTGCCTAAGTGACCAATCACTAGTGCCATGTAGGGGTAGGGGAGTGTGCAGAGCTCCTATGCAAGTTTGGACTTAACAAGGCAAAGCTTACACTTAAATCTCAGTCAAGCTGGAGCAGTGGGGGAGTGGGTGGAAGGTAAGTATGTAAAATTTACAAGTGTTAAATAAGGATGGGTAAGTGTGGCACTGTTCTAGGGTACAATAATTGCATGCTCCTATGTGGCACTCTATGTACCCCTATATTATACTCCCACTAAAAATAATAAAAATCAGTTTAATCACTTAAGCCACGGACCATTTTCCAGCTAAAGGACCAAGCCCCTTTTTGCGATTCAGCACTGCGTAGCTTTAACTGACAATTGCGTGGTCGTGTGACCTGGCTCTGAAACAAAATTGACGTCCTTTTTTCCCCACAAATAGAGCTTTCTTTTGGTGGTATTCATCACCCCTGCGGTTTTTATTTTTTGCGCTATAAACAAAAAAAGCGCAAATTTTGAAAAAACGCATTATTGTTTACATTTTGCTATAATAATTATCCCCCAAAAATATATAAAAAAAAAATTGTTTTCCTCAGTTTAGGCTAATACGTATTCTTCTACATATTTTTGGTAAAAAAAATTGCAATAAGCGTTTATTGATTGGTTTGCGCAAAAGTTATAGCGTCTACAAAATAGGGGATAGTTTTAAGGCATTTTTATTAAATATATTTTTTTTTTTACTAGTAATGGCGGTGATCAGCGATTTTTATTGTGACTGCGACATTATGGCGGACACGTTGGACAATTTTGACACATTATTGGGACCATTGGCATTAATACAGCAATCAGTGCAATTAAAAATGCAGTGATTATTGTAAAAATTTCACTGGCAGTGAATGGGTTAACCACTAGGCGGCAGTGTGGAGGTTAAGTGTGTGTGTGTGTGTTTTTTTTTTTTAGGGGGCGTGGCTTGGTGTCTGATGTCACTGATCGGCTTTCCCTATAACAGTGAACAGACGATCAGTGACAGCCTCAGTAAGAAGCACGAGGAGAGGTTTGTTTACTCTTACCTCTCCTCGTTCTTCAGCTCGGGTCCAGCGGCCACGGAGCTCAGGACGGCTGGGCACTTAAAGAGCAACGTACCTGTACATGCAGCCATGCCATTCTGCTGACGTACATCGGCATGAGGCGGTCATAATCATAAATTCATTATAAATTTAAGCACATGGAGATTTTCCAGATGGTCCTCAGTCATCTCTCATAAAAAAAAAATGTTTTTAAAATATTTGTTAATGTATTTTTTATACATATATATATATATATATATATATATATATATATATATATATATATATATATATATCTTAAATTACAATAACATCATGACTTATATAATATATATCAAATTATCGCTGACACAGCAGATAAAGATCTGATGATTGCTGCACAGTGGAAAATACTGTGAAAGCGACATACCCCTGTGTGGGGTGAGTGGTTCAGGTGAGTGCAATACCTCTGGGGGATCTATAAGGAACACAGATTTGAAGAGCACCTGTCATTTTTTTCATTTTTAATGTTAAATTTTTATATTTCACGTTATATTTTTTTCTAAAATGAACTATGGACTATTTATGATCCCAGGGTATAAATATATATATATGTATATATATATATATATATATATATATATATATATATATATATATATATATTACACTTTTATATTTTTTTGCATGAAAATAATGTTTTGATATATACGAGTATCACCAAGGCACGGTTTTGACGAGCACCTGTCACTTTAGTAATGTTTTGATTACAACACACTCATTTACTCTTGCATATGTGCATTGATAGCACTTGCATTCACCAGTATTTGACACTGCACGTTTCTGCTGGAGCAGCCTATCAAGCATATAGAAGGTCGAGTTCCATCGCGTCGGGCAATCACAAATAAGACGTCTGACCGGCAGATTGTGTCGCCGCTGAATGTCAGCAAGGCGAGCCATGGCCGTGTAAGATCTTCTGAAATGGGCCGAGATTTTCCTTGCCTGCTGCAAGATGTCCTGGACCCCAGGGTATTTGACAACAAATCGCTGCACGACCAAGTTTAAGACGTGTGCCATGCATGGCACGTGCGTAATTTTGCCCTGTTTCAATGCGCTAAGCAGATTGGCACCGTTGTCACACACCACTTTACCAACTGTCAAATTGAGCGGTGTTAGCCACTGATTTGCCTGTGAACGCAAAGCTGAAAGGAGTGCCGGGCCAGTGTGGCTCTTGGCTTCCAGGCACAACAGACGCAGCACGGCATGGCAACGTCTCACCTGGCATGACGAATAGGTTCTGGGAAGCTTGGGCGGCGCAGCGGAAGAGACGCTAGCAGCGGAAAAGGAGGAGTCAGCTGAGGAGGAGAGGGAGGAGGATGGAATAGGAGGAGGAGGAGAAGAAGAGCCAGGCCTGCATGCAATCTGTGGTGGTAAAACCAAATCTACACAGGTGCCATGGGTTACATGCTTGACGGCCGTCAGAAGGTTCACCCAGTGGGCAGTAAAAGTGATATACCTTCCCTGCCCGTGTTTGCTAGACCACGTGTCTGTGGTCAGATGTATCTTGGCACCAACATTGTGTGCCAGAGATACATTCACTTGCCGCTGAACATGGCCATATAGCTCTGGGATGCCCTTCTCTGAGAAATACTTCCTTCCTGGGACCTTCCATTGTGGTGTTCCAATGGCCATAAATTTGCAAAAGGCCTCCGAGTCCACCAGTTTATATGGCAGTAGTTGGCGGGCTATCAGTTCTGACAAGCCAGCTGTCAACCGCTGGGCAACAGGGTTATCCGGCGTCATAATTTTTTTACGCTTGAACATTAGGCCCACGGAAGCCTGCCTTTTTGCAGAAAAACGTGAGCTTGGCATGATGGAAGGTGGAGTGGAGGACAATTGTGAGGAGAGAGGAGAAGGAGAAGTAGAAGACGAGGCTGGACGGTTAGAGCCTGGAGTGTGGCTTTGTGTGTTCCGTTGCTCCCACTGGGCTCGGTGATGGCTGCTCATGTGCCTTCTTAAGGCGGTCGTCCCTAGGTGAGTGTTGGGCTTACCGCGACTAATGCGTTGACTGCAAAGATTGCAGATGGCAACACTATTGTCAGCAGCGGACACGTTAAAAAAAGCTCACACTGCGAAGCCATGTGCCGGCATCCTGGGAGCTCCAGATGTGACCGTACATGGTTGATGCCTCGCTCCTGATACATTAGCAGTCTGCTTTGTCCCTCCTGTGCAATGTAAGTTATTCCTGCTTCTCCTCCCTATCTGCTGGTCCATATCTCCCTCTGAACTCCCCTCCTCTTCCTCTCTTGTGGGCACCCACATGACATCACTAGACACGTCGTCATCAACGTCACCTTCCCCACCGCTATAAGTAGAGATTTCGGAGTAGGCAGCAACACCGGGGTCCAACCTCCTCCTTGGGCTGATCTGGGTACTGTCGTCAGACTGCTGAGTGGCGGTTCTTGCTACCTCCTCTTCCTGATCCGAAAGCCAAGAGTGGCAGCGCATCAGAAATGTCTTGATATGGATCGGAAAATAATTCCTGTGACTCCAGCGGAAGGTATGTGGTGGTGGTAGTGGTGGTGTTGTTGGTGGTAGTGTCTTTGGGGGTGCACATAGCAGAGAGTGAAGAAGAGGGTGCAGATCGAGAGGATGAGGAGGGTGCAGAAGAGTAAGGCTGAGTGAGCTACTCAACCAAGTCTGGTGCGTCCTTTAAAGTAATTGAATGCACCTTCTGCAACTTCCCACTTTAGCTCAAGCCTGTTGCTCCTGCCC